>NC_064439.1:24352265-24968932 GCF_023343835.1 Lagopus muta
CGGGAATGCCTGCAGTTATTGTCCTGTCTCTGCCACTGTTTTACTGAATGATGGGTGTGCAGTGTGTCTCGCTTTCAAAAGTTTCCCATCTTCTGAATGGGGATGCGGGACTAACAGGCAGTCTGGATGTAGCTAAAGGCACATTTTGAAATGCAAGCATGTAAAGCGCTCAGTGAATACAGGGTACAGTTTATATTGTGGGAACTACTGTGATGAGTTATCACAAAGAAAGAAAAAAATCACCATATTATATACCTCAAAAAATCTGATTACAAAGTTAGACAGGGAAATATGATTTTGGTAAGTTACTTCAGACCACTACAATAACAAAACAGTCTTATGTGCACTCATGCATGCATGTACATGAGTGTGTATGGGCAAACATATATATGTGCTAGGAGAAGTGTATTGGTGTATGTATGTGTCTACACACATGCATAAAAAAGAGGTATATGCATATTTACACATACACTCATGGTTCATGGAATATCTTCTTTTGCTTGCATGACAGCGCATGTATCATACAGGCAATGAGAAGGATCTCTAGCACTTTCTGGCAGCAAGAAAAGGGACCTGTGTTCCAGAATCCTAAAGACAACACTGGAATTTGGTCTACACTTTTTGAGTCAATCAGTGATTTCTAAACTGGCTGGAACTTCAGTAACTTCTGTCTGGTAAACTGAAGAGCTGATCTCAGGATCAGACCATCATGTGCATATATATTTCATGGGATTCAGAGCTTCAGATTTCTCTAAGCTGTTGATGGAAAAAAAAACAAACAAAAAAACCCAACAAACAAACAAAAAAGCATAGCTGTAAGCAGCAACAGGGAGGAAGGAATGACCCCAAATTTGCATTGCAAACCGTCCCGCAGTCATTGACATGACTGAGTTTTCAAGACAATCATATCCCAGTGGATCTCAGAGCAACTTGCATATTAAATGCAGTCTTTCCTGGGAAGGCTGAAAAGAAGTGGTATTGTCTGAAGACCTGCTAGACCAAAGGACTTCAGACTTGCAAGGATAAACTTGCCCCAGGCTCTGATGAGGTATAACAATTTTCAAAACATGTTGAAGATGCCTGTGGATTTTAGAGCACTTTGAAATCCAGCTCTTAAATGAGCAGCTTTGCTCCCAGGGCATAACTTTGAAAACAAAATGCAGGAAGACAGCAAATGAGTCAGAGCAAAGCCCTCTGGAAGCTGTGAAGAGCACAGTTTTGATATATGAAACTGAAAAACAGACGGGATGCGATTCTTGTCCTTTTAAAGAATTTCTGAAGTATTGATCCCCTCCAGTACAATTCATGGCATGCTAGTGTTCATTCATGTATAGGAAAATGAAAAACGATCCCTTGAACACAGTACGACTTTACCAGATATTAGTTGTGGAAGATTTTTTAAAGGTGGGCTTCATTCTGGGTATCCATTACTTAAATGACCTGACACATGAACTACAGACCTGGATGGCATTCTCCAGTTTCTCAGTGTGACCCAGGCAAACGTTTGAATTTCAGAGCTCACAGAAAAACCATCTGTCCTTTAGAACACTATTTTGAGCAGAAACTGCAGCGGTACATCACTGCACCATGCAGCACTCCACTTGGAAAACTCATTGTCAAGGATTTTCATACATAGATTGCCTTTTCTTCCCCATTAGTTAATATAAAACTGTTATAACTGATGTTGGCTCAATAAACAAAACAGGACCATAAGGATGCTGTGACACTTTGTAGCTCCTTTCCCCTACCCGTGGAAAGTCTTCAACCTTTCCTTCCTGAAGAGACCATGCCCATAACACATTGGCCTGAAGGAGTCAAACATTTTTTCTGCAGATTGCTTTGGCAGTTGAAGGGCTTTGTTCTTCCTGTAACACCTACAGCTGCTACTGCTCCGTAGCATATAGGAACAAACCAGCATTCAGCTCCTCAGAGTAAAAGCAAATCTCAGTAAAGTAAAAAAGTAGACACTGCTTTCAAAACCAGAGAGGAGCTTGTGATTGCTAACTTACTTGTTTCTCGGTCTGAAAACTGCTCTTGTGGCACCTTGTAAATAACTTTTGTTTTGGTTTAGGAGAAGTGCAAAGCCATAACTCACAGAGCAAACAGCAATGAACTCATTATTAAAATCCATATTTCACAGATGTGATCTTTTCAATGCTAAGAAATGCAGTATGTCTTTTGATCGCTGCCAGTCCTGCCTTCAGGTGATTTGGGAGGGGGGTGGAGGGAGGAACTGATGAACACTGATAGTGCTGTTACATGAAACAGGTTCAAGAAAACCCGAGTATTTATGTTAAAGCTCCATTTTTTTTCATGTGGTATCCTACAGCTCCATCCTGAAGCTCTGCCATTAATATGTGATGTTATACCAAGAAACCACAAAGGAAAATCCTGAGTACCAAGAAATGAAACTCCAAAAATTACCAGATCCAGCGAATAATAAAAACAGGATAAAGAACCACCATGGTGATACCCCCCAGTCTGCAGTGAAGCACTGAATTTTGGGGTAGGGAACAACAAATGAGCAGTGGCAGAACACCACACTGCTCCATGCTGCTTTTGTTTTCTTTCTTGATTACAACATCTGGAGGGGGACAAAAGATTTTATCTATCACCTTACATGAAAGGTGAAGTGTTACAATACAAGGTCAGTTAAGTATTCCAGTGTTTGGCTGATGTGTTACATTGCCCTAGACAAACTGGGTGCATGCAGAGCACTACCAAAGATCCAGAAAGGATATGAAACGTGAAAAATGTTTTTCTAATAGGTATTTTTATGCCAAAACTATGAGTGCTGTTGGAAAACGTATATTTCATTTTAAACAGTTGACAGCGATAGGGATTATTCAAATGCTAAGAGTTTTAGAAGAAACGTTTAAAGCGGAGAACCTGCAGTCTCTGACTCTGTGAGCTCTGTGCTTTCATGCTGAAGTGATAAATCCAAACACCTTCAAAGTGCAATAGTCTCATGTTTGGATTCCAATTTTGCAGCACAGCTCTCATTTCTCCTCCAAAGTGTGTGGAACAGTGCAGCTGCACCTCACCTTGCCAATGCACAGGGTCTCATGGCTGTGCAACAAGGTTGATGCTTCATCCCTTGAGTGTAGATAGTTAAAAAAGATATGAGATTTTCAGCTGAGATTAGTTACTTGGTGAGGAGAGGGAGGAAAAGAGAACGCGTGTTCCACCCAGTCCCTTCACCACAGTGCTGCTGCCAAAACTGCAGCAGCCACACAGAGTGCTGAGGAAACTTTTAAAACTTAATTAGGGAAGAAAGCAAACAAAATAATACTATGGCATATTTACTTAGAGCTGCAATGCTGCCAGAGAAACCACATAGCTTGCATTTGTAAGCAATGCTTTTCATATAAAGCATATTTAATTAAAACAGGAGACAGGACAATAAGCTTTCTTCTAGCTCCGTTTAAACACACGCTTATGTTGTGTTTTAAATTCCCCTTGGGCTAATGCAAAGCTGGGCTAAAAACTTAGAAGTAATGCAGGCTGGCTAGTTCTATTCCTGGAGTTTGGACTGGGGATCTGAGTGAGCATCACTTGGAGAGCAGGGGGAGCAGCAGTTCATTCCAGACTTCAGGGGGTTAAACTGCTGTTTTGTATTCACACACATGGTCCTTTCTGCAGCTCTTCAAATTTTTTATTTATTTGCTTTGGCCATTTTCTCCCCAGCCATCAACAACAATTTGTTTCTTGCTCTTTTTGTGCTCTGGAAGGGATTTTGATGCATTTGTGGAAGCATATTTGTGGAGCTAGAAGTTTTACCATGACTTGAAAGCAGACCAGGAAAACAAGGCTTTGCCAATGAATGGTGCACACTTCACATGGTATTGGAAATTACAAACTCAACTCTCTCAAACTGTGCTCATGTGAGTTAACAGGAGAATATCACACCTTTCACAGAATTTTAATGCAATTGAATGGAACAGTACATGTGGCAGAGTAACCAAATTGATTAAGAGTGTATTTACCAAAAAGTCATAGAAGACATAAGATGTGGTGGTTCTAAATCTTGACACTTTAAAGTTCTGTTTCCATTTTTTTTCCATAGGAAAACTGATTTATAATCTAGGCTATCTTCTGGTTCTTTACTTTGAATGTTGAAAGCAATAATAGGTTAAGGACAGAAAGAATTTCCAGTTCATTGTCTGATTTGGCACTGCTGCCTACAAATGAAGGTGTAGCATTTTTCCCCTAAAAACATCTTTTTTGCCATTTCACTGAGCTTTGGTGCTCTTTCATCAGTCTACTCTCAAATTTTTCAATCATTTGAATCATTTCACTGAGTTTAATTCTTGTAGAAAAATTCAGCTAAGAAGTAGATGTTTCTGAAAATGAGATTAGACAAAACACTCACAGGTTCTTCGTAATCCTTCATTCTTTTAACAGTCACCTACCTGAGAAGTGCTGGTGCCTTTGCTCTGGGGGAAGACTTGAAAACTTCCTGTGGAATAGGGAAAAGAAAGTTGTGGAGGGGAGACAGGGAGATGGAAAGCAGGAGGGGCCGTGTTCAGGCCAGCACTCCTCCTCAGATGTGAACCCGCCTACTTTTGGCTCACTGCAAAGCTCCGTTCATACGCATTCAAGTAGAAAGTTGATGGAGTACGGCAGCTAAATTCTCTTTCAGATTTGCAATTCAACCATCATCTCTTAGGTCTGCAGGAGGCAAGTGGCACTTCCTCAGGAATTGTTTCTTTTGACTGCCAAAGAATGTGTTTTGGATGATACAGATCATATGCTTCAGATGAAAGAACAAGGAATCCTGCAACGAATGAGCAGCACGGGCAGAAGCTGACCTGAAACACAACTCCCTTTTAACATCAACCTGCCAATCATGCAATTGACTGAAATCCAGAAACAGCTGGCTACCAAAAACATAGTGTAGCTTATTTATTTCTTAACAAGTACTTTCCATGATTTGGTTTCATCCCACTATGAGATGCATACGTGAGTACTTGAAGCCAACCTGATGAGTTATGTCAAATAGCACCAATTATGGCGTTTCCTTTCCTTGGTGAAATGGAGCTTTCAGATTCAAACAAATTTTTCCCTGTGCCCCGTCCTGTGCCATGCTGCCCTACCTGCTGGCACACCAAGCTCAGTCTGCTTGAGCAACCTGCCTTCACCTGAGCCTGCAGTGGACAAGCTGTTGTCTCTCCAACAAACTCAGCCACATCTGTTATATTCACTGCCTGCATTCCTCCAAATCCTGGAGAAAGAGCCAATTCATTTTACAACAGCATATGTGTACATTCACTTGCATGTGCAACTTTTAGGTGGATTTGGAACACACTGTCCTATGTTAGGACTGATTTTGCTTCTGCCGAATCAAGGTCAAAACCTTACCTTACTTTGACAGTGGCAAAATCATTGTATAAAACTCAAATATCAGGAGCTTTTTCTAAGTCATTTATGAAACTTTTCATTGTGCAGTTGCCACAGAAGATTTAGCAGGCATTTAACCATCAGAACATATCTTTGGCTTGGCTTCTGAATCAACAATACTTTGTAAAAAGGAACTGTTATTAATTTATTTGAATATGTAGAGATTTTATTTATACAAACTTCACTGCTCTGAAGTAAGAGGATTTTGTTGTGCTCTGCACATTGAAAAGATAGGAAGCATAAGACATGACTGTATGGTTTTTTATGTTCATAGCAGGAAATTAGACACCCATGGGTTTTGCACTTTAACATTTAACCTACAGTCTCAAAAATTGCAGAATATCCTTCTTTTCTTTTCTTTTCTTTTCTTTTCTTTTCTTTTCTTTTCTTTTCTTTTCTTTTCTTTTCTTTTCTTTTCTTTTCTTTTCTTTTCTTTTCTTTTCTTTTCTTTTCTTTTCTTTTCTTTTCTTTCCTTTCCTTTCCTTTCCTTTTCTTTTCTTTTCTTTTCTTTTCTTTTCTTTTCTTTTCTTTTCTTTTCTTTTCTTTTCTTTTCTTTTCTTTTCTTTTCTTTTCTTTTCTTTTCTTTTCTTTTCTTTTCTTTTCTTTTCTTTCTGTTTTCTCTTCTCTTCTCTTCTCTTCTCTTCTCTTCTCTTCTCTTCTCTTCTCTTCTCTTCTCTTCTCTTCTCTTCTCTTCTCTTCTCTTCTTTTTTCTTTTCTTTTCTTAACAGATGACAATACAGCTTAGTTTTATCTGGATGGCCACAGGTTCTGGAAAAGTGCACCACACTGTTGCATTCTATATTTAACCATTTATTTTGATTCACATAAAGAAATCTTCTTAAGATGCTTTCGCTAATTGTTTAAATTACAGCAATTATAGCAGCTCAGTGAATACTCCAGCTTCAGCTTCTCTAGTCAACACATTACTGATAAAAGGAAAAAAAACAAATATGGAAGAGTTCCTCCACTCTTCCTGCCTTTTGAGATAGGAATGGAACACACAGCATTGCTACTCTGGTAGATTCACAGGGTCTTCTGCTTGCTATCGGTTGGCTGCTAGCACAGAAGGACTGATAAGCAGCCAGAGCTGCTGCAGAGAAGGCTGGGACTTTGCATCTATGCTGGACCACAGATTTCTTGGGAAAAGTCTGAGATGCCACTCATGTAGTCCTAGACATGGAAATAAAGATTTGGTATACGAGATGAACCTTGCTGTCTGGCTTTATGTTGCCCTGTAGCAAAGCTGGTATCATCTCCCAGAATCCACAGGTGCTATGGAGTATGGCACAGAGACATTCTGGTGTCTTTGTAGGATCTGCTCCAATTTCAGCAAAAGCACTGAGCCAGTGCTTTTGAGCCCAGTTGGGTACAGAAGAATTATTCATGGATTATCTAAATCACAGGAAGACCAGTTCACAAGAGTTCATCATATGGAGACATAATGAATGTTATATAGAAGATGAGCAAAATGGCTTTTAGTTCTCGTGGACAAAAAGACAAGATATGTGAAAAACAAAAAAAGCAGATTGCAGAGATGGTTGATGTATTCTGGTTAATATTTGAGCCACAAAGGAAGTGCCCAGTAGAGGGCTTCAGTAGGCCACTGAAGGACTCTCAGACACACACGCGATGGATGCAGCAAGGAGAAATTTGTCAGTGTGCGATGTAAGTAAGGGTGCAGTGTGTAATGTAAGGTCATTACAAGAACAAATATTTAAATTAGTTCTTCAGATGAACGCACCCGGATGTAACTGAGAGGAACTGCATCATTGCAAATACAACTGGAGAAACAAATCTGTTTCTTTTTTACACAAATATTTTAACAATTTGAACATTCTGATGGGCAAAATGCAAAAAGTTTAAGAATCCTTCCTGATAGAAATGTCTGCAGAAGTATGGTTTGAAAACATAGTAACCCCAATTGATTTAGGGATTAGGACTGCCCAGCAGGCACTGGGATAACTGTGCCAGAGACAGGGAGGAGAATGGGAACTGGACGAGCTGTCTGTGCCTTCCATCACTTCTGAGTTAGACACTGGGAACCTCAACATTCCTCCCCTGAAGTGCCTAGAAGAATAAATAAACTTCAAAAAATGTTAGGGAGTGAAATAGTTTGTAGTTTGCTCTTTTCTGTGTTACTCGGGCATAATGACAAGGCTTTTTGACAAGGAAGTATATTTTTATTACATTTCTCAGTATCCTGGGGGAAGTTTAATGCTCCCTGGGCCTATGGAAATGTTTCCCTTTTGTTTTGAAGTCAATTATTTGGGCAGCTAGCAAGAGCTTAATGGGGCACCATCATTATGCTGTAGATGTTCACTGCTGCTTCTGCTGCCTGAGTTTTAGCCCCTTTTTCTGTATTCAAAATAACCGTGACTGTTGATACTTGAAGATTTTTCCATGTGGGTGGGTGGGATATGATGTTAAACAGCTGAGAAAACTTCACTGCAAGCTGCAGAGCTGTCTGTGGGAGGCAGCAGAAAGTGGGAGCTTGGCGATAGCAGTGGGGTGACACAAAGACCTGGCAGACCCAGGAAGGCAGGACCCAAGCTTCAAAATGCAGATAAACCAAACTGAAGTTGAGAAAGCTTGGTTTTAGCAGATGAATTAATTTGCTCCAAATTCTGCCCAGGTGTAAAATGAGTTATTTCCTCTGGGAGAATCAGAAATAATGTAGTCAACAGGAGTTGGGGGGTGATTGCCCCTCTGTACTCAGCACTGGTGAGGCCATACCTTGAGTACTGTGTTCAGTTTTGGGCCTCTCACTACAAGAAAGGCACAGAGGCCCTGGAGTGAGTGGAGGGGAAGGCAACAGAGCTGTGAGGGGTCTGGAATGCAAATCTGATGGGGAAGAGCTGAGGGAACTGGGGTTGTTCAGTCTGGAGAAGAGCAGGCTCAGGGAAGATCTTATTGCTTCCTATGATGCCCTGAAAGGATGCTGTGGCAAAGTTGGGGTTGGCCTCTTCTGGGTAACAGCAATAGGATGAGAGAGAATGGCCTTAAGTTGCACCAAGCGGGGTTCACAGTGGAGAAGTTAAAAAACTTCTGTGAAAGAAAGGTGATGCACTGCACAGGCTGCCCAGGGTGGTGGTGGAATCACCATCCCTGGAGGTGTTCAAGAACCGTGTGGATGCGGCACTGAGGGACACGGTCAGTGGGCATGGTGGGGATGGGTTGGTGGTTGGGTTGAATAACCTTAGCTGTCTTCTCCAATCATAGTATTTCTATGAAAACAGAGCTAAAAGAGAGAACTGGACAAAGCCACACCACGGCAGTTCAGAGTGGACTGTGGAAACATTTCTTTACTATTCATTGCAACATAACCACCACCCTTCAGCTAGGGTAGTGGTTAGTGCCCCGTGCCTGCCACTTCAAGAAGGATTTCACAACGCCCTCGGAATACGCTCTAACTTTCAGTTAGCCCTGAGCTTGCCGCGGCGGACTGCACGCCCCTCCACCCGCGGAGGCCACCCCGCCGCTTTCCGCGGCCGCCCCGCGCCGGGCCTCTTCCGCCGAGGGCGGAGCGCAGCCCCGGGGCCCCGCCTGACAGCTCCGGCGCCGCCGCCATGCCGGGCGCAATTGGGCCGGGGGCGGGCGGCGCACGGAGCCTCTACCGGCGGATCCTGCTGCTGCACCGGGCGCTGCCGCCCGCCCTGCGGGAGCTGGGTGACCGCTACGTCAAGGAGGAGTTCAAGAAGCACAAGGCCGCGGGGCCCGCAGAGGCACGGCGCTTCCTGCGGGAATGGGAGGCAAGTGCCCAGTGAAGCGGCGTTCAGTGGCTGCCCGGCCCGGCCCCGCGGGTGGCGGGGGAAGCTGCGGCGGGTCGGGCCGCCTGGGCACGCTGGCAGCACGGGCGGCGCTCGCTGGCCGTGCCCGGCCCGGTTGTCCCCGCGCTGCCGCAGCCCGTGTTTGTGGCGGGGCACCCCGCTCCCTTGCCCCGCTGGCAGCCCAGGGCAGCGCTGGGGGTCTGTCGTTGCCTTGTAGGCGTGTGACCACAACTGTGCACGCATCTATATGTAACAATTATATAATTAGCTATCTGTGCGTGTAAAACAGATGTGAAATTATGGGGTGTCATTTGCATGTATGTTACATAAATATGTATGTATATATAGCTACACGTGTAGCTGGTTGTATAATTATGATTAACTAAATATACATGTGTAAATAGCTTCCACATGAACTTGTATTTCATTTTTGAGTGGTATTGTTGCCTTTACAGAACAGTTCCTAGGGCAGCAGGCCTGATGGAGTTTGAACAGTGCGCAAAGCTCTCAGGCACAGGGTTTGGATTTTGGGTGCTCGTGTGTGGAACCAGGACCTGGACTCAATGATACTTATGGATCCTTTCCAACTTGCAGTATTCTGTGATTCTGTGACATTTCACAAGTGCCGGAGGGGAGGGACTCTTTAGGTGGCTGGGTGCCAGTCAGGTGCTGACAGATCAGTAAGCCCAAAAAAGGCCACAGAACAGGGAAATGTGACAGATACTCCATAAAGGAAAAGAGCTTTCAGTTAGAGCATCCAAACAGTGATGAAAGACATACCTATATGAACCAGTAGCGTGCCTTTGCAGACCAGAAAGCCAACCATATCCTGGGCTGTTAAAAGAAGCATGGACAGCAGGGCAGGGGAGGTGCTCCTGCCCCTCTGCTCTGAGCTGTGAGACTTCACCCGGAGTACTGCATCCAGATGTAGAGTCCTGAGTACAGCAGAGACATTGACCTATTGGAGTGGACCCAGAGGATGGCCACAGAAATGATCCTAGGGAGATTATCCTATAAGGACAGGCTGAGAGAGCTGGGGCTCTTCATCCTAGAGATCAGAAGGCTCTGGGGAGGCCTGAGCGTGGGTTTTAGTATCTAAAGGGAAGATAAGAAGAAGAGGATAGGCTCTTTAGCAAGGTCTGTTGTGATAGCATAAGGGGAGATGGTTTCAGACTAAAAGAGGGAAGATTTGGATTGGACATAAGAGTAAGTTTTTTCACGGTAAGGATAGTGAGGCACTAGCACAGGTTGCCCAGAGAGGTGGTGGATGCCCTGTCCTTGGAGACAGTCAAGATCAGACTGGACAGGGCTCTGATCTAGCTATAGGTTTCCCTGTTCATTGCAGGGGAGTCGGACTAGGTGACCTTTAAGGGTCCTTTCTGACTCAAAAGATTCTAGGATTTTATAGACAATTAAGACTCTAGTTAATTTTCATACTCACTGAAATGTTTGTTTTTTTGACTTTTGCTTTTTATTCTCAAAATTATTTTCCTCGCCAGGGAGGAAAATTGAATTGTTTTCTCTGCTCTGTGTTGGGAGTTGATTAGAACAGGTGGCGTGCAGAGCTGCAGACTGATGAATGGAAGGGTGCTGGGGGAGACCTGCCCCAACCATCTGTCTGTTAGGTACGCAGTAGCTAAAATGCAGGGAGTGATGCAGATCCATTAACCCAACACTGGGGTGTAAGAAGGGAGCGAGAGTGCTGCCTGGTATCGTCCTTAGAGGAAAGGAAGAAGTGTATTTTATTTGGTGCTTACCAACTGATTGATGCTGAAACTGGAAATTTGGTATCTTCTTTGCAAGTGGCTGATGCTATTATAATTCTCAGTTGCAATTTATTTTTTTGCTCAAATGTTTCTGCTTTGCTGTTTCCAGTCTTAGCATGAGCTAAAAAGACAAGTTGCAGGTACTATCTTCAGTGGTAAAATCTTCCTTACAATATTTTTAAAAGGAAAACGGTGTTTACACTGAGATATTTTTAGCCATTTCTGTGAAGTGAACAAATAGTGAACACCTTTCTCAGTTTAAAAATGTTTTAGAAGTAGATTACAGAGAAAACTGGGAAAAATTAAATTATGAGGAAAGGAATGTGAATTTTGAAACCTGGCATGCATTGCTATTAGTTGTGATATGTTCAAAGAAATGAAACTAATTTAATAACTGTTTTGAGTGCGTGAGCACTAAGAACTTTGCAAATACACCTTTCTTCTAACAAGATGCTGGGATGTATTAGCAAGTGGTTAATGTGGCTCTTCTCATCTTTCCTTTAATCTTTTGTTTCTTTCCGGGATTTTTCTCCCCCAGATTATTATCTGTTTCAAGGGTGGAATTTCTAAATCAGACCTTCGCATTTCTGGCCTTTGGGACTGTGCCTCTCACAGCGTGCTGTGCTTTGCGGCCCCTGAAGGCCTGAACCAGGTAGCTGAGGTATTCTGTAGAAGACTTGGATTAGCCAAGAGCAAGATTAGCAAGATGCTAATGGTGCTGGTGGGCTGATGGTTAAGGCTAGATGATCTCAGTGGTCTTTTCCAACCTTAATGATTCTATAATTCTTGTTAAAACTTCTACGGTGCTTTATGGATAGGGTCAGACCTTGTGTGTGGGAAAGTGCCTGAATATGCTGTTTTACAAAACAGAAATGGAGCTGAGCTCCTAGTAAGATATGGGATGTGTTGAAGGCCATTGGTTTGAACACATAGTCTGTGTTTGTAAGGTTGTTGTCCTCTTATTTGATCTGTATTTACAAATTTAATATTTAGCAAACTGCCTAGCATTTTAATCAGTCATTAGGGTTGCTTCCAATGTTTTTTTCACCATGCTATTTTAAATCATGATGCTGTTTCAAGAGAACTGAACACATGGTTTGTTTACCTGGGAAAATAAACTGTACAAATCCCCTTTATTTCTCCTGAAACATGGTGAAAAACTGTAATCTTTTAAATGCATTAAGAACAGCCATTAGAGGAATTTTATTTTTACAGGGTGTTCAAGTCACTGTAGCTTTTAAAATTGCCACAGTTCTTTAATATTAGGTTCTGTTACACTGCAGTAAGGAAGAACCCAAATCTCAGCGAAGAAATAGGATGGAGCTTCTAATTCTCAATGGGTGCAGTCATTTTGAACATACTTACAGTACACAGAAGCACAAGTAGAACATTGAAGAGAGATTTCTTAGATTAAGTTTAAACAGAAATTGAAAAAAGTGTTGAAAAGACCCCCAGATGGTATTGTCTCAGTATGTGGATGATTCTGGAAGAATTCCTGTACTGCCCTAATACTGCTGCAGTATCAGTTTGCATTAACAGAGATGGGAAAAGAACTCTTTGGTTTATAGAGAAAGGGGGAAATTTATTGTTCTATCACGATTTGTGCTGGTGGAAAATGCCATTTTATGGCAAATCCAGACTGACTTGAGTTTATAAAATAGATAATCAGAACTGGTAGAAATACTCTGCAGCTATATGCAAATTTGTATAAAAGTAGAACAACATAAAAATTGTGTTTTTCCTGTCATTTCTGTTGGATTAATGCTTTGCTTCTTGAGACCCATTGGGAAATATTAAAGGGAGTTGCAAAGAAAGCAGGCTTTGTTGTTCAGGAATTATGGCTGTTCAGGTAGATTCAAATTAAGTATATCAATTATTAACGTATGCTCCTTCCTATTTTCTAAATATTTAATATTTTAATTAAAATAATTGGTACTCACTTACAGGAGGTGGCTGATATAATTAGATTGATAGTGATTATTACCTTGGAATGGTATTGAATTAATGCTGACAGATATGGTAAGTGAATTAGTTCAACAGTCTTCTAAATCATATGGTAGCTGATGAGAACGCTTACATAAGAATAGGTAATATTAAGGTAATATTGATTACTTCATTCCAGGTTACAAATGACATAAAGTAGAATATTCAGCTAGGTAATTTAAGTATTTGTTTTACATCGTTTACATAATTCTTCTTTTAATTTTGAAATAGGTAATTTCATACTTACCTTGTTTAAAAAGTCTGACCTTGGTAGATTGGAAGATCTGGACTATCTTGAGATGAGCAAAATCATTCTGCAGAATTACATGACATTTTCTCACATCAGAGAGATAGAATAAATTGTCTTTGAAATGCTTTGGCCTTTTTTCACTCAGAAAGTCTTTTTATAAGCTTTCAAATTAACTGAGACTGATTGGGGAGCTGGCATCTGCTGTTGTACACTGAGAAGAAAGGTGACTATTTTTCATTCCTGTTAATATGGCTAGGCATTATATTGGCAAAATTAAGATGAAACTGTATCTCTCTATCTGGGGAACTGGTCCCTTAGCCTCTCAAGAATGGCTAATTTTTCTAGTTAACGTGATATCAGAAATGATAAAAGTAATTATCATTCATCAAAATTGTTTTCAGTTTTGCCTGGCACTTGCAGTGTTTGATTTGCTGGAATGATTTATGGCATGGACCCATAATATCTCTCAGGGCACAGCTGTCACGATGCATCTCTTTCTGCTGGTGACTGGGTCTAACAAATGTTTTGCTTCTTATTTCTTTTGGCTAGTATGATCTTCCTTCCCCCTTTTTGATTTATTTTTAAGCTTCTTGCAATCAAAAGCACACTGAGAAATTGAAATGAGAATTTGAAGAGCAAATGACCAAACAAATTGACTGGGCAGACGAGGAAGCTGTTGCCAGTACTGGAATCAGACTGGAACAGGAGTGGAATGTGGGTTGCCTTTTCAGCAAGTGTATGGGCTGTGTAAGTCTGCAACTGCTGCTAACTTTCTTTATTATGCTGTGAGTTTCTGTAAAGTACATTATGTGAGTGATCTTCTCTTCGCCTGACGAAGAAGTACGTATTTTTGGAAGTGAAATATGACTTTAAGGTTTTTGCCATTTTATGACTTTTATGAAAATTGTGAAATAGGATTTAAGAGTAATATTTCATTGTAACATTACCGGATACATTGGAATTTGCTTTTAGTGTTTTTTATGACTATCTGGGTGAAAACTTTCTTATTAAGAATAAATTCCTATTGAGACTTACATATTTAGCTGCTACTTAGGGTAGCCACTGAGTCTTAATTTGTAAGCACTGAATTGGAGGCAGTTTCCTTTATTTTCTTTGATATCTCTCAAGAAGCAGGAAGGAATTTCTCACTTCTCTGAAAGCTGAATAGTTATGGCTGATAAATGAAAGAGCATGTGGGATTTGAACATGGCCAGATGCAGGGAATCATCCTGCTGCCCTGACCCTGTGCATGGAGCCAGATCTGAAGTCTGCCTGTGTAAGATGGCAACTTTTCCTTGGGGCACCCAGGGTTTGGTGAGCTCCCTGAACCAGCTATTATGTCCAAAAATCCCTCTGACAAAAAATAAAAATAAAAGAAAAAAAAGGAAGAACAACAGCAACACAAAAAAAAAAAACCAACAAAAAAACCCAGCAACCAAAGAGCAAAAAAAAGCAACAAGAAAACCAAATAGCCAAAGAACCAAAATGAATCGCTATAACAACATTTCTTGGTAATGAAATTCCTTGGCTTCACTCCCATCCTTCCAGTGCTCCTTCAAGTGTAGGATTAGAAGCAGGAGTGGGAGCCCGCTTCTCTTCTGCTAAGGCTCCAACAGCCTGGGGGTTTTCTGATGCGGAGGAGCGGCCTGGCATGTGTGGGGTCTGCACCTCATGGGAATGAGCACGGAGTACTTGTCAGCTAGAGAACAGTGTTTTCTCCACCAGATTCCTCTGCCCACTCTGACGCCAGCGGTTCCTTGTGTGTTTGTGGCTCTGGGTTGGTGTGGTACACCATTTGATTAAGCCGCTCAGTTTAACTTGTATGGAAATATACCACTTTTTTTTCTTCTTTTTTTTTTTTTTTTTTTTTTTTTTCCTTTTTTTTCCTGTTTCAGTAATAGTGTGGTCTGGATTTAATGGAAAGTAAGACTTAAAGGCAAAACTGAGATTTTGTTTTAGACCTTGATATGTATTTTCCAAATTCATAAGCTTTGACATTGGTATTCTTAATGCTTATATCATGTTACCATGCCAGTTATGCAACCAGATAACATGCATCTCAGGGTCCTGAAGGAACTGGCAAATGTGGTTGCCAAGCCACTCTCCATCATTTTTGTAAAAGTCATAACTGTTGAGTGAAGTCCCTGGTGACTGGAAAAAGGGAAACATGGTTCCCATTTTTAAGAAACAGAGAAAGTAAGACCTGGGGCACTACAGGCTGGTGAGCCTCACATCTGTGCCTGGGAAGGGCGTGGAACAGATCCTCCTGGTAGCTATGTGGAGGCACACACATGATGAGGAGATGATCTGAGACAGATGGCATGGCTTCACCAAGGGCAGATCTTGCCTGAGCATTTTGGTGGCCTTCTTGGACAAAGTGACAGCATTAGTGGACAAAGAAAGAGCAACTGATGTCATCCACTTGGACTTGTGCAAGGCTTTTGACATGGTCCCACACCAAAACCTTATCTCTAAGTTGAAAAGATATAGATTTGAAGAGTGAACTATTCAATGGACAAGGAATTGGTTATATGATCATAGCCAGAGGGTTGTTGTCAAAGGCTCCATGTCCAGGTGGAGACCATTCACTAGTGGTGTACCTCAGGGGTCAGTCTTGGAACTGGTGCTCTTCAACATCTTTAACAGTGGCAATGATAGTGGGATTGAGTGCATCTTCAGCAAGTTTGCTGATGACATGAAGTTGAGTGGTGCAGCTGGTATGGCAGAAGGAAGGGATGCCAGAGGGATCTGGACAAACTTGAGATGTGGGCCAACATGAACTGAATGAGATTCAACAAGGGCAAGTTCAAGATTTTGTACTCACAGGCGTGAGTACAGACTCAGGGAGAAGAACTCATAGGGAGCAGCCCTACTGAGAAGGAATTGAGGGGTTCTTGTGGATGAAAAGCTGAACATGAGCCAGTAGTGTGCAATTGCAGCCTGGAAGGCCAACTGTATCCGGGCCACATCAAAGGAGAAGTGGTCAGCAGGGAGAGGGATGTGATTGTTCACCTCTGCTCTGCCCTTGCAAGGTCCCATACTGTGGAAGTGTCTGACAGTACTGAGTCACATATACGTGTCACAGTAATGAGTACTGTGTCCAGGCCTGGTGTCCATAGCATAGATGTTGAAGTGGATCCAGAGGAGGGACACAAAAACTATCAGAGGGCTGGAGCAGATCTCCTGTGAAAAAAGGCTGAGGGAACTGAGCTTGTTTAGCCTGGAGAAGAGAAGGCTCCAGAGAAACCTCAGTGCAGCCTTCCAGTACTTAAAGGGAGCTTATAAACAGAAGGAAGACTGACTTTTTACACAGTCTAATAATAACAGGACAAGGGAGAATGTCTTTAAGCTAGAAGAGGGGGGAGATTTAGATTAGACGTTAGGAAGAAATTCTTCATTCAGAAGATGATGTGGCACTGGCACAGGCTGCCATTGAAGCTGTGGATCCCCGTCCCTGGATGTGTTCAAGTCCAGGTTGGATGGGGCTCTGGGCAGCCTGAGCTGATGAGTGGCAGCCCTGTCTACAGCAGGATGTTGGAACTAGATGATCATTAAGGTCTCAAACCATTCTGTAGTTCTGTGATGATATGTGTTGTTGTGTCTGTGCATGTAGCTGATGCAGTGGCTGTCCTGATAGATGTGATAGAATAAAGCAGTCTGCTGCTTTATTTGCAACTGTTTTGATACAGCAAGAAGCACTGTGTGAATTACTGGGGACACAGCAGATGGTCATGGCTGCCAGTCCCTCAGGTTATTGTAAACTGTGGAGTAAATGCCACTGAAGTGGTAGAACTTAGTATAAATATGTGGTGTGCAAATAGTTTTATAAATTTTAGATAATTTGGTCATTGTATGCATTCGTGAAGTATAGGCACTGCCTTTGATATTTTGTGTGGGATTAATTAAGCCTGAGCTGTATGGGAAGTTTTATTAATTATAACTTCGATAGAGAAGCTGAGATTGCTGTATAACAGGTTGAATCTCTAATACGTGTAACAGTTCATTCCTTGCATTCAATAGCACTTGCCTGGGAGATGAGCAAGGATCTTTATGTTAATGCTTGCAGATTCGTATGCTTCAGAGGAAGTTCTGTGGCTGTCTGCTCGTGGAAACTTTTTTGATGAATCCAGCTTTGTATCAGCCAGCTTGTGATTAGATGTCTGAGTAAGAACATGGCAAAATCAGATGCTGTAGCAACATGCACGGGAATGGGATGTTTGCAGAATTGTGATTTTTAAAAGGTAATTCAGGTTTCCATCTAGTGGTGGTATTAAATTCTGTCTAAACCAAAGGAAGCACAGCATATTCATAACTGTGGTATGTGAAGCGTTGTAATACTTGTGTATGTGGTTGAAACTTAGGAAATAAAAAGCCTAAGGATGCAAATTATGTACTTTTACAGCGCGTAACTCTGAGAGCCTCCAGATTTCTTTTTTTTGTATTGAAGTTATAATAATCAAGGGTCAATTATATTAATGATATGCATTCAGATAGTACTCTTTGACTCTAGCAGTTTATTTAATTGCTGCAAATTAATCTGATACTACTTCATCAATGTTCTGTGACAGACATTTCAAAAGGTTTGGTTTGATACAGGTCTAGAAATCCTTACCAGGTTAAGTTTGCAGATGGAGAAAATACCTCAATAACACATCCACCAGTCTTTTGGACTTGTATTTTAAGACTGTAGCAGGTTGAACAGAAAACCAGGTTTAAACCATATTTGTAAATTTGTAAGGATTTCTGATTGTTTATGTTTAATTGATACATTCCTTCTAGCATTTGTTTGGCACTTGTTTGAATACTGCCAGATTGTAGTGTCTATAAGCGTGGTAGGTGTTACTATGTTTTCAATGCATTTCCACTGTCAACACTGTATAAACACTGCCAACTTACCACAAGTGCTGTCAAGTACTATATTTTGTAATTACTGCAGTAATATCACGAGTGCTGTAATTGCATGTACTGTATGGATATGCTTTTCTGTTCTGTGCGCAGGCACAAAATTGATATTTCTTCTGTGAATTAAAATGGAATCAGGAGCATATCTAAATATTTCTTTCAGAATTGCTTTTTCACATTTCAGCATTATACGAGGTATCTACAAGTCGTTCTGTACAGATGGGAGGAGTTTCAGAGCCCTGAACTTGTGCAGCACATCTAATGTGTAGCTGATATGTTTGGACTCATCAAGGCTCCCTTAGACACTTTACTAATGTTAGTGTCAGTTTTGCCAAGACACCAAACCTTAGACTTCAACTTCATAATCTTGTCTTTTGTAGCATCTTTATCAATCTTTGTTTTGTTTTTGCTGTCTTTCACAATGCCAAAAGCTTTGTGTGTTTTAAGACTGAAGCTGATTCTATGTCTTCTAATTGATATTCTACCATTCGTACTGCAGCTCGCTCCTACACTGAGCAGCAAATTTCTGGCAAAACATTTTTATTTCTGTGTCTGGAAGTTGCTAATTAAAAAACCTTTTTTTTTTTTTTTTTTTTTTTTAAGGACATGATGGAAACATTTATTTAATCTTAGCGTCTGACAACATTTGTATTCATTGATTTTTAAAGGTCATTTCCAGAAGTTAATGTCAATGAGATTTTTCAAATGAACTGTTCATTATACTAAAAGTTAGTTGCAAGTAATACTACAAACAGACTTTACTTTTATTTTTAGGCTTAGTGATATGTGGAGAGCTTGAGTGCTGATAATATGCTCATTTCTTGTTGCAGAGATACTAGTGAGAGACAGAGCAGACAAAGGCAAATGTGCATAATGCACTTTTTACCTTACTAGGCTAAACCTCTGGGTTGATCTTCTACCCATCTTTCAAGAATGGCTGGTGCAGTAGAATCATAGAATCGTTTGAGTTGGAAGGGGCCCTTAAAGGTCACCTAGTCCAACTCCCCTGCAGTGAACAGGGACACCTACAGCTAGATCAGATTGCCCAAAGCGTGGACCAGCCAGACCTCAACTGTCTCCAGGGATGGGGCATCCCCCACCTCTCTGGGCAACCTGTGCCAGCGCCTCACTATCTTTATTGTAAAAAACATTTCCTTTGTATCCACTATAACTATCCCCTATTTTAGTATAAAACCATTTCCCAAAGTAGATGCACGTTCCCTTGATACATGTGATTTCCTGAATGATACAAAATTTATACACTGATTTTATGCTTTTTTTCCTTCCTGAATTATTCTTATCCATAAATTAGAGGAAATTAACAGGTGATTACATCATTGCAATATTATTTCTTTATTCTTTTCTGAATTTCTACATTTTTCTTTTCTGAATCTGAAGCAGAAGAAGGGTGATGAAAGGGTGGGAACTTAAGACAACTCTCCATGACTGTCGTGACTGAAGGTGCTGAATAGTGTCGGTAGTATTAAAATCTGCATAGAATAAATCAGAGCAACTGCTTTGTTTTCTGTAGACCACAAAATGCCACTTAGCTCATAATCAAGCTTTTGCCTTTTTCAGTTGCACAGTGGAAGGCATATGAGTTATGTAATTGACTTGAGTTTGTGTGCTATATGAGGTGTCATCTGTATAGTCTGTCTTGATGGAAGAATTTGTACTACATTAGCAATCTTTCAGGCTCTGTCACCTTCTGACTTCTGTCAATAGTGCCCTCACTTGTAGTTTGATAGCTGATGTTAGACTTTGGTGATACATCAGAAGTGATTATCGTTCATAAGATTGCAGTTTTTGAAGTGTACACGTGATGGCAGCAAATACCTAAATTTATAAGGCACGTTTATCTACTAAAAGCCAGTAGGATTTTGAATTTTCTAATATAAATTAGTTAGAATTTTCACAGCTTGAATTATTGTTATTTATTGAAAACTATAAATTCATTAAAATACTGCTGAAGATTTTGTGAAGGCTTTTTAATTCAAAAATTATATTGCATTTTCTACCTTCTGTGGCCATAATCTATTTAGTGGTGTTTTCTGGTTTTGATGTGCACCAGAGTAGTTTGTTACTGGAGCAGCAAAAGCTGGTAGCTGCCCAGGTAGTTTGCCATGTTTGGTGGTGACCTTCTGATCCCTTGTCAGAGAAGAGGAGACGCACACCATTCTTTTGTCCATCTTTGTGTTTCCCTGGCATTCTACCTGCTGACTCCTTATTGTGCTGAAATTTGCTTTTCTGAAGCCCATTGTTGGTTTTTCTCCCTTTGAGAAAGTCTTATCTCTCCGTGGAGACACCTCTCATAATCTGCTCCTACCTCCCTCACATTGCTCAGATTACATCTCCCAGCTGGATCTGTAGATGAGTCAAACCTGCTACAGCAAACTAATCTGACATAAACACCCTGCACAAGCTGCTGCTATATTGAAGTGAAAAAATCCTAACCAAATTTGAGGAACTTAATAGCTGCTGGTGTGTAACTCTGCTTCTGACAGACATTGACGTGGTAAGAGTCCCTTTTTTTTCCTGGAGCTGGAAAGTTCTTGGAGTTCTTCAAAATGTTTTACTCATTGTCTTGTGATCAGTTGAGTGTAATTGGTTTTCTTCTGTTCTTCCTCTTTAAGCCTTTCTCTGGCACAAGAAAGCTAAATGCTTTCTTCTTCCATAACAGATGCATGCTTTTGGCATACTGTGTTGCATTTTGTTTTTCATTTCTTTTTCCTGTGCCAATCATTCTTTCTAAGTTCTCATTTGTTGTGTAGATCACTAATAAGTTTTCCACCAAGTGTTCTTGGTCTGATGAAAGGACCCAGTGTGTCCCTATTCCTGAGCATGCCTCATCCACATATTGGGTGCACACGGAAGTGAAATTCCTTTGCACTGCAGCCCTCTGCTTTCCAGCCACAGGCATCTGCTGCTGTGGGAGCAGGGAGGGAGTCCTCACTGGAGCCATGAAGACACCTCAATCTTGCTTCACCTCAAGCATCATGTGGAAAGCATAGGTCAGCCTTAGGCCATGGTACCAGCATGTTGCTTTGTTCTTCTTTGTGCTGAAATTTCTTGCCTTGCTCTGTGTAGTTACTTCATTTACTGTAGTTTTGCATTTGTTTTAATGTGTAGAATTTGTTTGAAGGTGTCTGGCAGAAGAATATGATATCCAGTTGTTTGCTCAACCTCTTGAATTTTTAAGTTCAGTTGGTTGTTGGCAGCGAAGCATACCATTGAGCTTTTTAACAGCCATTGTGGTGAGTTACTGTAAGAGTTGGAGAGCCATGATGTGAAGAGTTTTAATGAAATAATGAATATATATTGTGTCCTTAGTGGTTTAAAGAAAGGAGATCTTGTATAGCTGTGTTTGTTTTTCTTTTCCACTGCTTCTGCTGCTGATTAATTGATGAAAAGAAACTTAATGGGCAGTGTCAGGTCCGTGGGCAGTACTACCTTTGTTATAGCTGAAAGAAGTTTCATCATTAAGAAAAAGCATTGTGCTCTCGATCAAGAATGAATGAATGTTGCTTTGTGAAAACTGTGAACATTGGTTATTATTTTTTTAAGCTTGGTGAATGGGGTGCCTGTCTCCAGCAGATGCCACTCCAAAACAGGAGACTAGTTTCCCAAATTGACCAGCTAGAGGAAAATAGTTGTGGTGGCTCTTGTTTCTTAGAAATGTTGGTGGCAGTTTGCCTGATATCGTCTTTGTTTCCCTTGATAAGAACAGCCTGTGCTGTAAACAGTTAAATATTTATCTTTTAAAATGGAGCTGTATCAGCAGAGAGAGTAAGGTGTTTCTGTTCTTCTTCTGTATTGAATAAGGTGGAGACTAGAAATCCTGGGACTCAAGAAGTGTCACTGGAGGGATTCTGTGTGGCAGAAAAGTGCCTGTGTCAGGATTGCTGAAAACCTGTAACAAGGCAATGTCTTAGAAACACAGGGCTCAGTGAATTTTAGTAAGACACACCCTTACAAAACCTTCAGAGACATGTTGAGAAGAAGATGGCCAAGTTGTAGGCCTGTCTGCTAAGACATACTGGGATGTATTCATCAAACAGCAGAGGTTGCCAGTATCTCAACTGGCAAGACCTGAAATAAGATTTTACAAATGAATTGATCCAAACAAGAATGTGACCGCTACCTTGTTTTTCCCTGAGTTGGTGGTGGCACAGCTGTGGTGACAGGACACTGAGATGCTTTAGGCTGGAAGGTGGCCAGATCAGAGGGTGGTGAGTGAAGCTGGAGGAGCAAAATTGATCATGACAAGGTGTTGTCTGCCTGGATTGTGGAATAGGACCCCAGGAAACAGATTCATCTGAAGAGCTTTCAGGTTAGTGAGGCAAACAATGCTTAAACAATTTCTGTGTTTCTGGTACAGAGAATGTTGGACAAAATAATGCATTTCCAGCATGCTGCGGTTTGTAGCGCTGCTGGCAGAGGTAGGGAAGGCATCTGTTAAATGCTCGCTAGTTTTCTTGCTATTTCATTTTGGCTTGCTAGATAGAATCCTGTCACACTTTAGAGGTTATTGAAGGTGTGCTTGATTCCTTGTAAATGTTCATCTGATACTTTGTGGCTGCTGTTGCAAAATGTGGGTTGCATTTCAGCTGGAAAGGAGGTTTTGTTCTTCTTTCCTCTTGCGTATTGGACAAGCAAAGCTTTGATGGCTGTTTTAGTGAGAAAAAAGATAAATGCATTCTGTTTCTTTACTGAAAATCTCTGCCAATGAAGTTTTGAGTTTGTTGCAGAAGATTAGATGGAAACTTAATGTAAAAACTAGATTATATGTACATTCACAAAAAGCTGGTATTCTGATTCGGCTTCAGTAAATCAACTGAAAGTAAATATTCGCCTTCTTGCTCACTCATGCCCTGGGCTTGCTCTTCTGAAGGCTGAGCAGTGCAGCCTCTCAACCCTTCCTGGTGCAGCCCGTGCTCTGGCCACCGTTTTGCTGAGGTTGCTTCTGTCAGACTCTCTGTGCATGCATTCTGTTGAAGTGGATGGCCCAAACTGCTCTGACTGGATAGTCCAAGTGAGATCCAGCCAAGGCTGCTTGGAGCAAAGGGACCAAGTGAGATCCAGCCTATAGTTCTGCCAGTCTGGCATCCGCTGTGATGCTGTCTCATGTGGCAGAAAAAGCTGCTTGTGTTGGTTTTTGTTGCGTTGTGTTTGGGTTTTCAAATGAGCAGCTGCATTACTTTTGATTGGGAAATGATAAAATGTTCATTTTCTTAGATGATGTGGAATTTTTTTGCATGTTCTTAAGCACTGGACTGAAAAAACACTCTGGCAGAATCCTGAGGTTCTGCTGCTTTGAGGGGGCTGAGAATTTGTTTCTTCTTGCTTTTAATACATTTTTTTTCCATTTGGGATTTAAATGATATATCTTGTATTAATTAGATAATAGGTTGGGAAGTTCTTGGAAAGTAGTGTTAGCTTCCAATTTTTTTTAATTGTTTAAGTAAAATCATTCATGTTTAGCCATTACCTGAGAAGAATATTCATGTCTTTAATGAGATTAATTGCACGTAATATGTAAGCATGTAGTGGCAGCAAGTCATTTCTGCTTTTACTTCACAGCATTCAAAAATAGACGTTTGATAGAATTTGTAGGTAAGTTTTAATTTTTACTGGTGATGCAGAACCTTGGTGTTATTTTGTTTTTCCAAGGTTACAATTGTATCCCTACTTTTTTATTGAAGAGCTTACTGAAAGTGTGTTACTGTGATGTGTAGAACACTTGGTCTTTTGACATCCAAACCATAATAATATTAGACCTATCCCTGTGATTTCTGAGAAAAGATTTAACTTACAGTTTTCCAGTGTTAACTGGAAAATTCCCAGAGCTTCTGGATCTGAAGCAGAATTAATGACAGTGATAAAAGCCAGAAAGCCATAATTTGAATCTGCATTCACGATGGGCTGGTACTGAAGTGCAGGCGTGAACTCTGGAGATACATGTCAGCATCCCCTGTGGTACAGCCCATTGCTTGTTTGCCATCCAAGAATAACAGCACAAAGAACTGAAAATCACACTGCCTGGTTTCGCTCAGTTATTTGTTTAATTTGTTTAAATGTTTAAATGTAACTGTGTAGATGTGATGTTGGCTGCAATTTTTGACAATGTTTAGTATGCTTTAGTTTAATTTGTGAGATTTGCTGTTATGGAACCAGCATCAGTCATATAAATTACATATGTGGCTGAAATGAAGGTTAATGTGCTGAGCAGTTGCTGGAAAAACCTTTATGGCAGTGGGCCGGGACTTAGAAAGTAGGGTCATGCTGGACGTGGGTGCTGTCTCCATCCTTAAGTTTTATCATTTTGTTTTTCATGTTTTGTTTGTGCACTTATTTGCACACATATGTACTTCTAATGCACAGCAACAGATAAAGGTAGGATTAAATTAAGCATCTACGTCTGTATAGACTTCTTGTTTGAAAATCAATTCCGTGATATTGATGACTTAGTTCCAGTTAGTTGACAACATTACAGTTTTAGGATGCATTAGCTAAACTGGAATCAAACAGTGCTTCATCTGAATCTATTTAGAAGGCTAGCAGAAAGCATGCAACAGCATTAATGGTTTTAATTGTAAATAATAGCGCAAATGAGCTCTTTGAATTAATTTGGCTTCATGTTTTCTTTTCACCTTCAGATGTTCTTATTCAGTTGTGCCAGATGACTTATTGTGACCCCTTGTGCTATTTAGCCACCCCATTTGCTGATTAGGGCCTTTGCTGTAGCCATGCATCCATCAGAAGCACATGTTAACTAAGTTACTCGCCAAAGATTTCTTTTTTCCTTAGTAATGACACTTTACTGTTTTCATTTGTGAATAGACTGCTTGTAGGCAGTGTTGTGGAGGGAAGATGGGATCCTAATGATATTTCAGATAGGTGTGATATTCTTGACAGCACCAGTGGCAGAACTTTCCCAGGCCAATTCTACGTGCACCAAATGCAATAAAACACTGTGCTGCATTCTGCAAGGAAAGGTTTTTTGGTTTTTTTTTGCATAACTGTGGTTTTTGAAGTCACTCCTACAATGGATATAGCAAGCAGTTACAAGGAGATCTGTTTTGGATTTTTCTCATAAATGAATACAGTAGAATGCAGATGGTCCCATTGCTCTTCTGTAGAAAAAAAAAAAGATGCACAGAGGTATGCATGTAAACCTGTATAATAGCCTTATAGGGCTAGTACAGCTTACTTCTAATAATATAGCTTACTTTCTATAGCATAAATCGTATTTAATTGAATAAAACATAAAAAAACTAGACCTTTTAGACTAGATTTATTAAAACACCACTAACTAAAACACCCTAAGTTATCATTAGTATGTTTCAAGGGTAAGCATCTCTGCGTTGTAGATAATGCAAATGTTATTTAAGATTATTTACTTGTGTCTTCAGGTAACTTACTTGAGAGTTTTTCCTGTTAGCTTTCTTGGTCTAACTCTATAGTGAATCCTGTGACTAAACAGCAGTCACTTAACTGGGAGTTTAAGTGAAATAGGTGTCTCTGAAGGCCTTTGTACTGAGTGGAGAATGAGACAAGAAGTCACTGTGATTATGATGGAACTGCCTACTTGTGAGCAGATGGGCACAAGATCTTTTCTATTTTTTTTCTTGATTAGCAAGTGAAAGTCATTGACGTGTAGGCAGCTCAAAAATACTTCAAGCTCTTATTGTTAGAACAGCGTTGTATTGCTTTAAGCAGCTTCAGAGACATTGTAAAGCCATGCTAATGTAAGCTGAGATAATTCCTTGATGTTGAAAAGTCTTGAAACACAAATTGAGATATCTCAATAGCTTAAATATTCTCTGAATGGTAGAAACCTTGAGCAAGTTTTATTCACATTCCCAGTGGATGGCAGATAGAGATTTTTCTAGATCTTGATATGTAGTCAGTTTGAAAACTCCTCTTTTCCAGGTCATTGTACACACTAGAAGAACGTGTTTCCCAATAAGGCACAGATAAAAAAATGCAGCAGCTTATCATTCACACTAATGAAAAAATATCTTCGTATTAATGTGGAGAGAGCATTTGAACAGATGCAGATGTGCCATACCAAAATGATTAAACAGTACTGCTTAACTCAGAGCAGAGGTACTTTATCTCGGGAATTTCAGTGCACAGGTAGAACTGATGTGCTGCACTTCCCATTTCTGCTATCATCTATTCAGGGAAGCTGTTCCTGCTCCAAGTGTCAATACCTTACCCAAAGCTGAACAACACAGCATGTGGCTGTTGAAGCACCTGGGAGGTTGGCAGCCACAGAGCAGATCTAAGCCAGTCAGAGCGATCTCAGCATGGTATATTTGCTTTTGTGAAATGTTGCCTTGATGTTTTCACTTATTTTAAAGATCTTTTAAATTGTAAAGCAAATTAACTTATGTTCCAGTTCAGCAATACCAAGTGTGTGAAAATTTTTTGGAGTAAGCAGGCAGTCTGAATTATTCTTGTGAATGCTTAAGGTTTTCTTGGCTGAATGTTCATTCATCTCAAAGTACATACAACCCTATTTGAGTTACTTGGTTTCCGTAGCTTGTTTTTTGTCTCATTTAATAATTCAAAGGAAGCCACCTCTCATGTTAAGAACACCTTGTACATGAGCAGAAACAAATAAGAAGCAATGAAACAAGATTTGGATGAGTTCATTTTGAAGTATGTGTTGTACAGAGATTATAGGACAGTGTGTTCAGGCTTGAATTTGTGATGTATTTGATTTTCCCAAGAGCAGTAGAGAATATTTTATGGAGTTTTTCAGAGTTGCTTTCAAATTAGTTCTCTCTACAGGTACTTTCTTAAATTTGGGAACTTGTTCAGCAGGTCAGGAGTTGGACTCAGTGATCCCTGTGTGTCCCTTCCAATTCAGGATATTCTGTGATTCCATGATCAGTAAAATTTTCTCTCTCCTTTTGCACTTCATCTTTCCAATCTTTTGTTCTTCTGTGACAGCTCAGCCCTTACTTGCTGTAATGTGAAAGATGCTTTAAAAATCCTCTTTGGGTAGAAAGATAGAGAGTGGCTTGTAGATGATCACAGTGGGTTTTTTATTCCCCAAATCTGGAGGTTTTGATATAGTAGAGATGCATCCTCTTTTACAGCAGCTCTTAAATACACTGATGATGCATTTGCTTTCTTCAGTGAAAAATTCTGGCAATTTCTGAAATAGTTCAGAACAAGTTAAAAACCAGGTTAGAGTTGTAGGCTTCAGAGTTTCTCGATCTCCAGAAACAGGAAAAAGCCCCAGCACAATATTAGGGTTATGTTTAGAAAGGCAACTTAATTTCTCTGACCTTTTTGTCTGCACTGTTATATCAGAAGACTTTCTGGCTGCACGCTTGTTATATTGCCATAATTTAAGAAAATAAAGCAGAGCAGAGGACCTTCCATTACAATTTTGAGAGCTGTAAAACAAAAAGGAAGGAAGAGCTGTGGTGTGTTCTATTAGGGAGTATAGGAGATTTTTGAAACAATTTATTTATTGGAAGTAAGTTTATGTGTACAAAGTGTATTTCTTATCTAAATGTGAGTGTCATCTAGCATCCTTTGGTGCTCAGCAGCAAGAACTGGAAAAGAACTTGCCCAGAGTGTAGCACAGAGGCTAGTGGGTTAATCCTTTTGCCTTTTAACAAGTACACATCAGTAGCGTGAATAAATTGTCTTTACTGCAGTGCGGTTTTACAGATATAAACCAGTATGTTGTCAGTTGCTTTAAGGAAAATATTTTATCAGCATGCATTTATTTTCATAGAAACGATGTATTGCTGCTATTTAGAAACAACACGGACTGCATTTTAACTGGATGATTTTGGTTAACTGCATGGAGCTATTTCTTCAGAGTAGAACTTAAAAATTCCTAGACCAGATGACATGCTTGTTTAAGTAACACCCAAAAAGGATTCACCTGTGTTTCCCAGCGGCAATATGTTTTTTATTCTTGAAAGAATACGAGTCCCCCTGTACGTAGGCTTTCTTTATTGACAGCTAGTCACTTTCATTGTGCTGCATGAGGAACACACCTTGCAATGTGTGTGTGCCATTTTGTTGGAAAGGTGGGCCCATAATCTTCCACAGCCCATTGCTTGTCTGCCTTAAGTACCACTGCAGGGTGTACATTTCAGTCAGTGTTACTAGAGGGAGGTGGTGGAGTCACTGTCCCCAGGGGTTTTGAAGAAACGTGTGGATGTGGCACTGAGGGCCATGGTCAGTGGGCATGGTGGCAATGGGTTGAGGTTGGACCAGATAATCTCAGTGTTTTTTTTCCAACCTTACTATTCTATGATTCTTTGATTTTCAGTTGCCAAATTTGCTTTGGAACAGAGAGTATAGAATATGTTCAGCTGAAACTGGGGATGCTTCTGTCCATCCTGAGGGACAGATCTGACGTCCCTCAGATAATAACCTTCTGGACTGCTTATTAAACATTGCCCATAAGGTTTTACCTAATTCATTCAATCGCATTATTCTTGTGTGGGTCCATTTCAGTGAAAAATTCAGTGCACCCTCAGCACAAATGTTATTTGTGGTGTCATTGAAATCAATGCAAGGCGCCTATTTACAGATGAAATTTTTGTTTATACTTGAGATTTTTTATTGTTGTTCTGCTACCTTAAAGTTTTGGCTCTAATAAGCATACAGGAATGTGAGTAATGGAAAAATAAGGATACCAAGTTTCTGTATGTATGCTTATGCTTCATTGAGTATAAATTGAATAGAACATGCATGGAAGGCCTTTCAGTAGTATCATCAATTGGGATATTTAATCTTCTGCAGCTAGCAGTCTGGAAACTGATGTGGTTGTCTTGGAAACAGGCTTAATTTTGCTTTTGCAAATATCTAGATATGAAATCATTGTCTTTGAAAATCGAGTAGTGATATGATACATTCTCAAAGAAATAACAGCAAATGTAAGGTGCTTGTCCTCTTTTTGAAGAATTGATGGTGTTTCTATTGTGTGCTTTAATTGTGGTTGTGTGACTATAGTTCTAAAACAGAATGTAGTTTTCTTTAACCTAAAATATCTGTTCTTATTGCTGATATTTGTCTTGGAGTTAGCTGCAGTAAAACACTTTGCCAAGATTTTCTAGCTTAATATTTAAATAGAAATATTGCAGTGTAACTAGTGTACTGAACAAGTTACATTCCTAAAAAAATGTATTGATGCTATCATTTCAGGTCTTATCCCTTGTCCCACTTTAAATGAGGCTGTAGTACAAGACTTGCCAAACAAAATACCAGGAGTAGAGGAAAGAGCACAGGATCACAGGAGAGCTGCCTTGCACTGTATGAAGTGTGAAATCAAATCTGGGTGGATAAATAAGCATCTTTCACATTGCTGAGGATTTAGTAGGATTTGTATAAAAATGTGAAACAGTATTCATGAAAGAAGTGTGACTTCTGTTCTTCAGTTTATTAAGTTCAATGGGGTTTTGATGTATTTCTCTTCCAAGTATTTTTGTGTCTAGCACCAATTTAAAGAGCTTTCTAAATGTTGGTATGTACTTCAGAGAAGGCTTTTTTTTTTCTTCTTTATTTTCCCCTTTCATTCTTTTATGGCTTATTTTTAAGGGAAACTTACAGATTGAATTTTGCAGCCTGTCCATAGGTAGAGAGGAGTATCATAGGAGCTTGGCAAGCCACTGGAACTCAGTTTTCTGACCATCTCTTTGGTCTTACTTCCAGCCTGTTCTTCCTGTTCCATTTCCTGTGCTGTGTTTACATTTCAGTTTGATCTATTTTCAGAACTGAATTGGTCAATTTATTTCTCCTTAGGAGTTCTTCTGTCCAGCATGTCGCAAAATCATGGAATCATAGAATGGCTTGGGTTGTAAGGGACCTGGAGCATCATCAAGTTCCAGCCCCACCCTGCTACAGGCAGGGCTGCCAACTGCTAGATCAAATACTAGATCACATTGCCTGGGGCCCCATCCAGCCTGGCCTTAAACACCTCCAGAGATGAGGCATCCACAGCCTCTCTGGGCAGCCTGCTCCAACATCTCACCATTCTCTCAGTAAAAATCTTTTCTGTGACATCTAATCTAAGTCTCCCCTCCTTTAGTTTAAAACCATTCCCTCTCATCATATCACTGTCTGCCCACGTAAAAAAGTTTATTTCCCTCCTGTTTATAAACTCCCTTTAAATACTGGAAGGCTGCAGTGAGGTTTCCACACAGTCTTTTTCATGCTGAACAAGCCCAGTTCCTTCATCTGGTCTTCTTAGGAGAGATGCTTCAGCCCTTGGATCATTCTCATGGTCCTTGAGTGCTGAATATTCCTTTCTCCTTCACTAGAATTAGCTCAAGTTTTCTCTTTAAGACCTAAGACGAAGCTTATTGACATAAGATAAGATGATCTTAAAGACCATGGCTGCTATCAGATGATGCAAAAAGCTTTTAGAGACCGAAGTTTTGGCTTTGATACATAAAACTTATGTTGGTATTGTACGTCCAGAAAGAAATGATTAATCACAGCTTGTTCTTCCACAAATGACAGCTAAGTCACTCTGATATACTCTAATGGGGTAATTGATATGTGTTTACCTTGATGGTCAAACCACAAACTTTCCACTTTTACCTCATATTGCGATCTCATAAGTCTTATATGAAAAAGGAAATTAAAATAATGTATAATTTAAGCCGTAAGCAAAGCTGAATTGGTTCTTGAACTTTTTTTCACATTTTTCTAAATAAATGTCATTTCTTCCAGTTTAACAATATTAGTAAACTGTGTTAAAAAAGGAGTCCATTTGTACCTTCCTGATCAAATAATAATTCTCCGTGCTGATTACTAAGTAGTACATAATTACATTCCCTGGCTCCATTTTAGCTGAACAATTTTTCATTCTCTCCTTCCAATCTGCAAACGAGCAAGCAACCAAAAAAACCAGTCTCATATGGTACCAGTTCATTGTGGCTGCAGTGTGTGCATCCCTGCGTTACTGTGGTCACTGCCCTGAAGTTTTGGTTGGTTTAGCATCAGTCCTGAGTCTCTTGGGAAAACTTGATGTTCTTAAAGTTCTCTTGGCTTTTCTTTCCTGATGAAGTTTTAGAAAACTTTTGACATTTTCTGGTTGTTTCCAGTCTTCACAACCCAATGACTTTGTACTGCTGAAATCTGTTTTAGCCCTCTGCGTTAGAAATGGTGATGTGGTCTTTCACCCTCAGAAGTGAAAATGCCATGTAATTCAAACTTTTCTGAAGATGAAAAGGAACTGAGAATTTGTTGGTCACGTGTTTCACTTGAGGGTGTTGCTGAGTCTGACCTCAGCAGGGTTCCCAAACAGGAAACAGACTCCAGAAGAGGGGTTACAGATTCATTCAAGGATAAAAGGTATTTTTTTGTCTTTTTTCTTTCAAAAAATAGTCCAACTAATAACCACATTCTTTTTAGCACAAGAAAGCAAGAAAGTTGTTTGAAGCCAGTTAGAGAAAGGAATGTAGTGATGAGACCCTCATGTCTGAAGGACGGTTTGTCAGGTTATCATGAGTTGAAGAAGAACCGTGTCACCCCACACAGCCTGGGTCTGCATGTTTAGTTTCTCTTAGACACGTAACATTCATCAGTTTTACAAAATCCCATTGCAAGTGGTAAAATTTGTTCTTCATGCAGCTTGTGATTACAGCTCCTCCTTAGTTACCGTTTGATCTGTTAATTAGAAAATACAGGATTTTGTTCAACCTGCATTTACTTTTGGGGCATGAGATGTCTTCAGTGGTGGGATGGGTTCTCAGCTGCTCCCTGCTCTTGGACTTGTCTTGGACTTGGTCTTATAAGGTACCTGGTCTGCTTTATAAGTCTTCATTTTTCTGTACATAGCAAACCTCTGAATAAACTTACGTATTTAACACACTGACTTCTGCGCAACTTTCTATCTTTAGCTTCTCTATTATTAAGAAAAAACATCAAGAATGTCTGAAATTTGAAATGTAAAAGAAACAGCAGATTTTCTGGCTTGTACAAGCTTTCTGAAGGTGGTAAGTAGATCTTTAAGTATTTTTAGCCAGATTGCTCTCATGGAATGTAACTCGTGAGTCAGGTGAATGAATCTGGCATCGCGTGCCATGAGCTGTGCTGGGACTCCGCTCCATATCCTCTCACTACCCAAGAGCTGGAGTTCACAGTTTGCTTAATTTGAGCAGCAGAGGTTTGTGTGTGCATGCAAGGAGGATTGGGATTTTATTTAAGCTGTACCTCCAGCAAAACTGTGTGAACACAGGACACAAAGAAGGCTTGCTTATCTTTGCTGTTGTAATTTTGCACAGCTCTGCCTCTTCTATTCAGTATTAGGCAATGGACTGTGTACCTATGGCATTAGTAGTGAATCAGATGCTAGATCAAGAAAATGTAAGAAAAAACATTGGCTTCTGTCATAAATCAGCTTGTCATTAGTTTTTTTTTTCTTGTATATAAATTTATAGCTTAGCCATAGTTTTATGAAGATACCTTATTTCTAGTGCTTTAGTTAAATGGAGCATGGTGTTCCTGGAGAGGACTCATTGTAGCTTCTGAATGTAAGTGGTGTTTGTTACATCAGAACTGAAATGTTTGATCTCCTGCCATTCGGATGTTGATGATGTCCATGGCTATGTGGTGAATCTAATAGCATCTCCCAGCAGGAGCTGTGTTACATCAGTGACCTGAATCACTGTGGCCCTCCTCTGGCCGTGCTCCCACAGATCCACATCTCTGCTGTACTGAAGACTCTGGATTTGGCCACAGTCCTAATGCTTTGGAATTTTGTGAGCTATATCCCCCATTTAAACACCACTTCTCTGAATATTTTGTCTGCAATTGATACTTAATTAGCTTAACAGAAAACAAAGCAAAGAGAGATCTTTTGGGGGAAAAAAAAAAAAAAAAGAGTAAGTCAGCTACAGAAATCTGTCTGAATGTATGTAGAAACATTAATCCAGTGTCTCTGTGCAATCCAAGCTGAGGGCATTGCTTGCTGTGCTGTCCATTCGCATTATTGTTTCTTCACACTACAGCCCTGGCAGCAGGTGTAATATTTTGCAACAGAACAAGAATTTGACAGGCTATAATTTGGAGTTAATTTCCAATGAGTGATGTGGGTAACCTGCCAGGCCGGGCTTGTTTTTAGATATCATCTTGAGGAATGGTTTAAAATCATTTGATATCACTTCTTGATGGCTGGCTGAGACATTGAACAGGGCAATGAGCAGCTGCCGCTGCTCTGTCCCAGTGATGTTGTTGTTTGATCAGTGTTATGTCATTAATTTGGCTGTAAGTGAAGATGATATTTTGGAAGAGATGAAGGCATCAGCTCTATACAGTGTTCTACATGTTAAGCCTACCTTTGTGGAGGACGCCAAAGAAGACAGAGAAGATGGTTGCCATTCTTCCCAGTGCAGATGGGAATTTAATTTTTATTTTACCTTATAATTAAATCATACATTTTGCTCAACATTTCATATCATATCAGGTGAACGCTAGCCTGTCAGCGTGTACTGGGCAGGATGGCAGTCTGTCCATCTGGCTGTCAGGCAGCAGAGCTTTTGTTTGGGCAGTTGGGGCTTTTATTTTTGTATTTGATTTCTTCTAAACCTTGTAAGCAACAAGCTGACACCCTTTCCTTAATTAGTGATATTCTAAAACCTCGGCTGTCACCCATCCCTGTGCCATTCTGATAAAACAGAGGAAAAGCTGTGTATTCACTTCAGATAGTGACCTTCTTGGAAAAAAAACCACAAAAAGGTGGTTATTGATTACAGTAAATACTTTGTGAATTTCTGTAGCAGACAGCTACAGAATCCACGTCATTCAATCTCACGTCACAGTATTGAGGCAGCCCGATGGTTGAGCTCAGCTGCTCTCCTGCTCTCCTCTGCTGCCTCATGTACGCTGAGGATGACTCTGCTGTGCCTGCACGCTGGTCTGTCTCCAGCTTTGCTTCTTCTCTCTCACGTACTGTGAGCACAGTGTGAACTGTAACTGGAATAAAATGCCCTTGGAAAATCTGTCGGAGGTTTGGATCACAGTTGCCAGAGAAGGTTTGTTGTATTTGGAAGATGTAGCTATATGTAAAATAAAAAAAGAAAGAAAGAAGTGATTTTCCTTGTTTGAGAAGGCTGAGTAGGGGTTTGTTTTGGCTCTGCTGTTAGAGGAGGTGCTATTGGTAAATAGTTACACTCTGTAAGTTCTAAGGAAAGATAAAGCAAAAGCAAAGATGCTGCTCCTTCTCATTGCCGGGTACAGATTGTGATCACCAGATTTTGTGGTACATTCCTGAAAGAGCAAACGTAAGCTTCCTTCCCCTCTCCTGTTATGTTTTTAAACTTATTTCTGATCTTCATCTGGAGTTCTGCATTACAGTTCACGTGCAGTGAGAAGATGGTGCATTTTCTGCATTCAAGCTGAATCTTAAGTGACAGAACAACATATCAGCATATGGTGGAGTGCTTTGCTGAGGGCACTGCTTCCAGGACAGAGATTCTTTAACACTGATGGCTTTTCTCTGTTAGTAACAATTTGAGATACGCTGCGTATCTTGTTCTACCTGTTTCAGTAGCTGTATATCACACTTCGCAGTGGGTAAGATCCCACTGACTGGGGTGCGTGCTTCCCTTCAGAAGATCATTGGGGAGGTTCACTTGGGGCAATGCAGTTTAGTCTGTCCGAAAGGAACACGACCAAGAGAAGTTCTCATGTTCAGAAGACCCTCTGGTCTTTGTGTCTTCGGTGATTGTGTGGTTCTTTCTGAACAAGATGTAGTTTTTGTCATTTGGTGTTGGTGGATTTTCATAGGCTGTGTAAGAGTATGATTGTATGGTAAAATGGTGTTAAAAGAAGTTGACAGGAATCCTGCACGTGTCATTTTTGTGACCTTTATATCCTCTCTTCATAGAACTATGCAGCGCTGATATGGCAACAAATTAATGACGACAAACAGAGCTCGAGAAAAAAGGCTGCATTTGGAATCCAACTCACAGAAGAAAAGCTTAATGACTTCCGTGATGAGCAGATTGGGCAGCTGAAGGAGCTGATGGACGAGGCTACCAAACCTAAGCAAAAAATCACTATTTCTGAAGACTCCGAACACAAAAGCTGAAAGATTCTGAACATTTGACTTAATACATACAGAACCATTTTGAAACTTCCTTTTCCAGCTGGGGTAGAATGTGATTTCTGTGGAATGATGGCTGCTGCTGCTGCCATAACCTGTCAGAAGGTGGTATCTCTGACTTTTTATGCAATTATGTCTGGTAAAATGGAATCATTATGACAATTTTATGTTAATTGCAGTGTTTTTGTTTTTCTAATGGAAGGGGGGGAGACTTAAAGAATTTGGTAACACTAATTTGATGTTTTAAAAATAGAAGGTTTTAATTTTAATCAACTCGAAACAAAACTTCTTTCCATTTTTACATCATCCTCTGCTGTGAAGGGGAAGGTACAGTTAACATTTGTTTTTCTGATGTGGATTCAATAGACAAAGAACAAAAGAATGGTGCTGAAGTGCATTCATTTCAATGGAAAGAAATGATCAGTATTAGAGACGTACTGTTGTTAATTCTTCAGCTTCATTGTGAAATGTGCTTTAAAATAAAAGATGAAATTCATTATTGAATTGATTTTGAAGAAATCATTGGTTTATGAAGGAAATTATTTTATTCACCAATGCATATCTTTTTAAAAACCGTTCATTACTTTGTTCTGTTAGAGTTCAAGTAATCTTTAAAAGCTTTGTGTCCCATCCAACTCATTATTTTATGCTGAGCAGAGTTTATAAGCAGCTCAGTTACCAAAGTTAACCATTTCATAATGCAGTGTAACAAACATCAGTGATATTTGGTAATGGGTCAGCCCTCATGAGGACCATGCATGCCTATTGTAATACACCGTTGCAACTAAAAATAACAATCCCACTTCGTCTGCTAAGAAAACACCTCCCTTACTATGCAAAAGACAGCTTTCATTTCATATTCCAAACTGAGTTTTATATTATTAGTTTTGTTCTATTTCTGGACCATTTGCTGTCTGTTACCCATGGAGTGTTTGAGATGGCATAATTTCTTCCCTCTTTGGGAATAACAGCTTTGACATGTAAGCACATTTCCACCTGTCTGGGGTTCTAACAGCATGCTGTTTGCCAGAGCTACATGCCTGGTTCTTGACAGGGCAAATCTGGGGAGCAGACTGCTTGTCTCTCCCGTATCTGTCTTCCCATTTCTGAAGCCTTTGCTGGGATTTTAGGTTGCAGGTTGCTCATTTCTGTTAAAAGGTCAACTTCTAGACTCCAGCACAAGGTATCCTTGCAGTTGCTGCAGTACACCTTCCTCTGGCAGCTCTGCTTTTTGTGTTACAAGAGCATCCTTCAGCATCAGGGAATGGTTGCAAAGTGCCTAATCGAAGCAGAGATTAAAGGGCAGAGATGATACCCAGGCTGTAGGGCTGGGGTTTCCGAATCTTGGGTCTTGACACTTCAAGGACACGGAGTGAATTGCAGCTCCCTTCTACCTGCTGCTTACCTGGGCCTCACCTCAGTAACAATGTGGGAAGCAGATGGGACGTGTGCAGAAAGCCTGAAAACTTCTCCAATGTTGTTGTTCACACGTAACTAAAGCTTTTTATACTTCAAAGGCTATAGAGATCTAATCCAACTCCAGAATTTAAAGCAGAAAGATATATTGTGTTGTACCTTCAGATTTACAGTAACCAGTAATTTCCTCAGTGGATCTACTCAATTCAGAAACAGTGTTCAGATGTTTGGCAGCAGAGTTTGGTCCCATTCTTTGACTGCTATACACCTGTCTAATTCCAGCATCCACATTGTTTCAAATTTCTTTGGAATGCTATGATATGGGACTATGATTAACATATTTTAGGCAATTTGTGAGTTTAATTGAGCTAGTTAGAAAATACAAAACTAGAAGCTAATACTTTTATATCTGCTCATATGTATGTAGATAACACACATTTCTGGAGGCTAAATTAATTCATAATGAAAAATTGCTCTTTGGTATGAAAAATTCAAGCTTGAAATGAGACCTAAGTGAATTGGAGATTAGGTAATCATCTGCATACTCACAGTTTTCTATTAACTTTCATTCCCAGTAGTAGTCAGTATTCTGTATTGCATTTGTGTTGCTGTTTCAAACAACTCTTACAAAAGCCAAAATACCACATGAAGGAGCAAAACACGTTTAAGGATGGCTGATTCTAACATAGCCAGTGCAAGCGGTAAGACATACTGTGATCCAGGCAGCAAATAAATGTATGCATTTATCCATGGCCATTAGTTGAGGAAGGCAGGGAGTGACACTTTTATTTTGAAGGCATGGGATAGTTTTTATGGGGAATTTTGGATGGATAATTAACAAAGGAAAGAATCCATCAAAATTACTTCAGAACTGCAAGCAGTTGGTGATTTGAAGTGGCAAAATACTTGCTTGGGGAAAAGATACTAATTATCTTATGAAAAATATAATGAACTATAATGAAAAAAAAACCAAACACAATGAAGGATAATTATAACCACATTAGAAATTAGTACAAAGTTTTAAACTGTGCTTTTATGTTTTGTGTAAATCATTTGCTTTTATGCAGACAAAGATTGAAAAGCCGCTGCCAGCCTTACAAGAACTCATTCACTCGTTCAGCTCATCCATTGAGGATGACCCTTTGTGTTTGGGTGATCCTTCATTGGCCATTGAGAGCTAAAAGTGAGTGACAAAGTTCATTGGTTAACTTGGTGCGACCTTGTCTGTGCTAACACCTTGAGTGATTGCCTGGTGGCTGGGAGGATGCGGAAATGAGCAGAAGGTTGTGGCTGGAGAAGACACGTGGGCTGAGGTGGAATCAGCCAGCAAACGGTTTTGAGAAATACGTCCCTCTGAAAATGATCACACTTTGGGTCTGCAAAATAAGGCTGTAGATCTCAACAAGAACAACAAAATAGTCGTTCCTCCAGTGTTTTATTACTTCAGAGTTGTGAGTTCGTCTTCTTTTTTTTCTTTTAACTGACAGTCTAGCAGAAGCTATTAGTAAATTTTCTTTCTTTCTTAAAAATAAATAGCATAATGAAAACAGAATTTATGAAGGAATTTATGAATTCCTCAGCTATTTAGAGGTGCTTTAATCTTTTTGAATTACTAGTGGGCTTTCTATTTTTTCTTGGATCTGTATTTATGAGTAGCTGGTTATTCACTGATGATTCAGAAGCTAAAATTTCACTGGCTCCTGGATAGCAATATTGAGCAGTCAGATCTCCTCCAGCTGTTATAATCCACGTTACTCACAGAACCATGCAATCACAGGGGTTGAAAGTGACCTTAAGAGGACCATCAAGTCCAACCCCACTAAAGCAGTTATCCTACATTAGGTCACAAAGGAGAGTGTCCAGGCAGGTTGGATATCTCCATAGGAGACTCCATGTCCTCTCCGGGGAACCTGTTCCAGTGCTTCATCACTCTTACCATAAAGAAGTTCATCCACACATTAGCGTAGAACTTCCTATGTTCAAGTTTCAGGCCATTACTCCTTGTCCCATTATTGTTTACTCTGTAGCTGAAGTGGGAGATCTCACAGGTGTTATGTTGCCTGCAACACATCTTGAGGACTATAGTTTTAATGCCCATAGACATCCCAATATCATTATTTTCAGCTTATGTTTGATGCCTGCCTTGCTGTCTGCTTCTTTCAGAGAAACAGCTGTGATTGCTGTGGGGAAGGATGTGTTTTATGTATTGCTATGGAAAATGTGTTGCAAAGATCAAGCTTCTCTGAGGCTGTGGCTGCCTTGACATGCAGTGATGGCTCAGGTAAATACCTGAACAATTACAGCTTCTCATTTAGCAGTAACAGTTTTGACAAATTACAGATTATCACAGAATAGAAAGACATGACATTACCTAATTTAAAAGCACAGAAGAACTCAGTGCCTTTAAAAAAAGCAATTCAGTTATGTATATATGTAAACAGAAAGTCTTTTTTTCACTATGTGCTTGTAAAAGAAGGCCATTTTCAGTTCCCATACAGGTAAGGGGCTTTACATTTATATAATCAACTTTCCATTTACATTCATCTGAAGATGTAATCCAAGTACCAGAAATGCTTTCGAAGATGCAGCCTCTCAGGGGAACGTAACCCTTTTCATACAATTGAAAGTATCATCAAAGCTGTTGATTCACAATGCTTTCAAACAATCCATTAGGATAATACAGTAATTTCATATATCGCTTTTTTGGCCAGATGATTTGCGTTTACAGCTATCGGAAGTTGATCTTTTTTTTCAGTGCATGTATACCACATGGATGGTGTTGGAAGTGAGAATGATGGTATTTGTGAAACTGAGGGAGGAAGACACTTCTTGTTGTTGCTATGAGGGCTAGAGTTTGTGCAGCAGTCACTTGTTCTGTTCCCAGCTCTGCCATCTCCTCCATCCTGTGGCCCCCTCTCCACTCTCCTCACCTCTCACCCCTCACCCCCAAAAACAAAAACAAAAACAAAAAATCCAGAAAAACCCCTCAGGTGCGTGAGATTATAACTTGAGTGTCCTACCTGCGGTATCTCAAAGGACACAGATGACAGGAAAAGAAGGAAAAAGTCTTTGAAGCAGGACAGCCCTTTGCGGAGATGGGAAAGGATGGGAAAGGGGCTGAAGGAGGACCTGGGACATGAGAGGGCACAGGAACAGCACTTGCTGCAAGGCATTTAAGGATCCAGTGCTCCCTGTCCACAGTCACTGCTCCAAGCCCCTCAGCTCGTGCATGTCATCAGCAGGTGTCTGCAGAGAACAGCGTGATGTATTTTAATATAAGACCTACCTGTATTTGTTCTATTATCAGTTTTTTAAGACAACATGGGTATGAATTCTGAGACTCAACCTTCTAAATAGTTGTGAGAGAGTCTTCCCTTGCTAGTCTGCTCCCTGAGGCAAAATCTACTGCAAAAATTGCATGGCTGTGTAGCAAAACATGAGTGTGTTATCTGTTTGTTTTGTGTATGTGATTGTCATGGATACTGAGACACTGCATGAAGTCTGTGCTCTTCTGTACTGCCTATCAAAGCATGAAGTGTGCCTGATCACACTGCTACAGTAAGTAGGTTGTTGCAGTGTTTGCTTAGGAATAGTTCTGAAAGGAGCTTTAAGATTTCAAAAAATGATGTGTCTTAAGCACAACAGACTGCCCTTTCAAAACATGCTGCATCTGCACCAAAGAGTGAGATCCTGCCAGACTAAAGCTATTATATGGCACAGCATTTAAAACCTGGAGCAGTGGCGGAAGACATTCCTAACACAGTGAGATCAAAGAAGTGTCAGAGCTTTGTGGAGAAATATCCCTTTTGATTTTATGAGCATTGAGGCTGGAGGAACACATGAGAAGGCTGCATGGCCCCATCCCTAACTATCCAGATCCATCAGCACCTCCTTCTGTTTGTCACAGAGCCATGGAGCAATTAGGTTGGAAAAGACTTAAAATCAAGTCCAGCCATCAGTATAAACACCACAAAATCCACCACAAAATGATGGCCCTTACTGCCGCTTTCACATCTCTTAAGTGCCTGCAGGGGTGGCAACTCCACCGCATCCCTGGGCAGCCTGTTCCAATGCCTAAATACACTTTGAAGAAATATTCCATTCTAAGCATCCCCTGGCACAGCTTGAGGCTGTTTCCTCATGTCCTATTACCTATCATCTGAGAATGGAGACCAACATCCACTGCTCTACAATCTCCTTAGAGGGTGTTAACTTTGTAAGGAGGTAATATCATAATGGCCCTATGTGTCTGTTGCAGGTCGTGGCCGAATCACTGTACTTCCCCACCAGCTCTTGTGCATTACTTCAGAAGCAGCATTTCACCAAATGGAGGTGCTTCAGGATCAGTAAGCCATACGGAGCTAATCTCTTGGTTCTCTCTTCCTCAGTTTACACTGGCTCTGCCAGCTGGCTCCCAAAGAACTCGCTGCCCTCCTGGCTATCTGGTAGCAGTTTCAATAGCCTCTATGCAGTAAAAGCAGCCAGGCTGAGGTTGTGCTGCCTCTTGTGCTGGCTAGCACTGATTCAGAGTATGGCAAACAGCTCTCTGAGGAAAAAATAAACAGCAGTGATTGCCAGGAGACATGTTACAGGAATTTACTGGTTAAATTCCTACTCTCAAACTATGACAGTCGTTTAACAAGTTATCAGTATAAAAACTCATTTCTGAGCTCACTGTGTAGCTTGGTAATACCTACACAGTGAGACAAAGCAAGGGGTATTGACCTGGAATACCTAGGGGCATGTGATGTTAGAAGAAACCTTGTAAAAGCTGGTTATATGCTATTGACATGGTGCAGTGTGAATATTTATTTTAAAACCAATATCCAACAGGCTTTGCTTCTTTTCAGTTCTTACTGCTCTACTCTTCTATCAATTGGCAATATATTGCATTTGTCTTCCTCAAGCTGAGTCTGCTGTGCTCCTGGTGGTAGCTGGTGGTGCGGCTGGGTGCACACTGGCAGCTGCCCATGACCAACCAACACCATTGGGGATTCTTAAGGCATCTGTACAAAGTTCTTGTAAGTAAATGAGATGCTACAAATCCGAGAATGCCTTGGCTATGCCACACTGAAAAGAAAGATTTAAACAAAGAATAATGCTTACCCTTGAAGAGAATATGTGGAATGAGATGTGTGTACGGTTCTGTGGATGCATCACGTGAACATTATGTGATGTACAGTCACTGCTTGGTCTAATCACTGCCATGTGTACCCTTCTAATAAAACAGATCACTATGTGATTAGCTATGGTGTAGTAATTTGTAAGAGCAAAACTTTGTTTCCTGCCTAAAGGGAACTGGGAAGAGCTATATACATGAAATATCAGTGCTACCTGTGGAATTCAACTGCTGTTTTGCAATATCTGTTGTGATTAACAGCATGCCATGCAGTGTGTTTCTTAGTATGGACGCTTTGGGAATACAAGGCATAATGCTTAGTTGTCTTTAAAAACTGAACTATATGCTCTAGCTTTCATTTTGTTTCTTTCTAAACATCACTGGGACATCACAACTGCTACATCCTTCATGACCCAGAGGATGTGGTGGTAAGGACTGGGAAACGTCCATCCCATGTGGAAGAGGGGAGAAGAAAGGAGGAGATTGACTTTTTAGCAGGGTCTGTTGTGGCAGGGCAAGGGGAAATGGTTTCAAACTAAAACAGGGGAGATTTAGATTGGTTAGAAGTTTTTTATGATAAGGGAAGTGAAGCACTGGCACAGGTTGCCCAGGGAGGTGGTGGACACCCCATTCCTGTAGACAATCAAGGTCAGGCTGGAGGGGGATCTGAACAACCTGATGTAGCTGTAGGTGTCCCTGCTCATTACAGGGGGTTGGACTAGATGGCCTTTAAGGGACTCTTCCTGCTCAAAGGATTCTGTGACTCTATGATCACCACTGCTCAGATAAGTAGGGGTCTCCACTGTCATTGAAAGGAAGTGTGAGTCTCCCTGACATCTTTAACACATTCTAGAGGTGTTAGAAATGAGTGTCTGTTCCATCTGGCTGTCATGGGCAGACAGCAAGTCTCTTGGAAATAACCTTTGGTGGGATGTGCTCAGATTTTGCTTTCCTTTGAACTGTTCTTCTATCTTGCCCTTGTGGCAGGACAGTGCGTGTTACTGCTGCCTCTTCTCAGGCACCTAGAGATCTGAGATCAAAGCATTTCCAAGTTGGGATTTTTCAGCCTCAGGGTAACAGGAAAGGTGTCCAATATCAACTATTCAAATCTTTATATAAAAAAAGTACTGTTTTTAATGAAGTTGGACAACAAGCCCCCAGATAGACAGGTTATTTTATTTTATTTTTTTAGCAATTCTCAGACCCTGTGCTGATCCAAAGATGTGTTACGTATCTTGGAGCACGTCTGCCCTGCAGGCTGCAGTGGGATGAGCCGGCCTGCTGCTGCTCCCTGCTGCTCCCCTGCTATCTGCCATCCCCACTGCTGCCTTTGGGCAGCACAGCAGAGCAGGATCAAGTTTGAGCTCATCGTTAGAGACACAGCCTTTGCCATAAACTGGTGTTTCTTCTGCTCTCTCTGTGGTGCTCTGCCTGGATGGCATGTCACCAAAATCCAGGGGTGCCCCAGAGCTTGGGGATGGTGTGCTGCTGAGGAGTGCACCTGAGCAAAGCTGTGATGGGGTTCTCTTCTCTTTGCCAACATATGGGACCGACAGTTCCTTTTTTGTGGCTTCGGAACAAAGGCCTTATAATGCATTTGATGTGCAATGTGCTTCAGAAGAATTTGGAAGTAGCCATATGAACAATTTATAGGGGTTGGCACGTTCCAGTGAAATATTTATAGAGGTACTATATTCCAGTGAGTTACGTTGCTGGTTCCTGCAACTCGAATGATAAAAATGTCCCTTATAATCTACAGAAAAGAGACTCATCGGTGCTGTGGATATAAGATTTTCAGCCAATACTGCCATTGTCTCTCTGGAGCACAGGAAATTGGAAAACACCTTTCCTACAATAAATCCCCTGTATGATGGAGATGGTGGCACAGTTCACCTGCCACCAGTCGGGTAGGTGTTGTTTGTGCCAGTGAGGAAATGGGTCAGTGCTGCAGGTCTGGCCAAAGCACTGGCAGTGGCTGGTGTAGGAACAAAGCAAAGCCAACAGCAAATTGCTTCACATTCCTCTGTGCTGGGTGATAGGAAGTGCAAAGCCTGTAATGCCTGCTTGGAGGCAGGAACAGTACTTCATGTGTTACAGAGGGAACCCTCTCATTCTCTGGGCGTACAGATAGATGCTGGTGCAGAAAAAAGATGCAAACAAATGAGAAAGAGCAGAAGTGAGCTATGAAACTGCTTGTTACAGTGGTGATTTTTTCTTTTCACTGCAGAATGAGACTCCAAGGCATCCAAGACAAAAAGTCTTGAAATGAAGTCTTTCTTGACCATGGAGGATTTATTTTGGTTTTTCCTCCGTGAGTGATTCTCCTTTCCTGGATTTAAGTGTGCAGCCAGGAGTCCCTGGCACACTCCCTGCTGGTGCACCAGGGAGTACAGAGATCTTTGGGATTACCAAGGAATAAAGCTGGTGTATTTTTTGTCAGGTTGCCATTCTCCTGCTTTGTGGCATAACCTCAGTCTTGGAGAAACCAAACCTGCCCAGTGCCCAACTGGTTTTCTGCACCTCGACATTGTGTGGTTCTGTAATGCTGGGAGACTTCCCCCTTCTCACTCTCATCAGAGTTTTTCAGTAGTCAGCAGCACAGAATAGTAAATAATGTTTCCTGTAAGCAGGCCATTTATAAACAGGATTATCCTTATTTTAGCATAGCTTTATATGAATTTGTCTTCATACCACTTGGGCAGCTAATTCTGCTATGAATCCAGCGTGAAAGCGTGTAGCGATCCATCACAGAAATCAGTGCTGTTCAGAGTTTAATTTTTCAGCAAATAAAGAAGTGATTGAAAATTGCTATTATCCAACTCAAGTGAGTTTTTTCAGAAGAATTAATAATTCCCTGTTATTTTAGTACAAATTGGCATAATGAGCTGTCTGTGTGCTATTATCTCTGAGCATTAACTGCCTCTACTATGTAGGATAATACTCAGAATAATTATTACTTATCTGCATGTACATACAACGAGTAATAAAATAATTAGACCTTTTAAAACAGAGGATAGAAAAGATTCCACTTACTGTAATTCTGACTTTCTGATTATAAGGTTGAGATAAATAAAGGGTGACATTCTATCAATGTGACAAGCCAGCAAATGCCGTGTTTATAGATATCAGTACTGCCTGTATATTTTCCAAGCTCCTGAATGAGCAAAGGTTTGAGTAAGGATGTGGAAGAGGTGAGCTGCACAGCTGCCATGGGCTTGATGGGTGGATTGTGCTGGGTCAATATTAGAATGTTGTAATGGGGAGGTAACAGCACTGTGAGCTTTCCCCTTTGGCCACTGCTCTTTGTTTCCAAGAGCTGCGCTTCTGTTTATCACACCTCCACCCATGCCTCCCCATGAGCACACTGGCAGAGCTGCTCTGACCGTACACACATTCTTGGCCTGGGATTTTCCTCATCAGCAGCCTCCAGAGAGCGACCTTCCGACTGGCACGCACCCTGTGCATGGGCCCTAAGCTACGATGATGGGTGTTATCCATTGTTTAAAGGATAATTATTTTAAGGGGGATTTTTTGTTTGCCTGTTTCTTCTAGGACACCTTGGGAATAATGGAACCAGGTCCGATAATGAAGACAAGCCAATTCATCTCATACTCCCTTGCAAATCCCAGGCCCTGTGTTAATCACTCAGATGATTAGGAGCTGGAAGCAGACTGGTGGAAGATTTTAATTCTGTTTGTTGAGAGCTGTAAACATAATTGATTTACATTTCTCTTCAATAAGTTAATTTGAGAGAGCATTCCCATCGTGAATAATATCAGATTCAAGGCTATATGGCTTACAAACTTCAGTGACTCCACTGGAGAAAATACAGATCACTCCTTGCTGCAAAAGGATGAAAGGGAGAGAGACTAATGACTGATAAATGTTGGCTTCCTGTAAACAGAAAATTACCAAATCTGACAACTGCTATACATAAGCACGGCAGCACAAGAAGCAACATGCTCCCTATTATCACTGATAAGTTAATGGATCAGTGCTGAAATTCAAATAAATAATTTAAAAATATATTCTCTGGAAAAAAAAAAAGTCTTCAGCTTGATTCAGAATAGTTTTGGTTTTATAAAAAACTCAATTTCCATCAAATACTATGGTTAGCTGAAGGTTTGGTGTACTTTACCACCATAAAATGTGGACTGATTAAAGATGATGATCTCTTTAGGAGATCCCTTTAGTTTAAATCCTCTGCTTTTGGTTGGTGGGGTCAGGGAGAGGGTGGGAAGGAGCTCAGGGCTGAAATGCAGCAGACCCAGATTTAGACTCCTGCTGGTGCAGCATAGCTAAAGTATCACTGGCCTCTCCTCTCCTCTCCTCTCCTCTCCTCTCCTCTCCTCTCCTCTCCTCTCCTCTCCTCTCCTCTCCTCTCCCTTTAGCAAGATGAAATACTATTTTGTTATTACTGTTGAGTGCAGTGTGGACTTATGGACCTACTGAGTGCATCATAACTCCCTTCGTTGCCCCTTGCAATTTACCACACTGGAAACCCCAGGTAAAATATGGAATGAATTTCCAGAATGCCCACCTGCCACTCCCTGCTCCAGCCTTCCATTATTTGCTTACACTTTTTGAAGTCAGTCTGGACTTTTACAAGCTTAAGTTCATCTGTATTCCCATCAGAGCATGGGCTTCCCTCTGTGCATTGCAGCTTTCAGGTCTTGCAACAAAATCCAATCTGTAAAGTACAATATTTTATAGAATCATAGAATGGCCTGGGTTGAAAAGGACCTTGAAGATCATTAAGTTTCAACCCCCTTGCAGGGTCGCCAACCACCAGACCAGGCTGCCCAGAGGCACATCCAGCTTGGCCTTGAATGCCTCCAGGGGTGGGGCATCCACAGCCTCCTTGGGCACCACCCTCTGTGTGAAAAACTTCCTCCTAATACCTTATGATGTGTCTGCTCTAGTTCCCCCAGGGAACACAAGGCAATGATGCCGGGGAACATTACGCAGGGTGGACCTGCTCTGACTGACTCCCATTGCTGTGCACAAGCCTCAGAGTGAAGAGCAGCACTGCAAATGAAACGGGATTGTTAGCAAGTCATGTTATCAGTTCATAAAAACAAAGTCAATTTACTTCATTTCGAATTAACCAATCGCATTATTTTCATCTGATTCTGTAAAACAGTATTTCACAGGTAATTTAACGTGACACCAGGAAATTAACATCACATATAAATGTCAGTGTAAGTATCATGAGAAATAAATCTACTGGTGTGAGCTCACGGAGTACACGAGATTAATTAAATGGAACCATTCAGTTTTAGCCAGATACCTTAATTATAGCAATCCTGATTGGCAAGCAGATTACTTAATGAGTTACAAAATATATATCATTTAAATGTTCATTTTCTGGATACAAAATAGATTTTTACTTGTTTCATTACATTTTAGTGTGAAAACCTAGAATACATTAACAAACGAGATATTAAAAAGTCTAGAAAGCTATTTCACTTTTCTAGTTTTTTCACTTATATGGGATGCTGTGCTTTTTAGGGGAGCCTTTTCTAGGCAAAGACAGTACTGAATGGCATTATGGGTCTATGCCAGATAGGGTCAGAGATGGTGGAAGCCCGTCTGACAGCCACACCTCAGATATTCACCTGCAGTTTATGGTGAAGTTTTTCAGCACACCCATCCCCACTTGGCTACAGCTGGATAACTTCATTTGTGGGCACTTTTTCTGCAAATTGAAAAAGTCTGATTCTCAGCTCAGCTTGATGCACTTTCGCAGGTGAGAGAGGAGATTAGAAGAGAGAAAACAAAACAATTTGTTGCAAACCTGTAACATAGAGAAGAAGGAAGATAAAAAGAGAGGTAGAGCCTGGGTGGGTGAGGGGTTTTGCCTGCAAAGGAGTGGGATAGCACTAAGCTAGGAAGGACAGAGAAGGTGTTATCAAGCTTTTCTTAATGCAAAGCACTCTCTGGATGACATTTAATGTAACTGCAGCTCTCAGGTGCTCCAACTGCTATGATATCCTACTTCATCCTAGGGTGTCAGGGATTTGTGCTAGATGCATTACACGTTTGGAGGGAGCCAGTCTCAAAATGACTCACGTATCCTTTCTATGCAGTCTTTGTGTCACCACTGGTCTGCCTGTCTTCTTCTCTCTGCTAATGAGCCAAAGCTTTGCAGCACCAAACTGTGTTTTTTAGCTGAATGTGTAAATGCAAAGAAAGGGGCAATCTGCTGAGCTTTTGGGCCAGTGCAGAGACAAGGAGGTGAGAGGTACTGGGATTTACCTTGGTCTTAGTGGAATGGTTACAGCTACTCTAATATAAATTGCATGCAGTAACGCTGAAAGATGAATGCATGTGGGAAAATGTGCACATAGCATAGTCTGATATAGGTACTTTGCTCTGAAGCAAGAGGAAAGTCTTGATTAGCTTTGGTGAACTGCAGTGTTTTGGCTCCAAGTTCAGCTAGAGTACTGTCACTGATAAATGACTTCACTAAACTAAAGTTTTATGGGAAGAGATATTTCGGGAAATACGTCACTGATGGAACAGTGAAAAAACTTATCCCAGTGTGTATACTTGTGACAGTGGCAGGCACCTACAAGTAATGGTCCTTGGGATATTCATGCCCAGAGTCAGGCACTGGTACCAGAACTGAGCTGTTCCAGAATAGCCTTGCTTTGATTTAGAAAGATGAGTCAGTCATCTGCAGTACTACACATTGATAATTTAAGCAACATTTAGAAATCCTTACTCAGTTTTATCATTATTACTTTTGCTGTGGTAGTTTGATAAAACTTTTTTGCAATCTTATTTTCTTTTCTTAGTTAAAGAAGTCAAAAATACCCAAAACCTCTGCAATGTGGATATTCATATCCACTGCCCAAAGCTGCACTTAGCTCTAGCTGTGCATGCTTCCGTGCTGAAAGTCACTACATGAAGACAAGCTGCCATCAGTTTTTGAGGTGATTCTCTCTGGGAGTTTCTGTTTTGAAGAACCTGGGCTGAATTCTGTTTTCCAGCACAGTGGCAATGGCTATGTCCTCAGAAATGTATGTGTATATCAAATTTGTTTTAAGGTAATTGCATTTGTCTCTAATAATGAGCTGAAGTAAGTAACCTGCAGGATGCAAGCAATGTTGTATATTTAATAAGCTCTGAAGGAATAAATAATAGACCATTTATGAGAGGTTACTCTTGAGTAAAGAAAAGATATTAAAATGATTTCTTTATTCAATTTCTAAACAAATGGTAGCTATTGAAAAGGGAACACATCCTTTTAACCTAATGCATCTAAATACTTTACAGCAGTTTTCTGCTGCCAAAGAGTGCAATATAATTGATGTAAAAACAATGTGACAAAGGCCTTATTTAAAAAAATCCTTGAAATAACCTTATGGACCTCATTTACACAATCTATTTTGTTGTTGTTCTTTTACCCAACCTTTTTCACTCAAATTTTCAATGGGAAATAACAATTTGTATAATCATGAGGAATGACATTATCTTAGTTGTTAATAGGCATCCACCTTTTGGGTGGCTTCAGGCAAGGTTTACAGACATAAGCATAAGCAGGATACTGCTAAGTGTTAGGATTATTAATTGCTGATATCAACAAACCCTGGATATGAATCACTGGAAATTACAATTTTCTGAATATAAGATGTTATTCATCTAGAGACCTACTGAACTAGTGGGATTAAAATCTGTTTCTCATGGAAAGATGTGTTTACAACTGAATAAGGATGGACTGCAGCCCATCCTTAGGTATCTCCCGTAAGTATTACTGTAGTACTAATGTATGATTAGTTTTTGCTGGAAGCAGTTCTTTCAACTTTGGTATCCTATTTAAATCTACTTTTGTAGTGGATTATTCCTTAGAATTCTTCAGTCTAGTTTCTGAAACTCTTTATGCTGTTTCTTCTTATGCACCATAACTAATTATTTGTATAAATTTACATATAAATGTATAAAAAGACTATGAGGAAAAAAAGTACCTCGAGACAAATATGGATTTTGTGGTTCACCCATCTCTAACTTCCATTGGCTCCTGGAGCTGTTGCATATCACCTCATTGTCACCAGCCTGGCCAAGTTCCTGCTGCACCAGTGCAGATGAAGTGAGTTGTTCTGAACCAACAGTTTTCCAGATCATTTGGCACTGACAAAGCATCAAGTTGAATTTTTCAGAAGAATTATTGTCAAAGATTTCTTTCAAAGCAGCAAATTCAACTGCCCTTAAGAATATGGAAACAAGTTATACTGAAAGGCCTAATTTACAGTCTATGCAACATACTTACATTGGAAACTAAGAGGTGTGAACAACTTTCAAGGCAAATCTTTGTGCATTTACAAACAGCCTTCACTTTTCTCTCCCATGCTGTGGCAGGAAGCTTTTATTTAAGAAGTATCAAGAAGCTTCATGGAAACAGGACTGCCTTTAGGAGGAAAGACCTCGAAGACTGGGACTCACAGAAGAGATGTCTGTAATTACAACCTTGCAAGGTACAGAGCAGAGGAGATCTTGGGGAATGAGGTCATGAAAAGTTGGGAGTTATTTTGGTGCTTTGGCAGTAGACATCAGGAATGTACTTGATCTAAGCAGATGAAGAAAAGCTATTTTTCATTTGCATGCCTCTTCAATAACACTGCCACTTCCTACTGTGCAGTAAGGAAAAGCATTGTGTGGATTGTTATGGCTTAGCTGTAAAATAAGATGTTTCTGTCACAGCACATTGTTTGGCTTTTGGTGTTTTCTCTCAGTGTTATTTGTGCGCTATATTTTGTGTTCATAAGCAGTTGTGATTACAGCTAATAAGCATCATTATATCTTGTGTGGGCAAATTAATTTGTTTTCTTAGTGCTGTACACTGAAATTATATAAATGTGTCACATAACAACTGAACTCCCAGTTAACATAGTTCAGTCATCACTGAGATTTCAATCATAGGGCACACAGGCAATGTTAACAAGAGATGTAATTACAACACTGAGTGGTGTAATAAGGCTTTCCCGAGCATTTCTGCCTACTTGATGATCTGAAACAGACACTTCTCTACCTGCTGCACAATGCTTTCTTTTAGCAGTAGTACTGTTAGCCAAGACACTGACAAACGTGATTTTTATTTATTTTTCTTTTCCTTAGCAAATCTCAAATTTTTTTGTCTTCCACAACACATTAGAAATCCAGAAAGTAGCTTGCTTTAAAGTATCACATGATTTCTCGCTCAGTTGAACTCAAAAATTCAGAGATGGTAACGTTTTATAAGATGAAATGAACCCAGCCTATTCATGCCTCAGAATAAGCTTGAGTTGAATCCGATTTAGGTCATTTCCATAGTTGAGCAGCTTAGCTCATGCTGGAAAGTAGCATTGTAACCCTCCAGCTTTAAGAGTAGCTCCCAGCTGACAAAGTTGTGGCAGCTGAGTGTAGGGTGGGAAGCCCAAGAGAAAGGAAGCCAACCCCCTCAGGTGGTGGAGCAGCAAAGTAATAAAATGAGGTGATGGGATCTTAACTTTCTGCTTGCTGCTGAACAGCATATGGAAGGTGACAATGGAACAGACAATAAGTTGTGTACTCTTAGAAATTATAACAGTAAAAATAAAGAGCCACGAAGCACCAAAACATGAGCATTCTATGGAAAGGCAGAAACAAGACTGTGCCAGAGCCAGAAGTTGTTGTAAATTTCCTTAGGGTTGGCTGAGCTTTGGTTCCCACAAGTCCTGGTACTGCATTCAGTGCAATGTCAGAGCTGCTACACAGTGTGACAAGATCATGTCTTTTATATCTTGCAGTTGCCATCTGAATTTAAAAGAACAAAACCAAAAACTTGGTGAAAAGCTTCTGTCTTCAGAAAGGTTAGGGAGAGATACAATGGGTTATCGGGGGGAAAAAAAGATATCAAACTATTTGGGCTCTAATATGAATTGTTCAGTGCTATGTCATCCTTTGAAGAAAACAACTTGATATTAAGTAAAAAGTTTCTCCTACGTCACACAACACCACGTTATTTATCTTCACATCTCTCTCAAGTTCTTGTGTTCCATAATGGATAAGAATTAAGACTTGTGTGCCTTCAAAGGTTTGTAGATGAAGGCCCTAGATGGAAAGGAAAACCTGACTCAGGATGTCTCCTTTGAAATGTGTTTCCAATTTATTGTTTCTCTTTCTCCATTAGTTAAAGGTCAGATTTAATCAAGGAATATAGATTGTTCCTTATATTTAACATAAATCTCTCTTGATAGCCTCTCATTCTTCACAATTTAAACAAAGAATAAAGTAGTCTGGGTTCTCTGTACTGACTTGGAAATGTTTATGACTTCATTTCCTTTATAAACTGGGGACTCTTGCTTCTCCTACACCATAAATGTCTTCAATAAAATATGTTCAATTGTAAAATACAAAACACTAGCCTTCTGTACAACTTTTATTGTCATGTCTGTTTCTCTTTCTTGCCTTGATGAACATGAAAAGTGTAACCATCTGCCCCAGTCTACTTTTTTTGTGGAGATAACAGTGCAGAAGAAAACTCAAAACTGTTATTGATATGTGAATTTCTTCTTCTTGGGGTTAATTTGGAAGTGGGAAACATTTTGGACATTTTATTTGGGTTCACATAACTAATAAATAAGTGACTATTCCAGCTGTCACAAGTCACCAGTTGATAAAAGACAGTCACCAAGTTGATAAAAGCAGTTTTAGTGATTGGATAACGCATCTCTGCTGGATTCTCCTCTTCTGAAGTTCTGCACAGCATCTCTGAACACACACAAAAATACAAGCAGTTAGATTGAAAGTGCAGAAACTGTAAGTAGCTATTAATTAGACCCAAACCTGGCATGACCTGTCTCTCTCAAAGGGAATGGAAGACTCCAGATGATTCATACTCTTTGCATGATCCCAGCGGGAGACCATGCCTAAGGAATGTGTCCTGGCAGCTGAGGCACTGCTCCCACGTGGCACAAACCAGCCTGGTAGGATTTAAGACCCTTGGGATGGGGAGGCAAAGTCGTGGACTGGAGAGACAAAGCTGGCAGCTGACCTTCAGCATTTAGAAAGACAGTGAGTCAACAAAAATATCTGTGTTCCTCTGGTATAATGCCACTCAGTATTAATCAGTGCCAAAATTACTTCTCAGCATGGAAAATAACAAAAGTTTTCATTTCAGAAACTAAACTCCTCAGTAAAGTCTTGAACTCCTTCAACAGGTTGCTGGAACTCTCTGGACAAAGCAGTTTTCTTTGTTGTTCACTCTTGTATTTGTATTTGTCAAAACCTCTAAACCCTCATCACTTGGAAAGTCCTGCTGCAAATGCTGCTTTTCAAAGTGTCCTATGCTTTTATTTTTCAGATGGTTGCAGGACTCCCTGTGCCACACAAACTGCATCTCAAAAATGGATAGAGATACAAGAACATTTTTTCCATTTACAAGGTGATGAGACACCCACAATAAGAAGGAAATGGCTTGAAGGACACAAGAGCAGTAGCAAAACACATGCTGCTGTTTCGCACGGAAGAATCATCTTTATGAAAGAGACAATTGTAGCCTTATGGACCTAACAGTGACAACAATTTCATACATTCCCAGCATTAAATCTTATTATGTAAGCCTTAACAAAAGGGTAAAGAAAAGAAAGAGGGCTGAAGAAGTCATTAACAGAGTCATATGCTGCTTAATAGGATATCACAAAAACTGTTCGAGGTGTTCATTACCCCATCAGATTTGACATTTCTTACTGTGTTCTCACAAGCCCTACCTGGACCAGTGAGGTGAATTGGGTGAGTCAGGTCCATTCTCGACTTCAATGAGACCAGGGTTTAGATCAGTTTTCATCTGCTTTTTTTTCATCCTTAACTTCACAGTTTTGTTTTCCCTTCTTTTGTAATGTAGATCAGAGTCATTCTTCTCAAGTACCTTGCTTTCATTGAGAAAGCACTGAGGTTTTTCTTTAATACAAATGCATAAGACAGCATTAAACTTCCACAGAGTGCCTTAAAAGGTGGAAACTCAACAATTATGTGTGCTCCAGGAATAATATTTCTCTGCCTGACAGAAGCTCCAAAGGATCAGCAGAGAACAACAGCAAAGTGAAGAACAGATGATGACACAGCCTTTCTGCCATTGTCTGTGGCTTGGTACTGATACTGAAATGTTATCTAATGGACACATCCTACTGAGCTACATGGTATGGTGATGTCTCCCCTTATCATCCAGTTGCACAGAGATTTTGGAAGGAATGCTATCACTGTGGTAGCATGCATTTTTAATGAACAAAACCATAGAAACATTCAGACTATTTCTTCTGTTCCTTTTTTTTTTTTCTTTCTTTTTTTTTTTTTCTGAAGATACTTTTTGCCTAAAAATCCAAGTGTGGTCACGAGGCTACAGTACCTCCATGCTAGTAAGGTGTAAAATTCTCAGCCCAGAGAAACATGAAGAGGAGAGTTTTGTGGTGGGTTGGGTTTCCTCTCTTGCCTTCTGTGGCTGGGTGAGTGAGGCCCAGAGGAAGGATGCTGGATTCGGGCCCTGATGTATTTTGTTCACGACTCAGGGTGGTCTTACAACGCCCAGTGCTGGCAGATAGATGCCTGTTGTGGAACTGTGGTTTTTAGAGTCAAATTCTGGGCTAGAGATAGTTCCAAAGGGTGTGTGTGGTTTTACCTGCTGCCCCAACAAGTGGTTCTCATCTCTTGAGAGCAATGGTGTTATCATGAATGGACACCTTCCATGAGCTGAGTGAGCCCACATCTGCCTGTGAGACCACCCTTGTTTCTCACTTTCTTCAGGAAATTCCACAGATGTTTCCCAAGCCAGCTGCAGGTCAGTAAGCTTCCCTAATAACTATGAATCAGTCATAATTACTTGACTAGCTCTTCGTCCTCCTCCTTGCAAAGATCTATCAAACTTTCCATTTGAGTGGTACCTGTTCAGGCATCCATGACCAGCTGCATGCTTGAAGAACCTCAGATCTTCAGTACTTCCTGGTGGAATAAATTCCCTAAATCATTGCAGCTGGAAAGAGGGGAGAATATATAAACACACACACATATATATATATATATATTTCTTTTTAAAATGGTCCTCTCCTGTAAAGGAGGTTCTGAGTAGAGCCAAGCATCATAATAAATAATCCTCAAAGCAAACCTGCATTTCAATTACTACCCTTTTGTGGGATGGAGCATGGTGGCAAAGGGAAATCTCATCTTTGCAGTTCACTTCCATCTCCTAATAACCAGTAGCAGAGTTTGACCTGGAAAACGTCAGCTACAATGAAACTTGTGCTGAATGCTGGCTTGTCACCATTCATTTCCATGACCGTTGTTAGCAGCACAGTCTATGAGAGCTCTGTGTGGAGCAGGATCTCCCTGATCCATCAGGATGTCACGGCCAGAGTGATACACCTGTGTCAGAGGTAACATCACTGTTATATGTGTCACTGTAGTCGTGCTGCTGCTCTTGAGAAATGATGGAGTCCAGTTTCTGTGTTAGAACATTTGTAGCAGTGTGATGCTTGGGAAGAAGGAATATTACAGACAAGGCAGATGAGATCAGGAGAGCTTAGGTGTTAGTTTGACCTTGCATGACATTCTCAATTATCTTTCATTCCCATGTTTTACTGTAGGAATCATCCATATGGATCGTGACACCAAATGGTCTGATTCCAGGCAATAATCCTAAGAATGTGGCTTCCTACTAATGCCCTCTAATTTCCTTCTCAGAAAATGTATTACTGCTGTGCAAATCTGGTATTCTGTGGCTCTGTGCCAAGATTGGGTATAGGATCATGCACCCAACTATTAATCATATGTCAGTTTTTCAAATAAAGAAAGAAAGGTAGCAATTTTTAGGAACCTCTAGTTTCAAAAGGCATTCAGGGAAAAAAAATCAGCTTTACCTCTCATTTCAGGAGTTCTTTGTTCTCTTCTGCCATCTTTGAAATCTTGTTAAGCTCTCTTCTCTACAGCATTGAATGAGACTGATACTACGGGACCTACTGGAAAACTGCAATTCATTTGGCATTGAAAATCCTCAGTGAAAAAGGAAATGCCAAAAAAAGCCCACAGGACAAGGCATTTTGTGACTATGGCAGAAAAAAATGAACAGTGTTAAATACACAGTGAGTATTTTTGTCACTATAAATAAAAATTGGGCTGTCACAGTGGGAACAGTGACAAGAGTTGAGACAGAAGTTGATCTCATTAGAAATGCTTCTAATTGACCAAACTGCCTGCATGGGTCTAAGAGTACCAAGCTCACTCTGAATTAACTGTAAACCACAGAGAGTTCTGCAACATGCAGTATCGTGAAAAAAAGAAGCAGCAATCATAGAAGTTCTAGTCCTCAATTTTTTATTATTTTTAAAATTTGTTTATTTATTTATTTATGTTGAGAAAACTCACATTATCTAAATGTAAATGTGCATGAGGAGACTAAGGACGAGATTAGATTCATTAAGCTACCAGTTCTGGACAGTCTGGCTCTCAGCTCCCAGTCTCCATTCAGACTGCTGCCAGGAGTCACCGATGCTCTGACTGCGCAGGTCATCTCAGCAATTCTTGAACAGCACCAGTAAGAAGAATAGCCCACACAGCAGATCCAACAGTGCAGACCAGATTCTGAATTATTTTCCGGGAGAGAATAACTGAAGTGTTTCTGTTCATGCTAAGAACTGCCACATTTGTGCTCTCTTTCACAGCTACTTATCTAGCAACTAAATATGTGTTGCTGGTTTTGTTCACTTCTGCAAACATGCATTGCTTGTACCTTTCAAATGCCTTCTCATTATCAGGAATGCTTAGGGAATACTTTTTGTTACCAGATGACGAGTTATTTTACTAAAATTCAGAGATGTCCCAAAACTTGTGTACTCATTGTGCTGTTTTGATCCAGGTGAGGGCAACACAGAGAAATTTTCCAAAGGATTTGTCTGTGTCATGTGCTATGATAACTTGTATTCTTCATTGTCTCTGCTTTCTCTCAGCAGCAAACATTTTTCACATTTAAATGGCTCCTGTCTTGAAGTACGATTATTTGCATTTCAGAAAAATCTAATTGACGTCCCTGAAGTAAAAGATGCAAGATTTAATGGAATTGACTTAATAATGCAAGTTAACAAAAATTCCCATTCATCTCCCAACTTCCTTATCACATACACAGCCCAGTAAATGGATGTCATCATTGAATTAGAGAGCAGTGACTGGATTTAATAATATTTTTCAATAAATTCTCGAACAATCCATTTGTGCTTTTGAAAACAAAGCAAAACACCAGACAACAACCAAAAATGTCAAAGAAAAGCAAGGAGAAAAAAGATGGCACCATTAGGATGCACTGAGTTGATACAAAGATCTGATTTCAAGTCTTACCTGGAGGGAAGACAAATTCTGGTTTCTGGCTCTCAATCCAGCACAACATTGTTCAGAATAAAAAACCTCACAGAGATTTAGAGAAAAAAATCACTCTTTGTTCACTGAAAAGTAGTCCATCAAAGACCAAAGAGCATGGCATCAACAAGATTTGTAGGTCAAATGAGGGAGAGAACATCATGTCAGAAATGCCAGTGTGCCAGCAGAACCTCTGCTCCATAATTACTGCTGCTGGCTGTTGGGAGATGGGAACTGATGGCATGCTGAAGGTTTTGTGAGTCTATTTTCTGTGTTTCTATGGAATGGTGTATTTGCTCTGTTCTCTTTTCTGGAGAAGTCAAGTTTTCTAGAAGCAGAGCAATGAATGTGAAACAAAAAATGAGCAGTGGACTAGCTGAATAATGACTTGGATGTGCTAACATAGTGGTTTTACAGCAAAAAAACCCAAAATATCCTAGAAGTTCTCATATATCTCTTCCCCCTTTTTACAAAGAGCAACTTGTTGAGATAATGACTTTTTTTTTGTTCCAGGGAGTCTTTCTTCCAGAAAAATTTACTTTGTTGATATATTTTCTCTGCCAATTGAAATAAGGTGGTAATCTATCCAAAGATGCTGCACAGGTGTCCACAAGCAGTGGTGAAAGGAAATTGTATTTCAAAATATTTAGTGATATATTGAAATAATTTCTTGAGTAGTACATTATTAATGAGCTCAATCTACAGCATTTACAAGTAATAATTTGTTTTTTGGAGTTCACCTGCTGCTGAGGAGGCTACTGCTCCAAGATTTCTTCAGAAAATAAAACTGCTACCCTTCATGTTTTTAAACTTCTGAAGCAAGGTTTCTGGACTTCAGCCATATTTACATTTTGTTGTACAGTGCTTTCTGTTTTAAGTAATTTAACCAAATATATTTTACTTTGATTTACAGAAAAAAATTATTCCTATACACATGTTAAAGCTGTATTTCTAGGCTACCAAGAACAAAGTTCAAAAGAGAATCCTATATTTTCTCTCCATACTGTATATTCTAGAGTCTTTAGAGCTAATAGCTTCCAGGTGAAAAAGAAAGATAAATACCAAATATAAACTCAAACAGGGTGTTTGTATGCCTCACTGTGGACAGGAATGGCTTTTTTTTTTTTAATTTTGTAAAATATGCCATGGGTTTAGCAAATGAGGAACAATCCTGTAATAAATAAGGCTATAAGAACTTTACTTTAGCAGTCACCTTCAGTGATAATAATATTCTCCTGAAAGATAGTGAAAAATTTCACTAAGTGGCAGGAATAAAGGTAAGTGGTATTTATTGCATACCCTTTAAGTCTGGTTTACTTTCTAAAAGAGTAATTCGGTGCCAAGTTCACCAGACTGGAGTATGAAACTTAGCCTAGCCATTAAACATGACTGGAGTATGAAACTTAGTCTAGCCACTAAACATTACTGAAGAGGAGTAGAACTCCTTGGTTTCACACCAAATATTTTACATCTACCATCTTCTCAAAATTCATTACACCCCAAACCAGAGGTTAAGTATTCTATTGAAAATTACACATTTGTATTCAGAAGCTTTAGCAACAAGAAAAAAGTATGCTTAAACGTGTTGAAAGCTCCAGTCATTCCAATTCAAAGGTGGAAATAACACTGCTGTAATGCAGAAAGACAGTGTGATGCAGCCCTCCTTGAACACACGCACTGCTAATTGAGGATCACAAGGAGATTGCCATGGATCCTAATGCCTCTTGGCCACACTCCGAATTGTAAGCATCATGTTGTGTCTTCAGGTCTCTTATGAAACTTGTGATTGAATCAAAGTGAGAATCCCGTCTGGTGTCTGCAGTATATGTGCCCCTGGGCAAGGCTTGCTTTGCAATACAGAGGAGTAGCACCTATACCAACTTTCTGACTGTAAAATTGACTGCTGCTCATCTAGAGAGAGGATTTGCACTATTTTTAACTAACTTGAAAGTTGTAAAAGCCCAAAACTTGTAATGAAATTGAATTTTCCAGTCCTTCAAAAGAAATGACCAAATGCACATTGCTTTTACATATTTTGCAGTATATTAAAAGATAAGTGTCCTTTCCCATTGAAGCAGAAGAGAGGAATTTTTCTTCCTGCCAGAAGATCCAGTTATCTGTCACATGGCATAAAGGGACAAATCTATCTGGAAGAAATGGGGATTAATGTGAGCCTTGAGCCCATCCCATGGCCTTGCTGCAAGGGTAATTATCTGGGAGACTCAAGGACTCTGCCTGCAGAGTTCACTACCTCTTGTATTATTAGGAAAGTATTTTTGGTACATTTCCTGTAGGACATGCTGGGAAACCCAATTAACCCCTCTAGCTAATTAGCGGAATGCCAGCTCATGTGCTTAGTTCAGAGTAGTCTTCAGATGTGTCTCCAGCAGTGCCACTGAAAAGCTCCATCTGCATGAAAGATAAATGCAGTAGAAACTCCACCCTGAGCACTTAGGCTGAAACAGAAGCATGGAGCCAACTCCATGCTTTCTTCCTCAGAGAAGGCTGCTGACCACCACAGCAGTGGTGAGCAGGCCACAGGCCCAACAACCACAGCACCCACTGCTATGTCCAGGGCTGAGACTATGCCCATGTCCCCAGCCCATCCTACTTTGGGTCAGGATGGGGGGACAGACATGGGCTGTGATTCTTTACCCTCATACCCTGAAGGAAGCCCATGGGCTACAGCCCCCAGTGAGCCCAAGCCCCGACACCCCAGTGCTATTCCACATCTCTTTTGCTGCAGTTTCTACTTGCTTGGAAAAAAAACCACACAGGTTGTAGAACTATGATTCATGACTTGGTGTTAATAAATTCATGTGGGTAAATATTTGGTTCTCTTCAGCTCTGTGGAGAACAATTAGGTGATGCACAGATTGTGACTAAGTACAATTAATAGTAGCAGAGCACACCTTCACAGGGGAATAAATACAACAATTAGTGTCTTATTTTATTGGCTGTGTAGGATTGTTGCTAGCTATAACAGCATTCACAGAGCATAGGAATGCATACAAAACACCGTGTCTTCTCACATCCTGGGGTTTTACATCTTGGGATGAAAAGCATCTGCTTTGAGACCAAAATTTTCACAACTGGTGTCAGCTCAGAGATGATCTTTTCTCTTTCAAAAGCTGAGGAAGAGTTAACAAGGACATTTCTGAGCTCTGAGTTTGAGCCTCAAGGAGCATGGTGCCATCCTGCCACAGCTCTTCTCAGCAGCAACTGGCTCTGGTTTGGATACGCAGTATGTCTAATTTTAAATTAAAGATCACACTCAGTTCTTCATTTCACAGAATCGCAGAATGGCCAAGGATGGAAGAGACCTCAAGGATCATGACTCTCCAACCCCCCTGCCACATGCAGGGCCACCAACCTCCCTATTTAATACTAGACCAGGCTGCCCAAGGCCCCATCCAATCTGGCCTTGAACACCTCCAGGGATGGGGCATCCACAACCTCTCTGGGCAGCCTGTTCCAGCACCTCACCACTCTCTCTGTGAAGAATTTCCCCCTGACATCCAACCTAAATCTTGCCTCCCTCAACTTAAAACTATTTCCCCTTGTCCTGCAGTTATCTACCCTTTCAAAGAGTGGATTCCCCTCCTGTCTGTAGGCTCCCTTTAGGTACTGAAAGGCTGCAACGAGGTCACCCCGCAGCCTTCTTTTCTCTAGGTTGAACAAGCCCAGCTCCCTCAGCCTGTCTTCACAGGGGAGGTGCTCCAGAGCCATTGATGGCCACCCTCTGTTTGCGTTCTCTCAACCAGTTTCTTATCCATCAAGTGGTCCATCCATCAAATCCACATTCCTCCAATTTGGAGATAAGGATGTGGTGGGGGACCATGTCAAAGGCCTTGCTCAAGTCCAGGTAAATGACATTGGTTGCCTTCCCCTTGTCCTCCAAGGCATGCTTTCTATCAGCTGAAGCTTTTCAACCATGGCTGAATCTGAAGAGATTCTTTAGGGGACAGCAGGAGAACTGAGCTGTTCGGGTACAAAATCCAGCCATATCCTACAAAGAATGTTGTCTGAATTCTCAGAATAGGCAAACTAGTCCTCAGAAATGGCCATCTAATTTTCATTCTTATTTCTTCCCTCCTCCTTCTATGCAAAAACCTTGCAATAGAATCACAGAATCATAGAATCAGATTGAAAAAAGACCTTAAAGATCATCAAGTCCATATATTCACCAATATATTAGGTGAAATTTTTTGGTTAAAATGCTGACGACTGAAGTTGAACTCTTAAAAAGGGGGGTGTTGGAGAACCTCAAAGGCAGGTTTCTATCTGCTACAATAAGTCTGAGAGGAACAGAGATTATTTAGGTCAATAATCCATATTAGCCTTTGATACCAGTAAGCTGCCTTTTATTTTTGGAAATCAATGCTCTGTTGTCTCTTCCTTATGGAGACACGCAATCATTTCAGTGCTCTCCACAGTTCTCTGACACTGTCAGCAGCACATGGTGCATTACTCAGTCTCAAATGGATCCATACTTTAATTGAACTCTTTCCTATGCATTGTTAGAGCACTCAAGAAGTACATCAAAGGTGCTATTGTTTTTCTAAAACGTCTTATTGTTAGCAAGAGAGCTGAGGTGTTCTATGCAAATGCTGCCTTTCAGCTCTGACTTTTATCAGGATTGTTTTGTACAAGGATAACCAATGCCTTGCTAACTTAACTGCTGTTCACCTGAGGATAAGGATTGTAGCTGTGGGCAGGGGGTGTTTTCAGCTGTAGGCATTGACAAAAGTAGCTTCCAGCTGCAAAAGCAGCGTCCTTGTTACATATCCTGTCAAGAACCAACCAGCACTGCATGGGCCTGACCCCTTCCATCACCCACCACCATATTCACAGTGATGATACAACTCTTCCCAGGCACTGAATGCTAGAGAGCACCATCAGATAAAGAGCAGATGCAATACGAGGAAAAAACACAAAGGGCAATTAAAAGAAAAGCAAACAAAAAACAAAAATAAACAAACCAAACTAAAAACAAACAAACAAACAAAAAGAAGGTTCCAGAACTATCACAAGAACCAGAAAGACTGTATGTGTATATTTAAATATATTTTCTACACAGTGTCATGATCCATGATGCAAGACCTAGTGATTTGAGCTAGTTCTGGACTCTGCTAAAAAGACCTGAATTGTATAAAAGTCTGTAACAAAGGTGGCATTTGAGACCAAAAGCTGCTGTTCAGCCTGAAAGGACCTTTTGTAATATAAATTACTCTGAATATGCTTGAAAAATGCATATATTAAAAAAAAAAAAAAGAAAAAACGATAGGGCTTGGAGCCTTTTCTTAAAGGCACACAAAACTTCAGCTGATTTAGTTTAAAAAATGCAGATTTTTGAGGCTAATTTTCATGGAGGCAATCTTTTCCTGCTCATCTCCTCCTCCAAAGAAGATTTTACGGATCTTCAAAATGGTGTTTTTCAGTCCTGTTTTCTGAAGTCATTACACATTTTCTTCTCCTTATGAAGACTTACAGAATTTCAAAGCAGTACATTTCTTGAAATTAAATTGATATAAAGGTTTTACATTTCAGATCTTAATATATAGTGAAGTTTTTTTATTTCCTACAATGAAAGCTTTTTCTGCTGCTTTCCTGAGGTAAAGTGTTCTAGTCTTAAATTTCTGTCTCTATCAACTTGCAAAAGAACTTCGCATTCTGCTTCAGCTCTCATTTACCAGAAAAAAATGGTGTGCTTAAATTGTCTTTCCCCTCATTGATTCCAGTGAGCTGATTAGATTTCTAATGACTATGATGACTGCATAAACTAAAACCAGACCTAATCTTTGCAAAAAACTCAAAGCAATCCAGAAACATATCACAAGCTGTTGTTTTTACCTTCTCTCCTTTTGCCATCTCCCTAAAAGTAAAGCACTCATAATCCTTCCATCTGCATCAAGTGAAGTAACAGACAGCAAGCAGATTCTTCATTATGCTGCCCGCAGAATGGAACAGGCCCACAAAAACTTCTATCCTTCTTACCTCCACAAATGTCACCGTGGTGCTCTCAGTATGTGCTGTATTTAGACATCTCTGTTTACTCAGGTAAAGGTAAAGCTAATTCATTCTATTGCAGACACAAGAAATGAAAATAAAAGAAAGGTGGCTGAGTTGAAGATTATTTCTTACACCAAACACCCCGAATGCTTTGCCTGTTCACAATAGCTATTCCCACTTCCACCTGGTGAACAGGTCTTTCTCTTGCCAGAAATGATTTTGTGCTGCTGATCCAGTGTATCTATGCATGAAATCCTGATCTGCAGAGATATTCAGCCCTCCCAGGGATTATGGAAGTAAACACTTTAAAATCATTAGCTTCTGCTGAGCAGCTCTCCTCTATGGTCAAACTGCCTTGGGCAACCAAAATGCATTCTTCTCCCCCAGGAACCACTATTATGCCAGCACAGATTCATTTGACTTCCGTCAAGTTGCTCTTTGCATACACAGACAGAGAGATCAGACCAGGCCAATTGTCTTTAGCAATGTTTTTCTTTGTTGCTGGATAGATAGCATATCCAAGGTTTTATTTAATAAAATCAGCGTGCCTAACACAAACCAGATGGACTAAAGTTGGTTGACAAAGCAGATAGGTTATTTTAAAAGACACTGATTCATGGTTTTCCAGTGGAAAAATGGCATTTAATAGATTTATTGTTGTTGAATAAGCAGCTGAGAAACCAGGGAAGATCGATTTACCTGATGTCATTTTCATAACTTTAAAAGCCTTTTGCTGGGTACCAGAATGTCGTAGGCAAAAGGCAAACCTTTCATTCACTGGTTTTGAAAAGCACAGAATCATGTACAAAGGGCGGCAATCCCTTCAATGCCCTGCTTCAAAGCAGGATCGCAGTTGCCCAGGATGTGTCCAGTTGCTCTTTGGATGTCATCAAAGATGGAGAGTCCACAGCTGTTGGACGGTCTATTCCTCTCTTGACCACCCTAGTGGTGAGTTTGTTTTACTTGTGTGCAACCAGCCAGCCTTTCCCTTTCATTCGCTTGTGGCTCTTGCCTCTTTTGCTTTCTCTGTGCAGCTCTGAGAGCAGCATGATTTCATCTTCTCTATGATTTCTTGTTAGACAACTGAAAAGAGCAGGAAGATCTCCCTTCAGCCTTCCTTTCTAAGGCAGAGAGAATCCACTTCTCAGTGTGTTCTTGTCCATCACCTGCACCAGCCTCTAATCATCTTGGTTGTCATTCACAGGAATCTCTATTGCGTCAATGTCTGGTACTGGGTGGTACTGCGCTACCTACTTATTTCCTTTTTCTCTCTTTGTCTCTTCTTTCCTTATTTTTTTTTTTTTACCCCTACAAAGTTCATATTTCCTAAAATTATGATTTCAAAATAAAGCACTGGATTTCTAAAACTCTGCTAGCACCAGTGAGACACAATTGCTGATACTTCTGAAAATTTAGGATCTCTGAATCCAGACCCACTTTAGGTATTTAAATTCACTGGAGTTGAAATATGGTGGGAGAAACCAACCATTTCTGAGAGATCTATATTGTTAAACATTGCCTTTGCTACCCACTGAAGACTTCAGTAGTGGAGATGTTGAGATTCTTTGAAAGAAAACAAGAATAGAGAAGAAATAAACCTTTGGGTTGCCAGTGAGAAGGAAGGTTTCATCCTCAAGCAGATGTTTTGCCCGACTGTACTATGTCCTGAAGCTGGAACTACTGTGTGCAGCTGAACTGCTGTGAGTTCTTTCTGGGGGGCATTTTCTTCAGGGAACAGCAGAGGGTTCTAAGCTGGGAGAGAACTGCATTTTCATTTCAGTAGTATCTCTGCTGTTTTGTTTTGTCTTCCACAAACAGAAATGAAAACAAAGCAAAATTAATGTTGAAATCTATTATGGAAGAAAATTCTGGAAAATTTTCATGTTTGCTATTAATCTCCATGCTGCTTTTCATAGCTAATATTGATTAGACCACTATAAGGAAACAAACAAACAAGATGATACCTTTGCAGTAAAAACGGATAGTCTTGAGAATGGCAGGGCATTAGCCTGCCTGTTGTTTTCGTCTGTTTGAATCTGATCTCTGAGCACTGGCAACATTATCTGAATCTAATTTCCAAGCAATTTTAGCAGTCGTGATATTCCAGCAGTTCCATCTATCTAGAAGACGGCACTTTCAGGGACTCCATGGGTGGGCTGGCAAAGCTGTCTCTGTGCAGAACAAGCAGTGTGCATATATGAAATACAACATTAAAAGTCCCTTTCCCTCACTCTGTTAAGGCATCTTCAGCCATTGCATATCTTTATTGCATAAAGTTGTGTAAGTGAGCAAAGCTCCAGGCCCTAGATGGCAGAATTATTTCCACCATAATAATGCTGCACCAATCAGGGAACTTGACAGGTGCTTTCAAGCTGTTACCACTGCATATTTTCTCACAGCAATGTGCCCAGTGCTGCTTGGCTTGCCTAGCATCATGGATCTCCAGCCATCAGAAACAAAGAAAGACAAACCAATGCCCCATATTGGCTGCAACACTCACAGCTGGAGTCCCAAATATCTTCTGCTTCCCTCAACTTTAATAAAGTCACAGCTGGCTGCGTTCTGTCCAATGGTCCTGATCCTTCCTTCTTTACCTTCCTCTTATGCAGGTTTTGTGAACAGGAATCTTGAGCTCCACCAACTCACACCCGCCGCAGCAGCAGGGCAGGGCACCAATAATAACAGAGTGAGGTGCCACCATGTGGGAGGGCTGCATCTTGTGTCAGCTTGATAGAAAGAAAACTCCCCCTCTAAAACATTTAGTAATTATTAAAATATATTTTAATTACTTACAAAAGGGCTTTAAAGGACTTATGTGAAACAACAACTGACAGAGAAGTGTCAGTTTTTAGAAGCACTTAGCTGGAAACCTACGCATTGCATAAATACTTTCAACACCTATACGTATATATATATTAATAGAGCTTTGAAAATTAGCATCTTTCCCACTCTGGGATGCTCACGATCTGTTTCCTGATTTTTTCCTACAAGACATTCTGACACGATGGAGATGGTTCTGTGAGATGAGTGGGACAGGTGGAGAAGATTTTAGACCTGTTGGAGAATGTCCAGAGGATGTCCACAAAAATGACCCATAGGATGGAACTCTTCTCCTACGAGGACAGGCTGAGAGAGCTGGGGCTGCACAGCCTGCAGAAGAGAAGGCTCTGGGGAGACTGTAGAACGGCCTTTCAGTATCTAAAGGTGGGCTGCAAGAAAGAAGGAGACAGACCCTCTTCAGCAGGGTCTATGGTGGTAGGACAAGGGGAGATGGTTTCAAGCCTGAAGAGGGGACGTTTAGGTTGGATATAAGGAAGAAGTCTTTCACAATGAGGTGTTGAGGCACTGGCACAGGTTGCCCAGAGAGATGGTGGATGCCCCATCCCTGGGGACAGTCAAGGTCACGTTGGATAGGTCTCTGAGCAATCTGATGTTGCTGTATGTGTCCCTGTTCATTGCAGGGGAGTTGGGCTAGATCGCCTTTAAAGATCCCTTCCAACTCTAAATATTCTTTGATTCTCTCATTCTGAAGTATGTCGTGTACAGCCCCACCAGCATGGCAGTAGAGCTGGGGACCGTAGGGGGTTTGCAGGGTGAAGTGGCATGCTCAACTGAGACCTGTGTCCTGGTGTGTTGTCCAGAGAGACCTGACTGTGAGCGCAGGGGCATCCTTAGGCTGCTCTTTGCTAATGTCTGAGTGCTTCACAGTGCAGCTTGGGCAGTGTAGTGCTGTTGGGGTAGATTTATGGAGTTGACCTTAATACTGGATCCAAAATCCTTCCTGGGAAAGCTTCAGAAAGCTGAGTGTAGTGCCTTCCCCAAAGTGTGCTGAGGAGAAAACTGCATCAGCTTCTCCTACATCAGAATTACCCATTCATTCGGATTTTGAAAGACGGTATAAATGATTACGGGAAACTAATTGCAGACCATTCTTTCTGACACAGCAACACGCTCTTTGTTTCATTTAAGCACTTTCTTGATCAAAAATGGTCATTTGGATAGTTATTTCTCACATATTTCTCACATTGTTTCAAACAATAAAAAATAAATTAATAAGTGATTGAAAGAAAAGTAGGAAAAGGCAGGAAATTTACCTTACAATTAAAAAAAAAAATTGTTATTTTTTTGCTTAAAGAAACCAGGTCCAGAAAAGAGAAATCTCATCTGGCTGCTTCCTAAGCTTGGGTTCTTGCAAGCGGCATTCCCTCTCTGCAGCCTTGCTGGTGCTTTAGACCTCTTGGATGGGCACAAAAAATTCATTTTCATAAAAGAAGATATCATCCCTATGCTGCAGTGGGTTGTGTAACGCTCTGTACAGTTAGCATTAAAAATGGACTTCAATTAGGCCAAGCACTCATTCCTTGCTACTGTTCTGAGCAGTGTTTCCACCTGGGCTTCAGCAATGCTTCTCAGGGAGCTTCTGTCAGAAGGTTTCAGCACCGTCTGGAACAAATTTGTTTTTAGCAGGTTATGTGTCTTGGGGATATTGGTACTACAAAGGGACAAACTGATGTCGGCAGTGAGAGCAGTGCTTTGGGAAAAACTCTTTTCATGCATTGATAAAAATCTGTATTTATGAACAATTTCAGCTTCAGAAGTATTCCTGTATTCATATCCAATTGTGCACTGAAATGTGAGCAGTGGCACTATGAAAGTCAAAGCATTTATTTCATCATCTTCAAATAAGACTGATTTTTTTGTTCCCAAGATATATACATCTATCTTTAAAATTCCATCTTGAAATTGAAACAAAGCATTCAATTTGAGGTTGAACAAACTGCCTCTTCAACCCAGGCAAGCAGTGTAGGGATGGGAGGAGGCTCCCCTTTGCAAGAGATAAAAATAAATTATTCATGCAACTTAAATACTGCTTATCTATTATTTAGTATAGCCCCAGTGTTTCAGTTTCACATCATGCAGACAGCACAAATGGGAGAAAAAGAGGGCTGCAGTTCTGTAGTGTTCATCACACTTGATACACCAACTAATGATATTTGTCTAATAAATCGGCCAGAACAGGTCTGCAGGAGAAAGAGTCCAAGCAATTAAAAGTGCTGTATGGGAAACAGGAGAGCTCTGCCTTTTAATCATGGAGAAGCAGCACTTTGGAGTTCACAGAGCTGCTCTCGCCGTTATTTCTGCTGTCAGTCCCAGGCAGTTGTTCTGACAGGTGCCATTGATTTTTCTGAAATGCCAGAAGGCTGCCTGCTGGCTGCAGCTCTGCTCCCACACAGTGCACGGCACCGTCCTGGGAAGGAGAGGCGGCAGTGTTCTGAAACAGAGGGATTTGATGTGCTCACAGAAGGGAAATTCCCCAGGGCTTGCGGAAAAAAGGGTGCTTGAGGGGAAAACCTCCAAAAGATGAAAGTGTAAGCTTGGCATTCTGATTTCTACAGCAAGCCAAAAGAAATAAATTTTAAGCAGTGATCTACTGAGAGTTGCTTTCCTGATTTATAGATGGTAGAAAACAACCTGTATCATTCTTAGAGCTCTGCTCCCCATAGAAACATAAATCAATAGAAGGGGAACCAATCCCCGATTCCCTGCAATCTCTGTTTTAATCCACAGATGTTTTATTACCTCCTTCTCTTCTTCCACAGTCACATTTGGTTCTCCACGAGCACTTTCATGCCAGGAAGCCTGGCATGTTCAGAGCAGAAATGCCTTGTTACATATTTTATGAGGGTCCTTAACCACATGCGTGGAAAATGTTTATTTTATAAGTGCGGAATTGTCCCCCAGGGATGTTTTGCTTCACAAATGAGCCTAATGAACATTAGAGGAGCAGTTTTCTTCAGGAAAGTGATAGGGTTTTTTCTTCCTTCATTTTTTAATTACAGCCCCCAACCTGAAGGACTAGCACGAAACTCAAAACAGAGGAGGTTACAAGAAACATGCTTCTTCTACCATGAACCAGTGTGTTACCCCGTGCTGACAGTGAGCCCTGGAATGCTCTGTGCTAGCACACACCTTGCTGCTGCCCTCAGCAGCTCTTCGCCAGGGACCTGTGCAGACTCATGGGTGTCAGCTGACATCCCCAGTGTGAACCCCAAGTGATGCTTGTGGGAATGGCACGGAGCTTCATCAGGGAGGGTCAGACTGGGTGTTAGGAAAAGATTCTTCAGTCCTACTTCTCACCCCAACATTACTTGATTAACACGCTTGCCATAGGCGATAACTTTTCCTGGCAATTACAATGCCCACAGTATATGACACATAGATTTCCCCGGTGATACAGAAAGTTGAAGAGCACCCAAACGACAGGCTATTTCTTTCAGTGAGGGTGAAACTAGTGGAGCACTGAGGTGGGGTGCATCACCGCAGACCTCTAGAAGCAGTCTGGCTCCCTTGGCCAGGCATCTGCCTTCTCAGACAGGAAAGTCAGAGCCACCCCCTTGCTGTACCTTTGAGAAAACCAACAGCTTTCTCTCCCTGCTCCGATTTCTGCCATGAGCACGGGCTGTGTCACTCTTCAGCCTAGCCTAGGGGAAGACAGCTGAAGGTGGAAGCAAATGGTGACCATCACTGCACTGTCCTGTGTGTCTCCAGAGTCTCCTCTTGTATCCTAAAAATCTTTTTTTGTTCCACAGATAAATTATCTGTAGCAACTGAGAGAAATCGGGTCTTTGGGCCTAATAGAAATATATTCTGTAAGTTTTATAAGATTTCCCTTCTTTTTATCCTTTTGTGTGAGTCGCTGATGCACACAGGGGCTATGTCTATTTTAAGCACTGATTTTTTTTAAGTTATATAAATGCTAGATGACTGTGCTATGCCTGTACCTATTGTTTGTACTGAAAATGGGTATTTTTAAACATCTACTAAAATAAATGAGCAAACAGTCAAGGCAAAAATGAAGAGATGATAATATTATTCTGAAAACACTTCTTGATTTTCATGTTTGACTTATTGTCCTAGAAATGAACCAAGTGAATCCGGTGTATAAGAAATGAGGAACCCTCAATCTCTAGTCTGATTTATATGCAAATGTCCAAGTGTGTTTGTTTTATACACGTATTGGCTAGTACACGTGGGCAGGATCAGATGCAGCTGTAGCTGATGCTCTTTCTTGTGTAACTCACTTGATTTTTTATGTGAAGGATTTGGAACTTTTCAGACAAAAGTGCACAGAATTGTGTGCTCAGATGGGGACCAGAGTCCTGGCTTTCAAAAATAATAGAGGTCTTCTGACAGTAAGAGCACGGGAAGGCAGCTCATGGCAGGAAGCAAGGGTTTGTGCACTCTGCAGGCTGTCATTTTATGGGAACATCAGATTTTTGCCACGTGGGCCCATAAAAGGCATTTTGAAAATGGAAAGCTGGATCTAAACATAACTGAAATTTTGCCAATGCCTCAAGAGTCCATTACACAGTGTATTTGTGAAAATAGCCCATTTTATCCTAGTAGGAGCTAGTGTTGCCCTGTGCTGTTTGCAGAATAGATGCTTTTTGTTTGGCAGTGGCTGAGCACACAGAACATACAAAACAGTTTCAATTGTACCAGCACTAACACCACCACAGGAGTGCAGCTGTGGTTTCAAAGTGTTCCTATTTTGTACTTCCGTCCCATTCCTTTTTGTGATCAAAACAAAATCATAAATGTCATAGATGAGCACAAAAAATGTTCTGATTTCTGGGGCAAAAAGCTGTGCTTTTTCCAAGATTAATGAATGTGGCTGAAGTCTATGGACCAGCTTGCTGGTTCTCAGAATCTATGTGCACGTCCCATTTCCAGAAAGGCAGTTTAAGTTGTGCCAATTACCATTCAAGCTGGAGGTGCCTCTCTTCATTGCAAGAGAGTTGGACAAGATGATTTATAAGGTCCCAACTCAAACAGTTCTATGATTCTGATTTTCCTAACATTTTTCTTAACTAATATCAAGCTGGAGAACAAGTTTTCCTTGAGAAGAAATGGATGTTGGTTTTCAGGACATGCCTTTTCTTTGTTTGGAGGCCGTGGCTGTTAACACCTCAATCGCCTCTTGCTGTGCTGCTCCTTGGCATGCAGGTCCTGAGCCCCCGCATGCAGGAAGCAGTGACCTCTGCAATACCAGAGGTGCTGTATTTGAAATAATACAGGCTGTTAGGCATTAAGGAGGAAGAGAAGATTTTCTTCTGAGAACATTTATTCCCTCATCTCAGTGGTAATTTTTTTTCTTATAGGTGAAAATCCTCATAAAAAGGACCATATATTAACAGTTCTGTGTCTTAAGTGCCTGTTATCTTGCTTATACTTAAGTGATGCCAGGAAGTTTCATTATTTCAAAGGTCTCCCCTGCTGTGAAGCAGTTAATTTTGACATTGTCAGAGAGGTGACAACCCCTCTGAGCAGTGAAAGACTTTTGATTCACTGAAGCAATGGCTTTGCTTTGCTACACAGCACCAAAGTGAGACTCTCAGGGTGAGGCACATTTAACACAGCAGGAGCTCTTGATGGGATATTGGTTGGAAAAACTGTTTGCGTTGACTATAGGGGAAAGGGATTTGGGAAAAGTGAGGAGCATTAGGCAGCCTGTTAAGTTCTGCCCCCTTGGCACTTTTGTTCTTGAGACCTTGAGATGCAGTCACTGCCGAATATTAAATACAAATATCTCAGATTTCTTCTCACTGTGCTACAATTACTACAATTTTACGAACATGTTTTCCTTGTCATTCATTTTCATTTTTAGTTAGCCTCTATCAGTTTGTGATATCATCATAGAATCACAGAAAGGCTTGGGTTGGAGGGGACTTCAAAGACCATCCAGTTTTAGCCCACTGCCTCGGGATGGGCTGCCAGCCAGCAGCTCAGGCTGCCCAGGGTCCCATCCATCCTGGCTTTGAGTGCCTTCAGGGATGGGGCACCCACAGCTTCTCTGAGGAGGCTGTGCCTGTGCTTCACCACCATTTGAGTAAAAACTTTCTTCCTACCATCTAACTTAAATCTATCCTCCTTTAGTTTAAATACATTCCTCCTTGTCCCATCACTATCAGACGGTATAAGAAGTCAATCCCCCTCCTGCTTGTAGGCTCCCTTCAAGTACTGGAAGGTCACAGTGAGGTCTTGCCAGAGCCTTCTCCTTTCCAAGCTAAACAAGCCCAACTGCCTCAGCCTTGCTTTGTAGGAGAGGTACTCCAGAACTTTGATCATCTCTGTGGTCCTCCTCTGGGCCCACGATATAAGAGTGTCTGTTGACTGTACAGAGAACTGTTTTGAGGAGACTTATGAAAATGCCTTTCAAGTCTGAGGGTTTACAAAAAGCTTGTTTTCTCCCTGTTAATGAGACAAGTAGTTTTCACAGAATTGTGGAATGATGAAGGTTGGAAAGAATGACTAAGATGATCTAGTCCAACCATTATACCTTGCTATCTAATGTATTCCTCCTATTTTGTTTTTCAGAGGTTTGAATGGAGAGCATATTTTGGTGGCTGTGGGTTTTTTTTGTGTCACAGTTCAGCCTGGTTCAGCATAGTTGCAGCAGAAGACACCCATGGACCAATGCACCGGGATGTGGGGAAAGGGAAAAGGTAGGGAAATGGGCCTAGATGTGAAAAATAGTGGCAGCAAACTAAGGGAAAAAAATTAGTTTACTTAATATAATAAAGGAATGAGAGATAATACAATGTAATCCATTATGATTGGAATTGAAGCTAATAAATCAAACAAAATGAGAAAGAGAGAGCTTCCGAAACAGAAGTCCTAACTCTAATGCTGTTGGTGAAATGTCCAGGTAGCGCAGAGAGCAAAGAGGCAGTCTCTTTTATCTTTCCCTTTGAATGGAAAATGGAAATGAAAAAATGAATTCTTCTGGCAGTTGTAGTTCATCTCTTCTGAGGCCAAGAGACCAGAAATATCAGCAATCCACAGAACCACAGCATTAACTCTTTAGCTCCCAGTACACTGTGTGATGTTATGATGTGGAATGTCAATCAAAAATCATAAAAACATGACATTTTGATGGAAATTAGGTGGGATCTACAGGAGAGATTTGCAAGCAGCCCACATCCATCTTGTTCTGGGGTATTCCTGAGGTACCTGCACTGTTCTGGCAGGCAAAACTGGAGGACCTCTGTAGATCCGACAGCTCTACAATTACAAAGGACACTTACCTTACAGAATGTCACTCACTGCACTACCAAAGCTGTCTGAGTTTCATACAAGTTCAGTATTCACTCTAGGATCATCTAGTCCAACTGTCAGCCCATCCCCACTATGCCCACTCAGCCACATCTGTCAATGCCACATCCACATGTTATCCACATGAACACCTGCAGGAATAGTGTCTCCTCCACTTTCTGAGCAGTCTGTCCCAGTGCCTCATCACTCTCAAGTCATCCATAGCATTTGTGCTCAGCAAAATAAGCACAGAAAAAAGCAGTGGTGACAGTACATAAAGGACTGATGCAGTGCTCATAAGAAAGACAGAAAAATGAAAACAGGCAAGAGGAGCAGTGACAGCCAGACTTGGTGAGAGGTTTCAGTTGAAATGCCTGGATTCTGGACATAGAACGTGGACACATCTGTTTCTATTTCTCTGTCTTTTACAAGAGAGAACCATATTTCTCAGTGTCTGACTGCCTTCTGTGATCACATCTCATTTCTATAAAGCTGTTCCTGTTGCTAATGTTCTGAGTTTGCTCCTGGCATTATTAAAAACTCCAATCTGAACGTGGCTATGCACAGGAACAGTACTAAGTACAAGCAAAGATGCCTGACAAACAACTGTAGCTTCTCAGTTCTTCTTTAATCTGAGTTTGTACTCTTCATTTTGTAGAAATTTATCAGTTTTTCAGACTGATGCCATGTGGCACTATTGAAACTTCAAAAGATTTCTAGAGCTTTGCAAAATTCCTGTTTTGACTGTGAGCAGTGAGGCACGAACTACTCATAGGGGCCAGGCAGCGATAGCAGAAACATGTTCAGAAGAGAGCCATGAAATGATCCAAAGGGTGGAACACCTCTCCTACGAGGACAGGCTGAGAGAGCTGGGGCTGCTCAGTCTGCAGAAGAGAAGGCTCTGGGGAGACTGTAGAGTGACCTTTCAGTATCTGAAGGGGGCTGTAAGAAAGAAGTGGGCAGACTCTTTAGCAGGGTCTGTGGTGGTAGCACAAGGGGAGATGGTTTCATAAAGAGGGGACATTTAGGTTGGATATAAGGAAGAAGTCTTTGACAGTGGGGGTGGTAGGCACAGGCTGTCCAGAGAGGTGGTAAATGTCCCATTCCTGGAGACAGACAAGGTCAGGTTGGATAAGGCTCTGAGCAACCTGACATTGCTGTAGATGTCCCTGTTCATCGCAGGGTGGTTGGACTAGATGTCTTTTAAAGGTCTCTTCCAACTCTAAGTATTCTGTGATTCTGTGATTCTGCATGTTGCTCAACACAGGATATCCAAATATTATAGCCTTCTACATTTTTTTCCACAATGGCTCTGTAACAAGAAAGAAATAACTGAGGATATTTTCATAGCCTGCTCTCCTCTCTAAATTCATTCAGGGTTTTTTCTGCTCCCAGGTAGAAGAGAAAGCTCTTTGCACTATTGATTCCAAACATTATGTGGTTCTGACACCAGCATGGCAATGAAAAGTAATTACTTACGCCAGTCAAAGTGCACAAGGTTTAATGCACAAGTGCCTAATTTCAAATTAGGTGATGAATAGAAATTAGAGAGGATGTCAGAATTTCAACTAATCTAAATGAATTCTCTTCTCATTATACTTTAAAATGAAGAATGAGGGTACCTGTTGGAGGAGGTAAAGACTCTGGAAAAAATAAAGCAACGTGCCCAGCAGAGATTACAGCAACTCCACTTTGAAGTTCACTGATTTGTTTTCACTCCTGAGGACATCAGCCTGAAGTACGCTCTTGTTAGGATCTTTATCTGAAATTCACCAGAGGCCTTCAGAAGAAAGAAATGTCAGGAATTGAAGGGAGTAAGAAACTGCTGTTTCCTTACAGCTGGCATCTTTATTTATTTCCCTTAAAATATATTCTGACTTTGATTTTTTAGGGAGATTTTCTTTTTTTCTTCCATTTTTTTAAAGAATACCGATACTGGACTATTTCACTGTGCTCTCTCAGGGACTGCCCTGGGTTTTGACTGCTGTGCCTTTACCTCTTACCTCAAGCAGCCTCTATTTTTGAAGCACTGAAACTTGCAAATGAGGAGATCAGGGCAGGGGATGCTGTGGTGCTGGGATCAGGTCATGGAGGGGCAGCAGCAGGGAGGAACTGGCAGGGAGGAACACAGTGGAGGTGAGAGAGGCTCCGCAGTGATTTCCCCTGGCATCAGCTGTATCGATTCAACAAGTGCCACAGAGAGACATATTTTCTCACATGAAGATAGAGAACTCACATACTTAAGCGTAGAAATGCATCTCCACTTTCCCAAGCTCTTGGAGCAGATAACGAGCCATGACTCCCAAAACTTCACAAAGCTTCACTGTTCTCTTCAATCCTGTTGCTCTTTTCCAAGGCAAAACAAACAGTGCACCCTCCTGATTGAATGTCATGCACTTTTTAGCCCTTAAAAACCTGTGATCCGCAAGTGGGAGTTAAACCTTTGAGATTACGAATCTAAAAAGGAATACAGAGAAGACACTCCAATGGTGAGCAGTGCCCTCTGGATGCGCTGCCTGACCCCTCTGCTGTGCTGACACAGCTTTGTAGAAAGAGGAAGGTGCAACCTTGACCAGCACAAAGCAGAAGCTGCATCTTCCAAACTTTCTGTGATCTTGGAGATCTGGCTTAGCTCACAGCTTTGGCAGAGGGCAAGGACAGCTGGTTAGCAGCCAGATAGGGAAAAGAAAAAAGGAGTGAGCATTTTCAGTACACCCACAGACAGCACCTTTCTAACTCTACTTCAGTGCTCAGGTACAAATGCTAGGAGGCAATGGAGGCAGCAGAAGCAGGAGGGGTGTGAGTACATTTTGCCCCATCTCCCCTTGATTTACAGAAAACAGAACGGCTGGTATGCCACCACAGGGATCACCAAATTTACATTAAAAATGACATGGAGCATAATTCTGTGCTCAGTTGCAATTATGATGTAAATACAATTTGACCCTTTCAGCAAAAAATATGGTTCTAGTATATGTTTTCTTCAGTAGTCACACTTGTTCAGAAAAACAATGAGTTTGGTTCCAAAAACCTCTGTATTCTGCAAGTACCAATCAAATGGTGGAAAGTAAATGACTTTGTTTTATGGAACTGTAGTGACCTCAGCTCCTGTGAACAAACTGCATCAGAAATGTGTGCATTGGCCATCTCATATATGTATCTGGAAAAGAAAACAGCATTTCCAGACAAGTAGAAGAAAACAGAACTATGCTCACATCCCAGATATGTTCACAGGATTCCCCAGAGGAATCTGTGAGTGTCAGAACAACACTGACAGCAGGTGACAGAACCTGCTGAACTGGGGTGTTGCCATTTGCACCCCTTGACACAATCCAGCGTCTCAAGTTTTCATCTGCAGACTGAGCAGATATATCTAGCAAAGTAAGGAAAAAAAAAAAAGCAAGCTTTTCAGTGGCATTGTGCTTGTTTTCTACATTGTTTCTTGAGCTAGGGAATGAAATTCTAGCCAAAATCAAAACTGGGGCTACTGCACTGTGCTCTTCCCCTGGGCATGTGGGGCTAAGTGCTGTAATTCTGGGTGGGGAACGCTCACAGAAGAGACAACTGAATCTCACTCTGGGCAATGCAGAAAGGAAGCTGATCTACTGCTGTTTCTGCCACTTACATCCTTCCCAGTTGTTTTCGCTTGTTCTTCCTGGTGCAAAATCCTTTGAACACACATAAGGGAGAACACATGGAGCCAGGCAAATGCTCCTGACTGCTGTAAGCAGTTCAGCACGTGAACAAAAATGACGGAATGCAAATCCCACAGTTTTCAGAAGGAACAGAAGTTTTTGTTGGGAAAAAATCTTTAGAAAACTGATGTGTGGAAACAATACCAAAGCTTCAATGAGAACAATTTGGAGTACCCGTAGCAAAAGAAAATATATTTCTTGTGAGAATAATCTACAAAAGTGGGATGGTCTGGGGTGGGGAAGGGATGGGCACCACCCACAGAAGAAGAAAATTGGATTAGGGACCACTCAAGAAATATAGAGATGCATAAGCCCATATAATCATCCAAGGAGGCTGAAAGAGATGGATAACATTAAATAGAGACCTTACTCTAACCTCTTTGAAAGGTCATAATGTTCAATGGTGATCCTGATGCAGAAGAAAAGGTGAATATTTGCTGTTAAATATTCACAAGGAGGTCCTTGTTGTGTGCCTACTATATAGTGCCTATTCCCTTTCAGCTGCATAATGGTTTTCCTAGATTGAGGCCCAAAAGATCTAAACTGTGTACAGCAAGTGGTTTGGTCTGAGTCAGTAACATAACCCAGCTAGCAACAGTCCAAATGCAGAGAAACACAGAGCCTTCTGTCCAGCCTATTGCTTGTACTTGGCTCGAGTTTTCTCCATCTCTTCTGTTCAACTCTTTGGCTCTTCCACCTCTTGTCCCCTTAATGTTGTCACTTTTGCAGTTAGTACTTTTGCCACTGTGCAAAATAGGGGAAAAAAAAAACAACCAGGCAAAACCTGTTGAAAAATGCTAAAAAATGATCAAATAAACTCTTATGCTGTCTTTATTTTGTGAGCTGCTGGAAGTCTTGGTGTGGGAGCTTAGAGCATTAGGTTCACAAAGTAAAATATGCTGAGATGGATTTTCCTTACACTTCTGAGGCATTGTTTGCTTCTAATGTATTTTATATTATTATTTAGAAGTGTTTGTCACTGGTCTCAAATATGTAAGACATTACACAGGTTTATGGCTGCTAAGAAAATTGTTTCCAGCACTGGTTAGTACATCTTCCTTCTGTTCTTAGTTCTAAATCAAATGTGGACTCAGAAGGGAATTTTTCTTCTGGGTTGAACTGTTGAGAACCAATTGGGGTGTTCCTGGACTCCCACTTCCACGGTGGAAGTTTCACTTCCACCTACCAAGTTCCCTGTGTGGGGGCCCCAGAGCAGTGCTCCCCACTGTGGAGATCCCAGCTATGCTCCTGAGGCTGTAGGCAGCCATGCCTGGATCCTGCCTGACTGAATGAGCTCTCTGTTACCAGGTGTGCTTCCAGCTGGGGTGATTCCCCATGCTCACAGCCCTGGCAGACACACGTGGGTGTCCTGGCTATGGTGTCTGTTGCTCTGTGTTATTCTGCCAGCACCGGTGGCATTTTGTCTTCTAAGGGGAAGATTTAAATTAGTGGAAATTAGTACAAATCTTTGGTAATTCAATTTTCTTTCAGTCAGACTTCATTTGTTATACAGCAAGCCAGTGACACCACGTGCACTTTCCACATTCCAGCAAACAGCCCCTAACTGATCCTCCTGGAATGCATCAGAAACCAGAGTCCAGCAGCAGAGAGCAAATAACCTCTTCCTCATGCAGCTTGTAAATACACAGCAGGGTGCATGGTGCACCCATTTTGCAGGCATGACTTCTACTCTTGACACTCCACGCTCCAGGAATGGAGAAGACTGGTGACAGAGGTCACCCCCTCTGTAGACCCTCTAGCGGAGGTATCTCTCTCCCTCCTCTCTTCTGGGGGATGTAACCCAAGCTGAATTGGAGCCGCCAAACAGAGCATCAGTGCACAGGAAGGCAACAGGACTGCTGGGAAGATGCAGGGCAGGCACGGGTGAAAGGAAGATGGCTAGCAGCTGGTACAAAGGTAGGGCTGCCCCCACAGTGGCCCTACAAGAGGTTGCAGCTTGTTGCATCCAATTCACGATGCCTGAGCTAACAAGTTCCTTGGCCAGCCCCTGGGGACTGAAGGGCTGTGTCCAGGCCTCAACCCAGCTGGTGTCCAGGGTGAATTTGGACTGTGCCAGATGCATGCAGATCTCCCATAGAAGTTTCCACACACGTGCTCAGTGCTATCTTGGGTGGAAGAAAGACAGTATTGGTGAAGATGAGAGTCTCTTAGGTGGAAGGACGCTGCTGGATCCCAAGAACAAATATTGTCACGACACCAGCCATCACTGCTGACCAGCTTGCTGGTGGAAGTGTATGGCAGTGATAACCTGTTCTGCACAACAGCAGCTCTGCAAAAGCCTGGACAGAGCCTGGCATATGAAACAGGAGCCCTCCCAGGCATGCTCCCATTTCATAGTGCTGGACAAACTGAGTGAGGAAGGCAGATAAAACCACACCAGCTGTTTGGGATGCATAGAAGGAGAGAGGGGGAAGTGTGATCTGGGTCTGGGATAGCACTGTAATATAATACTGAAATATGAATCACTAGATGATATGGAGGGATAAAGTTTCCGGCAGATGCTTCCCCCTCTTCTTGCCACGGAGTTAGTTCATTATTTATACTGGAAGGTTTTATGTTTAATTAAACAGCAGCTACAACCAGAGGCACACTGCCTCCTGAGCACGCACAGCCAGCAGTAGCCTGGGTCGTGTCTCTCTAGCAGAGATGCTGCAAGGAGTAACTAGCCCAGAACAACACCAGGCTGACTGGAACTGCTATCAGCACAGCAGACACTCTTAGCCCTAAGGTAATGAAAACTGAGGAATATGGATAATTTTCTGGGCAATATGACACTACTGAAAGGTGATGCTAATAGAAGCTTGAACAGTGCACTAAACTAAGAAGACACATTTCTGCAGAGGGATTGTACCTTTAGAAGACAATTCCTGTACTGAAGATGAGCAAAACTGAGATGACCAAATAACAGTTGTTCCAATTTTGCTGTCTGTGGAAACTTTTGATGCATCTATTGTGACACAACTGTCAGGCTGAATGAATGATCCCACCTGGGCCCAGGAGCTGTGCTGTGGGCAATGCCACTGCTCTGTGCACCTGGACTGGCAGGCAGCTCTGTCAGACCCAAGCCAGAAAGGGTCGGACATTTTAGTGTCCCAGCCATGAGATCTGTCACATTGAAAACAAGGTGAGATGTGCAAGCTGCCTGTGGGGCTGGTTGCTTTCACAAGGAGATGCTTCTTGTTGGGGAGCTCCGGCAGCCTTGGTGTTACTGCTGAAGACTTCCTGAAAGGCTGCTAATAGAATCTGAATTGGCTGCTGCTGAGGGACCCGTGGCTGACCCTTCCTAAAGGCAATATGGGCGAGTGAGGTGCCTGAAATAGATGCAGCAATTCTTCCCGTTACAAATCCTTATTTGTATGTAAAAAGCAGTACGAGCATCGACATTTATGATGCATGAGCATATCTGACTGCTCAGAAAGAAGGAAGGATCAATATTTAGGAAGAATATACATAGAGTATTTGAAGTATTAAGAGCATAGTGGAAATACAGAAAAGCTCCAAGTCTGCACGTCTGCATGGAGTTAAGGGTTGCAATGCAGGAAAAGCTCAGTAAAAGTCACAGTTGTAAGGAACTGTGCAGAAAATCAAAATACTGAAGAAAAGAGGGAGAAAATGTCATTCCTTCAGCTTTATTTAACTTTCAGTCTGAAACTCAAGGGTTTGCAACATCCATAATTCACAACTTGTGAGGATTGTTAGGGAAGTTTTTCTCTGCTCTTGAGCAGGAAACAGGATGCCAGTAACTTACAAATAAGCCTGTAAGACTATTTCCTGATTCCCAGCCTGCCTCGCATCAACACGGTTTGTCCAAGCTCTCTAAAGAGCACTGGCTATTTTGAGAGATACTGTTCTTCATTTTGTATACTCAAAGGAATTTTTAGATGAATACTTTAAAGTGGCAGTAGAGGATGGATGCTCAGAAAAAAGTCCTTGGAAACGAATTTCCTATTCACCTTTGTCCAATCTGATCATTATATTTTTTCCAATATCCACAAGGGTTATTTTTCCTATGTTTGCACAAGACACATCTATAGTATTAATGGCAGCCAGTATTTTGACCTGAGCTTTCTGAATGATGAGTGGAAGAAGAGTAATTTGCCGTACCAGGAGCATTATTTGGATCCTTTACACATATTCCAAAGTGACATCATCGCTTCCCATTTCATTTCCATTACTATATTATTATTATGAGTTATATTTATTTGGGTATATTATATCATACAAACTTTGCAGGTAACTAATGATTATACCAATTTCTGAAATATTCTGTCTGTACGCTCCATGGAGCAGGTTAACATTTCTTATACTTTGTCCCACCCAAATAGTTTCTACGTTGCCTTACTGATATTCCTCTATGTTCTGGTACGATATTAATCTCAGTTTTTGGCACATGGACTTCTAAAAAGGGCTCCGATAGATGGTCGCTTGCTTTGCCACATTGACTGATTAGTCTAAACTTACTCAGTAGCAGAATTCAGTGGCACAGAGAGCACCATATCTGCGATGTTAAAACCATAAAACAATTTATTTTCCTTTGTTTATGAAATAGAAGATAATTGTGTCTCTTGAAGCCCATTTTATCACTGAAAATCTACTTCTGTAAACTCGTATGTCAGACAAGTGCTCTGAAAATATTCTAATTACATCTTTGTGAGTGGATTTGAAATAAACATGCAAACAAACATTAAATGTGATTTGAAAAATAGAACAGAACACGAGCCACATTCTCTGCTGACATAAATCCCTGTGCTCTTTCTGTTCCATTACTTCACAGCGTGTTCTGACCTGTGGTTTCCAGACTATTCTGTCAACACATTAATGTATTCAGAGACTTTATTGCCACTCAGTTTGTGCAAATATGTCTAATATTGGACATATATTGTCCTTTATCACCTGTTTAGCACTTTTTCAGTCACTCTCTGTTTTTTCTCTTCTGCTTACGGTGTTTGGGAGGAGCTCCTTCTGAAGAACATATTTGCAGAACCATATCCGTATCCTTTTTTTTTTTTCTCCATATAAATCCTCCTTGATTAGGAGTTTTCTGTCATAGTGAAAACCATACAACATTGGTACTGCCTGTGCAGTGGTACTAATGTCTTCCATGCTGATTAGATCTGCCCACTGCCTTTATATACTCGTTCTGTGTGTTGTCTTGAGTCTTATGTTATGGTCCTGGTTTTGGCAAACGGGGACTGAAACTGAAATGTATATCTTTTTTAATTTCTATGCTTAGAAGCTCCTGAACTGCAACTTCTGAATGCAGTGGTGATATGAATAATGTGCATTATTCATACAGGCTAAGAGGACAAAGTTGCCCCAGCCACTGTACAGAATATTCACAAATATGAATGAACTTAGAGCATGATGGTTGCTTTAGCAACAGAGTACTAAGAAAGAGCTATCAACACGTTAAAGATATTTCCTCTTGTATCTTAATAATATTGTGTGAACTGCTCCACCTACAGAGAACTGCGCTTCTCAATTGCCCACTTCTTTGTAATGTTAGAATTTGCTCTTTTTGTTTGCAGTGTGCTCTTCATCATTAAATGTATTCATTTACACAACTACTTTTCCAACTCCAAAGGCAGTTGGACTATTTCAAATGCTGTCATGACTGACAACTTGTTTTGAAAGACAATTTTCAATAGTCAGTACATAACGTAATTGCCTTATTTTGGGATACTTGGTATTTTGTTTCAGATCTGGATAGTGCATATATTATATAGATTATTTTCAAGTACACGTACGTTAAAAATAATTCATTTATGCCTCAAAGACCTTTCTAAAGCATCTACTTGGGGATGTTGCTTTTTATCTCTGAGTTGTCCTTTTTATCCTTTTTATGCTTTTTATCCTGAGTTGGATTGTCTGCACAACCCAAAACTTCATTTCGTCTAAAATCCTTTGAAAGAAAAATATATATATATAACAAATATGCCAAAGTGATGTAGAAAGCACTTAAACAGCCATTATGTTTGAATGATGCAACACTGGTCAAATGCTGGAGAGAATAAAATTAAAAGCGAATACTCCCAATACTTCCTTGTGCCTACAATTCATTTTATCTGGGCAGATAAGAAAATCGATCTTGGCAGAAACACCCAAAGATCAAAGGTTCCCCAATTCATAGGCAGACATTACGTGACTGAAAAATGTATTCAGCTTTTGCCTGATAATGCTACCTCTGCTGTCCTTAAGCTAAATGGAAATGTGGTAAACGGGCATCATTTTTAAAACTAACGCTATTACAAGAATATATTATTTTTGCTCTTAATGAAAGAAGTTCACCATCTCTCACTGGCAAAAACTGTTAAGACATAATCAGAGAAATACATATCCAGTAGTCTCCTTTTTTCAGTATATATGAGACATACAGGCTGGAAAAGGTGCTTTGCTTCTTTAACATTCGCAGGCAAAGGACAGTTATTTTCCCCTTAAAGAAAATGTTCAAAAAGGAGAAGAAAAGAAAAAGAATGTTTTTTTCAATCATTCCTCTTTTTTTCATCCTTCACTAAAGCCATTCTACAGCACCTTCAGTTGAACAGTTTGTAATACATCCTCTGATAAAAAGAATCTGAGTTATTAGACCACTTTCAGAAAAAAAAAAAAAGGACAAAAACCAGTCAAGATATAGACAAATTAATTAAAAAAAAAATCTTAATTGTCATTTTACACTGAAACACTGGTATCTCTTTGAACACATATAATATGTTTGATTTCATTAATTTTAATATGAAACTTAACCCTAAGGTTGATAATTCATCTAGCAAACCCTAAGGTTGATAGTTCTTGTAGCATATTATTATCTTGTTTGTTAACCAAGCACAAGCAGTGTGAGATTTCATGGCTCTGATCAACAGAGCTTTAAACTAGGTCTGATGGAGGAAGGCGACGTACTGCTGAGTGACAGAGAGGAGCTAGGGAACACTGTCACTGTAGAAAGCAGGGGAGGAAAACCTCAGATTTGTCCCAGCAGAATTTGGGAGTGCACCTTCAAGAATGTAATGAGTTGATAGCCTAGCTGGAGTGCTTCTATAGCAGTGCATGCAGCATGGAAAATAAGCATGAGGAGAAGGAAACTTGGATGCAATTAGAAGCTATGATCTAATTGTTATCACAGAAACATGGTGGGATGAATTGCACAGCTGGAACACTACTATGGAGAGCTACAAAATTTTTTGAAGGGAGAGGCAAGGCAGGAGGGCTGGGGGAGTTGCCCTCTATGTTTAGAAGTGCCTCTTCACAGCCATAATCAGGCTGAAAGCTTGTGAGTTAAAACTAAGGACCAGATCAATAAAGCACATCTGGTGGCTGGGGTATGATGCAGGCTGTCTGATCAAAGGGAGCCTGTTGATGAGGCTTTCTTGCTTCAGCTGCAAGAGGTGTTGCTCTCTCAGGCTCTCATACAGATGGAGGATGTCAACCACCCTGGTGTCTGCTGGGAAAACAACATGGCAAGTTGCAGTCAAGCCAGGAGAGTCTTACAGTCCACTGAAGATAAATTCCCGGTCCAGGTATTGGACAGAGCAAAGAGAGGTGAAGCAGTGCAGGACCTGATGCTCCTCAGTGGAGAGGATCTCATTAAGGAGACTGGAAGAAGTCTGTGTGGCCTCACCTGTACTGTGAACAGATCTGGGGCCCACTGCAAAAGAAGGATGTGGAGCTGTTGAAAAGAGTCCAAAGGAGGGCCACAAAGTTATGAGGAAAGGCTGAGGGAGCTGCACTTGTTCCTCCCAGAGAGGAGAGGACGCAGTGCATGGCTGGATTTCCAGAAGGCAATACTCCATTTGAGAAGCCATTCCGAGGTCTGCCTGGGACCCTGCCATTTCTACCCTTCTCTCAATAGGAACACAGAGTCTAAGGTGTCTGCATGATTCTTCTATATTTATCACCACAGACAGTGTTGGTGGCTTGGGTTTATTTGACAGAGACAGGCTGGATTGTGAAACTATTGGGCACCAGAAAGTACAATCTGCAGAAAAGTAACAAAACTTTGTAGTTGTAGCCTGGAAGTAAAAACACTCCTTCTGCTTTGGAAGGTTCAGGACATCAAAAACACAGCAGTTCCAGTGGGTGTAATGAAACACCTCAGGGGATTATCTGTATGACTTGACACCTAGAGGAAACACTGGATAATTGCCACCTACAATTTTGAAAGGATGGATGACTAACAAACTCAACTGCCAGTCAAGGAGACAGTTTTGTGGGATGGATGATTCATAAGAGAACAGCATCACTTTTTCTGTTTTTCACTTTTTTTTACTTTTTGCAGATCAATGAAGGTGGCAAACACAGGCAAAATAGTGGCTAGCAGACGAATAACCACAAGCATGGGGGATATATTCTAGACTGTTGACTACTGTGTTCAATTGCTTCTGGGCAATACTGACCAAAAGAGAACCCAAATCTGAACCAGTGTTCTGAGCATATTCCAATGAGGTTGATACTTGTAAAGAACTTCTCTTTAGGATCCATGGTCAACTGAAAATGTTGTAAGACAACACATCATGTTCATGAGGTGCTAAGAGTCAGAGAAGATTGTTAAAATGGGAAAGAAGATTGAAGATGAATGTGAGCATCACTTTTTCCAAGCAGTGTCAGCTGTGGGACATGGTGTTCTGCCCGCTCTCTTGCACAAAAGGACTGGTCTCTAGAACAAAACTTCCTTGGTGTCTCTAAGACAGATTTCTTGGTGTTCCTCCCCACAGACTGTGACAGCCTCATACCTTGGCCTGCTCATTGGAGGGAAGGTTAAACCAGAGCTGAAGGCAGCAGTTCAGAGGCTCTGACACCTGTGAACATGGTGAAACATTGAATGTCTGACATTAATACTACCTAAGAATGAATTAATTCTTAATACATAACTGATTAAGAGGGAAAAACTCCATCATGTGATATAAGTACTATTTTTTATTATTATTTTTATTATTTATTTATTATTTTTTTATTATAAGTACTACATTTTTTATTATGATTTTTTCCTAGTTTCAGATCCCAAATTCCTGTATTTACTGCCTTTCCTCCATATGAAATACTCAATCTTCTCATAATTCAATGAGAGAGTGTGATTAGAATGGAGCCTGAGAACTTCACTTCTACAGAATTTCAATTATCTCTGGTACACAACCAGATATGCGCAACCTATTATTGAATATAAACACTCTATTCATTTCCCTTTGCCAAAATTATTTGCATCAAGCTCAGAAACAAGAAATCATATGGGAAAGTGGATCTTCTAAAGAGATGCTTTGATTTTCATTTTGATGAAAAGCACTGAAGAACAGCAAGAAGTGAAATTGTCAGTGCTATACAAAATAGAGAATTGTAATCAAAAATGTGTATATTTTTGGTGGAGTTTCCATTAAATTCATGTTGGCATAAATTGCTGCCGATCAGATAGTTACTCACTGCTGACTGCAGAAACACAGGTTCCCTGCTATTAGTGTATCCTATTGGCAGCTCAGAAAAATGTTTAAGTATATGCTTAAATTCACATTCTCAGAATGTATCCACATAAAGTGTGGAATAAGAAATTGTTTTCAGCTTTTAAGCGTGGAGTATATGCTATGCTGATTTAAAGCCTGAAATTGAGATGTAATACCCCCATTTTGCAGCTAGCTGTAGTTAATGCCTCATTAATGCTTTTCACTCGTGGTGCACTAAAGCTTCTTTCTGTGAGCCTCAAACCATAACATTTAGTTCTCATTCTCATACATGTTTTATTTTCTTCTAATTGTTTCTCATTATACATGTGCATATGTATATGGATAAATTTCTGTAAGTCGCCATCTATTTCAAGCAGACTATGCCAAAGTCCACCCACCTGTTTGGCTGTGTAGTCTGTTTTGTAAATTGACTGTGATGTGACATGGCAATTGCATAACCGGGACTTGAGCTGGCACAACTCAAGTGGGAGAAGAGGGAGGAATAGCAGGGTTACAAATAACTCCATCCTGGGTGTGGGTATTTTGGGTTGTTTCATTCTATTCTAAATTCTTCAGACCTGAAGTGCAGCGAAGAGAAAAGGTGACATAGCCAAGATCAGAAAACCTCTTTTAACTTCAGTATATCAAAGCTTGAAAGGCCTCTGTCATTCAGTGTAATGCTCTTGAAGGAAATTGCAGCTCCAGGAAAAACTGAGTGTTTATCTTGCCTAAATTTAACCCCATAAGTGCAAACCGTACATTTTTTGGAAAAGGAAAGAGAAAATATTTCAGTATCTAACTATGAACATATTCTGGCACATTTTTTTCCTTTTTTTCAGTGCTTGAAGTAAAATTATTATCTAGATGGATGATCTACCAGGTCATTTCTGTGGACATGTCGTCATTCTTAATAAAAAGTGAATGTACTGTACAGTTTCCAGCATCTACGGACTGATGAAAGTTAAAAAAGGAGAGATCTAGCTTGAAAGCATGAGGGGATTTCACTAGGAAGAGACCACAACAGCACAGTGGCAGTGTTGCTGGCTGGCACTGACTGGGCAACTCTTCCCAAACCACAGCCAGCTCTGCTTCCCATCTGGAGTCCTGGCAGAGCTCTGCAAGAAGTCAACCCTACTCCATACGCTGCTTGCATTTGCTGTCTGAAGGTAATAAAGCTGTTTCCATGTTGTGTTCCTCTACACAGCTTCTTAGCATCAAGCACGATGAGAGCCAGCTGACTGATGCTTTGCAATGGCATGGCACAGAGAAAATTGTCCTGTGGCACCACTTACACTGAGATGTGCAAGCATGCATCCCAGTGTATCTGTACGGAGCAGATCAAGGCTGTCCAACAAGAGGCACCACCAGGCAGAAATGCTTTGCAGGTATATTCTGACAGAGTATAAGTATCTACCCATTACCTTCCAAATTTGACCATGGGATGCCCTGTTTTAATGTTGCTCCCAAATTGCTTTCAAGCTCTTTCTCTGATAGTTATTGCATTTCCCAGAGTAAGTGATGTTACGCTGATTGCTGATTACTTGGGGACTTTTTACTCTACAGGGAAAACTTCTGTTTGAATAGCTTCAACATGTAACAATTAAAGTAAAGTTGAATGGTACATCTTCTATTAGAACAGAGCTGTAGAAGAACGTACGATTGAAAAAACAAAAATTACAGGTTTTGTTAAAGTAAATCAGCATGTGATTTCTCTAAGTGAGCAGTGTGGTTTCTTAACTTCATTCAGAGTTCACAGCTTTGCCAAAATGAGGGTAAAGTTTGTGAACTTCTGATTTGCACAAGTTTCAATCAAAATTCTCAGTTCTTATTTTATTTGACAGCTCTTTTTTGACAGACAGAAGATGGGAAAGTATGGGGATCACACACTTTCATTTAGTATTTTAATTGCCGAGTCTAAATTTGGCAGTGTCTCCGCCTTAATGGAACTTAATGGCGCTGTAATTGCTCAGTGGTGTCACAGAGAATTGATTCCTGATTATGTTCAGGAATAGCACTTTCACGTCTCAACTGAATTCAAACATGGAGACATTCCTGCCAGCAGAGTAGTGTGCCACAAAACACCTCTTCATCACTGCTGATGATAAACAGTGCCACTAATATCTTGATAATAACTTTTGTCTTCTTTGCAACAAATATTTTCTTCGTATTTTAGCATGTTTGATTAAACTGCTCTCTGGGGCCTGAGAAGCAATTTTACATTTCTTTTACTGTAATTAGTCTGCATGTAATGTTGAAAATTAACTGTGCTAGAGAAATTGTTATCTCTATTATATTTTATGCAAATCAAGCTTTACTTGTATTTTCTTTTAGCTGGAGTTATTGCTGCTTCAACCAACTTGTAAATTAACATTATTATTTACAGAGGAGTTACTGTCCCCCAGCAAATGCACTGATATTTTTTCCCAAGTGAAGGAAGGCAGTGAATGTTAAAGTTCACAGCTACTGTATGGATCTCTGATTCAGAAGAGCTCTGAAGTATTGCTTGCAAACTGTGCAATGTTGGGGGCCTTCTGAATTGAAATCACCTCACATGCAGCCAGAGAAGGATTCAAGCACCTGAAAGCAGGCTGAAATGTGGATGGTGAAGTACTAGTGGTGCCCAAGATACTGCACTGATGCTTATAAATCAGAGAATCGTTGAATTGTTAAGGTTGGAAAAGACTAGTAACATCATCTAATCAAACTGTAGACACATTTCCACCATGCCCATTAACCCATGTTCCTCAGTGCCTCATCTACCCTCCAGCCTTGCAAGCTTCCAGGACGTGAAGATCCCAGGTGGGAAGGCTGGAGGAGAAAATGCCTGAACACTTGGCTAGGAACAAAATGCATCAGAGTCTGCTGAAAATGGTCATTACTGTCCCAAAGAAGGGAGTGTAGTGATGCATGTAAGTATAAAGCCTGTACTGTATAAATGTATTACCAAAATGTATATCTACCTTGTTAGTCAGAAAGTTGTCCATGGAAAGGAGGGCAGACAGCATCCCTTGGGCTGCTGTTAGTCAAACAGCCCCTCTCCAAGGCCTCCAAGGGCAGCCAGTGAGAACCAGGCACCTTCTGGTTTTGCAGTGTCCAAGAACCCAAGGCCTGCACTCTCCACTTCCCTACACATACTGCTTATATCGAATAAAACAAATCAACCTCTGAAATTAGAGATCAAGAGGGGAAAACATGGGGAGAAATCTAGCATCCTTTCCTCTTTGCCTTTCAATAACCAGATGTCTGAGGACCAGGTCTATTCCTCATGGGAGCATAATGGTCAGACAGTTCCAGAACTGTTGTCAGCAGCTGAGATCCTTGAAGTACTTTCAGAAGAGCAAAGCTAATTGTCACACTAGTATGCACATTTCTGATGTACATTTTCTTGTTGCCATATCTCAAAGAAAAGGAGATAAAATATTGGGGAAAAAAAAGATAAAATGCTATGTGAAATGCTTCATGTACCCCTCTCATGAGTGATCTAAAGATGTGTTGGTTCATTTTGCTAAGCCTAATAACTGAACTCAGTTGTCTCGTGTGTTGAACGAATGAACTGGAGATGATCAAACACTCCAAGCTGAAACTGTCACTTGTGATGAAGCCAGCTGACAAAGACCCATTCTGGTGTGATGATCTGGGAGTCTTTTAGCACTCCCTGCTGTTTGACTTCTTGTTGAAGTATCTTTATTGTCTTATCTTTCCAGAATGAAGCTTTTTATTCTCTCATAGGATGTTATCTGTCAATCATTCAAACTGTGCTGCTTTGGTGATTAGCTAGTTTTTTATGAGAGGCTAAGAAATAAAAAGTTGAACTCTGTCATGAAGTGAAAAAAGGAGGCTCAAGTGGGATTACAAATGAGATCTGACTCTCCGTCACCAATGGCTTTGGTACTGATGGACATTTACAGTGTATGGTGACTAAGAGCCTGGTCCTTAAGCTGGGTCAGAGAGGATGAGGAGGAAACAAATGGGAACTAATTATTCCTCTGGGTTAGGAAGCACTATAGACCATCATTCAGGTTGTCTCTGAGAAGATATAGAAGATGCATATGATGTTGCAGAATTTATTGGCTCCTAGCATGGTTTTTTACCCCTGACGACTTCATCTCCAACATCCTGCCTCTTGTGCCTCAAGGTGTTTAATCATTTTGCAGATCAGGCATCAAAATGCAGCATGATGTCCAGTATCTGCCCTGTTAGATGTCACTTAGCTCTAAACAAGGGAAGATATTTATACACATGAAGTAATGGGATTAGTCCTCTCATGTGAAAGCAACTGAATACTTTGATCTAAGCCTGAAGCTTTCAATTGTTTGTTTATCTGTATCATTGAGAAATTGGTATCTCTAGATCATGAGGAATCTGGGGGATACATTCTTGCATCAATAGAGTTTATTGAATTTTCATGGCCAAACTTAGTCTTGATTCAGATGAACATAATTGAAATTACTTCAAAGAATGAAGGTAGAACAATCTATTTAAAATCAGGATTTTAGCAGACAGAAGAGAATTATCACTTCTTGTTCTTCTACCATGGGCATTTTCATTTATCACTATTTCAGGTCATTCAGTGTTCCAATAAATTGAACACATCATATCTCATAATGAGATCTCCTCTCCTCTCCTCTCCTCTCCTCTCCTCTCCTCTCCTCTCCTCTCCTCTCCTCTCCTCTCCTCTCCTCTCCTCTCCTCTCCTCTCCTCTCCTCTCCTCTCCTCTCCTCTCCTCTCCTCTCCTCTCCTCTCTTTATCAAGGTGAAATACTATTTTGTTATTACTGTTGAGTGCAGTGTGGACTTATGTCATAATTGCACACACACAAAAAGAAAAAAATGCACATGTATTTTTACACTGTCTTCAGACTTCACAGAATTACAGAATCACGGGATTGTAGGGATTGGAAGGGACTGCTGGAGACTGCATTGAATTCAACCCCCATTTCTATGTGATCAGTATTTATGTATATATGTAGAGTATAAATATATATTACTCTATATACTTACAGTACACTCTACATAACTGCAGTGTCTAAGATAGCTTCAGTTATGAATAACCCTTAAATGGAGACCAACAGGATTTGCTCCACTGAAGGTGACTTCCTCATTAGTTGTGCCATTCAATCATAACAAAAGAGCAGAAACTCTTTTGCCATGCTTGGGCAAAATGCCTACATGGACACTGTTAGATTATTTCTGGTATAACAAGTTGTACTGCAATCTATTCACTCATTTCATAAGCATTCTATGGTTTGGAAATGCTTTCATTCTGAAAAACATCTAAGAACAGAAATGTTGTCCAGTGAAATGAATTGCAAAGCAAAGAGTTGTGGAGGCCAGATTAAATCCTCCCCTTGATTAGATCAGAACAATTAATTCCACCTTAAATTTATATGCTGCACTCCAAATTAGTAGTCTCTGAAGGTATGAATTTCTTAATGTTGCAAGCAACATATTTAACTTTTCAAAATATTCAGTTTCTTTGGTTCCTGAAGAGAATTTTTGCAAAAATGAACCTTGAACAATTAACCTCATAGTTGTGCTTTCAGCAGAAAGTATTTTTTCTCACCTTGGGAAAATCCAAGCTTTTATTCAATTGGTTAAAATTTCTGTTTCAAGGAATGTTGTCTGGAAAAAAAAAATCTTCATGTAAAATTTTCATTTGTGAAAAAATGACCACATCATGTAGTGAGCAGGTGAATGTTCTTTGATCCGCTGCCTTAAATTTCTGTTTTGAAATTATCTGAGTGTGATTTCTAAAGGTTTTGTTTTAAGACTAATTTTCCTGCAGAATGCTATTTGGAAAGCAAAAAAAGAACCGGGTATATTATTCATATAACTGTGTTGTTATTGATGCTGTTACTTCTGTTGATACTTCCCATTTTATTATTTTTTATTATTAATAATAATAACTATAGCCTAATAGCAGCAATGAAATGTATCTGACATTTGGCAAATTCAATCGACTCCATATAAAGTGATTTTTTAAGTAATAACGAGATGGACAAAAGAAGCATTCAGGAGACCATCTGTTTTTTAAAATACTATCCAGATCACTGAGTCATCAAAATTGATCTGGTAATATCCGAATATACTCTCGTGCAATTTGCAGTCAGGCCTGCATATGGCAGCACCAGTAGCATAAGAACTTCTTAGGATATTACAACACTTCTGTTTCTGATAATGTTGAGGGAGATTAAAAAACCGTTTGTAATTAATGTTTTTTTGGATCAGAATTTTCTAATTCTTAATTAAAATTGTAGTAATAATTAAACAGAACATATAAACAATAAGTATATAGCCTAACAACTAAATACAGCCGTGTATTGGAGGAAGTCAGTATCAGGATAGTCAGTAAGGTAGACCAGCACTGAAGCACACTCCTAGGAGGAAAAATATCAACAATAATCTTGTTATATGTTTGCTAGAATGAGAAATACTCCCCATACTTTACTTTAATCGGTCTCAGAGCATACATTTTCAGTTTTGGAAACTATAAAATAATGTATATTTGATTTAGGAATTAATAAAACCATGTGAGATGAGGAAAAAAAATTAAAGTCTTTCATCAATAACATGGGAAGTTAATGAATCAAGCCTAGCTTTGGTGCACATGAAGAGTCTTTTATCCTGAGGAGAATTAATTTATTAAGAACATATACCTCTGCTACACTTTTCATTCCATAAAGTCATCTCAGCTTTTCAGACTCCCTGTGCAGGCTCAGCAAAAGCTGTGTGCCTCAAGAGCTCTGGGATATGATCATCTTCTCTGCGCAGGCCCAGCAGGAGCTCACAGAGATTTAGGAAAGAATGAGAAAGCTGAGGGAGATGCAGAGGCGAGATGTGAAGATGCAAGCAAACAAGAATCCTTGCATGAAGTCACATCTTTCCAGAATTCTCCTCTCCTTTAGCCTCAGAAGAACAGACATGTGCATTGGGGCCATCAGCATCTCTTTAGCCAGGAACAATGTCTTGCTGTGGGCACTGACTTGTCCTGAATGCCAGAACCCAACTGCTCATGAATGTCCACCCTTGAGCCTTGCTTTCTATGCGTGGACTTGAGTCCTGCTCAGCTGAGGCAGAAAACAGCAATAAATGGCAGTCAGTCTCAGTGCTCAATGGCCTGCCACCTGCCCATTCTCTTCCTGTTTTATTATAATTTGTTCGTTATATTCATAGAATTCTAGAATTACAGAATCATTTGAGTTGGAAGAGACCTTTAAAGGCCATTTAGTTCAACTCCCTTGCAATAAACAGAGACAACATCAGATTTTTCAGTGCCCCATCCAGCCTGACCATGAATGTCTCCAGGGACAGGACATTCACTATCTCTCTGGGCAAATTATTATTTGTTCCTTATTTTCCTTGTAAGTCCACATCTTCTTTTCCCACAATTTCTCCTTGTCCACGAGTTTGAACTTGTACTTTTGAAAAGAATAAATCCATGAACAGCTTTATTTCAGCTGTCAGTGCTTTTATTGTGAAATACAATGCTCCAAAAGAGCACATTTTTACTTCTTTATAATGTGAGACAAAGCTGGAGTGAAACAAATCTCACCCACTGGAAGGTAGAGCCCACACACTCATAAAGATTCATTAAATCATCCACTGTGCTTTCCTGAAACGGTCCATGAAAAGTTACAGTAAGCAAACTGAAGTCAGTGCTTTTATGGTGTGCCTATTGCCCACTGCATTGCCATCCCTACCTGTGGCTGTCATCTGCTCCCACTGGCACAGGGTCTTGGCAACTGCAGAGGTGCTGTTTTCTTGTAAAGAGGGTACAGATCCCACCGAGGCTTTTGTTTCATTCCAGGATGAGGCATTAACTTAAGATCTTTACTTGGGATAAGGCTGGTTCTGCTAGCAGCTGTTGCAGGCTGGCACAGACACAGCTGAGGATGCAGACCTTCAAAGAATACTGAATGCACAAGCAGTGGGAAATTGCGTGGTTAGAGCTTATGTGGCTGCAAAGCAGACAAATTACGAAAACAGCAGACCAAGGAGACAATAAATCTTTAAGCTACTTATTGTACAGCAGAACAAATATTTATTTAGTTTGTAACCTGGTTTTGTCAGCAATCAAACAAGCCACTTGCTTTGCACGTTTTACAGCCAGTGATCTGAATGTTAATGGTCACTCTGCTATTTGACAGATACCATCATCATGCTGACACCTCTTCTATTTTCTTTACAGGACCACAGTTAAGTTTCCTGGCTTCTGAGTTGGACAGATTTCAGGGGCCTCACAAAGAAAAGCAAGGAAAGCCGTAAGAGAACTGATGGAGCTCCTCACTCACAGCCACAGTGTTTCTCACGGCTGCCTAATTTGAACATTACTTCAGATAACGTCACTGGAACAATTACAGACAGTCTACCTTCAATATCAAGTAAAATGACAGCCTTTTCCCCCTGGCCTTGAGACTCATAAAGATCACTGCTGCTGAGGCTCACAGAGCCCGTGTCAATACTTCAGTGTGGAAATGATTTATATGGGGCCTCAGGATGGCAGAGAAAAAGAGGACAGTCCCCTCCCTCTCCCTCCTGGCTACCCTCCTGTTGATGCAGCCCATGATACAATTTACCTTCTGTGCTGCAAGCATGCATTCCTGGCTTGTGTCAAGCTTTTCATCCACTAGAACTCCCAAATCTTTCTCAGCAGGGCTGCTTTAAAGGAGTTCTTCTCCCAGTCTGTACAGGGCCCACTTCACAAGATTGTCCAAGTCCCTCTCGTTGGCATCCCTTCCTTCTGTCATACCAACTGCACCTTTCAGCTTAGTGTCATCAGCAAGCTTGCTAAGGGTGCACTCAATCTATGTCGTTGGTCTATGTCACTGATAAAGATGATGAAGAGCACTGTTTCCAAGATGAAGCCCTGAAGGACACCATGACCAATCTCCACCTGGGCACAGAGCTGTTGACCACAACATTCTGGCTGTGACCATCCAACCAATTCCTTATCCACTAAATAGTCCATTCCTCAAACTCATATCCCTCCAATTTAAAAATAAGGATGTGGTGTGGAATTTAGCCATATTGCACAGTGCTCATTCCCATACAGTTCTGTGGACCCCTGCAAGGTGTGCAAGTCTCTACTGCTGAGCCCTTCCACCAACCCATGTGAAAGCCCACTGCTGGAGTGAAAAGCACTCAGATGAGCTCAGGAGGCTCTCAGCTGGCAGAAGCCCTGTAAGGGTTTGTAAATGATGGCCATGAGAGCTGTGAAACAGCTCACCCTGCTGTAGCCCTGCTGATGCTGTGTTCCCTTTCTCTTTGGAATTACCAAGCTGGCATCAGCAGTCTCTTCTCTTGGATATCTAACAGGCAGTCTCTCTCTCTGTATCTTTAAAGGAGTACAAGCAGATTTTCAAACAGCGTTTGAGTAGTATAAAACTTGGAGCCAGGAGCAGGCTTGGCTTTTACAGGGACACATGAAGCAAGTAGGTGGTTCATGTGTCTGGCTGGGGCTTGGTCTCTTTCTGTGAAGAGTAAAGCAAGAAAAGGTGTGTGGGCAACATGTGATTTTTCCAAAGAATTCCTCTTTGATTTTCATGTTGTTAAAAGATGAGGAGCATTAATATGTCCCCTTTTCAAAAAATGACCCAATTCTCATTACCTTGCATTTTTTAAATGCAAAGAACTGACTGGTTCTCCAAGATGGGTTATGTTAATGTATGTAATTTAAAGGTGCATTAAAGGGAAGTGAGAGACATCTGAGTGGAGTTTTCTGAATTCTCATCCTTCTTCTGTATGCCTTTGTGCTAACTGGCGGTGCAGAGAGTGTGAACTAGAGAGGCATTAGAACAGCTTTTATAAAAGTCATGTTGTCCTGTGGGAAGCAAGATCAGGAGCAGAACAAAGAGAAGGAGGAAAGAAAAGCAATACACACATCAATTTAAATTTAGAACCTGGCCTGACACCCTATTGAAATGGAAGCAGGAATGTTGAGCAGAAGTTACTGAATGTGCTTTCAAGCATCCCATCAAAACAGCACAGGGTGAAAACGATGGCAAAAAGAAAACTACCTGCAAGCTTTAGACACAGTGTAATATTTACAAAGGCACATCTCTGCTGAATGCTGAGGGGGAAAATAAAAGCTCTTAAAAAATGGTTGTCGAAGGAAATAATTTAGAATGTTGGGAGCTGCAGACTGGGGAGTGCTGGCTGTACCCGAGATGTGTTTGAACTAAATGTGTTGATAGCTTCGTGGGTGGTTGCTCTCAGAGATATCTGTGCCCTTATGCAAGCCTTCCACAATCCCAGCAGTCCAGGACGTTACCAAACACTAATAACTGCTGAGGTAACTGAGAAGGCAAAGCCAGGCCCAGCTACAGGAGAAGAGGGTAAAGGGACTGGGAAGAGCTAATGCTATTTGCTAGTGAGGGTGGACAGCCCCTCCTGGGCTAGAAGGGGCACCAGCACTTGAGGAGGATGGGCAGCTATGTGGGCATGAGTGGTGTGCTGGAGGACAGAAGGTGTGGAGAACAAGGTGCCTGAATTCCCCCTGTGAATGTCGGGATTGTGTCCATGTGAAGAGTTCACAGACAGAGATGTGTGTGTCAGGCTATGTCAGTACATCAAAAAGAGGGCAGGCTTAGATTAGATATCAGAAGGAAGTTTTGTACTCAGGGTGGTGATGTTCTGGCACAAACTGCCTGGAGAAGCTGTAGGGTCCCCATCTTGGCTGAGTGAAATGGAAGCCTGAACAACCTGATCTGGTGGGTGGCAGCCCTGCCCATAGTAGAGCGGTGGGAAACCTCTCCTCTCCTCTCCTCTCCTCTCCTCTCCTCTCCTCTCCTCTCCTCTCCTCTCCTCTCCTCTCCTCTCCTCTCCTCTCCTCTCCTCTCCTCTCCTCTCCTCTCCTCTCCTCTCCTCTCCTCTCCTCTCCTCTCCTCTCCTCTCCTCTCCTCTCCTCTCCTCTCCTCTCCTCTCCTCTCCTCTCCTCTCCTCTCCCTCATTTAAAGTGTAGCATGATTTTCAGAAAAATACCTCATCTTCACTAAAGAATTTACGAGTGGATTAGTGCTTCTCCAGCAAATCACTGCAAAGGTGAATCACCCAGACTAATAGAAAATGCATCCAGTCTCATTTCTGTTCCTGGCTGTCAGCTTCTACCTCTTTGCTATCTGTTTTGAAACACAGTAGACATGCTACTGAGGCTGTAAATAAGACTACTTCCAATCCTGTACGTTTTATTGTGCTTTTTTCTCTCTGGTTTCCCTGTTTAGCAGTTTGATTCTTAAATAAGGGATACTGAAATTAGTTCAGCCTCAGTATTATTTTCTACACAGGAGCATGCATGGACACCATCAGTTATTTTTCAGAAGTATGGGAAGAGACAATTATCATCAGTTCCTTAACAGTACAACATGGAGTGAAGCGTTCGCTGTAACGCATTTTGATTCTGCTTTTCCTTTTCAAATCTATTTATGTATAGAGAAGATTTGCCATCTGCTTCCTCTTTCTATTACAAATAACATTTGGTATTGACATGAACTGATGGATTCTATTTAATTTCCTCATGATTTTCCCCCAAGCACTCCTCTGAAGAAATGTATTTAGCTCATGCTCATCGATATTTGCAATGTAACAAGTGTAGGGGGCTGTCATTTGGACTCATATGGGGGAGTCCTGTCACACAAAAGAGCAGGTTGACATGGATTTTCTATCTTTATTGCCAGTAAAACATGATTTTGAAGCAGTTTCAAGGCATCTTGAGCATTCATTCGTTGCTTCAGGTTTATTGTTTTTGGAAGGAAAAAGCACAGAAGTGGTCTTTGCATAGGTTGCAGAATTAGTCTGAAGTATCAAAGAGTGAGATGAATTCTGCCATTGTTCAAATTGTTAAGGTTTCTCTCATGAAAGGAGTACAATATGGCATTAAGAGAGCAATTTTAATTTTTCATGCTGTGTATTTAGCACAGTCAGTTACGCAACCTAACACTTAGGTCCAGCTTCACAATATTGCTGGATTTACAGCTACACGTTTATGCAAACATTTTCTGTTTAATTTATGTTAAGGCAGACGCAGAAGCTCTGAGAGCAATGCTGCTCTCAAAATAATTACATAAAGGAATCAGGAATACAATTTCTTGTTTTCCTATGAACTGAGTTACACTCTATTTCTATGGAGAGGTGTGAATTTTGTAGAGATCCCTGGAGCCGTGGTACCCAAGGATCATCTCAGTAATGAAACAAAAACCCTATGAAGCGCTTTTCCATGCTGCCTGCTTTTTTCTCTGCGCCCACCGTGGTCTCCAGGAAGGTTCTTTTAGTGCTTGGCTTATGAGATAAGTAATAAAAGTTATAAAAGGATTTGGGGGAAATGGTTTTAGCGTTTGGGTTATTTTCTCATCAATTTCTTCCTTTTTTGCTTGTTTTATTTCTGGATTCCCATTCACACGACACTATTGGGTATCATACAGTCAGGATCTTGGGAGAATAGAAATTCCTGCTTATACACATTTGCTTCAGGACAAAGAGAAATTATTTTCTGCAATTATTTAACTCATGATTTCCATTATAACTTGGGCAGGCAAGCCATGCCAATCCTTGCAAGTTTTGAAAATCCAATCTTAGGTTCACTATATGTCACATATAAATTTATGATAGTAAGTCTGGAAACAAGAACTTGAAATTTACAGTTTGTTAATTAAACAAAACATTTACATTTGTTCCTTTTTCCTAGTGCCTTCCTGTAATAAGATTTAACCTGACAAAGCATATGATAAATTTCAGCATGCCAGGCTTCACATTTAGAATTCAGTTTCTGCTAGATTGCTTGACTGCCTTGTGAGGCATATTAAGATAAACTAAAAATTGTACTTTAATGCTTGACTTATCTTTGCTCTGTGCTTAATATAATTATCACGGGCATACATTTTTCTTATTAAGAAGTTAGAATCCAGGACCAAAGTTCAGTCTTCTGCTCTGTTCTGTGGCATGGAGGAGGGAACACATTCTAAGTCCCACCCTGCTGTTAGATGCATATTGATGATGGAAAAAATCTGAACACTTATTCTGTCTAAAAAGCACACTAACTGCCTTCTTCTTCTTCAAAATGTGTTTTGTTGATGGCAGAAATATATGATTTTACAAAATATAACACAGTAGGAGGCAGAAGCTTATGAAGCTTTGCAAAGGAATACAGTCTTGAGTGTATCAAATTTTTATCCTTAAATGACCGGGACTATGGATATCCCTCTTTGGGGAAAGGATATTTCAGAACGGAGATGTTTTGTGGTGAGAACGTTGTACAATTTGGCCAATGGCATCACCTGGCTCTGCTCCCCCTGAGGGCTCACACCCCATTATATGGCTGCAGGCATTGGGCTCCTGAGTCTCGTGGGCAATACAGATGCATTTCCTGCAGATGTGAACAGCAGGCCCCATCTGTTTGCTGCAGCTCTGATGTACTGCTGTTGGGAAGCAAATGTATCCAGCGCCTCGAGAACTCCATTTAATTGGATCTGAATCTGCCAGAACATAAGTCTCTCTATTGATCTCGGCAGTCCTCATCGTCAAAACATTTTAACATCACCTTTTAACGCATATTAGCAATTATACTTCCTATACAGATAATCCTAGCAGAGACCATTCATTCTTCCACTGCTGGGGAAGGCAGCAGAGTTGTCTGATTATATTTTCCTAATGGAAAGGCAGAGGCAACAGCTTTGAAGTGTATGCGATTGGACGTGCCATGGGGTTTTGCCATGGATCTGTATAGTATCTCAGCTGTGGAACACTGTTAACTGATTTTTTTTTTTTTTATGAAGCATGAATCCTTCTCTGCTGTTTTTCTCAGTGTTTTTACCAAAAGCCACATCGAAGAAAGAGTTCGTTTGAAAATCTTTCTCATAGGCTAATTTTGAAGACTTTAGGTAGCAGCACACAGCTTTTGGCTACTCTGGCAGTTCACGTGGCACAGGACTGGTGCAGGCAGGGTAGGAAAGCTCCTGTGGCTGTTCATTGTTACTGTCTCTCATAGCCAGCTGTGCCCTATATCATATGCAACAGAAGAGACAAAATTGCTGCAGTGATGCTCCCCTTGGCTTCACCCAAGGCAGATATTCAGGTCTAAAGCACCAACGTTCTGAAATAAGCTGTCCTCAGGCAAATATCTCACGAATCATTTGTGGTTGTTTTAGAGGGCTCAGTGTTTTCCAGAACTAAGTCCTAAAGCATTAAGACTTTATATAAGAGAAAGATTACTATTGCGGGAACCTGTTATACAATACAATATCCTCCAAGCTGAGCCCAGCTAGACTGACAAAATGAGATCTGCAGGTATTACCTCTTGGTTTCACTCCTGCTTCTAAATCCCAGAACACCTGCTGGCACCACCAACAAAGAAGGAAGAGAATATCCAAGTGTCCCTACAACTTGAATTTTTGAACAATGTTAGGCATCTAAACATACTGCCAAGAACTTTGAATTTTCCAATAGGTGCCAATGAGAGGAGCTATTGGGAAAATATCATAGGCAGATGCAAAAGTCCTTCATAAAGTGTAGTATGGAATATTACTGCTAGAATTCAGATTTCACATCATAATAGCCACCAGAAAACACTACGTTTTTAAAAGAACATTTTCTCTATATTCACAGTAAAACATCAAAACAAAAAATATGGACAACAAGACATTTGAAACTTTTACATACACTGGAAAATTTAGAGTTTAGTGTTTATATCCTTTAGAGAAGATCATACTTAAACGAAATCTGACTTAAATACCTCTTTTTAAAAGTTCCTTTACTTTGTTTATTTCTGTGTGTGTGTGAGTTCTTTCTTCCTTGCTTGTAATGGTGAGTATAGGAATGTATGTTGGCTATGAGCTATCTCACAGCAAAGATGCCTAATAATTGTTCAGGAAGCCATCACAGCATTAGATTTACAACAGACTCAGTGCACTATGCAACTTTGCAAGCAGGCAGCAGATCTTTAGGAGCATAACAATTGCATGAATTCTGATTAATTTATTCATATAAAATCAAATAGAAAAATTCTTTATGAACAGATCCCTTTTCTCTATCTTGGCTATTCTGGCACTGCTTTCCTTCTGCAAAATACAGTCGTTTTTTAGTGACCCCACCAAGCAACCTTCTGAAATTAATTAGAGCACTTAAAATAACATAATACATTTGTCTAAAGGTAGACTGTAGCCTTTCAGCAGGCTTAATTCATGTTTGATTTCATTAAAATTAATAGATACGTCCATCAGCTGACAGGAATGTTATTCTGTTTGTATTTTTGACCAAAACTTGTAATCATTTTACTTGTTCCATCAGGAAAAGGTGTAAATTACATGGTCATGTCCCTCTATTTCACAAGGTTAGTGTAGCAGATAAAAATAAGCTCTCAATTAAATAAATAATGGTGGCATACCCTGCTATAGCAGCACTTGTCCTCTTAAGATGCATGGGAAAAGCCTGCAAAAACCATGAGAAACCCAGAGGTTTTCAATGGGGATGTTGCAGATCACACAAGTGTGTGCAACCAGAGGGACATGGGTAGCACCCCTGCTGCAGCTGTACCTATGTTGACTGCATTCCTATGAAACTACCCCCCATGACTCTGGCTGGCTTCACTGTAGGGCTGGTGTTATCACCTAGGATATCTCAGATATTCATAGACTAACAGAATCACCAAGGTTGGAAAGGACTTATGTGGTCATCCAGTCCCACTGTCTGCCTATCAGCAATATTTGTGTTGTGTCACAACAAATGTTGCGTCCTTCTGCACAACAGTGAATGCTGGAGAGAGATTTTAAAGATCGGAAGATGTTTTTGTGTTTTGATGGGAATGACATATTTCTTAGCTCAAAGTACAGTGTTAGTACTGTGGTGAATATTAACATCCACAAAGTGCACTCTCACAAAGCGTACACATGCAACATGTCTTCTGAAATGTGCCCTCTACATCTCCCACACTATGTTGAATTGATTGTCCCACAGTAGCAATTTTTCACAGAGGTGTTTGTTTAGGGCTCCACTTTGTATTGTTCTGTTATGAAAATATTACCCAGCTGTAAGCATGGTTTTATTAAAAAGAGCAGATTTCTGTTTTCAGAAGCAAGGATTCAGGCTATGACACTGAAGCTGGAGACTCTCTTCTGACCGACCAATTTGGGAACAGCTGAAGTTGTCCTTCACTAGTCCTGCCCTTAAAAGCCACCAAGAGAACTCAGGGCCTCTGCCCAGTGCATTTCAAGAGTGTGGGAGGTCTTTCTGAACATGAATACTGGAGTGTTTCTATGTATTCAAAAAGTATTTTGCTAATTTAATCTCTCCATCTTGGACTCAGCCAGGAGCCTTGCTCTGTGCAAGGTTAGTTGAGAAATTTTGTTCTGTTTCAACGGGGAAAAACCTCTCAAATCACGTGTGTTTTCACAGCCCTAAGATAATCTTGATGATCACTCTTGACCATGACTAAAGGTAATATAAACCAGCTGATGTCTTGCTAATGCAACTTAACTTCAGTTGTACTTATTCACACACATGGTGTACTGGCAAATAGACTGATAAACATTACAATTTCACTCGATTGTAATTTTGTGGAAAGTAATTTTCTGTGAAAGGGAAATAAAAAGATTATATTCTTGGTGCCTGATTATAAATAAAAGTTCAGAGAAGCTGATAATAGTGATTGCAGTAATTAAATCACAGACATAAACAAAGAAGAAATTAAAACAACTCATTTCCGCACCAGCTGTGCTCTACCTACAAGCTTATCTACAAAAACAAATTTACTTGTCATTGGGTAAAACCAGACTGTGCAAATTCTGCTTAGCACTGCAGGTTTCTGTCAGAGACATTATGTATAGGGAATAATGGATGCTCTCTGGAACAGATTTCTCAGGGATGTAAAAAAAAACAAAGACCACTTTCCGTCTCCTTCTCCTTGACTCTTGTCTGATTCTACACAAGTTCTGTGCCATAGAAAAACCTGTGAAAACACAGTGCAGCTCCATGCCCTCTCCATCACTCTCTGGCTGCACCTAATACATGTTGTAGAATCAAGTAGATTCTTGCTATTTGATTCTGTCAGGAAAGATCTCTGTAGGTTTCCATAATTATTATTCTGCTTCAAGAGGAACGCTTCTTTAGGAGACAAAATTTTCTCATAAAGATGGGAGATCTTTATCAATGACCTGGATGAAGGAATAGAGTCCACCATTGGCAAGTATGCTGATGATATGAAGCTGGAAGGTGTGGATGACACACTAGAAGACTATCTGCCATTCAGCAAGACCTAGACAGGCTGGAAAGCTGGGCAGAGATTGACCTTATGAGGTTTAACAAGAGCAAGTAGAATCTTTAATCTGGGGAGGAATAAGTCACATGCATCAGTACAGGTTAGCAGATGACCTGCTGCAGAGGAGCTCTGCAGGGAAGGACCTGAGTGTCCTGGTGGACAACAGGTTGGACATTAGCCAGCAGTGTGCACTTGTTGTCCAGAAGGCCAACAGTATCTTGGGGTGCATTAAAAAGAGCATGGCCAGCATGTCAAGGGAGGTCATCCTCTTCCTTTTCTCTGCCTGGTGAGGCTGTCTGGAGTACTGTGCCCAGTTCTGGGCTCCCCAGTTCAAAAAAGACAGGGGTTTTCTAGAGAGAGTCCAGTGGAGGGCAACAAATACAATGAGGGGTCTGGAGCAGGAGGTTGGACTCAATAATCTCGATGTCCCTTCTAACCCCTGTAATTTTGTGTTTCAATGATACTGTGAAAGGCATTGAATCCTTAGGCAATACAAGGCCCATAACCCATTCTATAAAAATGTCAACACAGTATTTCCCAGCATCACCAGTCAGAGGCAGGATCAGTCCAGAATAAACCACCTCCATTGTCCATTTAAATTTATTTGTTTTCAGTAAGCTCTCACTTCCAACCAATGATGTGATTAATTGGGCAGACACACTGATGGCAGGCAGAGTTCAGAAGGCATCTCCTGTATGCTTAGTCTCCAAGAAAATGTTAACTAATGGCAATCTTTTCTGTTGTATCACAGTATGTATAGCATAATTAAGTATTTTATAACTCTCTTGCAACCAATTTCATTAGGGCTGAGTTTAAATTTAATCTATTTTTCTGTAGGGCAAGAAAGAGGAAAACAATTCTTTTTTTGTCCTAAAACAAATTTTATAATCTCAGCTTCCTAAACTGGCAAATACATCTTCTGACTGACTGACTTTTCCTAACCTGTTCATTAGCACACATCTCAGTTTTAATCTTCTACAATAATTCAAAGGTATTTAAAGACAGAAAGTAATATGGAGAATATCTCATCAATGGCAACACTATAGCCAAGGTTCTGCATGTACTGATGAAAACATCTAGTTAAGCTTGACTAAATACTGTTCTCATTTATCTTGTAGCTTGTCTAGCTGACTCAGTGATGTATCATTACAAGATAAAAATGGGGAAACCTCTATAAAACCCTACTAGAGAAATCTCACATCTCCAGTGATGCAACCCATTCAGATCCTGCACAAATTTCCCCCTCGTTCTTAGATGGTTCCAGTATGATCAGGAAGATATATCCCCTGTATATATGGGAAAAAGCAGATTTTGGTTATAGCCAGTATGTTGGATTGGAGAAGGCTTCTAATTATGTGGAAACTAAATTTTTATTCCTGTGATGTAGCAGAGCTTCTATGCTGGTAGCTGAGGGTAAATGTTAGGAGAATAGTAAGGGGATTTACTTTATATGTATATGGACACAATTAAGATCTGAACATTCAGACAGCAAGTTCAGCCCTGCTCCTGGAGATGTCTGAAGATCTGTTCGGCATCTCTAGCACAAATTTTTTCTCTCTGGCATTAAATTTCAGTCAATTTGGAACCAAGATCTATTTGCTCCATCCACTCCCCACTTCAGGCAGGCTCAGAAACAGCTGCCAGAGGAGAACAAGGGAGAGGGAGGATAGTTAGTATTTTAGCTAGAAATCAGAAAATGCAGAGTTTGGGTGCTGTCCTCTTCTGGCTGATGGACGTGTGTCCCTGCACCTCCCATTAGCGTTTGGTTCCTGGGTATGTTTGAGTTCTCTGTGCCCAGCATGGTAAAACTCTCTTTTTGTAGCATTTGCACTGACCTCAGTTTTCCCTGAAAACTTCAGGTTTCTTGGGGCTGTTGACTCCCCAGGGATTAGGCTCTGCTTCTCTCTGAATAGTTAAATCCTTGTGAGAAGGCAATCTAGCCTGGGGACAGAGAGACTGAAATAAACATCTTTTGTCTAATGATACAACTAAAAATGAGAATGAGCCTGAAAGAAGCTTGGCAGCTGCAATTGCTCACAAAATAGATTTTTTCCCCAATTTATTTTCCTTTCTTTAATATATTCCTAGCACAGACTATTGCTATTCAATAATCAGAGGGCCAGACTGACTCATTAAATGGAGCCACTTCTCATTTTGCATTCTCTGGGCTACAAGAAAATACTTCCTACCCAAACAAGATACTGCAGGGCTGATCTGCAGTGCAGCAGAAGGCCAACACAAGGCTTGTAAATCCTAAGCCACCTATGGTCATGTCCCTGGACACAGACAGCTGGCAACACCTAGTAGCTGGTTTGCAAGCTGAGAGCTCATGAATCTTCACTGCATTATCAGTCTCCATTCATGTTGAGGTGCTTCTATGTAGAAGATGTACACAGAGATAAAAGCAATCTGTGCTTAATACTCCAGGGGATCATTTCTGTGGGTCTGCTCAGACTCTTCCTTCCTCTTTCTCTCACACAGGAACCGGCTCCACCTTCAGTACAGAGCCTTGTGAATGCAAAGCATTTGTGGCTTCAGCTGTTCTCTCCACACTTACGTGCAACTCCGATGAAGGAAGGCCAGATTCCAGATTTAATCATGTTGACTGATGAAAATCAGCTCTGCTGGACCTGAAATCCATTTATCCATTCAGAAGCACAGTTCCTTGCTTGCCAAGCCCTGAGATCCATTTATCTACACTGTGGCACCATTCCTTCCTTACCAAGGCATCTTTGCTCTGTTTCAAACTGAAGAAAATTCGCAACTTAACAAAAAACCCAGCAGAACTGTTTTGCAGCATATATCTTTATGCTGCAGGAAGATTCAGGTAGCAAAAGAGTAGCTTTTATGTCTTTCCTCCTTAGACTTACAAAGAATTGAAATTTTGGTACTATTTCTCCCACCCCTAAGAATGAAGAACAGACTGATGTATATTCTTTGCGCAGAAATACAGTTATATTTAATAGACAAAGCATAGAAGCATTACCAAAAAGCACTATGCTACACACACTAGTAATTTTTTGTCAGGTAACAGCAACATCATTTGTATTGGTGGCCCGAAGGTCAGTGCTGATGTGCTTTTTAGTGATGGCACTTGAGCTGAAGGTACAGTAACTGTGTGGACCTGGTGATGTCAGATAGCCCAGATAAAGAGGTTTGCTCTAGTACGCGCGACACTGAGGGACTCCTCTATCTCATCAAACACAATGCTGCAGACTTCTTCCCAAACACACATTCACAAGTAACTGTATTCCAATGGCTGATCCTATTAAACTCAGCAGGACTACTCCCCTGTGCAAATACCTATCTCATCAGCATCGCAGTGAGAACATGATTAATTGCTCTTTTTTCTTTTTCAACCCCCTATTCCTTTCTGAATATGAAATAAATCACATTACTCAGAACACTACAAATCCTTATTATTCAGATAGTATTTTCATGGAACTATATATTCCATACAATTTTGTAAATATTAGAAGACTAATGATGAAAATAATTTAACATTAAATATTTATCGATTCTTTATAAATTCAGCCTTCTAACAACATTCAATTTATTGTATGGATGAAACATGCAATAAATTGGTTCCCCTGCACAATAATAGTTGACATCACTCAGTTTCACCACAAGAACTTCAATTAACTGCATGCATTAACAACTCTGTGCCTAAGAAACTTAAAAAAACATAGCAAAGAATTTCTGTAACCTTCAGAATAGTTTTATGTATTCTCAAACTGTCCAGAGCAGCCTTTTTTTCCCCATCTTAGATGTGGAATGAAGGGAACAGGCAACTCTTACAAGCTCAGCTGACATGTCCCCCTAGCCCCCACCATCCTGCAGCTGAGGGATGATGGGAAGGGGCCATTTGATCTTTTCCAAAGTATTGCTGTTTTCTTTGGCCATTTGTAAAATTGATCACTTCTGCTACCTGACATGACTTGCATATAGTGGAATTACTTTCAACTTCCTTTCTTAAGATTTTCTAAATCCTATTATTACAGAACAGAGACCCTCAGAACGAGCAGTTCAGGGTCAGCTTTTAACCCACAATCCATCTCTGACACAGGGAAGGTGGTTTACTCTTGTTATAGTCAGTCAGTGCTATTACTTTTACTTAGCATAAATGGCAATTTTTAAAAGCATTCATTTTGATTCCCCAGATTTAAAAAGTGCAGACTGCCATGTTTCTTATAGTGCAGGTAACATCAAAGTATAAAAATTGCCTCGTGATCCTTGGAACACTTTTTTCCCCAAATCATTTTGTCTCAGTTGCTGTTTCTTCTAGAAGGTTTGCAATGCCTGGAAAGAAAGAAACAGAGAGAGCTAATTATATGCCAAGAGTTTCTTAATCACTTGTTCCAGCCAATAAAATTATTGATTCAACTTGGCAAGAGTTTCACACTCTAAATTTGCACCCAAATTAAGTGATTAAGTGCTGTGCTTTCCTCTAGACGCAGTGACTTTCAGCTCCAGATAGCAAAACCTGCCCTGTTAGTTGGTGAGTTCCCTTCTCCCCCGCAGGTCAAGAGAACTGTATATCACAGCTCATGACAGCACTGCCTGGAGAAATGGGAGCCAAGGGAGAGGTAACCCTGACTGTGCTGCTAGAAGAGGCCTTTAGAAACCTATGAGTGAAATCCAGCCCCTCAGGTGCCTGTGTTGGTTGATGCTTTCTACTGAAGGAGAGAAGTGGTCCCCAGGGCTGCAAAGGCCCCCTCCATGGCAGGCAGGCAAACCCCTCCTTGTGAGGAGATTCTGTCTTCGGGACCAGGTGCCAGAGCACCCCTTTTCCAACTGCACTCAGTACAACAATAAAATAAGGACTTTCTTAAGCAAGTCCTAAGGGGAAAGAATGATGGTGTTAAATCTTCTCACCCTAGAGAAAATGAGGCCTGTTGAGGTCTCATCATGATGTTTTGGTACATAAAAGGCAACTACAAAGAGGGCAGAGGCTCTCACTTCACAAGGAGTCACGCGGAGAAGACAAGGGGCAATGGGCATTAGTCGTACTGAGAGAGGCTGCATCCCAGTATGAGAAAGGAATTTTACACTAAGAATGATCAATCACTACCACAACCACCCCAGAGACATAGTAGAATCCCCATCTTTGGAGGTCTTCAATTGACAAGTGTATAGGATAATTGTCAAGGGTGTAGGATAATCTTCACCTAGGTTCCTGCTTCCTATGAGATGTTGGACATGAGGATCTTTTGAGGTCCATTCAGTACTGGACTCTTTGATGTCTCTGTCAATTTTAAATCTGAGGGTTCCAGAAGTTGGCTTTTGTAAGACAAACATCCTCTCTGCAAAATCAGTGAAGGAACTGGCTATGGCTGCCTCCAGACCTCTGTTTGGAGACAGACAGGGCTGGCCCAGGCTCTGTTGACTTGTTACAGCCCACACAGAGCACCAGCAATGCAGTAAGAGGGCATATTGAACAGCTCCTGCTCTCAAAAACTGCACATCTGCTGTGACTGTCAAACCAAATATTGCATCTCACACATAATATGCTGATTTACCATTGAAAAGCTCTGTGGATCACCACGCTAATTTAGCCTGGTTTTGTAACATTTTCAAAATACCTCTGTGGAGAGTTTCAAAGGACATGTAAGAGCCATTGCTATGATGCACAAGTATTAAAACGAGGTTTGTGAAGCTGCTGAAAATACAGATTCTTAATCTTCTGTTAAGAAAGTGAAAATGAGGACCATATTTCTTTTGGTCAAGGAGTAACTAACATGGCTGTTATCCTCCATTAGCACTGCTTTAATTGGTCAAAGGAACCAATTAAGCCCCTGTTCCCTTTCGGTGCATTGGTGCTGTAGAAGAAATGTATTTCCTTTTTTTGCTAATGAAGAAAAGGCAAAAGAAGAGAAGAGCAGGAAGCAGTTCAGCCCGACTGTGTGTTGCAATTAGAAGAGAAGGGACTTCTGGCCTCCACTGAGGGCCATGGAGTTACAGCCATTTGCAGAGGGACACCCAGAGGTTTGTCTTGGAGTTGTTGTTGGCAAAACAGCTTCGTATCCTGCTCTGTTTCTTCTCCTGCCTTCAAATGACAGCAAGACAGAAATTGGAAAAGTTTTGGTGTGGGTCTTCTAGGCAATCTGTCAGTGGGGGGGCACATGCAAGGCACAGTGTAGGGGAGCACACCATTAGTAATGCAACACAGATCTTACAGCTGCATGACCTGAAGTACTCCACTGTTGCCCAATTCTGGGCATCCCCATTTCTAGAAATTTTCTTTCCTTCCTTCTCCTTCCCTACCAGTCAATATTTAAACTGCACATTCAATTCAGAGGGAAAATAATAACACAGTCGTCCAATTATCAGTTAATCCTCTGTGCTTTTCCTAACTGCTACTGGGCAAGGAGAGACATAAATCTTCCTCTCCATCCGAATAAGTTGAACAATAAGTACCAGGGCCTGGGAGCAAGGTGGGGGTTTCCCTACAGCAAGGTAAAATATTGTCTTCCCGTTATGGCTGCAGCAATTCAATCTGGGCTTGAAGGTAATGAAAGAGCTTCATTCATTTAATCAGATATTGATTGATTGCTATAATATACTATGTCAACAATTGCTGCAAGGGAGCAAGGGTTGGCTGAAATAAATCAGATTCCAGCTGACTCTGTTAGAAGAAGTAAAAATTATGTCAATATACTAGATGCTTGATTCTGGTGCTGCGCCAGAATTGTCAGTAATTTCCAGTACAGATAAATATTTTGCTTGTGAAGTCCAGTACTATACATTTGCAAGACCCAGCAACATCCAAGTTTTGCTTCCATATTGTAATCTTTCATGATTAAAAACTTTTATTATATCTTTATTTTGCATGCTTACTACAGAGCACAAGAGCTACAACAAGCACTTTGAGCAATAAAACTTGATGGAACTTTTTGATTTATCTGAGATAAGTTCTTGGCTCTCTCTCTCATATCTTTTGTGTGAATATCTATTCCCATATATTCATCCTGCTCTCCACCAAGCAACTGTTGTGTAATTTCAGTCATTCTCTCATTTCTCCTTGTGCCTATCTGCATTGTGTCTTTTATTGCAAGAAATTGTATGTACAAACATAACACTGTGAAATTTCAGTCCTTATTGCTTTAAGGAATTATTGCAACATATATGAATATAAATAATAATAATCTAAGTGTTTAGAATACAAATTTAAGGGAAAGTGAAAAAAAAAACCAGGAAGATGAATTTAAATCTGCAGTTGTACTTTGAAGCAAATTATTTTTAAAAAAAGGTTACACTTTCCACCTACTTTGTGAAATGATTGAAAATAAAGTTAGGAAAAGCATTCTAAGAAGTGCCTGATTACTTATTTTAAGTTTATTCTATTTTGAGTTTATTCTATTTTTCAAAATATTAGTCTTTCAAATAATGCCTTTGTAGTCATAAACGTAAGTCCTGCAAGCTTTTATAAATAAACATCAGTAACCTTCCATGAACTGAAAACTCTTTTCTGAAATATCAAAATTGAGATACCAGTATTGAAACTTCAGTTTTACTCTGTGACACTTAGATGTGTTTATCTTGCATTGAAGCCTGTGTAGCTAGCAATAGTTTTGAGCACTCACAGCTCTCTCTCAGCTCAGTGACTGGAATGAGAGAAGAATCACAGATAAAGGAGCATTGGCTTCGGTGTGCTGGCAGAAGGAGCAGTGAGCACTTGAAGCAGATGATTCTGTCAGCAGCTGACAATATCCAACAGAGAGGAGAGGTTAAGAAACCCACGTTTTCAATCAGAATAGTAACAGTTCTGTGTGACAAATGTTTTCTCTCTGGAAAGATGGCAGTGCTCTTGTTAAATGCACAACAAGTTTCAACAACCTGATGGTGGGCCCCATATAAAACTGTTCTTAACTAACACAGATCCCTGCATCTGAGAATATGTTGAATTTCTATGAATGATACTCCAATTCCTCTGCAACAAACAGGAACATCTACAGCTAGGTCAGGTGCTGAGAGCCCTTGAATGTTTCCAAGGACATGGCATCCACCACCTCCCTGGGCACACTGTTCCAGTGCCTTACAACTCTTACTGTAAAAAAACGCGTTCTCCTTATACAATCTAAATCTTCTTCTTTTAGTTTGAAACCATTTCCCGTTGTCCTATCACAACAGATCTTCCTTTGAAGTCTGTCCTCTACTTTCCTATAGCCCCTTTCTTGCATTACTTGCTCAACTGTATTGGCTTTATCATTGTTTGTGTGAGGAGAAGCGCTAAGAGGAAAGCATCAATCAGACACCAAATCCAGTGCTGATTTCCTCAGTTAGAAAAACAAGAAGGTATGGACCTTGTGTCTAATTACTTATTTCATAAAGCAGGTCCTAGGAAGCACAGACACGGCCCTGAATTCCAGTGGTTGGACTTGTGACTGCTCATGTGTGAAAAAGTACCCTAAGTTTTTCTATGGTGGTACCTCTGGAGATGGATGTGAAGATTACACCAGATACTGAAATTTTCAAGAAGGGAAGAGCAGAAGTCCCTGTGGCAAACCAAGGAGAGATAGCAAGAATCATCTCATCTCAGAGAAGAAGAAAAACGTTTTTCTAACAATGGGCTACTTCATCTTCAAAAATACATTAGTATTGTCTTCACTGACTAATTTCAAATACAGTAGCATAAGATATCACAGTCAAACTTTGCTAGGTTGGTCAGAAAGTTGCAAAGATGATATAGGAAATTTCTCTATGCAAAAATACATGAGCAAGAAAATGTTATTGAGAACGATTAATAGGAAGTCATCACTGTTACAGAACTTAATACTCGAAGTCATGAAAGAGCTCTTCTAATGTAGGAAAAGATTAATGCCTCAAAATGTCCTTCTGACCATACCGAGTGTCTTTTAAAAGCAAATGAAATCCAGATCTGACATACTCAGAATATTAAATAAACTGTAAAGAGAATCAATGTGCTACTTAAATATGACAGAAGTCCTGTGAGAAATATATCTTAAAGCACTCATTTATCTGGTTTTGAGAGCTTTCCCAAGCTCTTCAAGGATGCCCTGTTTTGCTTCCAGGTGTGCTCTCAACGAGCGAGTACTTTCTTGTACTGCTCAGACAACATCCTATCTATAGCTGTGGTAGGTTTTAGAGATTGCAGGAGATGTAGACAGGTAAAAATAGTACCAAAGTTCTTATAAAATCATAGAATCATTAAGGTTGGAAAAGACCACTAACATCATCTAGTCCAACCAACAACCCATACCCACCATGCCCACCAGCCTGTGCCCCACAGTGCCACATCAGAAGATTCTTGAACACCTCCAGGCATGGTGACTCCACCACTTCCCTGGGCAGCCTGTTCCAACACCTCATCACACTTCCCGAGACAGAAATTTCTTAATATCCAACCTGAACTTCCACTGGTGCAACTTAAAGCCATTACCTCTTGTCCTATTGCTAGTTACCTGGAAAAAGAGGAACAGCTTGACTGGAATCATGGCTTTCTCCTCTCTAAAATGATCAGCTGTGATCTATTCCTTCTAGTATTTCTCCAACCTGTGTCTAAGTGGGTCTTTATTAGCAACACAGATGTCTCTAGTTGTGATGTTTGTCAGTCTTCTTTAAAGACATACTTAATCAAGAACTACCAATCTTCTTGAGTCCTCCTAGTTCTTCACCATTCTAAAAATCACCAAAATTACCTCAGTAACACTGGCTCAATGCTTGGGTGGCTTTGGCGTGGCATCAGTTCTCTCTCAGAGCCAGCAAGTCTTGGAGTAGGACTGGATTGAGTTATGACCTGATTAAATGCCATGGTGTGTTAAGTGCACAAAGCTCACAGAATTGGCAGTTAGCAGTGTTAGGATGGTCTGGATTCCAGTTTGCTTTTCTTTCTTTTTACTTTATTATTTATCAGCTTTAGGAAATCACACAACACTGTACAGTTTTAAGAGACCTTGAATTTTCCTGCCAAAACATCTCCAATTGAACAGAAAAGTGTCTGACTATATGATCTTGTTCATGTAAGTCTAAGAGACAGAATCAGATTTGCACTATGTCCTGAGCAATTCGGTTCCCAGATGCTGCATAGATTACGTACAGCAGGACAGACCTGACACCTTGGTAAGGTGGGATCTTTTCTTCAAATGGGAAATATACAAATAGAAAAAAAAAAAAAAATGATTACAAAAAAGAAGAATTAAATGAAGTTTCTGAGTGGAAGTGGATTATGTTCATTTCTGATTTGTAACCACATGAGAGATCGAAGAAAGAAATTTCAGTCAGTAGATGAGGCCCTCAAATATCAATACTTGTTTGACTGCCAGAGAAGAGCAAGGAATAGCAGCCAAAGGGGATGCATTTCTTGAATTACAGCACTTTTCATTAGCTAATGCCCAGGAGGATTTCCTTGGATGTGCAGAAATGCTAACCACGATCACATGAGAGCAGGGAATCAGAGAGAATAAAGTCTTTATGAGCACAACAACATTTCAGCTGCTGGATAACCCAGATACAGAGGGCTGTTTCCAAATCAAAGAGAAAGCAATGTATCATGAAGCTAGAACTGTCCCCTGGAACCATAACTGATTCATTTTTGTGATATATTATTTATAAAAAACAAACAATGCTTTCGTCATCTGCCGCCTGCAATTCCTCCAGTGGAATTTTATGTGGTTCATTTCAGACTCCCAACATCACTTTTGAGAGGAGAATACTTTCTGTGAAAGCATATATAGGTGGTCCAAGTTCTGTGCCCTCTGCACTATATGCCATAGGCAAAGTAATTCGGGGTGAGATAGAACATGATGCTGAACATGCTGAACCTCAGCAAACATGCTGCTAAAAGGTTAGCAGTATATAATGACTGATGTTCCATTCACTGGCCCTCTTCCCTGGTTCCTCTATTATTATTCGGCTTGAGGAGGAATATGAAAAACAAAAAGGCAGAGCTTTTCCAAATACTACAGTGGGATCTTTGAGTTCTATGGGAAGGGTCATGTGACACAACAGTCTGGTCAGAGAAGCATGCAAGGAGACATTACTTGCTTCTCAAAGAGAAGGGGCAATGTATGCAGATGCAAATGAATGTTGTAACTTGGATTTTATAGTTTAATTTGAGGAGCCTAAATCCCATTTATATTTCGTGGGACTGCATGAGTCAGAAACCTCATTTTATATTTCCTGTTACCCTGTTTTTAGCCTTAGTCATGAATTTAGTGATTCAGTGCTTATTCTAATATGACTACATCTTTTCTCTGATACAGGTTGTATTGTCCATGCATTTTTTAATCAAATCAGTGATTTGCAACTAATTCCTTGGCCCAAAACAAGAAAATGTTTTTACTTCCTCCTCACCTATCAGGTTATTCAGCTGACTCATTTTCAGGGAATTTGTAACATTCTTTGGGAACAATCTTTCATTATGGATTTGTTTAACATAATGCTCATCTGCTCAATTGATTCATATTTCCAAGAGCAGTCTTGCACTTCAGCAGAGCAATTTTGTTCGTGTTCTTTTCTGTTTGTAGTATTAAATAATCATCATAATGTCTCAAAGGATAAGGAAGCATTATACTGCAAATTGCAAATTCAAAACATATGGTATTATAGACAAGGGAAGAAATTTATAAAAAATAACATGTGAAGCCTACTATTTTTCCAAACAAAATTATCCTTAGCTGAAGTAGAAACTAGTTGTAATGATTGTTAATCATTTAGAGCACAAAGACAGCTATTCACAACTATCAAATGCAGGTGAAATACTGCATACTCTAATCATTTTCCTAGGAAAGAAACACTGAGCGAGATGATTCAAATATAAATTATTCTCAGATCGTATACTAGGAAAAAGCCACGGCTAGCCAAACTCTTTTGTACAGTCTGACTGTCCTGGACACCTTTGCATCTCTCTGAATATCAAGTAGTGTAAATAGCTGAGAATTCTGTGTTATGAAGGTGAAAAAAGGAAACAAACTATACTGCAGAAGGGTTGTGGCGGTGCTTGTTGCTGTTTCTTAATCTAATTGTTTGGTTTCACCAAGAAATGAGAGGGAGGTTATAGTGATTATTTGTTGCTGTTCATTTTCTGGGCAGTTCTCAGAAATGTCCATTAGGCAATGCAGGATAGGAACCATGGGAATGTCTCTGCTGTAGTCAAAGACTTGAACTAGCTGGGAGCTATGATTTCTTGGCACTGAACGATCATGGGAACATTATTAAGCGCAGACACAATGAGCAAAGCTTCTATACCTCTTTACTTAAAAGATATGTGCCAAGAAAAGTATTCCACACACACCTACAAACATTATCATCATGCTTTCAGTTTTCAGACTCCTATATTTAATAGAATACTGAATTGTTCTATCAGTTACTGTATGCACAGTTCCTTTCCTTCTGAAGAAAAATGATTGCATTTTTAAGACAAAAACTTCTCAAGTTAGAATAGAATGAATGACATTTATAAATTAGTCAATATAGCACATCTTTTTTTACTGACTATCTTTTGATTAACTGCATATGCATTTTTTCCTTTACAATTAATAGTTCCCTACATCATCCAAATGAAATTTAGGCTGAATGAAGAATGCAGAGAGAAAAAGACAAAACAATTAGAATTGTTTCATGCTTTTTTAAAGAAGGGAGCAACCTCCAAGATGACTTTTATTGTATGAATGCATGTGCGTGTGTATGTCAGGAAGCATAGCAGGTGCTTTGTCTCAGAGATTCTCAGCTGGGAGATTATAGCTGCTGAAAGAACGACCATTCAGCTACTTCCACCCATCTGGATATAATCTACATGAAGCAAGATTCATTTTGTCATCAAAAGCATTTTTATGAAGAAGAAATGAAATAGAAAAGGAAAAGGGAAAGAAAAAGGGAAAGGGAAAGGGAAAGGAAAAGGGAAAAGGGAAAAGAGAAAGAGGAAGAGGAGGAGGAGAAGGAGGAGAAGAAGAAGGAAAAGGAGAGAGAGAGGAGAAGGAGAAGGAAAAGGAAAAGGAAAAGAAGAAAGAAAAAAAAAAAAGGAGAAGGAAAAGGAGAAGGAAATCCAAACAAGATCCAAAGCAAGCGTTGTTCACTCCTGCACAGACAGATGTGATCAGCTTAGGCTAGAGGGAATCCATTGTTAGAATGCTACAAGAGAGTGAATTCAACTTGTTTTAAAGTCATTCAAAATGATTCATTTTGCAGGGAAGATTGTATTGACATATTACACTGTGACATTTTATTTTATTACATGCCTCTTTTGTCAGGAACCAATGGTTTCCGAATGCTACAGTAAGAATAGAACAAATAAGTTTACATTCAGTCTGTTCACTTTAAAGCACTATTTTTCTTTGCCTTATAAGTTTCCAACGTGATCAGGTAGTGGGATGAAACCTGTCATGTTTCATTGTTGGATTTCTTTTTAAGCTATATAAAAATCTTTCTCTGTTCTGGTATAACTAAATAAAATAGTATTTTTCTTTCCATGAGCTCTGATGATATTTGATAACACACACTGCAAAAACCAAACCAAACCAGAAAACATCTCCCCTTGGGTATAAAGCTGGAATCTGGATTGTATATGTATGGAAGAGATGGAGAAAATATCACTCATGCAAGGAGACAGCATGACTGAGAGTTGTTTCCAGTCCACAGCCCGACTGCCAGCAGTGATGAATATAGCTGCCCTGACAGAGAACTGTAGCTTCCTTGCGACTGGCAGGGAGATTTGCACTTTTTCCTGCTTTCAGGAAAAACATATTTAACACCCAGATTTTTTATTCTCCTTCTTACATTCCATGCCTTCTCTTTGCCATCATGTCTAGTCATATCTTGGCTAACGACAAGCCTTATTCACCTCTTCCATTTGCAGATTTATTTATTTTACAGTGTATCATTTATTTCTGTGTATTATTTCTTTGTAGTGTAACATTTATTTCTGATTATATCACATAAGAAGAAGTCCATATCCATAGTCTTATCCACGTGTCTACCTGACAGGAAGATACATTTTCTTAGCTTGTTTATAGCCAGCTAGATGTTTGACCTAGCACAAGGTGCAACAAGGAGAGAGGTACTCCACAACCATCATTTCACAACACAAAGTGAGTCCATGCTTGACAGGATAACAAATTCCGTAAGAGATATAGACTAGTATTTTTCATTAATCATCTCTTAAAAAATGGGAAGTTAATCAGGAATGCTGTCAAGAAAGAGACACTTTACCCCACCTCAGGGGAAATGACAAAAGATGGACCTCTTCGGCAAGACTAGATCTCAGTTTTGGGAACTGCATAAATCACTGCAGAAATTAGCCTAATCTGGAAATGTGCTGGCTGAAATACAGGCAGAATCTACCCCGAAGCCAAAGCAGAGTATGAAATAACTAAAAAGCTCTCTACTTCCATGCATATTAATCAATTATCTGGACTTGACAGTTTTAGTAGAAATTAGGAGTCGTTTACTTGCACTTCGAAGTTTGTCTTGTCCTCTTTGTCCTCAGTACTTATTTCCCTGGAAATTAAATATATTTCATCTGCATTTCTGGACAGACTTGTAGTCTTAAGCATCTCTCTCCATGGAACACAGAAGAGTAGATGTTCCCCGGTCCAGGTCCCCACCATTTCTGTATGCCCTGTCATTATAGCAGTTCCATTTTTGTGCACTATTTGGGTGCCAGCTCTTGATCAAAAGCAATTCAAGTATCTCCATCTTGGCCAATCTAGCTCTGCACCTGCACATGTGCGGTAGTTAACATCAGTACCAATTTCCGTCCCTTATTAATTGTGCTGAGCCATGTAGGAATGCTGCATCTCCCACAGCATCACATTTGATATTTTGAGAGATTCTTTTGTGATAAAAAAGCTATTTTCCTACTTTGGCCAGCTCAACAGCTGCAATCCATCCGATTACAAAGATTGTTTTCAGCGCCACCTTTCCCAGGACCACAGTCCTGATTGCTGACTAGGTGATCCCCAGAGCATGACAAGGCTGTCCCTGGATATGGACATACATGACAACAGCTTTGACTTAGTATAAAATTTATGTTTTCCACATGAACCAACCCTTTCCCCTCTTGACACACTTATTTGGCTGCAACAAACAGAAGGCAATTCTCCTAATTCACAATGGAGTCTAGCTTACCCTTCAGAATCTGAGCTTCTTTGTTACATTATTCCTTTGTTACATTATTTTGCCGTCTCACATTTTCCAATCCAATGTTGTTCCCAATGATTTCAATAGAAGTGAGTCATATTCCACACCCAATTATATTAAATTATTATATCATAACTGAAAGAAAGTCACTTGCACTTTAGTGGGGTACTGATTTTTCAGACAGCATTTTTGTTGATCACTGTGTTTAGGGTAGGTCCTTACTACCAGAACTCTTTCTCACCTCACCCACTTGCTTTCTTTCTTGCTTCTGTTCTAGCTGTTAGCTATGTGAGTTTGCCTGTGGTGCCACTGAGGTAACATCTGCCTTTATTGGGTTTTTAATATGACTCTTTTTGACTATCCAGATTGCTTGATTTTACTCATCTCTGCTCCTTGAATTTCTGCTGAGCTTTCTATACTTTGTGAAGAACTTCAGTCTTTTGCAGTGAAGAGCACTTTTAACATAGTTTAATGAATCTGTGATGAATATTTACAGGCTTCTTACACAGCATATAAGAACTCTTCAACAAGAGACAGATAGATGTTCTCCCTGTTACTGTCATTCACCATGAAAATACTAGTGGGATCACTACTAGCGTTTAGATTTAGGAGAGATATCTCAGTTAAAGAGAACTACTAGATGTCTATCATCCCTGTATACAGACAGTACAGCTAGGATAACGTGAACCTGGTGAGGTTTAACAAGAACAAGTGTAGAGTCTTGCACCTGGGGAGGCACAACTGCATGCATCAGTACAGCTTAGAAGACGACCTGTTGGAGATGAGCTTTGTAGAAGAGGACCTGGGGGTCCGGCTGGATGACAGGTTGGCTATGAGCCAGCAGCGTGCCCTTGTGGTCCAGAAGGATAAAATTTGGCCATTCCTCTTGAGCAAAAAGTTCTAATGCTCATAAATTCTTTGTTTCATATCTTCTACCTCTGATGTCTTTTACCATTTGTTTCCATTTTATCTTTTTGCTGAAGTACAAAAAAAAAAAAGAGAGAAAAAAAAAATACTGCCTATGAATTTCAAGAAAAAATGACTTATTAAGGCATCCTAAAGATCATTAATTACTCAGAAAGTGGGAAAATCCAGGCACTGGACATGTGATCTTAGATCTGCTCTTTTCCTTGTGCATGTTCTATGTCATTAGCTGCGTGGTCACATACTTTTCTTAATACTGCACAGTAATTTAATTGAGCTTCCAAGATTACTAGGTGTGTGTGGATGTGGTACCAATTACTATTTGCAGAGTGTTCCATCTCTCCTGGAAGTACGTGTATTGTTTCAGAAATCTAGCTATTTTCTGCAGGCCTTTCCAGGCAGTTCTTACAGTTCTTACTTGTGTGGTTTTGGTTGGGCTTAATTGGAGTACCAACACTTGAAGAAATTTGAAAATGAAGGGAGAAAAATGCAAGGGATATGGAATAGAAGGAAACAACCTCAAGCCTCGCGGGTCATCTGTTCAGGGACAGTGATTATTTTGTACCTAAAGGAGAATTTTCATGTTTGGATTGTATCTTCCTATTCCAGCTAGTCTCAATGTGACCTTGGTATACACAGGGAAGGAAGCAACCTTGTTTTTAGACCTCAAGATGGAAATCATTGTGCTTTGTTGCATTTAAATATAATTTCAAAATCAAAGGTAATTTCTAAATAAATAATTTCTAAATCAAAGGTAACTTTTTTTTGTCTTAATAGAGAGAACAGCCTCATGAGCTTCGAGCTGGGACAGAATTTGGCCTGGTATTTTACTGCCCTGCAGAAAACAAGTGGCTGACCTATAAAGATCTGGCACATTGTGATGACATAATTTAGGCTTTTAAGTGTGTAATTTGGCAAGCATTATATGTCTTCTGGAACAAACCCTAACATGTCAAGAGAACACCAACATAAAAGCCCCAGCAAAGGCATCACTATGCCTCCTGTCCCTGCAGGCTGACAGTGGTGCCTAATGGGATTCAGCACCAGAGCATGCAGCCTGCCCTCTCATCTTCACTGCTGCTCTCAGCTCATACCAGATCCTCACTGTGCAGACATCTCAGCTTTGTTGCCTTCCTACTTTCTGCTCCAAACAGGTTTCCCAGGCTCTAATGTGTTGAATTCACTTCAGTGTAAATAATTAATGAAAGCATTACTTCTTTTTTAGACTCTGTTACTACCAGGTTCCAGTGGGAATAATAAAAGATCTGGAATGGGGAGTTCTTTGTTAGTAATGATGAAAACCGTGGAAACGTTATCAGTGATTGAAAAGCTAGCATAATTAGATGAATATGTATGCACATGAGCATGCACATTGTTGGTTTTTCTTTTCATAATTATTAGCAATAATGGCATATCAACATTCTTAATAGCAATTTTGTCTTTGTGATTATAAAGATCAACAGTAATATTCTCTAAGATGGAAAGAGTAGAGCAAAACCTGCATAATGTATTTTCAAAATGAGGATGTATATTCCAAGGAATGTTGTATTAAGTTTAGTGTACTCAGTACAAATACTGTTGACTATGCAAACCAAGGAAATAAAACTACACTGCAGTGATTCCTAAAAGATGGGTGGCCTTTTGTTCTGCTGGCTGTTCTAACAATGAAGAGAAACTTCTTCAGTCATATTCTGCTCTACTGCGTGCCCTTTGTGTGCTTAAGTCTGTATCAATACCAACTTTGTTTACCCTTTCTCAATTTATTAATTAAACTGCAATATACTCGTGTTTCATCATGAACAACCCCACGCTTTACCTGCTAGTCTGACTCTATTGAGTGGTTTCTATGGCCTGTCTCTCAGAGGGATGATATTAGCTACATTTCTTCAAAAGTCCTTGCCGAAGGTAGCATAACAGCAATTTTCTGTAGGACTCACAGCTTTATTTCCCCTTCAGTCTCCACTAGGGTACACAAGATATGGAAGCTACTTCAGGCAAAAAGAGGTCAGTGCAGACAGTGCTTTCTTTTATTAAATCCTCTCTAGCTCCTCTGCTTGATATCCACTATGTAGCAAAAGTGGCTCTCTTTAGATGATGCTTGAAGTGTGTTACCTATATACATATTGCCTATATTTATAAAGCAAATGGCGAGCAAGCAAGCCTCTGAATTCCACTGTGCAATAAATATAAAAAAGAAAAATAACATTGCATTGTGTCTCTGCTAGGTGGAGATGAGGACAATGAAACTGTGGACATCAGTAATCAACTCATATTGCAAAGGCTGTAAATCATCACCACCTGAAATCCCACAGGGTGAATCATGCAAGTTCAGAGGAGCCTGTAGGATCAGCATATGGCTCAGCTGGGTTCTGGGAGAGCTCTGCTAGGATTCACTCAGCTGTAGATTTAATTTCTGTTTTCATGTTTCATCTAGTAGTCACCATCAGAAGCAATATCGAAGGAAAATGGGAAAGTTTATGTTCTGACAGATGTTTATGTTTCTGACCAGAAAGGAGTTTCTGGTTTATATTAGCCAGGAAGTTCTCTCAGTGAATCTCCCTCTAAAGAAACATATAAAACCTTTGTCTTTGGATAGTTTCTTTAACTGTCTTCATTGCTGAAATATTCTGTAATACTTTCAGGGAATGTATTTAACTTCTTTAATGCTCTTTCTCTTGCCTCAACTGTAAAAGTGTGGACAGCAAGGAAGGCTATCACATTTTGACTGCAATGTTACAGCATCATTTAAAATGTTCAAAACCCTGAATCATGTGTGTCCAACCTTCTGGCTTGCCTGAGCTGCACTGAGTGAAAAAGAATTGTCTTGGGTCACATACACTGAGGTTGCTCTGAAAGTAAAAATTTCTATTTCCATGGAAAAAACAACTGATACAAAGAGCACAACAACACTATTTGACAGAGCAAAATCTCAGCTATGAAACGCTATTTTCCAACACAGTCACCACTGTTAAACTGTGCATTCTCACCAGCAATGAACAAGAGCCTGAACGCCATGGTCATAAAAATCTGCACTAGAGGAAGTGACCTGCTGTCACTATGTCCTGCTGTCACTATCTCTACTGCTGAAACGCACCACCTACTGCCTCACTGTGCTCAAATCCACTGTTGAGATTAAGTAAACATTCAGCAAGCATCGATGAATGTCAGTGGGTGCCCTTCCACGTCAGATACCATTTTGTCAGACTGCCCCTCTGCTGCCATCCGTCACAACGCAACAACATGTAATGGGATATTGGTGGAAAGGTTCAACCTCTACTGCCAGATCACCATCATCTGCCTCTGACATCATGAGCCAGCATAATAAAATGGGAGGCATTACTTTCCATGCTGCTCTCATGAAACATATAATATAATTCATGTATCTAAGTAACAAGACTTATTTTTAATCTTTAATGTCTTTTGTTAAAACAAAAAAAGAGAGCAGCAAAAACACAGAATTGGTGAGATATTTGACCTTGTGTTAGTGAAACTAAGCATCGAGCTATTTTAATGGCAGTGGCCACAGTTCATAGTGAGCTCTCAAGGGGTTTGTTGGAGATTTTTGATGAAATTTTACTCTTTTTGTACATTAGCCTTGTCAAGAGTTGCTCACAAATATACATACTACCAAAAAGTGATTACATGAGTAAGGCATGATTGTGAAGGGAGGAATGTTCTCTAGTATGAGAGGGCTTGCAGAAGTAAAGAGGGTTGGACATGGCTGCCTTAAGTGATGTGCACGTTCTCAATACACATTCTCTGGGATCAATTAATAATACATTCAGTAATTTGTTGTAATTTACTCTCTAAAGAACCATGAAGATTTGCAGCTGATAGGTAATATGAACTATGATATATATGTTAAATGTTCTTAATCTCACAGGCACAATTTGTGGTGTAGAACCCACATAGCTTTAGCTAAACTGGCTAAAGGACCAATATCTCAGAAATACAATTAGTGTTTGATATAAAAAACTGCAGTGGGAAAGGTAGAAACACCAACAACTTCAAAATGCCTGAAGGTGGGCATTAAGGGAAGGAGCAGCATCATGCCGGCAGGCTGTCAGCATGAACCACAACTGCAGCCAGCCGCGTGCTGAGGTTGGGCACAAGAGGAGCAGGAGATGCAGACTGACAGTTCTCTTTGTTGCAAGCTCATTCTCACTTCTGTCTTTGAAACCACAGTTTGACCTGGAGCATTTTGGATGAACCTCTCTAATGAGAAATGGGCTGAAATGGAAGACACCAAAACCAATAGTGAAGGTGAATCAGAAAGACCTACAGGGAAATGGCTTAAGCTTCCCAAGGGGCAACACAATGCTTGTGGAAGCAACAGAATGCTTGTGGAAGCAACAGAATGCTTTAGGAGATCTGGCTGACATGATGATAACACAGTTTCCAGGTCCTGATTGCACCACTCGGTGGAGTTTCAAGGTCTTGCTATGATTATATGAAGCAAGAAGGTCTGGAAGATATTAGGTGGTGTAAAATTGAGGCGATCTTGAAAAACACTTCAGCTTGAATTTAGTAGATCATGGAGTAGCCCATCCAGGATGATCAGAAGCATGTGAGGTTCCTTGCTGAACACAATAGGATCATTTTCTGCTCTGTATGTGGGATAGAGGCCTGTATGTTTGCAGTTTTCTCTGCTGGTCTTTTCTTTCCAATGCTGCTTTTTCCTAAGTGAATGTTTCCTTCTGAGAAATGGAGGCAATGGCAAGCTATACGGCTTTCCACTCCCCCTGCAAATGTTCTTTCTTTCATCCATGGGGAGAAAAAACCTTTCATTCAGCTTTTCATCTCTCATTTTGCCAAAATGATGCCTGCAGCAAGCTGCACACTCTCCCTGTGTGTACCCAATGCAATATTCACTCTTTTCCCTTTTCTTGCTTGAGGACAGATTGGGGATGTTACCAAACAACAGGCACATTATAAACAGCACTTCTTGCTTCATGGTTCTAAATATATACATGTCCAAAAGAAGAAGGTACCTTCTTCTGAGCTTTCATATTAAAAAACATCAGAAGCACTTTGGTTATCCCCAAATTATAGTTTAAAAGCAGTAGGGACCACCTTCAGAAGGAAAATAAGGACCTGATGTGTTTGTCTGCAGCTGTTCTTGGATTAAAGGTGTAGACACCAGAGAGGAGAAGGCAATAAGGCAAACACTGCCCTGATTCCCATACGTCCACTGCACAAAATTAAATTCCAGCTCCAACTGGTTAGCACTGAATGGCGAGAAATCCTCTCCACCCTTGTCCTCAGTGGACCCATTTGCTGGCACAGCATCTCTGTCTTCAGCAGCATTGAGAATGTCTGTGGCTGTAGGATGCAGGACTGCATTGCAGCCTTTGCAAACAAAATGGGGCATGAGGAGGAGGGGAATGGTTTGGTGTTCCACTTTGGCTTGGGAATCAGAGTTCCTCCTTGTTTCCTTGAAAAAAAAATGAAATGGAGACCCAAAAGGTACAGTCTGGGGGCCTTAGGCCATTTTGATGGCTGACAGTCCCCTGTATCAGACTGCTGATAAAGCAGTGGTATCAGTTGCTTCAGGGAACGTTTATACCCACCACCAACATATAAAATACTGCCTGAGAGTCTCCTGAGAGCCATCCGCTAACAACAAAATTGCTGACTATAATCACACAGCACAAGGAAGGGGATTATTTTCTATCACAAATTGTTTTGCAATATTAAAAATATTCATTTTTAAAAGGCTGCTTCCTGCAGGGAGTCAACTTCTGCACAGGCATTTGCAGGAGTGCGCAAGCCCATGTTTGTCTCTGAAGGAGTCAGAGGCAGAGCTGCTTACTGACAGCAAGGCCTTCAGAAAGAGCACCAGAGTGGAAGCTGGCAGGGTTTGGAGAGGTTAAACCAAGTCCCTCTGGTGGCATTTTTGTGAGACAACTCCCAGCTGAAGTGATCTGAACTTCTGCTACTGTTATTAAAATGTGCCAATAGTTTTTTTTTTTCTCTTTCACTTCAAATACCCTTCACTGCATGCAAATGTCTTTTTGGAACAGGTTTTTGACAGCTTTTTAATTACAGTAATTAAAAACTGTTTACAAAGTCAGCTGAAAAGAAGGGTGAGCTCCATCAGCTCGTGGCTTTCCCTGCCTCAGGGCTCCTGGGGACAGAGCTGGTGATAATTCCTGCCTGTGACAGCCATCCCTCTGCAGCAGCATCAGCCCAGCCTGATAGAGCAGTCTGTGTCTGAGGCAGAATCCAACGTATCATGTTGTCATGCCCATGGTATGACCTCAGGCTTTGAATAAAATATGGTAGCTGGCATATCCATTTAAATGATTAAGCAATGAGCTGGGGACAAATCTCCCCTGTCATTTCTGCATCTGCCCGCTGTGCCGAGTACACAAAGAAAACATCAAGACATCAGTGTGAGATGCATTTTCAGTCTGGGAGCTTTTAGGGAAATTACAGGGTTCTGCAGAATTTCATTCCCCATTAGGATTGACTGGTGTTAAAGTGGAAAAGGAAAGATCCCTTGTACCTTTTTCCCCTCTGTGAATCTGCACGCTATGTTTGGGCAGAGCGCTCTATCTAATTGAGAATAATTGCTCTGTAAAACCAAGCCTGCCATTTCCCTTTTGTGGCAATCTTCTTTTCCTTTGCCATTAACATTCCCAAAGTAGAGAGCTGCTGTGACATTTTGTAACGACTTTAAAATGCTGAGAGGAAGTCTCTCCTTCTGCCCCACAGAACAACAGTAAATAAAGGAACATTTAACCTTCATCTCTAAGCCCTGAGAAGCTTTTCTTCTGCCAAAAAGGTGCACAATCAGACTGTTTTAGCTCCTTCAGCAGCTGATGTTACATTGAATACTGTCTATCTGTGGGGACATTCAAGGTATGCAGTTATAACCATTGCTGACTTTTAAACAATATTTTATAATATAAAAAAGCATTCTAACATTTTGCTTTTTCTTGTCTATCCACTTCAAGCCGACCAGTGCACATAGACCCTTCCAGCTCAGTGAAGACAAAAGTCTTTGTGTGGATGTTTCACAAGTGCCTGAAGAGGTCCTCCAGCAATTGCAAGACACCTCAAAGAGAATGTCCCTCTTGGGTGGGGGAAATCTGCACCACTGACTCAAGAAAAAAGTTTAGAATACAAAATTCCTATCTCTACTCTGGTCAGCATACACGGTCTGGAGCATTTTGGGGCATTTAAGATTTCAAGATTTCAAGAGCAAATCTGTAACTTCTAAAGGCAACAAGGGGAAAAATCAATGCATTCTATCATTTAAAAGACAGGCATATGGATCTTCCTCATGTAATCATGAAAACCATTCTAGTAATAGTGTTCTCTGCTTTGTCTCTCTGAGGCTTCACTCATATGACAGACGTCCTTCCCCTCTTTCTGTTACTGGTTTCTTCTCTAACACAGCTGTGAAATTTCTCTTTTAACCTCTCATCCACTACTTTGGAACCCTTTATTACTTGTCAGCCTCTTGGAAGATGTTTTTGATTTGGGAGTTTACCAGCACTACCTTTCTTCTAATTCCTTCACCTAGCAAATAACCCTGAGCTGAAGGTTTGTAGATCTTCTTCAGTTCTCTTCATTTTCTCTTCTTTTTCTTTTAAAGCTGAGTTTGGGACAAGTATCCACAGTTATCAAAGACTGTTCTGTTCCCTCCACAAGTAACCTACCACATAGCTCCAGTGAGAGTCTGATGGTACTGAAGAGACACAAATCGAGATGAATACTGTCATAAGTAAAACTCTTCCTAAACATTAACATACAGTTTTTATTCAAAATAGATATATTGAAAAAATTGGGAATTTTTGCAGCACTTGTATCAACAACCTTTTACCTGCTGCAGTGGGCCACTCTCAACCTTTAATATTTCCCACCATCCAACAGAATCCCTTATTTTTAACTCTCTCAATGAAAACTGGACTAAGGCAAAGAAATTGGCATCAAGTTTAATATGTTACTAGATATACGGCTCACAGGGTAGGAACTGATTGGCCATGGAAAAACATTAGAAACGCAATCTGATGCCATTATTCAGGTTGAGTATCAGGATTCTGCTCCAAGCACTATGGTTCAGTGACCTAGTGCGTCAGAATGCAATGTAAAGAGACAATGTGGACTCTGGTCTGAACATGATTTTCAGATTTACTGAGAAAAAGTAGGATCCTTGAAGCTCCAAACTTCAGCAGACAAGAACACCATGTGGGACTCTGCTCTCCTGTGAATCACTTCCTGTCACTTCCCATTGATGGAACAGTCTTTTGCTCTCAGGAAGTAGTGCTGAGTGCTGATTTCAGCATCCTGCAAAAGGTATTTTGCAAGGAACTGGAACATTTACCCAGCTTCTAAACACTGAGACTCAACTTCAAACTTTTCAGAGAAACTCAATTTCCAGAAATAAAATCTCAAGTCTGGACAGTTTCCCAACTGCAATGTGGGCTAAAAAAATCTATGATGAGAAGAGCTTGCACTCTTCTTGACAGCTTGACTAATCTTGACTGATGTCTCTTACAGCTGCAAAAGTAATAGTACCTCAGACAGACAGGTAGGAAGAGGTTTTATCGAGACCCACAGCTTTGAAGTCAGGATTCAGGCCCACAAGTGCTGACACACACTTTCCTTGACGGAGGAAGGTGTCATCATCTCCTCATTTCTGACTGCAAAATAAGTCCCAGGAGCTCTTTGTCTCCTCATTGTGAAGTCCTCATGAAGAACTGGATGACTCCCTGCTCCAGCAGGTTGTCTGTTCTGCATGCTAAGAACCTTATCCAAGCAAAACACCCCTGTTAAATCATTGAGAGTGTTGCCTGAATGAGTATGTGGCCTTGTAGATGTTAAGCTGAGTGAAAGCATCCTTACATGATTGATTTCCCAATCCTCTCAGCCTCTAAAGCATCCTGTTTCTGAACCCTTTGTTCAGGACCTGAGCCAGAAAGCAATTATGTCCAACCTCATCAGTGCTGAATGGGAGGAAATAACTCCCTCTCAGTGCAGTGTATGACAATGATGCTCACTCAGAATGTGTGCCTTGTCCCCTGTTCTTGCAGCAGGTGGATATATATGATTTTCTGAGGTGTTCTTCAGCAGTGCTATTGTTCAACAACTTCACCATCTTGCACAAGGGCTTTTGGTGTTGGCCTTCAAACAGGTCCTGAGCTTCATTGCAGAAGATTCATTGCATTTATAATTTCTTCTTCCCCAGCACAGTGGGAGAACAAAGAGAAGCCCAGTTGCCCTGGCTGCACCACACAGCTGAGTGGGCTTGGGTTCTATGCCTGTCATTCGATTATAAGATCTGTGGGTTATCCACAGCTCTCCAAGGCACCAACGGCCCTCCCTCCTGACAAAAGCAAAGTCCAAATTAATTATTCATTGCAGCTCAAACCATTTTAATAATTGACGATGAAAACTTAGAAAAAAAGCGAATGCTGTTGGTACCTTTCCCAGCCACCAGGCCTGCCAAGAAGAAGAGTTTGCAGGGAGAGATGATTCCTCTCCTATATGCACAACAGAGGTTGTCAGAGATGCTCCACATGGGGCTGGTAACCAGATTGCTTCTGCCAAGTGAGCCATGCTGCTGCATCCCACACAGCCTTCAGGCGAATAAATCAAAATCTCTCTGTTTCCAAAAGTCTCCCAGGTGTGGACTTTTCCACTCCCTCAAGATAAGTGCAAGCTGTACTCTGCCCTAGTATAGATCAACATCTCTGGCACAGGTATATGTTCTGAATTGGGTTTATATGCTGAAAAGCCTGATTTACTGGGATGAGGATGCAGTCTGTGGCCCAGGCTGTATTTAAGCAAGAACCTAAGTAGCTTTCTTCCATATGGATGGATTTGATGACTTCCCACAGAGCAGGTACCAACACACAGCCAGCCATGCCCAGTGTGTTGCTCCTCATTTTCCACAGCACATTTCACTTCACCAACAAGTTACACATTTGTCTTGTACAGTACAGCTGGGATGCCTGAGAGCGGTTTTCAACAAACCCCATTTTTGCAGTGTTAATACTCTTTTAACTGCTAATACATTGGTGCGCTTTCCAACACACTGTCATAAGAGGAAGAAAAGCAAGATAGCTAATATTCAAACTATAGATTTTTGTCCCATTTTTTCATCACTCTGCTTAGTTTTGCTTAGAAAATATCAGCGCTGAGAGCATGCAGGAAATAACATCACATCAGGAAATCTTAGAAACATCTCTGTCTCAAACCACCTTCAAGATCATGGGTGCCTCAGCTCATCAAACCCAGCCACATCATCTTCATTGACCTGCACCATAAGCTTCACTATTCTTAACTTTGCTAAGTCTTTGGCACTTTTTGTCACCCTTGTAAATTTGGCAGACAAATTAAAAGGAAGAAAAACTATCTGCCATTGAAACTGTTGATGCTGCAACACAGTGTCATGTTCCTTCAGAGATGGACTTGAAGAGCAATCTAAAGGCAAAGGTCCCTGGAAGTACACCGTATCCTCATGCTCACTGTGTGAAAGCTGTGGGCCTCAGAACATGTCCTGACCTGTAGCACTGCCTGAAGTCATGGGCTGTTTGAGTGCTCAGAGTGTAGGCCATCTTCACCCAGACCTGATCGATTCCAAGCACAATGTGGAGACGCAGACTCTAGCTGTCCCTGATGCCAAACCTATCATTATTTATGTATACGTAATAAAAGACTTATGATAATTACACACTCTAAGTTACCTGGGGCATATCAACCATAATAAATGCCAGTTTAACTCCATGCATTACTGGCACTACCAGAGCTCCCTCAGTGCAATGCTGTGATTTGTGATCCTGCCCGATGAACTTTTTCTTCCATCTTGTCTATCGCATTTTGAAGTGCTCCTTCATTTTGGATGCTAACAGTGTGATCTTATAATCAAATGACAGACCATTGCAATCAGCTTGGTGGAAACTTCCATTCAAATATTCATTCACTGACGTATTCAGTCCTCAGGAACTCAATTATTCGTTTCATTAAGGTTATTTAAATGCAGATGTGAGTTAGAGCAAGAGCGTGAAAGACAATCATCTTGCACTCTAAAAGTAGCATGAGTTATGCAAAAGCTCATAAATCCTATGAAGAATGAAGCAAAGCAAACCCCTGCACACCATCTCCTGCCAGAACAGAATAAGAAGTCATGACGGCAGCTAAGGAAATGAAGACTCTGCAGTACACTGAGCTAGTCATGGTCACTGCCTTGACCCAAGATATGGAGGTTGGGCCAACAGCAGGCAGAGACCCAGATCCCATTGAAGGTGAGGGAGCCCTGGAAAGCACCTGGGAGCAGAGAGCTGTGGCAATGTCACTGCAAAATTTCAACAAAAAGAGAAATGTAGAACTTATTTTTGTAAGCTGTGATTGTTAAAATGTTTTATTTAAACCATGGTGTTTCCTTTTATTTTTCAAACTAATGAAGGAAATGCAGGGAATCTCTAAATCTGATAAAGCTAACTTTTGGTCTATTTTACCTCTTTTCCAATCTGTTTCCTCCTGAGGTATAATTTCTATATTCTGACTTCTCTGTCAGGCACAAGGAACACTCTCTGAGTTGCACTGAGATGTTTCTTCCTTGGAGTCAGAATAGGTGAGAGCCCTTCTGGTTGCAGCTGTGGTTATGTTGTGGTATGACGTGTGATGTTCCGATTTGTTGGCAGCATCATGATCTCCAGGAATCATCCCATCTTTGTCACCTGTTTGACTCCTAGAATAAACAGAAAAAGCGATAAGAGGTGTTTTGCACTTGGCCCAGTATTATGTTGTCTTTATTCCAACCAGTCCTATTGAAAACACAGAAAACATGAGAGTCCTTGGCAGAAACAGCTGTAAATGTGTTTAATGAGTAGCTGCTTTGTTGCTTTTATCTGCTTGTTTTATCCTTTGGTAATCAGTGACAGATATTAGCTTTGATATGACTGTTAGGAAACAAAAATTACACTTCCCTGCATGTAAGCACACTATGTCAGATTGTAGATTATTTTAAAATTTGAAAAGATACAAGAGAAACCAAGATTTTCACAATGGAAGAAAAGGTATTTATCAGTTGTAAGAGAGCTTATTTGACTGGAAATGAACTTCTACAGTTCATTTTTAAGGCTGTTATTAGCTATGAAAAATGCTGAAAGGACTTCAAGTGATGTTATTTCTACTAATGTCACCACCAGTGACTAATAGGTTTGTTTGGATCTGATATGCAAAGACTGCTTCATGACACTGTGCTCTAACTAAAATACTTTTCTGATATATGTAATTTTTATATGAATAAACATCTTTCACTGGATTTACCTGGGGGGTATATTTTAGGTCACTTATAGCTTTTGTCAGAAGGGGAAAAAGATAGTTAACAGAAACATCAGTTGTGTCAAGCACATATTGCCTACATAAAACTCAGAAATGTGCATGGGGACAGATGTGCCATTCCTTCATCTCAGTTAATTGCCAACAACACAGCTTTATGCTGATTGCTTACTTCAATTATTTGGAAAGGAAGCCAGATTGACCATGGAAAGGAGTAGCAAAGGACAGAAGCCACTACCCTTCAGCAGCCCTGGGAATTTCAGACTTTATTTAGCATTCCTTTAAGACAGGTAAATATTAGCAGTGGTGGTGACCAGAATTCTCATTTCATAGGAAATTTCACTGGATTGAATTTTGTTCTCACTCTGAAGCAGAACAAAAATGCCATATGTTTTCATGAAACAAATATTTGAGGAAAAGGCTGAGTGGGAGGTAGGTCAAGTAAAAGTGTTCACTTCAATTTGTCTATTCTTTCCTCTGCTCAATAGAAGATTCAACACATTAAGAAATGAGAAAGCCATCTCAAAAAGAAAAAAAAAAAGGAAAGAAAGAGATCAAGTTTTCCCTCCTCCAAAAAAACAGTTGAACCATTCCTTTAATAAAATTACTCTCTGCACACATGCTTATCTTTGACTAAATAGTGTATTTTCTAATAAGCAAATACTGAACTAGAGAAAATTATCCATGATGCACTGTAATAGGATGAGCTGGTGGAGGAACACTGTGTGCTGGAGGAGAATAGTAGAGGCCAGGAATCTTCTCAAACCTTTTCTCTTGTATAGCTGTGTCCCCTGCAGCCTCTCTTCACCACATCTTGTGTGCCTGTGAAAGAAACATTCAGGCACAGACTGCCTATATTCTGGCAAATCATGGTCAACAGCCCTTCTGTGCTGAGGATCCAAAGGCTGGCACCTACAGCCAGGTGGGAAAAGGACTCCAGAGTTGGTTCTAAGCATTTCTGACTCCCATTTCTGGCAAGAGTGTTGAGTACTCACTGCCCTACAAATTTTGCTAAAAAATGTGGTTTTCTCATGTTGGTGATGAATATGAAATGAACAGATATGCGTTGTGGCTGTTTGTATAAGCATCACATGTCAAATTCAAATAGGAGGACCTAAAATAAAATTAAAGAGTGGCTGTACCTTTTGATGGGTAGGAAGATAACAGCCATCATTTGTGTTCAGCTTTTCCAAAATCTTCAGATGTGTACTTCATATTGTTATCGAATGGGATGAGAGTGACAAGCAGGTACAAATGTCCATAGAGTACAGTGAGAGAAATGCCAAATTGGACACAGGTGTTTCACAAATCCACATGCCTTGCTGTAGCCAGGAGCTTGGGTCTCCATTTTGAGAGGACAGGGTTTCATCACTGCTTCTAGAATAAATAAACACTGTCTGACTGGACAGAACTTTGTCAATTTAAGTCGCTGTCATTCTTTGCAGACCACAAGAAAACACCGATTTATAGCTGCCATGAGCCTGGACTGAGGTTTCTAAATGAGAATAGACATCTTAATTACTCATGGAAACAGCCATTAATTCCAGATTGCATTGAGAGCCAATGGTTATAATTTAATCATAGTTTTCCACTCATGACAGCCTATGACATCAACAGATTATTTAATTATAGCTTTCTTTCTCAGACCAGGATTATATAATATTGCTCTCTGGAAAACTAGATGAAATTAATTAAGAAGTAAGGTGTTACACATTATCAGGAGATGAATGGGCCCTTCAGAGAAAGTACTCAAATATTGCTGAATGCCTACCAGAAAATACCCAGAGAAATCAAAGTCATTGAGGCATTCAAAATCAGGCTGGACCAGGCTCTTAGCAATCTGATGAGCTGTAGATGTCCCTGTTCATTGCTGGGGAAGTGGACCAGATGACCTTTAAAAGACCCTTCCAACTCAAACGATTCTATGAATTCACGAACGAGCTGTTGTTTGCCCAGTGGCAAGACTGTTTGAATGCCCTCCATTTATTTCTAGCCTACCCCTACATCTCAATTCCTACTGAAACATACAAGCAAGTACACAAAATCCTATCAGTAGTTAACATGGTGTTTGCTTACTCAGCCTGCTGAGAGTCTATGTTTTTGTTGATATAGGGGAATTCAGCAAAAGCTTCCATCTCCAACTACTCAGTAAGAGAACCATGGGAAACCTTAAATAGATAGATGCTGGCACATCACACCATCAAGCAACAGCCACACTATTTGTTGGTGTTTTAGTACCCCCTTGTGATTACCCAGACAGATACGTCACTCTGCCCTACACAAGTGATATCTCTGTATGCCCTGCAGAGCCCCTCAGAGGACAATCATCCTCTCTCCTCCTGTCTGCAGCCAACAGCAAAGCTCCCATCAGTCATCAGGAGTATCCCTGCTGGTTATAAAGCATAACCCTAATCTTTAAAAGGTGTTAGTTGAGAGAAAGCATCTTAGTACACTTGTGTGACAGGTTACATTGAAGAAAGCATCACCTCATGCAGTATTTATTAAGAAGAAAACAAGGGCTTTTTTTAGCACCTTTTTGTCTTTCCCCTCATCCCGTAGGGGATGAGTTGTCTTGCAGGTTTCATTCCAATTACAGGTCACAAAGAACAGAATATTTCAACTTTCAAGCCTCCCAGGAGATATTTAACAAGTTCAAGCTGAAGTCTGTGCCACAATCTGAAGTGCACTGTTGGCGGTGAGAGGACATGGCAGCAGGTGGGACACTGCCCGGTGCTGTAGAAAGCTTTGAGTACAGATCAGAATGAGTTGTTTGCAGGAAGTGAAGGGAAGAGGGTAGCAAGTAGTAAGGAACACCTTGGCCTTCAAAAACATACTCCTAAACAAGGCACTCTCAACAAGGCTGGGGGCCTTTGGAAATCTCCAACTGCTTGCTTTGATAATGTGTTGTCCTGGATCACTGTAGTTAATTTATGTGTTTTATCCAAACTCTGGTGGGGTCTGTAGCTAGGCAATAGGGAAAATGAGAACCCTTTCATTTAAAGTCAATTTAGAATTATTTTTTTTCCCTATTTCAGCACAGCAAATCTGGTACATACATAAAAGATCCTCTCATCTCCCAGATTCTCACTTTGCTGCTTTCACAACCCTTCCTCAACTGCACATAAATAAAATGGAAGAGTTCATGGCCTGAGATAAAGACAGAGATCAGTTATCAATTACTACCACAGGTAAAACACTCAACTTGGGGGAAATTATTTTCATTGCTAATTGAAGTAGAAGATAAAGATGACAAAAAACAAAAGCAAAAACAAAAACACTCCCAAATCCTTTTTTTCCTTTTTCACAAGCTAAGCTTTGCTCCTTCATTATTAGCTCTTCTGCATAGATCCCTCTCTGAGCAACAGAATGGGGGCTGTAGTTAGTCCATAGCAGCTGATCCCTGTCACTTTTCCCTTTCCATACTTTTCCCCTACTACACTGCACATCTTCACAGGCTACAGCCCTTCAGCAACCACAACCACCTTTCCCTTCCTTTTTCCTCATTTCTCTCCTGTCCAGGTGACATTTTGTTCTTTCTTAAATATGTTTTTCCAGACATATCACCAGCTGAGGGGCTCAGCTCTGTCCTATTGTAGGTCCGTTGTAGATGGCTGAAACCAGATGCTTGTGATTCCACAGTTTGCTACCTGCATCTGATACAAGAGTAAAGAGGAGGCACTTTTCTGGCAGCTGATGTATCTATGCCTGATACTTTATCCATCTTTAGAAAACTAGGGAAAGCCTGATGGGGGCAGTGGTAAGACCCAGCCTATTAGATTCATGCTTCATCACACCCCCAGCAGGTCTGATGGGTCTGTACAGTGACAGTCTCCTCCATGGTATTGGTTTTGTCAGGAAATTTGGGTAATTAATAATAAAAGCAGCAAAGACCTTGAATGATAAACTGTGACTCTATTGGCCTCACTTTGGGTTGGTAAGAAGGATGGAGAGATTGTATTTGTCCCCTGATTTCACGTAATATTTCAGTCCAAACCTCTGGGCACTCAGGAGTTTCCAAAAGGTCATTGAGATTCCAGAGCACCACAGGAAAGGACTTCAGCTGCACCTGCAAACACCAGGAAATTTCCCATCCCCAGCAAGGAGCTGAGGCTGGTGATTGCTCCACAGGCACTCAGGGATGGAAGAGCATAAGCCAATGTCTTCCAAAGGTTATTTATTTTCATGCCATCCTGCCTGCAGCAGATTTTTCAAATTGTATTGTTCTCAGAAATGCATTATTCTATCTAAATCAGAAAGTCAAAAGATTCAAAAACTAAATGTAGTCCTGGACAAATCTTTTCACTGTGACAAAAACCTTGTTGCTGGGGATGATGTTTCTTCCCTTAAAGACTGCCTTCAGGGAACAACCCCAATGGGGATGACACAAGGAATATAGCTTTTTTTTATAAGCCTGGATTGCTGCACGCGACATGCTGAAAACAGGGAAGCAGGCAGGAAAATACAAGTGGATTCTCTATCGTTACTTGATTTTTATTTTTTTCCCTCTAATTCTGTTTTGAAAACAACCTTTCTCAGCCTCATCAATTCCTGTCAAATGTGACAGTCTTCCCCTTCTTCAAAGTATCCTAGAATAGCAGCAAACATGGGAAAAGTGGAAACCTCTTTTAACAAAACTGTAACACTGATAGGCATCCAAATGTTCTTCCTGTTTTCTTTCTCCCTTTTGCTCTGCATATATGTGTCTTGTGGGCATCTTTAGGTTTGCTAGAGCATCATACTTGTTCCTACAATTTGATCTGGTCTCTAAACTTGTTTTTTGTATCAGCCTGTTGACTAATATTGGCAGATTTGTAGATATTTTGCTATGGTTTTGTTATGGTTTGCTATGCTTAGTCCAAATTTGATGCTTAGCTAGGAAACATGGTAACTGCAAGGAAGGGACCTGCTGGCTTAGGGCTGATTGTAGCAACATCACAATCGCTGTCAAGTGTTATTACCATCTCAAAAGAAGCCTGTCAACCTGAGGAGGTGCAAGTTTAATTTAAATTATTTTATCACCCCAAATTCCTCAAATAACATTTGGCCTTTGGAGAACAAAAATGGTAATTGCTGGATTGTCTTTTACCCTTTGTTAAAGAACGAAAGCTTTTTGTTCTTTCAATACCTAAATAGAGGTGATGAGGTAATCATTGTCATGCTCTGATTCACATAGTGCTGGAACAAATTGCTGAAGATAGGACTGTCCTGGTGGTATTGAAAATGGAATAGGCTTCTGCTCCAAAACAGCTTCTGTAAGTTAAATAATTGATGACATAATAGAGCTGATGAGTGTATACTCCATACAACTACATGGGTTGTACTGTTCATGTCAGACACAGACCCTCACCCAGCTCTGCTTGGCATGCTGCCCTGAGTCCTGTCTAAGCCTCTAAATCTTTTTTTACTTTGCGAAAATATCTTCCGACAGTAAATTTGGATATTCATGGGGCAAAACACAAGCTCATCTCCCACTGCTTTTTGCCTCAGTTTGAAGTGGATGTGCTGCTTGGTGAGCGTCATGCTTGCAGCATATAGAGAGCTCTCACGGGTGCTCTATTCTAGGGCCAGAAGGACCTGGCCATGTTATTAACCATCAATTCTATGGAATATTTCTCATGGAAAATTCCATAATTGGCTTGATGAGGTTGAGCACAGACCAGTGTCTGATCAGGACCATAGAAAATTTACTTATACTATGATTTAGTTTATGAAGTAGTCTATTCTACAAAAATATTCCATGTGATGCAGAATGACTGTATCCTCCCACGAGGTCCTACTAATCCCCCATCACACTGTAGACTTACGCACTGAGACATTAAAATCCTTTTCAATTACCTCTCTGAAGTGCCTGCATGACATAATTACTGATCTACAAAATTGTTTTTTGTAACAAGATATATATAAAAAATATTGCTTAATTACAATAAAAATAACTGTTTTCTTTCTTTTTTTCTTTAAGTATTTTTGGAGTAGGCATTGTGATGCTACATTAGGAGCCTTGTAGAAGACACTGCATTCCAGGAGCTATTGGTCTTGGGCAAGCCATGCCAATTCTACTGGGCCTTGTACTTGGGCACTGGGAAGCACATACGTCAGCATGAAAGGATGTTGTAACCTAATGGAATACTGTGTGCTGCTCACTGGTTCACATTATAAAAGAGATAACATACCAGTGTGAAAGGAGAAGGTATATACTTGTGTTTATTAGAAAAAAATAAAATGAAACATGGTATAGGTGTGAAAAAGAACCTCTGCATGGATAGGATCTGTGCAGTATGCCTTGGGAAAAAAGCATTCAGATCTGCCCTGTGCTTCACAAAAGTAAGGTTCCCAGCTTCTGAAGGGATGTAAGATTTGCTTATTATCTGTGTTCCTTGCTTTATTCTACCTGATTAAACCAGCTAACATATTACAGCACCACTAGTCCATCTCACCCCAATGCAGAACTGATCACTGCAGGTATCCCTCTGCAGCATCATGCCAGAGATTAATCAGACCCTCATCTATCTCAGTTATTCTCATATTAAAATCTTGCAGAGATAATGTTCTGTTTTGAAGACAAAGTCTAAGCCTTAGCACTGGCAAGAAAGGGAGGAGAGTTGTATCCAGTTAGGGCCATTTTAGGTGAAGAAGGTCTGTGGGGAAGAAAGAACAGTGCATCTCTTTTGGGACCAAGCTTTGTAAATTACTCTACGTCCCCATGGAGACTTAATCCTGCTTTCCTTTCTGCAGCTGAAGTCACTGATGGGTGGTGCCACCTGCAATGAGAAGCGGCTGCCCTCAGATTTTTCCTCCTGCAATTTCTACCCCTACTCCCTCGGCTTCCCTTGAGCTACAAGGGGCTCACCTCGTTGCCTTTTGCCAAAACCTCACTGGATTCTTTGGAAATGATCTGTGCTTCCTGCCATCCCAAGAAGAGTCTGTGCCTTCAGATCTGTTAAAGCTAAAACACATTTTGAGGACAGTCGTTAGCAAGTCCTTCAGACTGAGTCTAGAAATTGGATTTTTGAATGGCTGGTCATATTGAATTGCTTACACTCTGTTACTGTGCAGCTTGATGTTCAACATGTCCATTCCATTTCTTGACCAACACACTGCTCCAAACTCCTGACATTAATTATCACTTTCCATCTCAACACAAGATATGCTTTTCCATCCCAAAATTTTTCTACAACAAATCCATAAATGTTGTTTCCTTTAAAATCATAGACTAAGTAATACTTGTACTGAAATAACTATTTTTACGTAGTAATTGATCAACATTACAGTATCATAAAATCATAGAATAGTTTGAATTGCAAGATACCTTGCTGCAGCGGATCTGTGCACTTAGCAACTGACCGTATCGTTGTCTGTTACTCAGTGTTACCATCACACAGCTATTTAACTGTTGAGGAACATGCTCAGCATTTTGCAGTATGGCAGATTTCTGTCTTTTGCACTGCTTGGAGAGTTTTGTTTCAAGCTTTTTACATTGAGGTGAACAAAATGAGCTTTCATGATCCTCTTCCATTCAAAGAACTACAGCATATCATTGCACAATACTGAGGTCATGCCATTTAAAGCATTATCCTTCCTTTCAGACTACTTCAGAATCTTTCAGATATTATGCCCAACAAAATCTTTCCAGAAACCTATAAAATGATTCTCTGAAGGAAGCACTCATGAGTACTTGAGCCCATTTGTCTCAGGGAATTTCTTTTTAATTCTCCATATGAAGTACTGCTGTAATCCAGAGATTCTCAATTTAATTTGCTGTTTATCAGAACTGATTGATTGGGTTTATATATTTAGAGTAAATTCAAATCTCTGATGCTCTTCTCAGACAACAGATGTAAATATTCAAGCTGACAGAGTTGTGCAAATGTAAGTCAGCATAAATTAGAACCACTTATTTTTTTGTTGTTTGTTTGTAAAGATCACTGTAAGAAACGGTGTCACATAGCTAACTTCCAGCACTGAAGTTTAGAGATTTCACTAATCTAGATGCTAAGCCATTTAAATGATGAAAAACAAACCTCTGAGAATTTCAGCTCACAAATCTGCATTTGTTTTCCAGAAACTCATTTCATTTGTTCCATTAAGAGTTCATGAATTGAAATTGAAATCCTTTCCCAGCAATCTTGGCTTTCCTGCTTTCTTTGTCAAGCAGCTCAGCAGCAGCTTTTGTCTCTCAAGGTGCAGTCTCACTTGGCAGCACAGCATTTTGTGGGAGCAGTGGAAGGTATTGCCTTTCAAAAGCTGAAACATTTTGTTGGTCTCAGTTTAGTAATATTGCCCTCAAAATGCACAAGCAAAATTCTCAGCAACAATAGCGTGTGGCAAGAATATATGCCTCTGATGATCCCTGTAGTTAAAGCAGTTTTCATAAAATAGAAAACGCTTTTTAAAAGCTTTCTGATATAAAGTTACTGCAATCCTCCAAGTGCTACTTCTTCTTCCCCAGCGGACAAGTGAAGTACGCAGGCTTCATTATGTCAGTGATTACTGAATACATCTTCTTTAGAACAGTGTATACCACTCGGAGTACAGCAATTACAGAAAGACTGAGGGCTGTGCATATCCTCAAAAAGAAAAGTGAATGCATGCAAGTGGAACAGAAAGCCCACAGTGAAAGAATGCTGCTTCCTGTAAACAAGAGCATGCAGATCGGTAAATCTGCCTCCCACGCTTCCAGGGCCCAAGGGATCCAAGTCATCTGTAACAAGATTAGTCCAGCCCCTCATGCAGAAGGTGGTGAACTGTCAGGAAAGGAATAGTCTCCTAAGGCACTCCATACCAGCCCACCATTAATGACACCAGGAAGATAGTGCTATGATGGGACATAGTCATGGGGCTGAATGTCTCCCCAGCAATCCAGTTAGAGCTCCCAAACTTCATGGGGACTCTCCCTGAAAGCAGGGAAAGTGCAGACATTACTCCATCACTGCAGGTCTGCCTCTCCCTTATGGAAGGACAAAGCCATATTAGATTTGAAGACAGTGTCTTCACACGAGGGCACGAGTTCACTACAGGAATCTTTACAGATGAGAATCTGCCTCTCAGTCCATGTCTGTCATCTCAGGAGAGAGGCTCACCCTGAATCACTTTTTATGCTCATAGAATACATAAGGATAAGTTTGCCAGCATTTGCCACCTTTTGTGTTAAATAGTAATATCCATGACATACTATGAGATCATCTGATGTTAGTCCTAGCCTTCCACCAACATTAGCGTCAGGGCTGGAGTGGTACAGTGAAACTGAAGGCAAATCACAAATCCTTTTTGCAAATCTTCTCTCAGAGCTACAGTGGGCACAGACACTGAGCATGGACACATGGACTTGCTGTAGGCATCTGTAAGGATAACCCAAGTATGCACTGGTGGGATGCTACTGGAGGGCAAACTGGAGTTATAACATCATGATACTGCCTCATTAAGATGGGTGTGCTGAAGAAGATAGGTTTTGTGCTTCAGTTGATATACGGCATTAGTAAATAAGACCTAGCTTACTGGATCTTTTGAGTAAAATTCCTTATTTTACTCAATTTCTGTACAGTTTGTATCACATCCTTGAGTTGTAGTTGATGTCTGTATGATCTCAGTAAAAGTAAACAGCAATAATAATAATATATGGTTCAGCTTAATGATATACGTTGTTCTATTTATTTTCCCAGCTGATTAGTTTAATCAGATGAATCATATGCCATATTCCATAAGCCGTAACCATTTTATCTGTTTTGGAGCAATAGAGTGATCCAACACTTCCTCTTAATGCATCACAACAGGAAGCTGACTACAAAATATAGTTCTTTACTAAACACAGAGGACCGAGCTAAAGAACTGCATAAAGTTGCAGAATAGGATAATTCACAGGGTTCTACAGGCTGGGGGATTGCATGGCTCCTTTTTAACCTGGCAACTAGTGTTACATTTTGGGCGTTTGTTACTATTCTTAAATGTGTCTTATTCTGTAGGAAGAACCTCATAGACTAAGAATCCAGTGGAAGAGCCTTATTGTACTTACCAGCATCATGGGTTCGGATAAGAAATGAAAACTTTGGCTGGAAACCAGGTTAAAAAACTTCTTTTGCTTTCTATTAATGCACATGATTGGCAAGTAACTTTTTTTTTTTTTTTTTAATGCCATGCAGTATGCAAATGACTTGCATACTCATCAGGACATAGTTTGTTTAAATTTTTCTTTTTAAAGGAGTCATCTGCAGAATTTTTCTATTTCTTCTTGTGATTTTTCTGAGAAGCAGTCCTGAGTTTAAGTTGTTCACCAAGTCCAAGCTTACTCACTGTATAGTACTCATCACATATTTTACCATGTGATTTAAGTAAAACATCTTCATGACTTGTCTCAACCATGCGTTTTTGCTTTCTGAATGAATGATGTCTTTTTCAAAGGTAAATCTGTAGTGGGACAGAGCTCTAATTACAATTCTGGAGGATAGTCAGCTATATATGCAAATATTTACGGAATACTCAGGAGTTGGAATAATTTGCATGAAAAAAAAACAAGTCATTAAACCTCTCACAAAAGAGAATGTTACCACTAGAAGTTGCATGACTTTATCATGGGTATTCACAAAGCTGCTAGTGCTTTACTTTTTGTACTGTTCCATTAATGCCAAATTAAATTGTACTACAGATATGCACCTTAGTAATCACACAAACATTATGATCAGAGGACTGGAGCACCTCCCCTGTTGGGTTGAGAGAGCTGGAGCTCTTCAGCCTGGAGAAGAAAAGGCTCCAGGGGAACTTATATCGGCCTTCTAGTACCCAAAGGGGGCCTACAGGAAAGATGGGGAGGGACTTTTTGTAAGGGCGTGTAGTGATAAATGAGGGGAAATGGCTTTAAACTGGAGAGGGTAGATTTAGACTACATATTAGGAAGAAATTCCTTATGTGAGGGTGGTGAAACATTGGAATAAGTTGCTCTAAGAAACTGTGAATGCCCCCTCCCTGGAAGCATTCAAGGCCAGGCTGGATGGGTCTCTGAGCAACCTGGTCTAGAGAGAGGTGTCCCTGCCTGTAGCAGGGGGTTGGAACTTGATGATCTTAAAAGTCCCCTTCACCCAAATCATTCTATGATTCTACGATTAAGCAGATAGTAAGATCAGTGTATGAAATGTACTTCAAGTAAACTATTTATTTGTCTGGTCATTTGGATAAATCATTCATGCTCTATTATGGATGACATGAAAAACTGTGAATGAAAGAGGAAGAATTTTTTTCCTTTCTGTTAAACTGCCAAGTTTTCACTTTCACTTTCTTTTGACTTGTGTGTGGTCTTGGATTTTCAGTAATACCATTGGCAGGGCAATAAAGTCATAAGCTGGCAATGTAGACATATGCACTCAGACTTAATTATTCAGTGCATACTTGGTCTCTCAGGAGGCTGTTGTCCACTTCTGAGTAGTGATCAGCTATCTCTTGAAGAACATTATACCCCTGGAAATCAACAGATTAGTTGAATGTATCTCCACTCTCAAACAGCAAAATTCTCAGGACGTGCAGAAGGCCACACACTCCAAACCATGCAAATTCATTTCTTCATTTCATTAACAAGAAGCAGTCCCACCTAATGATGCAGAAAGAGTTGGGGTAAGGTAGGAGTGTAGCACTGAAGGACTGAGAGGAAACTGACCTGGGACACTCTGCTCTTGAAGGTGAGCCTATGGGAAAACCAAAATCTGGTGTTCTCTACATGATGATATTTTAAGTATAAATGGAAAACAGGTGGTAGGCATTATGTTCACCTTCATCTACTCACAACCTGATGATTTGGTTAACAACTAGAAATAGAATGCTACTTGAAAAAAATCACAGCAAATTATTCAGACACTTGAGGAAATGAATAAATTACATCTGCCTAAAAGCCATGCTAATGAATGCATTCCCTTTTTATGTCTACACTGTTGGTTTTTCAGTGAGCACGTTTATCTCACTTTGCAATTCTAGAGTTTTATGTACATCTGTTGTCCATACCCAAGGGGACATCTGCAGAAAAGATATTGAAAAAATTGCAGTTCTGCAGAAAACTATAGTTTAAATCCCACTAATTATTATTGCAAGTATTGATTTATTCTGCAGAAAAACACTGTTAGCAGAAGACAACTCATCTTATCATACCTTTGTTGCCAAAAGTGACAGAAGGAGAAGAGGTATTCAAGCACAGAAAATCAATTTATTTACCAAAATATTTCCTTCATTAGAAGAGAGGAAATGCAGCGAAGAGTCAAATTAATTTTGTCTGGGACAAATGTATTTCACTTTTTTGCTCCTGAAACACAATAGTAAGGGGCCAGGGTTTTCAAGGCAATGAATTTTAAGAAGTCAAAAAGCGCCAGCTCATTAATTAAATAGTAAACAAGGAAAATTAGACGATGTGTTGAAAATAAAGGCAAAAGTAAAGAGATCTTTAATTGTGGGATAAGTTGAAGAACAGCAATTAAGATACTATTTGGAAGAAAACAGGAGAGGTGGCAGAGAACAAATCATCCACCAGGAAAACCTCCCTCACTCATTAAATATTTCATAACTCTTCATTATGAGCAGTTCTTCTTCCTCTTCCCATTTTCTTCTCTATGTGCTCACGGCACTTCGAGACTCCAAGCTTTGGAGTATGGCATTCCCTTTCAGAGCCTCACCTATTAGCTGCAGCATAATGGCTGTACATTCACTCTTCATAGTGTTTGAGTCAGATCCAGCTGGAACAGCGCATGGAAGAGACTGCAACATGGCACTGAGCCATGGTGAGAAGTGGGACCCAAGTGCACAGGACTGCAGGGTCAGCCTGGTGCCTCATTTAATGGATGCACTTAGAAGAGTCAGAATTAATCGTTAAATCCAGGAGCCTTTCTCTGGCAATATCAAGGGATGCACTTTGTAGAAGGCACCTTGTTTGCCACTAGATTAAAGAATAATTCTTTTTATTTGCCTCTAATGTTATCTGCTGCCTATGTGCACAGCAATTTTCCAGATGTTCCAAAAATGTTTATTGTTATCCACTACTCACCCCACTACGTTTATATATAATAATTTCACTGACACTTGTAGCTGATGGTACCTGCCTTGGAATAGCCTTCAAAAAATCCTTTGAATGAAAAATAATTTTTGTCCCCACTTCTACTCACCCTGTAGAAAATGTTCCGTCGCTCTCCAAGGTTCATCTTTCCCTACATAAGAAGCAGAGAAGGGGGACATGATTTAGTGGGGGAATATTGGTGGTAAGTGGAAAGTTGGACTGGATGACCTTGGAGGTCTTTTCCAGCCTTGGTGATTCTACGATTCTATGAAAAGTAACAGCATGAAACAAATCAAACAGAATTTAGGCAGACCCTCAGGTCAAGCAGTAGCTAAAAGAGAGAGAAATATTAATTTGTGGTACAGGGCCACATAGTTCCAAACATTTGCTTGGGGTTTACATATGTGTTATTAGTGTCTACACTTCTAAAGAGTAGGGCAGGGATGTACTACTGGATGCTGTAGCATTGCACCTCACTGAAAGTAGGTCTGAAAAAGCCCATTTGTTCTTCGCATTTAAAACTATATGCTTATATTTCTGCTTTCCCTATCTCAATCTTTCTCTTTCTAAGTATTAGGCACTTAGAAAAATATTAATTTCAGTATAATGTTAGCTAGTGTCCCAAATCTGCCTTTATTAAAAAGGAATCTGCTTTCTAAGCCCAAGGAGAAGGGTGGGTGGGAGAGTGGATTCTGTTTCATTGTCAGTTTGAAAGCAGAAGAATATAAAAAGATGAACATTAGTAGATTCTGCATAATCATCTAATTTTGTGCATATTAATATATAAGCACCAGAAAGTGTTTGGTAGCTTAAACATCATTAAGTTACTGCAGGATATTACAATTTATGTTACATACCAAAGGGGGCTTCTCTGCAGATTTGAGAGTGTGTGTGGCTGGGAGCTGAACACTGAGCTAAGCAGAAAGACAATGTGCCCTGCAAATTTTTGCATCTCTGTAAGGAGAGGAGCACTGGGTCAGTTGGCTGCTTTTTTCCTCACTGACAGCTTCCTCAGCCTCTGCTGAGTTCATGCCAGCACACTTCAGGTCTAATTTGGAAAAGGAATCCTGCCATCCACAGCACCCTTAAAAGACTGCAGATCTCAGTGCTGGGATATGAGAATTCAGCCATTTGAAAAGCAGCAGCTGCATTACTGGGGAGAAACCAGTATAATGGTAACAGTTTTGTGCATGCAATTGATAGCCAAAACTTAACTCCTAGTTGTTTGTTCATCTCAAGGAAAGAAGCAGGAAATTACTCAAGTCACCGAGCAGTCACAGTGCTACAATTGCACTAACTTGACAGTGTTTTCTGAACAGTATAAAGAGAAGATATCTCTTCAAACTCCTGAAAGATAAAAACTTTAGAAGGGTGATATTACGATACAAGACTAAAATCTGCTGCTTAGAGCAACAGAGGTTGAACCAGAGTGATGTTTTTTTCTGTTCCAGGCTTGTTTTAAAGTATCTTGAATCTAGACAGTGTTTTTCCAGGTTTCCATCTATCTTTTAAAAGGCTACAGGTGGGCAATAACAGTCCTTTAAATCTAAGTACAGGTTTAAAGAATCTGAAAATTACTTTGAAATTTCTGAAATTGTCCGGGATCGTGAACAAATTCCGCTTGTGTGCAGCACAGAGAACCCAGCCTGCAGCTTTGGGTGGAATATAGAGGCTGTAAATACACTCGGTTGGTCTGAAACAGTTAAGGTTTATTATCATGTTGGCCTGCATGTAAGACAGTTCTGTACCACTTTTAGGAGACCAGAAATACATACTGGCAGATATATAGTTGATAATGAAACCTACTGTATCAAAAAGAGTGGGATGCACTGGAACACGGAGGTGGTAGAATGGAAACACCACTGCTTCAGTTTTACTTTGCAAAGAGTCCTTATGCTGCAGCTGAAAACCTTTATTCAATATAAGCTGATTTACAAAGCTAAAAGCAAAGAGAATAGAAGCTATTACCTATGATAACATTAATTCACATCCAATCTTTTATTTTAAGATACTACTTAACCTGAATGGCCACACTGTAACCTAACCTCCCTATCATGATTTAGCACTATGAACTTCTGTTAAGTTAAATAAATCACCTGCAGAGCTGTTTAAATATTAATGAAGTATTGGGAAGAGGCACGGGCTCTGAGCTGTGTTACTTGGCTTGCTGCTATCAATATTAATGAGGTCTTGTGAGCGGTTCCTTTGGTGACAAGTCATGTTACCAGGTGTAAACCTATAAATATTAATGATGCGGACAAGGCAATCTATATGCTTGTGAACTATGCTCTCCTCTAAGCAAGCAGATTTATTTCATCCCTCACTGTTTTCATGTGGGCTTATGCAACAGCCTCAGCCTCCACTGTTGCTCCACTGACAGCAGCATGGTGTTTTGACAAACACATCCACCCAATGTGCACAAGGTGGTTCAATTTTGGAGATCTGTACAGAGCCCTCTTTGCCAAGGCCTGTCTCCATCCCACTATCTGTGTTGCATTCCAGGGCCTTCAGATGAGGATGGATCTGACAAAGCTGTGGCAGACCCAGGCACATTTTGTATAAGCAATGCATATGGTCGCACTTATGTTTAACTTTTCTTGTTCCTCCTCATTGTAAAACTTTGTTTTCAGTTATTCTCAGTTTTCCCAAAGTTTTCTGATATCTCGGTTCCCAACCCAAAATGTGCCTGGAAAGATATGGCATCGCTCCACCAGATCTGTCCTTGTGACACACTGTGCTCTTTGTCCCATAAGGCAGGAGAGGTTTCTCAGAGTTTTCCTTTCCCCACTCAGGCCTATCTTTGCTTGTGCTCAAGGTAAACTGTGATTTTCCATCTATTATCACAGGATTTGGGGGTGGGAAGGTTGCAAATATTAAGAATACTGCTGTCATGAGCTGGTAATATAAGAACTAATACTCCAAGGTAACTGTGCTGGGAATTTCCTTCAGCTTCTATATTTCTATGACCAGACAAAGCTGAGGGGCTTTCAAAATGCCTGGAAATGGACATCAGTTTCACACTTAATACAGGGTTGAGTTCTTTGTTGTTGTTAGTACTTTTGTTTTGAGAGGAACAAGTTTCTAAGAAAGAAGTTTTACCAAGAGAAGTCAGTTTGAGGAAGAGAACTTAATTATGGGAAGGATGATAGTGGGACGGGAAACATTAAAAGGAATACTGGGGTGGAAAAAGCACCAAGGTATTGCTGCCTTTGTCAGAAATCAGAAATCAGTTCTTTGAGATTTCAGTTCCCTCGCAAAGCTTCATTCAGGAATCCAGGTTATTTCTACATCTTCAGTAGGGAGCACTAGTTGCAGCTGGATATTTTTATAATTGTCCATGACTTCCTGATATTACTCATATCTTTATTTCTGCTTCATGAAAGCCTACACTTTTTGCAACAAGCAATCACAAAACTACTCTGTTGGTTCTGAAAGTGTCTTTTTCCATGTCTTTCCTCTCCTTTTTAGCTTATGATCATTTTTCAGCATTTCTATTCAAAAGAAGAGGCTTGGGAGAATGACTGTCACTGTTTGTAAGTGATAGTACCAATAACATTCTTTCCTCAAATAGAGAAAACGGTGTGAAAAAGAAGCCCAGTAAGACAGTCCTTACTGGGCTTCGTTCTTTCTTCCAGAGTTACAAAGCACAGTGGTAATGGACTCATCAGTTTTCCAGAACCTGTTAACAAAATCAATGTTTTTGAGGACTTCTTTTTGATATGTAAGTACAAAACCATCAAGAGTCTCCTGTTTCAAGACACTGCAGAAACTAGCTTGTAACAGTACCTTGATGGTGCTTGAGAAATGTCAGTTCAGCCAGATTTAACTTTCTGAAAAAGACTTTGGATCATAGATGAAAAGTTCTTAGGTTGCATAATATTCTATAAACTGGGGTTTTAAACCAAGCAAAGTTTATTGGTTTTAAAAGAATTTCTGTTTCTATGAGGGTAAAACATGGAGTAATCTTGCTGAAAAGGACTAAAAATGCATTAGTGTTCTGACTCTCCACACCTGCTCAAAATAGGCACTGGAGCAGGTTGCCCAGAGAAACTGGGGATCCTGTAAGCTATTCTATCATTCTATAATTCCTAAAACTTAACTAACAAATCTTTTAATTCTCATTTGTTTTTCCATCAAGGCTTAGTTTCTATTGGAACTTCCAGATTATGAGGTTTTCCCATTCCAAATATTACTAGTCTTGTTCTCCTTGTCCTTTTGCTCAGTGGTAGTCACCTCCACATAAATAAATTCATTCTCATAGTGAGGTCTCACAGATATATCTGCTTGCTTCATTCCCTTTATTTCAACTCTTCCTTTCAGAGAAACATCTCACCAAATGTACTTCATCGCTTTAGAACTACACTGCACTGAACAAAGCTATGTTCAGTGGGTATTAAAATACATCGCACAAATTAACTTTCAAGAGTTGAAAAAATTCTTCTAGATTTTATCTAAACTTTATGTTATGCCTAATGTGATTATGGCTAATACAGCTCTCCACATATTATAACCATTAATCATTATTTGCACACTGCTCATTTCTGTGGAGATACAATCTTCTATAAAAGAGAAATAGAAGATAAAAGTGTTTGCATTTTTTAGCATCTATTTACCAATAAAAGAGAGGATTTTTCTCTACCTGACTAGGCAAATTACCCACCAGGCAAGTATGCATATGAACTTCCTACTGCTAAAGTAATTAGTCTAATTCAATTAGGTTGAAACCTGACCTAGGGATGTTCTTATCATTTTATCTGGATGACTAAAACTATTTAGGGAAAATATGAATGACAAATTACTAATATTTTAATTCTTACAGAAATATAAGTCTTTCAGACTTACAAGTTTGTATGTACTTATAAATGCATGCTTACAAGTGTGAGTCCTTCAGGCTAGCTGTAGAAGACCCTTCCCCAGTAATTCTCTTGGATCAAAAGCCTGCTTGCAGAAAGGAAAGTGAAGATACATAAATGCAGTTAAATGAAAAATAGTACACTATTCTGTGTAGGGCTTCCAGCTGTTCTCATATGCACTATTGATGGTGGCTTATCTTACAAGAGGTATAGACGCTACGTGTTCCCAGGATGGTACTTGGACCACAAGCATCCTTCTGAGAAGGCACTACACTGATCACCTCTCCCAGAGAGTGCGATGGACAATGTGTCACTTAGAAAAGTGGGATTGTATGGGAACTGCTGAGTCATGGCCTGAATCTCTGATTGATCACCTGAAGCAAGCAATGAGTCAGCCAGAGGAGCACAGGTGAATTGCCTTCACCTGTGCTGCTGGAAGGGGTGAAGCCTGGCTCCATCCCTCCTAGACCGTTTTAAGCACTAGCTACCAGGGGGGAAGGGTCTCTTCTGAAGATCTGTTCTGCTGGAGTTTTTAAGTGAGCCCAGGATAGAGGTAAGCTTTCTATCTATTCTCTTTCTGTTATCACAATCTGCTTTGCCTAAATCTCTTCTTTATTTTGTAATTATAACATCTTAATATCATTGATTATACAGGGATAAAGCATTTGAGTAGTGAGATGCAAAAATGGATGTCTTCCCTCTAGCGTGTAAGGAAGAGCAGTTACTATCTCTGACTGATGCCTTCTGCAAAATCATTTTTTTTTTCAGTGTGAATAAGTTAGTTTGAAGAAGCTTGTCTTTTGTAAACAACATAAAATATCAATAAACATATGCTACTGTAACAAATGCAATACAAATAGTAAGTAAAATAAATGGAAGGCATTTTGTGGAAAAAATAACTCCATATCTAAAACATTGCAGTGGATAGTAGAGAGATTGCAGTCACTTACAACAGTACTCCAATGGAGAGAAATGGTAGCAACAACACTTCTGAACGTTTCCCCTCCCACTAAACTCACATCTCTGAGATTTTCTGAGCCAAGGGGGTGTCCTTGCAATTTATAGCCTTCACTATATTGGGATTTTTCTCCCAATTGAATGCAATGAGCATGGCTTGTTGTGAACCAAAGAAATGCATTCAGCATCCTGGGAAAGGAGTTCCACAACTCTGGTGTTGTGTGCCTTTTGGAAAACCTTCCTCCTATTATGGTGTCTCATAATGCCCCAGTTTCTTGGACTTGAAAAACTGGTGAATGAACAGGGCATATCCATCTCTGCATAGCATGTCATGACCATCTCCCCTTCAGTCAGCTCACGCAGCCCAAAGGATGATCTGAACCTCTCCTGCCTACTGTATGGTGCAGCAAAGGCTCTGTGCATGTTCGTTGGGCACCACAGTGCAAAAGGGGCATAAAACTATCAGTGAGAGTCAAAAGGAAGGGTACAGAGATGGAGAAGGGTCTGGGGGGAAGGTGTATGAGGAGCAGCTGAGGTCCCTGGGTTTGCTCAGAGCAGAGATGTGGGGAAGCCTCGTGGCAGCTGCAGCTTCTCACAGTGCTGAGCTCTGCTCTTTGGTGTCGGGGCCTGAGGGAATGGCATGGAGCTGTGCCAGGGGAGGGACAGCTGGGGCTTAGGGAAAGGGCCTTCTGCACCAGAGGGTGGTGGGGATGGAATGGGCTGCACAGGGCAGTGGTCATGGCACTGAGCTTGCCAGAGTTCTAGAAGTGTGTCTGGAAATGCTCTCTGTTATATGGTCTGATTTTTTGGGGTGGTCCTGCATAGAGCCAGGAGCTGGGCTGGATGGTCCTTGTATGTCCCTTCCAACTCAGGATGTTCTATGATGCTATGAGCAGGTTAAAAGTAGAATTTTGTTCCCTTAAGATCTATATAGTTTTCCATACCCCTACTCTGTGGTTTTTTCTCCAATGAAGAGCAGCAGTTTCAGTCTTTTTGTTTTAAAAAGCCAAGTGTTTTTTCTAAGTTTGAGGAAAACCTTTTAGAGGTCAATACATTTGTCATACTTGGTTGGAACTGCAACTACCATGCTGAAAAACGTGTGCAGTGAGCTTAAGGACTGACAGACAGCATGGTGGTAGAAGCCTTGTTTTCTAGGAAGCTAAGCTAAAACCTTCATTGAATTCATCAGTTATTACTCATTCCAAATCACATTTTTCATGTGATCTCTTCTTCTATGAGCAGAAAGGAGTATTAGGGGTGCAAATCCTTTATTCGCTGACAAGATAACAGGCCTGCTAACATAAAAGCGTTTTTATTTTACATATGAAAAGTAAGCCTTTTAACCGATTTAATAAGAAAGCATTTATCTTCTTTTTCTTCTATTGTTTTAGTGTTTCAAAAGCTGAGAAATCATGAATTAATTAGAGAATATGTTGGTTAGTAAATTAATTTCCCTGCATATAATTGTATCTCAAAATATCGGTGCTGATCCAAAGAAAATTTGAAATTCTACAGATAAAACATTAATATGGATGGGATAATTAAGTCAAATGAAAAGACTGATTATTTGGCAGTAGCAGAGGCAGAGGCAGAGGAAGGGGAAAAAAGACCTGCCTGACCCCAAGCTTAAATCTTCTTGGTGAAACTGGGCCCATCTTTGACCAAAAAAAAAAAAAAAAAAAAAAAAAAAACCCCAAAAAACAAACAAACTTATGCAGCTTACTATCACATTGTAGGCTATCCTAATAGTGTAACACCATTCTGCATTCATCTTTCCAAACGCAATTTGATGGCTTGAACCCAAAAAAGTTTTCTTAATGTCTGTGTGTGCTTCTTCGTTATATTAATACTCCTTATCCTTCCTGTTACTCCAGTCAAAGCAAAACAACTCAGTTGCTGTCAGACTGTGTGGAAGCAATTGGTTTTTCTTGTCCTATGGCACAATTCCTGTCAATCAACTCCTGTTTTTGGTTGTGACAGTGTTTAAAAACTTATTTCAGGGAGTGTTTTTCCTTCTCTGCAGTGACTGCAGTTATTGGAGACACAGTGATGATACTGACACCTTTGAAACTGTGTGGCTCAGTATTGCAGAGAAGACGTGTTTTAGGAACAGTAAATGCAGCTTTGGACATCAGTTAACTTTCTTCACCAAGTCAGATTGTTTAAGTTTAAAAAAAAAACCGCAAACACAACCTTTAACATATTTTCTGTTTCTACAGTATTGTTTTATAATGTCCTACTGCAGCAAATAAAACAAGGTGCACTTAGCTAACATGCCACACTGCTTAAAATTTCAAGTATCCTTTTTTTAAATTATCTTTTACTTACTCTCTACTCAAACAAAACCCTCCTAAAGAGAATATCCACCAGATTCTGTTTGTATGAATGATGGATGGCCCGTGCCACTGCTTTGAAGAAATATAAAAACATCTCTCATGAGACTGCCACAGATAAGATGTGCTTCTCTGAGATTACAGGCAGGGTTTCTAACATAATGATGTAAAATATGAATGTATGGAGAAGCATTAGTTTTCTACCAAAAACAAATGGGATATCAGAACTTACTGTTTACTCTGCTATAAATACAATTCGGAGCTTGTTTCTCCTTCCAGAAACTTTGTCGTTCTGTTTTGCAAATCTAAGGGTAAATTGGCCAGGCATCAGAGCACTCAGTAAAAGCGGGAATTTGTAATTTTCCTCTTTCAAAAATTGAAGTTGCATTCAGTCTCTGGTGTTTGAATGCCATAGGTAACATTAAGATTCTCAGAGTATGTCTGGAGCGTTTTTCACTAGAAAGCCCTACATATAACTGATCCTGCAATGCAAAGATTTATTATTTTGTTATATCAAAAGATACTGAAATCAGCCCAGCAAAGAAAGTAAAAAGTGTAAATTATCCCTTGGGATTGGATTACAGCTGTGTCACTATTTGTATAGAATTTAATTACAGTAAATGCCTTCACCTAGACAATGTCTTTATTATTGGACAGATTTTGGACAGATTCCATATAATTTAGCAAAACTTAGGTCCCATCACGCAAGAGGAATTACAGGGTGATGCAAACAAGTGTATGTTGCGGGTTGTTGGTGGGAGCCCTGTGGCATGTCACAGTGTGCATCAGAAGGTGACCCAAGACATAGACCCTGCATTTCTGCAATAGGCATCTCATCCCTCCTGCCTGCATAGGGCTGTTCCCACCCTGGAGTGTTGCTGTGCAAAATTAGTTATAAATGCTCAGTTCTGTGATATTGCCACTGAAAAGAAGAGGACGAGAACCGTGCAGGAAATTTGTAGAATGGATCTTGAAGAAAGCAGAGAAGTAATACTGCTCTATGTAATTATAAATATAGTAACTCATTTTTGGAAAGGGAGGGGAAAAAAATTATGTATCTGTTATTTTTATATTACCCTACTGCTATATTATATTATTTTCAGACCATCTACAACTTGAATGGAATTACTATGTGATGAATTATACAAATCATGTTTTCTGCTTATGAGCAGAAAAAAAAGTCACTGCAACTGGTTCCCTTCCTAGTTGTACTAGCAGCCTTGGACAAGCCTTTCTCATGAACAAATACAGAATGGCTCTGATCACCAAAGGTACATTTACGTTGCCTAAGCCAACAGCCCAGTGTGCTCCTCCTCTGCTTAGGATGCACAGCACTCTGTTTTGAACTGTTTCATGTCCACCATCAATAACCATCTTTCACACAAAAGTAGTTTCATTTAAGAAGAGTTTATTGTATCCAGGAACACTGGAAACTCAGGCTCTGCTTATCTTGTAGAGTCCAGCTACAGACATTTCTCACCTTGGATCACGGCATCATTTTTGCCCAGCCTTGCATCAGACAGCTCTTTGACCAGACAGTGGCACTGATGATAGGAAAGCATTCACTCTGTTGTCACTATGCTAACAGGAACACGTGGGGCTATAGTTGCAGCTGAGTAGCAAGAAAAGAGGGAATTAGAGACATATTTCCCAAACTTAATGACCACTGATCTCGTCCTATTCTACCACAGAAGAATTACAAGAGGTTATCCTGTCCAGCCCCTGCTCAGCACTGTAGTTTCTGATCATGGAACCAATCAAAACTGAAGAACCTCAAAACTTTGCTCCAGGTCCAAAACTCTACTACTTCCTTCACACAATTATTACCTCTCACATGTAAGTCTGAACTGTAGTTCTGCTTTCAGCTTGTAGCCAGTTGTGCTTTACTTGCTTCCTCCTTTTCCTCTATGCCTTGAATATTCTGAAAGGGTGGGTCTCCCTTTCGTATTATGGGACTAGTTCAAGTCCTGGTCCTCAGGACTTGCCAGTGATTGAGGACAAGTTTAAGACATGGTTTTATCCATGGGTGTGGTTTTTTTTTTTTGTTTTTTGTTTTTTTTTTAACACTTTGGTGTTCCCTTACCAGCACTGTCCTCAAGAAGTCATAAAAGTTTCTTTCAGTCTTCTTCCAGGAAACACTAGGCTTTCTGCATACACAGCTGCATTGGGCTACTTCATGAGGATCTTCATGCTTTATTTCTGTTGCCACCTCCTGGACATCAGTTACAGATCTTTTTCCACAGGTCTCGGTAGCACATGGGTATTATGGCATTTGCTGAAGTCCTTGGAACACAGAAGAACCAGAATTGCTCACACTATCACAGACTCTGTTCTCCACACACAGCTGCAGCATAAAATTACAGGCTCGTCTCTGTTTGAGAGGCGGTAACAGATAATTTTAGGAATTTGACATCAAGGGAATTGAAGTGATGCTTATGCCTTCTCTGGACTGGTAATGTTCTCCCAATCACTGATCCTACAGAAAGGCATGACAAAATTTATACAACTCACTTATTCTGTAAAGCAGGCATAAGAGGTAAAATGCCCTTACAGTCGAAGTAGTGATATCCATGGCAAAATCACTCTATCCCTTAGCTAAATGTGTTTACTGACATTTTTTAGAGAAAAGGTTTTTGCTTATCTGATGCCTTTTATGATGTACACTTAACTATCTGTGTAGAGCTTGGTTGTTCATTAATGAAAGAACTGCAATCTAGTCTGCCAAGTCTTTGTTTTCAAAAGTTTGCATAAAAAGTAAGGTACACAGTTTGACTCAGGAAGCAAATGCTGTCACGTTCTCTCTTTCTCAAGCAAAATATCAAGGGGAAAGTATAAAAACGTGGGGAAAATACTAATGTTTAATGAAATGCTTGAAAACATATGAAAAACAGAATGCATAATGTGTCCTGAGGTAATAGACCTCAGATCTATGAGTAATGTTTTTATCTTTGATGTGTCCAAATATATTTCATATGTTTTTCTTCATTTGAGGCACGAAACTTGGAGTAAGCTGATCAAACTTAGGGTAATTGTAACTGGTATTTTTCTGAATTATACATCTGCACATTAATGTGGAAGAATGTGAGTATTTAATGAGTATAAACTATTTTCATTTTAAGATGGCAGTAACCACTCTAGGTTCCCCCGATGAGGGAATCTGTCTATTGCCTATCTGAGGAAATGTTTAAATCCCTACAATGTCCAAATATCCACAGTTAACACTCTCAAAATGCAAAAACGTCCTCTTCTGGAGGTGTCACTTGAATCCTGGCCATGCTCAGAAGCTAGCTGCCTAGGAATTGAAAGAGGTTTGGGCCGTACAAATCTCTGCAATTTCATTCCAAATGGGTCCCCAAGGAAGAGTATTAACCTTCACTTAGATGTTGACATATTGCTTATAAAGTAAAAATTGGACCCAGAACCAATGTAAAAGGAAATTTATAGGCTATGGATCAGAAATAGTTCAGAAGAGGTATGGATCCATTTGTGAAGCTTGTGAGTGCTGCAAAGCATAAGATTGTCTTTCTATCTAGTTTTATTGACCTGAGTTTTACCTGAAAATTGCTGCCTTCATCCTTTTATCAACTTAAAAAAAATTACTCAGCAATATGCATTGCCTTCTATGTACTGCCCAGTGAATGCACACCAGTTATGGTAGATTCACATGTAAACTACATCTCAGATTACATAAAATGAGCTGTATTTTTCCAGTCATTTTAAATGACTGCAAAAAACTCCCCTCAGTCCTGTAGCAGAGTGGTTGTAGATCTTTAGTTTTAAGGAAGAGCAAATTGCTGATGATATGCCCAACCTTAGGCAGGTTAGCAAAGATCTGTGCTTTCTTCTGGGGAGAAAGAGACAGGAAGGTGATTGTCCCTCTCTACTCTGTCCTTGTGAGGCCCCATCTGGAGTACTGTGTCCAGGTCTGAAGTCCCCAGTACAAGAAAGACGGAGAGCTGTTGGAGAGGGTCCAGAGGAGAGCCACAGAGATGATCAGAGAGCTGGAGCACCTCCCGTATGAAGATAAGCTGAGGGGGGCTGGAGGAAAGAAGGCTGCAGAGTAACCTAGTTGCAGCCTTTCAGTATCTAAAGGGAGCCTATAAGCAGAAGGGGAGTCATTTTTTTGAAAGGGTAGATAACAGCAGGACAAGGAGAAATGGGTTTAAGTTCTTTACTGTGAGAGTGGTGAGGTGCTGGAACAGCTGCCCAGAGAGGTCGTAGATGCCCTGTCCCTGGAAGTGTTCAAGGCCAGTTTAGATGGGGTCCTGGTCTAGTATTAAATAGGGAGGTTGGTGGTCCTGCATGTGGAAGGGGATTTGGAGATTCATGATCCTTGAGGTCCCTTCCAACGTGAGCCATTCTGTGATTCTATGATACTGACCAATCCTGGGTGGTCTTTTTGATTGTGAGTTGGATGTTTGAATTCCGTTTTCAAGCATTTAGTTCTTCTTGGCTTTAGAGAAGGAGGAACCTGAATTGCATTTCTTCAGGTGCTCAGATAAGCAGCTAATATTAAGTATTGCACTTCTTAGTTTTTAATATACTTAAATTCTAAAAAAAATTAGTAATTTTGTATGAAAGTGTGAATATTTCTCTAATTGGGAATACATGCGATGCACATGATGTGGTTCTGTTCTTTGGAAGCAAACAGCATGCCACCTGAGCTACATTTTAATAAATAGCCATTCCTTCTTCACATTCTTGGCTGCGAAGGAGCGATACTGCTTGCAGCATGCAGAGCCCATACGCCCAGCTACATGTGCAGCTGTGAGAGCAGAAAGCCAGGCAGAATTGCAAGTTGCAGAATGGCAGGTTACATGGGAGCTAGTACAGCTGCAAACTTCTTTATCACTTCTGTTTGATTTCATTATTCTGAATGTCCTGGGAAAATCAGCTTTCTGGGAAACCATTCAGGGAGTTCTTTAATGATTAATATAAACTTCCAGAAAATATTTGCATGCACATTCTACAATGCATCCATGAGAATACAGGCAATGAGACAGAGAACAGACAGTAAGGGCCAGCCCTTAATGAGATAAGTCCTGATGCATCTTCTGGTTAGCTAAAATACAGTAATTTTGCCTTATCTGGATAATGCTATGAAGACAGATAAAAGCCACTTCTTATTGCTGCAATCAAGTGAAAGGGAAAAAATTCAGCAGAAAGGGAGATGCCTGCTCATACACATGCACTGTTTATGGGTAAGGCTTGGTTGAGAGCAGGGGGTTGTAGACCTGGTAGTTGCATTCCTCTACTGTGTGAAACCTGAAAGGATGAAAACTTCAGCTTCTAGCCAAGTGATGACCTGGTTGCATTTGCGCTTATGAATATCTAGGAACTTGATTTTTGTCAACTTCTTAGTTTAATAATTCCTTATTTTGCACCTCAAACTTAGTAAAGTCATCTAGTTGAATTGGACTGGAACTGGCAAGACTATGAGTCTGGTGCAGGCATCTCATTTCAGATGAATAAAAGTCTGGGAGCTGTGGACTTTGCCAAACACATGAGTTCTTCCAGATTAATACTGCATTTACTCTTGTCCATTGGTCTCTGGAGGGGGAATGTGAGAGCCAAGTCACTATAGCAAGTGCAATGTGCATACCTGGACAGGAATGGTGAGGAAAATAGCTTATGGAGGGCTCAGGACAACAGCCCAATTCCAGTTTTAAGCCAGAAAGGACTGTTCAGTGGTGTTTTCTGACCTCCAGGATAATGTGTGGTTCCACTGTTTTGAGCCTTGGGTTTGCCTGATGTGTATCAGACTTGGATCAGGAGGGGCAACAGCTTGGAAACATGCTTCCAGCAATGTGACAGAAGAGCAGAACAGTTCCCAGCTGGTGCCTCAAATACAACTGGGGAAAGTTCTGAATCGAAACCACCTTTTGTGAATATATGAGGTTTTGCAGTCTTTGATACTTGGTCATATTTGAGAAGAAGTCAGTGCCCCATCAGCTATAAGATGATCATCTGCTCCAAAGTGAAACAGCCCTGAGGGTGAACAATCCCCCTGCGACACACCTTGGGGCTGGGCTCAGCTTCCTTTTCCCTCCCCTCTCTCAGTGCCAACTGTGCTGTAGGAGACCAGCATCCAGTGCCAGGAGGGCCCAGCCACGGGCCGAAAGGCAGAACACGGCATCCCCCTCCTCAGGCCCAGCCATAGATGTATGATCCTCGTGCCCCATCCTCCAGCTCTTTGTGCATACTCTCAGGTCTTTCATCATCAAAAAGAACTCTAAAAGAAAGAGATGCAAATTACCTCAGCGGAAAGCTCATTGTGGCAGTGACTTGGCATCAAGCAGTGGGGTCTGTAGGGAGGGAGAAAACTTCTTTGATTTCCTTGGGCATGGTGGACATCTCCAGGGCTTATTGAAGGGTGGCCTTCCTCCTCCTCTTTCTGCTAATGGAAGCTGAGCTTCCAGTTTGTTAAAATGGTTTCGTTACATGTGGCAAGGCTTTTATTTGCTGAGAAATCAGCATGGCATGAGTGCAAAAGAGCCACAGTGAAGTAGTGAAACCAAATAGATGAAATAAACTCACATGCCACATGATGAAAAATTCTCAAGTTTCCATAGCATCCAACAGCAACATGGTCACCTTCCTCCTTAGGAGACACTTGAATTGTAGCACCAATAACCCTTCTTTAGTTAGGCAGCAACTTTTTTAAAACTTCTGCATAATAGACGATGCCCATTTCACACTTTATTTTTCCAGCTGAATGATTTGGTAGGTAGTGGCCTACTTAAAAAGGATGTTGTTGCTAACATGAGCTTAGAACTTCAGAATTTATGAAAAATAAATGTAAAGTTGAAAACTGGAAGAGAATATGGCCAAGCCATAGAAATACATTTTACTTCCACTGATTATCAAAGCAGCAAGAAAGAATGTCCTTGCTATTTTCTCTGTTTCTCTACTTTTCTTTTCTCTCTTTCTTTGAGTATCTGAATTTCTTAGATCTCCCACAAATTTCCTCCTTGCACAATTTCTTTTTCCTTATTTCACTTCTATGTCACCATACACAATGCCACCTTCAAAACCAAGTTCACAGATGTTTGTTTCAGGAATGCCAGATTAATTTTACGAGTTCATAGAACACAGAATCATAAAATCACCCAATGGATGATCCAGTCCAACTGTCCACTTAGCACCATTAGTTCCCACTAAACCGTGTTCCTCAATACAACCTCTAAATGTTTCTTGAACACATCCACCACCTCCCTGGGCAGCCAATTCTAGAACCTGACCATTCTTTAAGAGAATAAATTTTTCCTAACATCCAACCTCAGTCTCTCCTGGCACAACTTGAGGCCATTCCTTCTAGTCCTATCACTAGTTACATGGGAGAAGAGGCCAACCCCCACCTTATCACAGCCTCCCTTCAGGTAGCTGTGGAGAGCAATAAGGTTGCTGCATAGACTTTGATACGTGGGTTAAGAATATAGAAGGAAGTCTTATAAAAATTGTAAAGTAAACAAAAAGCAGGAAAGTCATAAATAAAACCATTGAGGACTTCAAAGGTTTGTGAAGATGTGGTGAAATTCTGTTGGCATACCAGGAAGGAAAGAGTGAGACGCACAAAATGCAAACAAGGAAGAAAACAGTGTTATAAATTTGTGAAAGCTGTTTGACATAGCTATTACAAAACTATTAGTTGTAGGAAGGAAAGATCATTTAAATTTTAGCCTTTTATCCTCGTAAATCTTTTTAAAATATGCTGTGTTTCTGAGAAAAAATATTAATATTCACTGGCCATGCAACTACATAAATTATCTTGTTTCTAACAGGAGGCATAGAAGGGACAGACTCATGAGTATTTGATCCCAAGTTGAACAACTATTTCAATGAACCACAGATTGTACCAGGGATGAGCAGCATTCATTCTCTTCTGCTGTTGCAATGAACACTGGAAGCTGTGGGGATCACCAGGACTCAATTCCAAATAAGCCAGGTACTCAGCCTGATGATGACAGGTTCTGCTGGCAAAATCAGATAGTCACTTGGGTGTTGGAAACAGGGCAAAAGGATTGGTTTTGATGACCCATCTGCAAAATTGCTGCAGACCAAGGCTAGTTTTGCAGAGCTCTCTGAGAGAAGATTGTTCTTCCTGCAGAAAAGCTTTACTGAAGGTATGCCGGGGCTAGATTAAAAACTGACTTTTTATTTTCAGCTGCTGAAGAAGTAGGCTTAAACCTTCCCTTTCTCCTCACAGGTCACTGTGAAGCAGTTTTCATGTAAGCTTGGACAATCAAAGCAAAAAGCCTTGGAGTGAGATCTCCAGACTCAGAAGGTTTCATTTGTATCAAATAAACTGATTTATAAATATACTTGTAATTTAATAAGCATTCGGGAGACAAACAGAGTCTCTGTTTGCTACAGAACAAAGCAATGTCAGCAGTTTTCTACCGAGAGTGATGAACTTGGTTAATTTAAGCATCTGCTCCTTGGCTGCTCTATGTTCTTTGCATTGTGATGGGAATTCACACTTCAGCTTCTCTGGTTGTGTTCAGACCTGTGATGCTTATAATATGCCTGAGCATCCAGAAGTAGTTTGTGCTACATCTCGTGTTATGGTAAATGTGGAAAAAAGCACACTTAGATTCATGGTTTATAGAGAAAGATGTTGTCTTTGTGAAGTGAATGCCATTCTGTATTTGCTTGTTAAAATGTGTTGTTTAGAATGGCATTTACTTGTTGGCTTAATGAACAAAAACCAGCAAACATCATGTCTTCCATGCTCCTAATCAAAACTGTTGGGAGAATGATGGTAGGGCATGTCAGAGGAGCTGCAAGTCCAGATCTTATTTTTTTCCTTCAGACTGAATGAAAACATATGTAGGAATGCTTCCATTCTGGCAGTTGCTCAGTCCTGTCATCAATAGAGGAGCAGGCATCCATGGGCAGTTGGACAGCCACCCTCCTATTCCCTCTCACCAGCTGCCCCACAGCTCCTGCTGTGCTCCATGCAGAGGTGGCTTTGCTGCTCTCCCTCTGATCTCCAGATGGCTGAGAAATGTTTTTTCTCTTCCAAGAACACACACACTCTCTCTCATAAGGAGCTCAGCAGAACTGCATTTATTCCTTTCTCAGTTGATCATCTATTGAGCTACTAGGTTAGGAGACAGCTTTGAAACACATCATGTACATGGTGTGTTTACAGTCAGTATCTTAACACCCTGCCATTTATTTATTTCAGCTGGTCCAATCTGTTTACCTGACAGCATGGACAATGTGGGCCTTGGATCAGAGTTAATGAAACTCTCTAGGTAAGAAGCAATTGACACTGATGGCTTGGTAGAGCAGAGAGCAGAGACAGGAGTGTGAAAGACCACAGGGACCAGGAGAGTGGGAACACTATTGCCTTTTCTTTTCAGAATTAGAACAAAAGACCAATATTGGCATTTCCAGCTCTTGCCAGGTGATTACATGTAAGATCAGCTTTTCTTCCTTCTGTGCCTGCCCAGAAAAAGGCATTCTGTGGCACAGAGATCTCACTGCTCCACTTTACCTGTCTGTGAACACAGTGTAATTGGCCCTGTATTGTCTGATTTCACAAGCAGTAGAATTTCTCACTCTCTTCATGGATGAAGAGAGACAGAGATGCATAATTACCACGTATGCTTTGCATGCATTTGTACATTCAGGCATATGCTGTGGAAATGTAAGCCTTCATTAAAAGAAAACAAGCCAACAAAATTGTCATGTGAAATTTAAGTACAGGCAAAAGTAATTCACTGAGCTGGCTATAGATGATTAGAAAATCAGACTGTTGTGAGCTCTGCTGATTTTTCCAATGCCACTTTGATGCTTTGCCAATAAATAATCTTATAGTGTCAAAATCCATCACTATGTTACAAAGACACTGCATCCTGTGATCAAAATCATTCTGTTTCCCCTGGAGACTTACATCTATGAAAAATTTAAGAGGTCATCAGTCACGGTCTCTTTCCAATATGTAGAAAGTTACAGCTCTGGGTAAGAATGTTTCTGTTCTTGTCACAACAGAAATCAGTCTGATCTATTCAGAAAACTGCATCACTACGCTTAGGTAGAATGCATCTCATCCCTTGTTTCTGAAGTTGTATAAAATAGCTGTTCTATGGCTCACTCTGTTACTTTCAGACGCCTCATAAAGGGATGAAAAGAGATGTCAATACAAACGAGACTTACGCTCCAGGTTTAAGTATCTAGCACATTATTATATTGCATAAAAACTTGGGAGAACAATGTCAGATGCATTCATTTTGGCTCAAGTGCTCTGAAATTTTATGTCCTTGAACAATTCAGATTTGCATTATGCTCAAAATCTTTCATGGCTACATTTAATTCGCTATTTTCCCAGTGCACATTAGCTGTTTGTTAATGGAAAAGAACCACTTGATAATAGAGCAGCAGCTATTGTGTCTTATCATTAACTATGGGACTTTTTACTGGAAACCAAATCATCATCATAAAATTCAAATAAACATTTCACAAAGATCATCGCGGAGGATGTATTATATTAAACCCATCTGAAAAGAAATTCTCTGAGGTGTGTTTCATAGGCACTTGCTTCCCAATTTTTTCCATTAGTGTCAAGATTCAAGCCACAGCAAGAGCCTTTAAGCTGGTTCCTCAGCTCAATTAGGGAAATGTCTGGATAATAACTCCAATGGTGCCTTTCTCTGTGACTTCCATGGGAAATTTTGACCACTCTTTGGCTTATCACAAGTCTAATGATCTCCTGATTAATGAACAGAAGTCTTTGTGTTGGCTGATAGATATCTCACAGTCTAAGTGCACCAGAGGATGGGATCCGTGCAGTGAGGATGGGGTGGACATTCAATGCAGATGCCTTGTGCCCATGCACAATCTCACATACTTATTTGCAATATAAAATATAAATATTAACTCACTAATATTGTGAGAAGACATTTGCTTTTGTTTCTGTTGCAGAAGCAGGGTTTTTTTTTTGCAGACTTGAGGACATTTTACTATGTTCTGAGGCACACGTAGGGCAGGGAGCAGGTAGCAGCTCCAGCTGCTCCGAAGTTGAGATGTGGCCCTTCCTGCCCTACCTCCTACTGCCCCTTCATGAGAAAAATCAACTGAGAAAATCTCTCTGGGAATCAGTTTTCCTCATTAGCCACGAAATATGCTCACTTTCTGAAAAGCCCATAGTGTAATGTCCAGGTACTGCAGGTCAAAGAAAGATTAAGCAGTCAATTTGTTTTAGAAACAGAAAGAGAAAAGTGAGCTTGCCCTATTAGTCATTTCTCCACCCCCACCCAAACTATCAGATAAGTCTGATATAAAGTGCTTGAATTCATTACCATTTCCGAAGAATAGAGGATACTGAAACATATTCCTGTCAATTTTCCATCTCTTGCTGTCTCTGACGAAGGAAAATCCTTGTAATTTCATAGGTGAAGCTATAGTTACATCCATTCTGATGAACCATTGGATTACAGAACAGACAGAACTTGCCAGTTCAAACATATTATACTGATCATACATAGCTCAGACTCCTGGCTGATAGAACTGCCTTTAGATGAAGCCAGGAGCTCTGCTACTTCATGTAAAACATGAAGTTTTCAGAAAGACTGTAGATGTGGCACTGAGGGACATGGGTTAGTGGACATGGTGGATGGTTGGACACAATGATCTTGGTGGTCTTTTACAACTTCAATGATTCTGTGACACTCGCAGGATTGCCAGGCCTAGTGTGATATACCTGACCTCTTGGTCTGTGGTCATTACGTTAAACAGAAACAGCATAAGGAAAGAACAAAGCAAAACAATTTTCCATCAACGCTTTTCAAAGTTCACCTAATAAAGAGAACACTGCAAAGCTGCAACAAGAGAACCTGATAGTTTGGGTTCCTCAGAGTTGCTGAAGTGTCATTTCAGTCACTTGACAATGAGCAAAGGATGAGTACTCACACTGCCCATGCTGGGGGTGCCAGCAGAGGTGCCCAGCATGGGCCTGGGGTGCATATGGTCCCTGGTCTGCACCAGGCCTCCAAGTTCAGACAGAATATTGGGAAAATTTTCTTCTGAGAAAGAGTATAGAGGCAGTGGAACAAGATGCCCAGGGAGGTGGTGGAGTCATCATCCCCAGGGATGTTTAACAACCACACAGATGTGGCACTGAGGGACATGATTAGTGGGCATGGTAGAGATGTGCTGGAGTTGGACAGGATGATGTTTGTGGTCTTTTCCAACCTTAATGATTCTATGATTATATGTTCCTCAGCCACTGCATTGGGCAGCCCCTGTTGGCTATGGAGGAGCTGCATCCTTCCTCCCTGATGTGCTGAATCCTGGGGGCACCCCCAGTGTTGGGAAGAGGCTAATGCCAGGCTGCGTTTGGGGAAATACTTCAGGAACTGGGGAGTGTTTCTGTTGAACAAGGAGGCCTGGAATTAGTCACACCTTTATTTAACAGATGAAGTGCTAGGTCCCCAGTTGGCCCCACAGTTACCTCCCAGTTAATTGTCCTTGAAGAGGAGGTTTAGCACCTCAGCGGAGCACCTTGCAGCAAGCAGAGGGACAGTACCAGGGAGCTGATTTCAGCACCCGAGAAACATTTTCTTGCTCAGAAGCGCTGTACTCTCCTGACAAACAGCACAGAGCGCCCGATGCTGTGCTATGGGATGGCCGCAGGCAGGGAGCCCGTCCTGGAGAGGCAGGGATAGCGTTTGTCCCATCGGAGCAGCCAGAACCTGCGCAACTGCTCCGTTGCCCGCATCCCCGCCGCGCCGATGGCAGCCCGGACCTGCACTGGGGTGGCCGCGGAGATCCGCGCGTCCCATCCCTGCCCGCCCTCCTTAAGCGGAGGTGAGGAGCTGTTCTCCCGTCGGAACGGGCTGAGGGGGAAGAGAAAAGCGGTGGTGCCCTCTCCCTACACCCGCTCCCTGTGCCCGCAGCCTGTGCCCGCTCCCTATATCCCCTGCTCCGGCCGGTCGGGGGGAGCGGCCCCGGGCAGCCCCGGGAGGCGCGGCGGGAGCTGGGGGCGGGGGCTGCCGGCCGGGGCGGGGGCTGGCGCGGGGCTGGGATGATAAAAGCGGGGGTAATTGCATTTAGGCAAATGAGGCAGCCTCGGCCCTCCCCGTCGCCAGGTCTATAAAGTGCGGAGCGCTCCCGCGGGCGGCCAATGCGCGGCGAGCAGCGCTCGGCTCCCGCTGCGAACGGTGCGTGTCCGTCTGTCTGTCCGTCCGTCCGTCCGTCCGTCCGTCCGTCCGTCTGTCTGTCAGTGTGTGCCTGCAGGCGTTAGAGTGCGTGTCTGTGTGCTTGTGGGGGTACGTGCTTGTGGACTTCTGTGGGTGTATGTCTGTATGATGTGTCGGGCTGTATAGGAGGAAGAGTGCCTGCGTGTCTTGTGCGTTCACACCTGTGTGCTGCATGCGCAAGCCTGGCTAAGGGTGTATTTGGTGGTGTGTGTGAGCATCCCTGGACAGAGTGCGTGTGGAGAGCTGTGTGTGTGCAGCTCGTGTGTCACGGGTGAGCTTATAACTAGATCTACATGTACATGGCTATGTGTGCATAAATGTGAGGGTGTATTCAGATGCACAAACATCTGTATGTGAAGGTGTGTGCCCATGTAGCTCTGTGCTTTGGTCTGAGGATGGGTGCACCTTGATGTGTGTCTGCATGCTGTGGTGCCCAGCTGCAGGGTTTATGCACACCCAGGGCAGCAGGTGTGTGTCTGTGTGTGTGATCTGTCCCTGAATGTGTAAGTGTGCAGGTTACCCTACAGGCACTTACCCTGCACCCCACAGGACATCAAGGCAGCCATGAGGCTCCCGCTGGCTTTCACCGTGCTGCTGCTGGCCTCTGCACAGGCACTGGCTGATGAGATGGCAGCTCCCGATGACCTCAGCTACTGGGCAGACTGGGCCGACGGTGAGCAGAAGGTGAGTGCTGAGGCTGAGGGCTGGATGGGTGCTGGGGGTGCTGGGACTGTGCTGAGTGCCGTGCTGTCACCCCACAGGAGGAGCTGCCGCTTCCTCTGGAGCACTTTCTGCAGAGGATGGCAAGGAGACCCCGGCCCCAGCAGTTCTTCGGCCTCATGGGCAAGCGGGATGCGGGTGAGCCAGACAAGGGCACCCCTGCATGCTGTGCCAGCATCCATCCGCACCCCAAAGAGGTCCCCTTCCCTTCTCACTTTGTTTTTCTCCAGAGTTTTCTTGTTGCTTGTTCAAGCTTAGTATAAGATAAACCCCCAGTCAGAAAGGAACGGGTTTCAGGCTAAACTGCTGAGTACACACAGTAAGGAGTATGTTGGCATCAGATTTTGTTGTCTCTTCAAAGAGAAATGCAATTGTAAACATCACCTTAATTTTCCTTATGTCTCTGGAGCGTGCTTGGTGTCATTTCTGTATTTGATGCTTTAAAATAATGCAGTAACATCATATATGTTTGCCTGTTTGTGTTTTTTGTTGTTGTTGTTGTTGTTTTTTAATTACTCTTCCCTTTTTTTTCTTTCCTTTCTCCTCCAACCAGGATATGGCCAGATCTCCCACAAAAGTAAGTTAAAAAATGTAAATATTTTAAATACTTATGTGAAGATACTCAGATGGAGAACTGCATGTTTCAGGGTGCAGGTGTGGCTGAGTTTAGCTGAGGAATGGCAGCACCAGAGGTGGATCACTGCTCCACCCCACGGTCATGTCTCAAACCTGTACTCAATATGAGCCGCCACTCGCTGGGAGATCTCAATCCACATTAAAGTGAGGATGCTGCAGCTCTTAATTTCTCAGGGGGCTCTGTAAACCTTTCTTAGAAGCGAGGCAGGCTTGCTGCCAGGCTCAGAGAGGAACAATTAAGACAGCAAACTCTGGAAGATTAGAATTGTGAATTCCCAAATCCCTGAACATGATTCCAGGGATAAGTGAGATGCCGTGAGGTGCTCCCTGTGCTGTCTGGGTTTGAGTCAGCCCTACTGACAGAAGGGCTGGCTGCTAATCTGCCCTACAAACAGGAGCAGCCAACAGAAGCAGTGTGCATTCCTTGCTTTGTGCCTGTGCCACACTGAGTGGGAGGTGGTGTCAGCAGTGTGCTGTATCCTGCTTGTGCACAAGGACAGGTGTATTCTCTATCTGAAGATGCTTAAATAGGATCTGAAGACCTAATCAGTTTAAAAATTATTTTCTTACTTTGTGAGACCTCCTCTGCCCACACAGAGGTCAATAAGTTCTCTGTTCATCACTGGATTTTGTCACTGGAAGACCAATTACAGAGTCAAACATCCTGCTGGCTAAAGTAAAAAAAAAACCTGCAGCCTTCCAAAGCTGCTTCAGCTCCTGCGAGGTCTGAAATTGTTCCTCTGGGCCTGTAGATGAAGTAGCCAGGCAAAATTTTCCCAAAGAGAAATCTCTGTTTGCCTCAAAAGTCAGCTTAGAGAAAGAAGAATGGCTCCTTTTCCATCCTTACCTGAACTACAGCTGTTGCCACATCTGATACGTGCCAGAGGCCAAAAGCTGGAGTAATTTATCCTCTACAAATCCAGTGGCTTGAGGAGTGCTCAGTGGAACAGGAAGGTAATAAATATTCCACAAATAGAGCCTGGCTGTCTGACTTAGACACGGCCAGACAGCATCGCACTGGTTCCATCTCTAGTAAGGCTCTGCCTGGTTGGTGAGGAGGGTTTAACACCTACAGGTAGAGTAGGTGTATCATACAGATGAAAGCTCTGCCAGGACGCTGCCTTTGACAAGACTGACAAAACTGTATCGGGAAATGAGTAAGAATCAGTTACTGGTTGTTGCTTTTCTGTCATATTTAAACAAAGAAAAGAGGCAACGCATGTCAATCTGAGTCAGTAACCAATATTTGTTCTCCGTGCTCTGAGAGTGGCATGAAAAATGAGTATGTGAGATGAATCATTCTGAAGTCTGTGTCTTCTTTCCTTGTAGAATGCATTGTCTTAAGAGCCCTCCTATTTAAAATGTATTAAAACATCCCCAAATATATTTTTTCAGGGCATAAAACAGACTCCTTTGTTGGACTTATGGGCAAAAGATCTTTAAGTTCTGGTATGTATGTGACTGAATCAGTAATACACAGCTGCTTAACTCTGTTGCCCCTGTTCTCACCCATGGGCTGGTAGAAGAGAGCTCTCTGAGAAGGGACTGGGGCTTTCTGAATCCACATGTGTCAGGGTGCCCCTGGCCCTGCTTTCTGGTGTGGCTGGACCTGCTGCTGGCTGCCACCAAGCTGGTGAATTAAGGTGATGGTCCCCAGGGCGCTTCCCTCACTCCTCTGTCCTTTTCAGTGTGTGTTCTTCTTGTCTTCAAGGTGCTATGGCAAGGAAGCGACATTTCACTGATGCATCAGGGAAAAAAAAAATCAGGCTGAAAACATGAACCTATTTCAACTTGCACTCAATTCCAGGTCTCCCAGATAAAGGAGTATTCTCTTTGTCTCTGCAGATTACTCTTGCTCAGACTTGGAGCAGGAGGTGAAAGAGCAGAGCTTTGCAATTGGCAGCATCTAACTCTGCAGGTGCAGCTGTTAAACATTCTGGGTTTTAATTTTACCCACAAAATGGAAAAAGCTACAAACAAACACTTAAGTCCTTGAATGAATGCTGTGAATTTCTACTATTTTCCCATAGCCTTCCTCCCTTACAAGCATGAGCCTGTAGGTGATTCTGGGCTGCCAGAAGCTCCAGCTCTGCTGTGGGGCTGCGATGAAAAAATCATAAAGCCACAAATGCTTTAAATAAAGCCATCATGAGCCATAAAGCATCAGTTAATTCCCTAGTATAGGAATTTTTTAAAAAAAGAATGAAAAAAAACCCCAAGCCCTAATGCCCATTTCATGTCTCTGAAATAGTTTTCTCTGTTTTGTTAAATGGATGATAAAAGTTAAATTACTAGCTGACACCTTTATATTATGTGGATACATGCTGTGATCTATATTCTGCAATTATGGTTGTCAGGAACTTTTATTTTCAATTAATCCCCGTTCAGACTAGTAATATTGCTCTCTGCATCATCTTGCAAATTGCTATGTATCATGAATAATTTCGTACAATTTTATCTGCGGTGGCAATAGCTATTAAATACATAATACCTGTAAATATCTCTGCTATCATAAAAGTAAATAGCCTGGAAGTAACAAATGGGGTTTTGTAATCCCAATGGAATCATTTGTGTGAGTATGAGGATGCAGTATACAGCAAATGTTTGAAAAAGGCAAAGATTTGATTGCTTTGATTTCAAAATCTCTGGCATAGTTGGAGTACTGTGCTGTGGTATTTAAGTATTTATCTGTAACAAAGGGAAATAATGAGGTTTTACCCTGCTGAGCTGTGGCTGACGTGAAAAACCACACCTCACTGTGATGGTGACACTCAGAAGTGGCAGCTCCTGCAGCACATCGTGCTGAATGCCCCCAGGCTTGCAGGGTGCTCACGCACGCCAGGCTTGTGCTTTGCGGTGCTTCCTTGGGGTCACAGCAGAGGTGACCAGCTCTGCCTGCTGAGGTCAGGCCCTGCCCAGAAGTGCTCTGCAGAGCTCCCTCGTGTTAGAGCAGCAAGGAGGAAAGCTCTCCCACCACTGCTGAGCGCTGTTTTTGACTGGACTGCTATAGGTGGCAGTTGCCCATGGGGTGCTCTGGGTTTAGCCTAGCTTCTGCTGCAGCCTTTGGTACGAGTTATGGCTGTGAGTACGGGCTGGAGGCAAGGAAGGTTTATGCTGGGAACAGGAGGTGGGAATGTCAGTGCAGAAAGTCTTTTAGATTCAGGCATTGATTTCAGTGCTCAAGTCCCCTCTTCGTAATGAAATATTTGAAGATGAAAAGGTTGTGAGCTAAGAGTACTTCAGGCAGCTCATAGATGAGAAGCAAAAGGCACAGACCCTCAGCATCCTGAAGAATTACATGTTCTGAGGGGCAGAACCAAATTAAGCAGCTGGGGGCTGTGCCAGGACCCCAAATCTCTGCTGGCAGCAGCCTCCGAGCAGCTCTGTGGGGCAGGAGCATCACTGGGAGGTGGGGAACCTTGGAGTTCTCATGGAGCTGCAGCCTCCCTGCTCCCTGGCTGCAGGCGCCATGTGGGCTGTGGGATTATGTGTGGCTGTTCAATGTGTCTCATGCTTTTCTGCTTCTTGCAGGGTCCTCTGAAAGGAGCATAGCACAGAATTACGAGCGAAGGCGTAAATGATACATTCCCGCGCGTTATTTATTAAACTTTATTTGTTCCAATGGCCAATGCGGTGTAATATAAACCGACCACTGTATGGAATAATTATTTATTTAACAATACTAAATGGTTTTGCGTTGTTTGGGGTTTTTTTTGTTTTGTTTTGTTTTGGTTTTTTTTGAGTTAGACATTCAATAAAATGATTATTTTTCATGTAGTGGCAGCGACACGTGTTGCATAGGAGCGTTGGGTCCTGGAAGGACATCTCCTTCAGGACCGGTGACCTTGGTGACGTCTCACAACAAAGCACATTGTTCAATATGACCTGTAGAGTTATGTTCACCAATCAGAGGTTCTTTTATTCATCAAAAGTGAGTCTGTATCAGCTTCACAACCATGCAGAACAGAGCTGATGTACAGTCTAGTGCCTCGATTTGTTTTCATGGTTTATAATGTACTGTAATTTCTGTATCAAAATATATTTGTATCATTGCAGCATGTTTTACGTTTTCTGACTACATATCTATATATTTTAAAAAGGTGGGAGGGGTAAGGTTTGAATGTGAATCCAAAGTCTTCATTTCATAGCCTGGAATTTTATGATAGTAACATTTTAAATAAAATCTGCTCTGGGGATTTTGCAACATACTTCCTTTGGTGATAGTGATGGCGTTATTTCCAGAATGAGACACAGATCCAAGAAACTGATCTCAGACTAGAATACTCTGCAGCATAATGACTTCCTTTTGCAGGGAGGCTGTGGGCCTCCTCCTGTAGGGCTGGTGAAATCTTTGGGGGATTTGCTACTGGAAGCAGCAGCTCTGGGTCACTCAAGGTGCCACCCCTATGGAATCCAAAGTCTGTGCTGGCTGAGTGAGAAGGGCCCACTGTGTCCTCCAGTTCATTTGCTGGATTTCATCCACTATTGTCTGTTATTTGAAAGCCGAGCTTTTAATAAATTGTAGCCCTCTGATTCACAATAAAAACACCTGTTGACTTGGACCAATGCAATGTAAGAGAAAAACATGTGGGTATAATTACCTTTTTAATTAAAATGTCTGGTTACTATATTTCCAGACAGTCCCAAAATGCTACATTCACCTCACCAGCTGCCAAAGCATCTGAAGATCTATTTTTTTTCCATCTGCTAAAAGCTATCATTCTCTGTTGCCTTCATTCAAGCCTTCATTGTAGACTAATCAGCAGTAAAAACATAGTCTATACAAGCTGAATTTCAAAATAAGCAGTACAAAAGGATTAACTAGTTGTTGTTTTCCATTTTTGAAGTGAACTCAGCAAAATCAATTTTCAAGTTTATCTGAGACATTCCCACAGCTGTACCTATTAACAGCGCTGATGGACATAGGCCCTTCCTTCTGCTGTATATTGATGAGATTCCCCCAGAGCCTCCTCTTCCCCAGACTGAACAGCCCCCGCTCTCTCAGCCTCTCCTCACAGCACAGATGTTCCAGTTGCTCCATCATGTTGGTGGGCCATCCTCAGACTCTGCAGTGCCCAGGTCTCTCCTGCACTGAGGAGCCCAGAACTGGACCCAGCATTGCAGGTGTGGTCTCACCGACACTCAGTGAGGGGCTGCGTTGGCTCCTGCTGAGCTCAGTGAGCAGGGGAAGCTGTGCTGAGCTGCAAGCACTGCTGAGGGAGCACAGCCATATGCATGTGTGCACTGAGTAATGCTCAGTGAAGGGGGAAGAACAAATAGCCCCAGACAGCAGGGAGGGTGAGTCTCATACATGTGGAGGGCAGCACAGGTGTTAGTTAACAGCATCCAGCAGAGGTAAGGCCTGAATCTTCTGGTGGAACCATTTTCCCTGGAAGGAAAAGCTGACCCTTCAGCTTCACAAACCCTCCTGTTATATGGATCCCTGCAGAATGCTTATTGACGTTTGAAACAGCTTGTCTTCATTTCTGATAGCATAATAAAGTAAGGTTTGTGCTAATTCATGTTTTGAACAAGAAAACTGGCATTGATGTCTATGCTTGCACAGAAACACATTCCCAGGTACAAATAGAACAACCACACAACATGAGACAGGGACTGAAACATTCCAGCTAACTCCGCCACCAGCAAAAAATGGGTAGCATTTCAGGGCAGTTTCCCCAGTTTGAGAAGGAGCATTTGGGAGCATGTTTGGAGCAGCAGCCCATCCCTGCAGTGTGCAGGGAGGACATGCTTCACTTCAGTGATGCTCTGGAGGATGAGAAAGAGGAGGAGGGGAAGATTCCTGCTTCCCTCTGGTGTTCTGCCCGTGCTCATCTCACTGCCATCAGGGTCCTCCTGATGCTACAAGGCAAAAGTGCAAATTCACAGCCTAATTCTTATGCCTTTATTCCTGCTTTTATTAGAAACAATATAGTTTATGCGTTATTGAGAGCTAAAACTTCAGACGTACTTTTTAATCACTTGTCTTAATCTCCCTTGTGAGGCAGTTCTTTCCCTTAGCTTTTAAATACTTTTACGTGGTAGACAGCATTGTAGCCCCAGGCCACCTGCGTGTTCAGCCCCACAACTCAACTGCAAGTTCTGGGAGGGTTTCACTGAGCCCCCCACTGCTCTGTCACTTCCAGCCACATCCATGACACAGGCAGAGCCGTTCCTGTTTGTAGCAGCCTGACATCATCGGTGAAGCTACAGTATGGCATCAATCAGTGAAATGGCAGCGAGCTTTTAGAAAAAAAATATTGAAAATCTGTCTAGGAAGTCAGCACAGAAAGCAATCCCAGAGTGATGCTGGTAATTGTCCCACTGGGGAGGTGCTGCAGGCAGTTTGACATTGCAGGCACCTTCAAAGCACTCCGCCTCCTTTTTGCTTCTATTTTCCCCCAGAAATACATCATACACATGCTTTATGGCTGGTGGCTGCTCACTTGCTGCCCACCAGTGCAACTTTGTGTCCCGTATCCCAGTTCCTTCTGGCTCCCCCATGTTTGCTGGCTCTGAACCGGGAAGCAGCCCCTCACTTCCATCATCACAGTTAATTAAGGCATAGAGTAAAACCTAAATGATTAGTGTTGCAACAAGTTAACACTTGGCTGAAGTAAGACCCTATTGGCAATCCCCATGGAGGCTACAGTTGGTAATGTCTCTCACACACAAATGCACTCCCCTCCCCAGGCAGGGGATGCTGAACCCACACTCAGCAGCTGGCCTTGATGAAATGTGACCCAGAAGACAGTCAGCTCCATCCATCACCACCACTGCTCTGCTGTATTGAGGCTGTTTTCCCACCATGCAGATGTGGCAAAATTCACTGTGGAAGACTGCCAGGGGTCTGTCCTTGCCTGCAGCTCACACCAGGGTAGCTTGGGTCTCGCAACACTTGCCCACCCAGCTGCCACTAGCGAGTCCTTTGTTGCTGTCCTGTAAGGCTGCTGGCTTTCAGTACAGTCCTAAGCAAAAGAAGAGGAAGAATCTGGAAATGTCTGAGCGGAGTGATCCCTGCAGAGGAGCCCAGTCCCCAGACATTGTTAGCTGGAGCAGAGTAGCACCAAGAGTTGTTTTTCAAATTATTCATGTGATTCTTAAAAATGCTGTTTTTTCCAGACTAAGCCAATAAGAGCTCCTTCAGAGCTACCAAGAACCATTATCTATATGAAGACTTTGTCCCTGTATGTACCTAAACTATAGCTCAGATAACTGCTTCAGCATAAAGAGAACTGTGCAAGTCCCTCTGCGAACTTTGTTATAGACCAAATTTTCCTGAGCAATTCCCATAGCCACAATATTGTAGACTTTGTTAATGAACATTGCCAGTATGCTAGGACAGGAGCATACAGCAGCTCTTTCCCCAGGGCATTGCCACACTACTCTGCCAGGATGCAGCTGCCTGTGGGACTGCACACAGTGTGGTGTCCTCTTGCTATCTACAGAATGGTGCACTTCCCCTTATAAGAAACAGCTGATACCTGAAGGGTAGGTTTGTGTTTGTTTTTGTTTTGCTGTCAGCAAGTGTACAGAGTGCTTGAATCTATCTACATCCTTCAGGGACACTATGTAGACCCTCCTCACATTACTCTCAGTGTTTCTGAAAGAGCACAGACTGAGACATTTGTCAACAGGAGGGGCATCTGGGATCTGTGGAATTCACAGAACCACAGAATCACAGGGGTTGGAAGGGTCCTCAAGTGATCATCATGTCCAACCTCCCTGCTAAACAGTTACCCTTCAACAGGTTGCATAGGCAGGTGTCCAGATAGGTCTTGAATACCTCCACAGAGGGAGATTCCATAGCCTCTCTGGGCAGCCTGTTCCAGTGCTGCATCACCCTTACTGGAAAGAAGTTCTTCATGATCTTCCTGTGTTCAGGCTTTAGGCCATTACTCCTTGTCTTATAGCTACACACCACCAAGGAAAGCCTGGCCCTCAGCCATTTATCTCTCACCTCCTTTTAGCTATTTATGAAGATGTTGATATTTATTTCATAGAATCACAGGATGGTTGGGTTGGAAGGGTTTTAAGATCATCTAATTCCTACCCTTACCTACAGGCAGGGACACCTCCCTCTGGATCAGATTGCTCAGAGCCCCATCCAGCCTGGCCTTACATGCTTCCAGGGAGGAGGCATTCACAACCTCTCATGGCAACCTGTTGCAGTGTCTCACCACCTTCACAGTAAAGAATTTCTTCTTACATGCCCTTACAAAAAGTCTCTTCCCAGCTTTTCTGTAGGCCCCCTTCAGGCCACTATAAGGTCCCCCTGGAGCCTTCTCTTTTCCAGGCTGAAGAGCCCCAGGTCTCTCAGCCTGTCCCTGTGGGGTAGGTGCTCCCAAAAGGCACAAGCACAGTGTAGAAAAGTACTACAATTCAAGCAACATCCTCCAGAAGAAAACCTTGCTTGGATAAGACATTCCTTTGTTGCTGAAGGAACAAACACATACAACAGGGCTACATTAAGACTTCATTTCAAAGCAGAAGTTAAACATTGAACCTCTCTGATAACAGATTTTCTGAGTGAAAAATGGGCTATAGTTATACCTTTTAAGTTATATGATGGGCACAACTGCAAAATTAAGTTTTCAGGATGATAAAAAAGCAATATTTTAAGAAACATTTTGCATATACCTGCAGTTATTTAAAGGTGAAACATTTTGCTTATGCACTTAGCTGTTTTTTTAATTGCTCACAGGATGTACCCATGCACTTGAGATTATTTTAATAGCTGTACACCACGCAGCTGAGGAAATTATGTTGCTTGCTGTTTCATTTTTCTTACAGCTTTTGTTTGTGAGACGCATCAAACGGTGCAATACTGGGATTCCACGCAGAAAAAGAGCTGCTGTTTGTTCTCATTAAGGCCTGCAGGGCAGCCCATGCTCAGTCCCCTGTGCTGTGCTCCCAGCTGCAGCCCGAGCAGCCTTGGGCCCCGGCACCTGCTGCATGTCCTGGTGCTGCAGCAGGTGCTGCTTGGGGTGGGCTGGTTTGAAGGAAATCACCTGGAAAGGAAGACATCAGCATAAATGATTTCCTTTTAAAGTGCACACTTCTGTTCGGTGCTGAGAGCTCACCAAGAGTTTATTTGCTTATCTTTTTCAATTGTTTTCTAAGGAAAGTTTTGTTTTATCATCGTTGCTGGGATTGCTGCGTGTAAAGCACACAGCTACCTGCATTGCAAGAGGATGATTTATTGCACTGAATATGAAATATGAATATCTCATCCACCACTTACCAGTACAATGGCTAAATGAATATGGGCTGGAGCACTTTCCAGCTCAGACAGCGTATGTTTGTTAGCAAAAGAAAAAATAATAAAGTAGAAACAATCATAACATTTTTCTTCTGTCCCTCTCAAGCCAATTGAATTTGCTCTGCTTCCCAGATTGAAGTGTTTGTGTTGAACAGCAACCAACAAGCCCATTACATATTACAAACCATATTAGAGAAAGTCAGCTTGAACTATAACACTGATACATTATTAGTATATTTCAAAGATATTTATTTAATGGTAGTAGATTTTATGGTGAATTACGTAGCCAAGATAGAACCTTTCATATTTTCCTTTGCCAAGCAAAACAGATGTTTCAAAGCTTTTAATGCTAATTCTTACAAAGCTTGTCCAAGAGGCTCCTCGAGAAAGGTGCCCAAAGCCAACACAGTGCTGACACATCTCACTTTCTCTGATGTTTTCGACCTGTAGCGGGGTCATAGGATTATATGAGATTCCCAAACTTTGTGCTGTACAAGAAATGAAGTTTACAGGCAATACGTTAAGAAAATAAAATATTAAAATAGCTCAGAAAGGAGAATATTTCCATTATAACAGAAATAGGATGTTTCAGTGAGTCTTTTACAAAATTTCACGAGTTTCATCACATTAGTTTGGAGGCGCTTATAAATGGAAGGGACATCACCTGTTTACATGGCCTGATAGTGATAGGACCAGTGGGAATGTCTTTAAACTAAAAAAAGGGGAAATTTAGGTTAGATGTTAAGAAAAAATTCATTACTGAGAAGGCAGTAAGGTGCTGGCACTGCTGCCCAGAGAGCTGTGGTGCCCCATCCCTGCAGGTGCTCAAGACCAGACTGGATGGGGCCCTGGGCAGGCTGAGCTGCTGGGGGGGCAGCCCTGCCCATGGCACAGGGTTAGAACTGGATGATCTTCAAGGTACCTTCCAACCCAAGCCATTCTATGATTCTATGTAAAATCTATCTATCTTTCGTTGGTGCAAAGAGCATTTTTAAGATTTTCTCAGCAGGACTTTTGATTTGAGCTTTCAACCTTTTGGTCAACTCTTAGAATTGTGCAGTGAGTTTTCACTTCCTGACACAGAAAATACATGCAGAAGCTGCCATGGAGTATCGCTTCCTTAATCTTTATTAATATTTGGCTATTAACTCACATGGTGATGCTAAGAAACAAGAGGGAAGAATTTATTTCTATTTGTACTAGAGATTCAGCAGTTTTACCTGAATGGGATATTTCGGTGATCTGAAACTCAGAGCATGCAAGCTTTTTGGTTATCCAAAAAAATGAAGAAAAAAAAAAGCATATTTAAAACAATTTAAATTGTATCACAAAATACTGTATTGAGAAGAACTACGCAAGTTCTTTCTGAAAGGAAACCATGAGCAGGGCCCAGTAGCACCATCCAGCAGCCAGAATCCCCTCTTTCATGCAGCTTTCACTGACAGAGATAACCGTGCTCCAAAACACAGGGTGAGAAGTGAGCTCAGGCGTTCAGAGCAGCAAAGTGACCACAGTGCTCTCACATTGCTACACCTTTTACACACACCTCAAGAGATACAACAACCTCAATACTCCCAAACACACACTTTAAGCATTTGACCCAGCTGACCATTTGGCCACTGCTGTAGTATTTAAGGGTGATTATGGCACAGTCCTAAAGTTCAATACTTTTTCAAAGCCCTGCTCCACTGAAGTGCCCATGAATCTGTTTTTGCCTCTACTGAGCAAAGGAGATCAAAAGTTATAATGGAACAAAAAACGGCCCCTGATTGTTTGCAACATTATTTCAGGTAATGTAATTGAATGTAATGAGTGATACCTCCTGTACTTTGGTTTTGATTGATTCCTTCAGATTTGTCTAAAATAGAAACAATTAAACAAGCAAATAACGATCCTGAGATTTAGATTAAAGATAAACCTTAAACAAGAAGCACTTTCCATGGAGTATCCTGAATGGAGCCATTCATTTTGGCCTGTCAAGTAATGGTGTGGCTTCAGAGGCAATTGCATTTGCTATTTACCTATCTTTCTCCCCGTGTTTGAAGTAAAAACAATGTGTTACCTTGCTCCACTTTTTGCTTAGCCTTGCACACCAAGATATCTCTTCATCCACTGAACTGCAGCTTACGGGGAACAGAAGTGGAAGAAGCTGTGGAGCTGCCGAGCACAAAACCACTCCATCTCCTGTCCTGCAAGTACCACGTGCCAGGCATCACCTGGAATGTGCTCTGTGGCTCTTGGGACTTAGCAGAGGTGAGACAGGAACTCAAAGGCCAAATGTAAATATTGTTCTATTGTCAGCAGCCTGATAATAACAATATTTATCTTAAATGTGTGCTGGTTGCCCATCACCTGTTCCTTACCCAGTTGTTAAAAACTGCTGATGTGCCTGTAATACCAAATTTCTATGAAATAATCTGTAGTAAAGTATTGTGTCTGAAGACAGAAGAAAGTTTTGTTCCACTGTGACACCAGGCTTCCTACCATCCCAGCTGCAGACCTGCTCTTTGGCACTTCAAAATTAGCAGTGAGAAATCAGCTGGGAGCCAGAGAGCTGCAAATATTAAGGGCAGCTTTTATCCACCGGGAAAATGTAGCATCTTTCATTCCCTCCAAGGAACTGTGACAGAGCCAAGTCATCACTGGAAAGTATTTGCATATTAAAATTGTTTCATTATCTCATAAAAGTCTCTAATCAGTTGTTGGTGTGCTAAGAGAAGAGGAACGTTAACCAAAAGGAAGAGGAAATAAATGCAAATACATCTTCACAATCCCAAGCAGAAAAGACTACAAAAATATCAGGTAGATTTGGGACAAAAAGTAATGACAAAAATAATAAAAATACGATTTTGACCATGATAAAAGGAAATACACCATAGTAATTGATTCTTTCATAGGCTACCTCAGTAAGACATTTATACAGAGGACACACTTCTACAGAGAGTCAGCCACTGCATTTATCTTCTTTTTCTATTTCAAGCTGGGGCAGTAAGCCATGCTTAATTTTAAACATGACAGAAGGGCTGTCTGACAGCTCCAGCTGTTTCAGCTTGTGCTCTTCTGCACCACAGCAGAAGTATCTGAGCAAAACTCGACATGAATCACCCTGAGCTGTTTTGAAATCATTTAATTCTTTAACAGATAAGGAAGTATGATTTAAAAATAAATAGATCATGCTGAGGGATTTGAACAAAATTTCTGTAGCCTGGCATCCGTCACAAGTCAGATTTGGAAAATACAGGGAGACAAGGGGAAAAAAAAAACAACTACAACACACCAAAGAGACACCTCTAGACCTACCAGCACCATTGGTGGCTTCTCCCTGTGGAAGGCTGTAGGTTTCTGGGAGCACAGGTATGGCTCCATCCCCTTTCTCACCCCTCACCTACATGAGCTTCTGACTTTTGCCCTCATGACATTCACCTTACAATTGCACACTGCCCACGTATACTCAAATTATCTTCCTCCCAGACCAAGTCCTACAGGCCCTCATTTGAATGAGTAACACTGCTGGAAGTGTTTCAATCCACAACTACCCTGGCCTGGCCAGATCTGAGCTGGTGGCTCTGCCTGGGCTCACTGGCACCATGGCATGACCCTCTCAGCCACATGACCTTCCTGATGCCCCAAAGGGCAACAAACATTCAGTAGGGACACAGCTGTCCAGGAGCGTCTCCTGGCACACAGCATCAAAGTACAGCCTCAATCTCATGGCTATGCTGCACAATTACACTTCAAAGAGACAGGAAGCCTGCTTCACTTCCCCCCTCCAGAAACATATTTAAGTTCTAGATCCCCATTTTTCTCCCGCAGAGAAGAAAAAATAATAACAAAAATTCCACCTTCCTGCTGAAAACTCCAAACCAAGATCATTGTATCAAAGGGAGCACACGCAGCCAGAAGTGAAGAAAACGTGCATCCCAGCTGGCCATTCCTGAACTTACCTCCACAGCATCTTCAGAAGGCAGAGAAATGAAATGGCTCTGCTAAAGAGGGGAGAGGGGCTGAATTGCTTTTTGCAGCTCATCAGGGAAGTTTATGTTGGAGTGAGGAGCTGAGCACAAGTTTCCTATCCCCTTAGAAAATGAGAAGTTCAAAACCTGTGCTGATAGCAGCATCTCACTGTGCCTCACAGAACGACATGTGAGGCATTATTTCAGAAAATGGAGCTGGGTATCACTCCAAAATGCACACATCTCTTTTCTCAATGACCTTCGAGTTGGCAATGCACCTTTTGCATGAGTAACTCATCCACTGCCAAGATAGGCAACTCTACCACCACCTAAACCAGATTCTGCACTAAAAATTCATACTAATTTATGGCCCATGAAGCTCTAAATTCCCAGACACTGGCTCTGTGTGGAATCCTCTGTGTCAGCAGACTTTTCAGCTGCGGGCAGTGAAGAAAAAATCCTTTTTGCAATTCAGAAAAGACCAGGAAGGGCAGACTGCTCAAAGCTGGGATTCCTGCACATTCCTGAAATACACCGCAAGGAATCCAAACATCTGCAGAGGGCAGCCTATCATCTGCCCAGGTAACAGCAACCTGTTCACCCACCGTGCAGCTCCCCTATGCTTCCTCACCTACCTGATTTAAGCTGGAGGAAACAATCACATCATCTTCCTGCCCTGTCCTCAGAGGCTGCCATAAGAGTTACAATTAGCATCAATTGGGATAATCATTCTATTTGCATTTTTAAGCTATTATTAGCAAGCCGTCAGTCAGCCAATAATTTGCATCACTACCCCCCTCCTTTTTGTGCTAAAATAATAATGGTTTTAATCAAAAGCAATTTGTATTAATATATGTTTTGCCCCAGGTGTTAAGAGCAGTCTTCAAGAGCGGTGGCGAGAGATGTTAAATAACACCATTTATTAATATAGGTGACTACTGATAGCTTTGGAAGTAGCAGAAATGGGGGCTGCTCTTTTTGCAGGCAGCTTCTTAGCAGGACTCCCGGGCACACAGAGGGTCACACACTGCATGAACACCTATGCTCCTTATATTAACAATCACAAGAATGGTATGGAGGGGTAGACCTCAGAATAAAACCAATGTTTCCCATTCCCCTGCCCAGTGCTACCTTACACATTCCTTAGAACTAGCATTATCTACTTGTTTCACACTTCTGATTTGTAATATCATAACTGGTTTTAAATTACTTTCAAACGCAATAATGAGTGCACTCAGTGCATTTAGCTCTGAGCTGCCTTCTCACCTGCAGCACCAGCATAATAAGCTCTGCGCGGTATCTCGCGAGCAAGTTTAATCAAACCTTTCCTTTCTATGATCTTTGCTCCTATTCTAATCTAATGCTTAATAAAAAAATCCCATCAACAAGCGCATGTGAAAAACCGAGCTCCGGACACAAAGCGGAACGGGACAACAGCGGCTTTCAGGATCACGAGCGGGCTGCTCACGGCGCCGGGCTGCCAGCGCCTGCCCTCTGCCGGCCGGGAAGGGCCGAGAAGGAATTCTGCCTGCCCTGCAGCACAGCGGTGCTCCGCCCTGCCAAAATGCAGGCTTCTTCATAGAGAAAAGTGGTCCCTGCTTGCTGATTCCTAATCGGTTATAATAATGTGTGAACATAGTCCCGATTATTTTTTTCCCCAAATTAAATGTAGAAAGAAAAGGAGGTGAACGCAGAAAGACAAAAAGTAAAACTTTTTGGAGAAGAGAAAGCTCCGGGGAGACCTCCTTGTGGCCTTCCAATACTAGAAGGGAGCACAGAAACAGGAGGAGAACGGCTGTTTATGAGGATGGATAGTGATAGGACAAGGGGGAATGGTTTTAACTGAGACAGGAGAGGTTTGGGTTAGATATTAGGAGGAATTTTCACTCAGAGGGGGGTGAGGCACTGGAACAGGTTGCCCAAGGAGGTTGTGGATGCCCCATTCCTGAAGGCATTCAAGACCTGGATGTGGCTCTGAGCAGCCTGGTCTGCTGGTTGTTGACCCTGCACATAGCAGGGGGTTGAAACTCGATGATCTTTGAAGTCCTTTTCAACCCAGGCCATTCTGTGAATCTATGAAAACCACTAAGAAGGGTGTTGCACGCTGGATCTCCATCCCACTCTCCAAGCTACAAGTCCATCTTCAGCCACCTGGCCAACTACATGTGGCTGTTGCCTTAAATCAGAAAAAAAACCCAAAGAAACAAAAACAAAAAAACCCAAAAAACTACACGGCTTCACAAAAGTCATAAAGGCTGTAGAATTCATGCCTATATATGGGGAATGAATTAATAGGTTTTTACTCCTGAGACCCCTACCATATATGCCCTTAATGAGAACAAGGCGCACAAACAAGGCCTTCCTCCTCAGGACTCCAGAAAATGGTTATAATAATTAGGATCACCAGTATAGGATCTTGCCTTACTAAGTAAATGCCCAATGCACTGTGAATTAAAAAGAATTATGGTAGTTTTTCTTAAATATCTGACTCTTCCACAAGACTACTTATCCCTCCTACAGCCTACCACCTGCTTGTTGCTCTTCCTTATCTCACAAGTGAACAACATTGCAGCAGAATGTGCATTAGAGTGATGAGAGAACATGTGCTGCATCTATTTTTTTACTGCAGGCATTTTCATACCAGCTGAGCCTTGGAAAGTTCACAGTAACAGGTCTTATCTTTACACAGCAGAAGCCAATCAATACACTCTATACTCCTTGCCCAAGTCAAAATATACTTTAGTGCTTCAAAAAAAAAAAACAAAAAAACCCAAGGCAAACATATGACCCTTATGTAAATAGGTCTGCAGGAACGTATTATCTTACTCATGGCACGCTGATAACAAGTATGTGCAAGGCCACTTCTAGTAAAGCTGGACAGTTCCTGAGCTCCACAGTACTGAGAGATTTCTGGATCAAAGAGGCAAATTCAGAAATTCAAAAAGATTCAATGGATTAGGAGGGGTGAAAAAAGTAATGGACAATCAATCACCTTATGAAATATTTTTTTTTAATACCAGAAGTGCTTATGGCTTCGGTTTCCCTGTCAAAAGGGACGTTAAACTAGACTACTGTCTAGCACAATGATAGTCAAGTCAGTCTGTAGTGCTCATACTTTTGTTTCAAGTTACCTTTAAAAAAGCCCCTGTTCCTACATAATTATTAAAAATTTGTCCTGAGTTTAAAAAAAAAAAAAAAATTCTTTTTTTTTTGGCAGAGCATTAAAAATTCTTATGCTTTATGAAATCTTTCTTCTTTTCTTTTCCTTTTTCCATTTTCTTAAGCAAGGTCCCTAATCCCATTGTCTTCAAAGGTGCTTTGTCTGACGACCTATGGCTGAGGGCTGGCTCACCACACAGTCGATGACATGCAGCTAAGTGGCAACAGTCTACCTTTCCATCTCACAGTAAGTGAAAAAATCCTTAAAATATTTAGTCATAGTAAAATAGTCATAGTAACTTCCATCAGACTGACACAAATCACCCTGTTAACGCTCTATTTTCAAGAATAATAAATACATTTAAAAATTGAAGCCCCTGAGTTAGAAATAAAGATGTAACTCAGCTTCTCTTCGATAATAGTCACAGCTAACCTCAGACAGGTGGTATATTTAAAAGATTCAAAAGGGACAACTTGTGGCTTTACGCTAACAAGATTCCCATTAGTTTCATTTAAGTATGATCCAGCACCACCACCATTATCAACTCTAGTAAGCACCTCTGCATAGCTACGTATTCTCTTCAAAGTTAGACCAAGGTTCTCATGAATTACTTGAAAGACATTCAGAACAGAGTAATATATCCAAACCCCACACTGAGGCATACAGATCTCTGAACAGCTCAGGTGAACTTGCCTTATTCTCGCAGGACCAACAACAGTTTGCGTCACTTTGCCTTGAGTCCTCAATGCAGAGTTCACAATAAAATATGTTAGATGACTGCGAGGCAAATCAATACATTTGAGACCATCACATAAGGAACCAAAGTTTTCCAAAAAGTATTTTCCCATGAATTTCAAAATTTTGGTACAGCAGGATGAATTTCGTAGTAGAATAACTACAGAAAGCTCTTATTTTCAATAGCATTTTCAAAATCTATCTCAAAGACCACTTAAGCTTTAGATTTGCATATTTATTTTTTCTTCTAAAAGGAGAGCGCATGCAAATTGCTTGCAGCACTTGTATTTAGGATTGATTCTATCAACAGCTACTCTTGAGCAGCTGACTTGTAATGTTTCAGTGTGCGAGCAGAAGGATCAGTTGCTTTAACCCATCTTGGCATCCAGTAGTGGGGCAGCCAGCTGCTTCGCCCTGGGTAGTGCTTCTCAAAGATCTGACGGTAGTAGTAACTTTCTTTTGTTCTAGGAGGATTGAAAGGATATTTCTCCGCTGCCTTTTCCAGCAGAAGGTCATCAACCTGTAGAAACAGCAGAACTCACATTAGGCTGCTTTCTAATTTATGCAAGCTGATTTGCTCAAAGTCAGACATGAGAATTCACCACAAGTGGCCTGTAAGTTTTTTTAAAAAAACCTTTAAACCTATTCTAAAGGCAGGCAGAGGTTTCTCACAGGTGAATTTTTGTCACAGGCTCCTTTCCATCTTTATGGATACATAACCAAGTGTCCAGCACTGTTAATGTTTCTCTCTGCGTTACAAGAGATTATATATAATATCCTTTTGTTATTATGCTCAAGAAAACCCTTTTTTCTTATCCTTCTCTTTGCTGTGAATCAACTTGCACAACTTGAAGCAGACTTCCTCCATGTAAATGGCATCCTATTCTTTTCTGCTCATAATGAGCTGTTCACTCTGCTTGTATAACTGGGCTCCTAGCATCAGAAGATCTGGGATACAGAGGCAGAAGACACTTTTAGCTGCTGACGTGGCTAAGAAAGGAAGGAAGAAAACTTGTACCAGTTGACAATTTCTAAAGCAGCTTCCCCTCAACATGCTGTGTAATTCCCCACAGCCATGAAATAAAATTGCCTCTACTACACCAATACAGGCTCAGTAGAGGCAGCACAACACTAAGAACTGCTTTCTTCCCTGTGGATAAAGTAGAGAAGGACACACACAGTTGGTAGTAAGACAGACAAGTGCCCATCCATAAGCCCTACACATATTTCTGTGTAACAGAGCTCTGGAGTTATTCTCAGTGATTAACTACCTCTATGCACCAGAGACTACCCTTTGTCTGAAGTCAGAATGCTGCAAGTCTTCAGCGGTCATTGGTGCAAAGAGAGGCATTAAAAAGCAAAAGGGCTCAGGTGGGCATAACTACAAAAAAAAAAACAAATGAAATGAACAAGAAAGGATATTAGAGTAATTATATTGTTACTCCGCTACAGAGTAAGTTCATGCAAGTGTTTTCAACTGAAGCAGCTGCTTTACTTACAGCCCAGAAATTGTGTTTGCCAACACTGAACCTAATTTGCAATCCAGATACTTAAATGATGCTCATTTCCTTACAGTCATTTCTGCCAGACTCTAGCATTTCTTTGTACCTATGACTTCAAATGTCTTTAAGCAACTCCCATCCCAGCCCCATCTCTGAAGGCATTTAAGGCCAAGCTGGATGGGGCCCTGGGCAGCCTGACCTAGTGGGAAGTGACCCTGCCCACAGCAGTAGGGTTGGAACAAGCTAATTTTTAAGGTCCCTTCCAACCCAGGCCACTCTACAATTCTGTGAACATGCAAGGCTACTGATTAAAACTTTTCTTGCTCCTCCACCATGAAACTCAAGTTACTATCACATCTAGATTTATTCTCCCAACTAAGAATATGATCTGTTTCCTCTCTGGCAGTAATATCTCAATGTAACTAAATGTGAAAGAGAAAAGCCCCAAATACTGTGGTACTATACCTGTTGATCAATATAGTCCTGAAGAATAGAAAACCAGGATTTCTTTACTGATGCTATACCATCACTGAAAGCTTCTTTGGGTCTCCAGAGTATTTCTTTGGGAAGCAAGTTGGAATCTTCAAAGGACTGTCTTAAAAGGTATTTTTCGATTCCATTCTGTTTGCAGAACGAACAATGCCATGAGTTTCAGGAACTGCAGTACAAAGATTTAAATACTTGACTAAGAAATATTTCCTTTCAAAAGATCTGGCCAGAAAAGAGTACCCAGTAGCCCAATATTCCCGCAAAATATTTAAAATCATATTTGGTCACATGGAATTCAGCAATTCAATCATGCTTAGAACACATAGCTGTTAATTTGTTAGGTCTGCATTTGGGTTCAACCCTAGTTTTACACACCTTTGGGATTCGCAGTTCTGCTGGTAGAGATAAATAGTAAGAAGTAAAGCGATGATCCAAAAATGGGACTCTTAGCTCAAGACTAATTGGGGAGAAAAACAGAAGAGATACTGAATTAATCCAACACACGAGACACTTACAAAATCCTTAACAGTTAAACTGTCCTTGTCTTTCACATCAGCACAAGATTTTCTGCTTTTACTTGGGAGAAATTTCACTTGTATTCATGTCTAACTCATGACTAATTCATGACTAACTCCATTTAATTCATCAATTTAGAGAGTTAAGTTTATTGTCTGAGTGGATTAACTACAGATTTCAGATGACTTATGATGCCATCTGCCGGACAGCTTCTGGTACAATGCATTTACAAACTACAATCCTGCAGGATTTGCAACATCTGTTGTTTCACATAAACAAAAATACATTGAAAAATCTGTTTGCTTCCAGAGAACTACCAAGAACCTGCAAGCTGCTGACTGGGATTTGCATCAGTATTTGTAAAGACGTCACAGAATCAAGCAAAGATTTCTGAAATCCACATTTGTTTGTATTTTCAGAAAACACTGAAAGAGAGCCTGTATAGACACCATACAGCTGTTGACTACTTCTCCTGCAGCATATGCAGGCTATGTCAGTAGCAGATATACAGATACAAAGTCTTTCTGCTCATACTCTCTTACAGATGACATGGCTTTTAAGGACACTTGAAAGCAATAAATAAAATTAGAGTAACGGAGGCAACAAATAAAATTACAGTAACTGTGTCTTGGGTAGGAAAAACTGCTCTCAGTGTTTTCCCTCAAGAGACATTAAGCTTCCCAACTTCAAAGGCAAATGGAGATTCTATGCTAGATACAGAGTTCAAGCAGAGTACAGACTGCATTCAGTTTGTTACTACTGCTCTTAAGACTGATGTTCTTCTCAGAGTAGTTTAGATCCAGACAATAATGAAGTTATCATGTGTCACAATATTCTAAACCATTCAGAAGTTCAACCAGCAACAAGTGAACAAGTAATTCAGTCTTCTCAATGGCAAAGGAACTTTTATTATCTTGTTAAGCTCTTCTATCAGGTGTATTCAGCATCCAAGAGACCACACCTTACCCATGTGCTGCAGTAGTTCTGTCTGCACGAAGTACATCAAACAGGTAGAGCTCCTTCAGAAGCCTCTCGCTCTCTTCTGCAGCCTCCTCAGGAGATGGTGCCTGTAACCAGACGTGTATGTAGCATGCAGATCTAATATAGCTGCAGTAAGGGAACCATTACTCACTGTCCTACATTTGTGTGTGCAAGCGACAGCTGACAAAAACGTGTCAACTTGCACACTAAGATTCCCAGATACCTCTTTATAGAAATAAGCAATCTCTCCTCAAGTACAAAACAAGGTGTAAGACCAATGCATGCCTTTGCAAATACATCATTATAAACTGGAAGCATACAGAACTCCTAATTTTAACCATATTCATTTTCAAGAGCTTAAGAAGGATTCACACGATCTCAGAACTAGCAAAGAATACACACAAGAAGTAAGAGTCTGAGTGAGTTTGAAAAAGTCACTTTTCCACGAGTCCCTTGGATTTTATGCCCCCTCAGGCGTTAGTCTCAACAAGTACACAGCTGTGACAATTCTCAAACTTCACACCTTGAGATCTCAGTAGAGATCTTCTGTTTAAGGGGAGAACTTCTGTTTAAGAAGTCCAAGGGCCTGCTGGAAATATACGTACCTTATGGAAATATATATATCCTTGAGTCAACTCATCTGATCCTTCTCCCGAAAAAATGACCACACTGTCTGTTTTCTTGCGTATATATTTGGAGACAAGATACATACCTTAAAAGGAGTATAAAGTTATTAAAATACAGCTACATATGTTATACATGGTTGGTACAGTTTTAATTTAGTATCTTAGAAGTTTCTTGCCTACAATAATTTCTTCTGTAGCATAGAACTGCAGTGCACTAACACTACACCTTGTTGTTGTTTAAAGCCAACTATCACCAGCCACACAAACTAAATGCTGCAGATACATCTAAAATGTGTACTTATAGTTTGCACTCAAAATATGCAAGATGTATGTGTTAGTCACCCTGGGAATGCTGGAAGATTCTCATGGGAACAAACACAGAAGTTCTTCTAACTCAATTAAAACTGAAGCATGTTTAATCTCAGCAGAGTCCTGAAAAAACCTTCTGGACTTAAATCTTTTTTTTTTTTTTTTTTTTTTTAAATAAGTATTTATTTATCAGAGTTATGTCCTTCCTCCATTAAATCTTTCCAAATAGTATGCTTTTGTAACAGAAGTATTAAACAGGACGAGGGGAAATGGCCTGAAGTTGTGCCAGGGGAAGTTTAGGTTGGACACCAGGAAACACTTCTTTACAGAAAGGGTGATTAAGCACTGGAATAGGCTCCCCAGGGAGGTGGTTGAGTCACCATCCCTGGATGCGTTTAAGATCCATTTGGATGTGGTGCTCAGGGACATGATTTAGCAGAGGGTTGTTAGAGTTAGGGTGGTATGGTTATGTTGTGGTTGGACTCAATGATCTTGAAGGTTTTTTCCAACCTGAGTAATTCCATGATTCTATGAAAAGGACCTATTTCACTATATTTCTTAACAGGTATAATCACAAAATAAAGATAGCAGATGAAAAGTTGGCTTTATTTTTTAAACAAACATTTTCAGTATTTCGCACTACAAAATCCTAGCCTCATGTAAAGTTCCATTCAAGGACCTAAGTTTTCAAACCTGTTTTATCTTTTTGGCTTATTAACTTGTTTACAAAGCTATAGGCTGATGTAAGTGTAACTGGGTAAAATGCCATAGCTCACATTAGGCAGAAGGCCACACTAGATTAGGGTTTTTCACTCTTATCATATTGATAACCATTTTTTAAAAACCTGCTGGTGACTTCTGCCATTTCTCAGAATCAAGCATACATTAGGAGAAGTCTACCTGACTTCAGTGTGCATGTATTACTAGAGGGTGATAAGAAATACTTCACTTTGGTATTAAGATTATGCAAGAAACATGGTAACCATAACTGTTTCTCTATGGTAACATTCAGTGCCTCAAACACTATTCCTCAAATACAGGTTATGCCTCACATAACCTGCACGTTTTCCCTCTTCTTCTAAGGTTCATACTTATCAGAATGGAAAACCTAGACCCATAGATCAAATATTTGTTTTTTATATCATGTTCCTTTTTCATCACAAAGTTTCAGGAATAGCTTTTGACAATATCTTATAGTCAGTGACTTTGAAACTAATCACCAGTTTGGCCTCAATCCAACGTCACGTTTGAGAGCTGGGGGCAAGAACTCAGGAGTTTCTGTTCCCAAACTCTACAGCAGTTAATGATGAAAACAGAGTTTTGCATAAAATGTTATTAAAGCAATACAAAGTGAGTATTGCTATTAAAAATCTTACCAATTGAAGCTCTTACTGTTGTTATATCGTAGGTTTCCAAAGAAAAGATAACCTCCTCTACTGCCTGAATTCCCTCTTCAGAATTAAATATTACTTCATGATGTTCACTGCCTATATGAGCTGCCACCTGTTGGTAAGAAGTCACAATGTATTAAAACATTTTTAAACACACCCTCTGAAAGCATCAGCTCCCTTTTGCTATAAGCAGTGAGAATTACAGGACTTAAGGACAAGAAAACACAACGCTGTAGCAGCCACTCCTACTTGCAGTGGTGCTCTGTCAAAGGGAACACTCCTCCCAACCGCACTGTGCTCAATTCTGACTGCAGAACATCCACATCTACTTGCCCAAAGCCTAACAGAATCTGCAGAGGATTTAAATACACTGGAATTTACTCAGAAGAAAAAAGACAGCTCAGAAGTTATGACAGCTGGATACCCAAAGGGAACCTCAGATACCCAACCATTTGTACAAGGCTCTTAATTCAAGATGCTGACAATGAACTTGAAGTATTTAGCTTGCATATAAATGCCATTAGCAGAGGAACAATAACATGGTGACTGACCATAAAACTCAGAGGTTTTAAGAGACTGAGACCATTCTGAGGTACTGTTTCCTTTAGTAACAATGAAGTAACAGTCCATCACAAAAGTCTTCCAAAAAAATGAAGGGAAAATAGTTATGGCTCAAATCCTCTTTTTGTAGCAATTAATTAAACATCAAATGTTGTACTAAATGATTCACAGCAAACTGATTTACATCTTCAAATTTTAATCAGTACCAAAATCAATACCGTACCATGAAGTTAGCACTTCTCTAATGCAGTCTCTAATACTCAACAACTCAGAACAACCTGGAAACAATATTTATTATACCTTTCTGGCAGCCAGTAAATCAGGACTGTTTTCCATCCCAATTGCAAAGGTTTGTAGTGGATATTTTATGTTCATTTCTTTCATCAGTTTCAGAAGAACAGCTGCAACCAAGCTGGAATCTAAGCCTCCTTTTAAAAAAAAAACAAACAACAAAATGCCAAATTATTTTGTTAGATCACTGACTGTTTTTTATTTCCCTCTAAGGGCACTAAGTCTAGATAGCAGAATTTCACATGCAGGTTTCATTTTTAAGCAAAGTGAATCTAAAGCACATCTGTAAAACTGCACATTTACCTCTGCTTAACATTGTACCACTCGAGATGCCCCCTTCTCAACCCAGCTACACTAGGCTCTACTCTTCATTTCAAAATTGCTCTCCATCATCTTCTACATACGTTACTTTACTAAAAAAAACTAAGGAAAAAAAAAATTAGAGGTGCTGTTTGAATAAACCAAAACAAAGCAAAAACATTTTGTTTGACCTACAACAGAATGGTCAGTGTAAGAATTCCACATCTCCCTGATCATTTTTTCAGAAGCATGCTTAACATTTTGAGTGAAATTCATTTTTGAAACTATTTCAGAGTGAAAAGGCTCACTAGCAGCATTCTTTCTTTTCTTCCCCTTACTTTTTCCATTAGAAGAGTATGGATGCATTTGAACAGTTTGAAAAACAAACAAACAACAAAATACCAAGAGACATCCTAAGGCTCTTCTATTTTACTCTGAGTAGCTAGTTCTACTGCTCCTTGTCTACTTCTACTTGTCGCTCTCCCTTTTATTTGCTATACTGAGCAAAGCACAGTCCCATACTTTGCAGTTCTAGCAGAGAACAATATGTTCTTCTGCTTGTTTCCCACACTTTGTACCTAGTTTTTCAGCTGAGTGCACTAGCAAACATTCCCACTCTGATTGTCCTCTGTGGGAACCCTTTCCTGACAAAAATTTCCCTATGGAAATTACATGAATTACATGCAAAGTGAGAGGAAAGACAGAGAACACAGAAATCAAACTGAGTGCTTGAGACTGAAAATCAGGGAATCCCTGTTTCCACAGTGAAGCTGAGTTCCAATCCCTTTGTGATTGGAAGAGCAAGCAACTCTGTGATGCTCCAGGTATACTCCAAATTGTGAAGCAAGGAGATACTCTGGTAACTTATCAGTACAGGACTTGAGTTTTACCACTGATATGCAGTGTACATGTGGACCTGAGGAGTCAACTGTCCTCTAAATTGAAAAGTCCATTTCAAAAACAAATTTCAGATATTTACTGAGGCTGAGATATTCCAGCTCTGCATGCCTCCATGTTTCATTTCCCTCCCTCCTTCTTTTTATCATGTCACAGTAAAGAAATGCTTCAACAGAATCTCCTAGTCAGTTCTCTCTCATTCAGATGCACACTTGCTAGGATAGGTGAAAAATGAGTGTAACTGCCTATGTTCAGTGCATGAATAAACAGTGTTACCAGAACTCTACCCAGAAGTACAAAGTGCTACCAAAACACAGTGAATAAGATGTGAGTCCCATGGCTACAAAGCCTTACCTCTGCAAGACTGAACTACCACATCATTGTGTCAGAGAACAACTTCTTGTACCACAAGCTACTACCTCACCTGAAAAAGAGTGTACTAAATAATTTTGGTCCAGAAGTTCCCTTGTAATTTGGTAAACAAAGGACAGTTTGTGATGTAGGCTAAGTCCAAGAATACGACAGGTAAGAATTTCAGTCCCATTTGCTATCTGAAACAGTCCTCTTTTTTATGTTTCAGAGTATATTTGGTGATTTTGCAATAAAACCACCTTTTTCTCTTCTTAGTTGAAAATGGTTATTTCTTCAACAAGACAACATCCCAGCCTAGAGTAAACTTAACAAGCATACGACTTTCAACATATCTGTAAACTAGAAAACTCCATCACAGACCATTAAGGTCTCTTAACTAAGAAAGCAAATGGAAGATTCAGATCCCTTCAGGCACATCACAGCAGAACAGTCAGTATTTTTTCTTCTAACTGGTCGATGATGGCTGAGAAGTGAGAGAAGACAGAATCATTGCAATTTGTGCTATTTACCTGACAAAAGACAACCAATCCTTCTGTGAGCCATCAAACGCTTTCTAACAGCATTTTCAAACAGAACACGGATGTTGCTCTTCACTGTTTCAAGATCAAAGCCTGACCAGGAGAAAGAAGACAAAACCAAAAGAAAAGCATAATTTCATAACCAAAGATTATGATTTTATTCCCACTTTTTCATCAGAATTAATAGGAAACGCTTTGCTGTACTACCTGAAGGCAGATTTTCCACTGTATCACAAGCAGCATGGAGTGGCTCATCTTTATAGCTATGAAACTTTACTACTTCCACTGACGCAACCTTGCCAGAGGGCTTCAAATCCAGCACTTCATAATGACCCGGAAGAAATGGTTCCACTTTAGGAAATAAGGATGTTGAATGCTTTAAGTTGATAAGTCCTATAAATAAAACAGGAGGAAAACAAAATAAAATAGAGAGATAGTTCAACCTGGATTTTCTAAGGTATACCTCACTCAACTTTAGATTTGTTTATGCAAGTGTTGACACTAGAGAGAGTTACTCACAAAGAAATAGATAAATAATACTGAAAGCGTTCGTAACAAAGGAAAAAAAACCTCATCATATAACATTAGCATCCATTAAAAAATTATCCAAAGCTACAGAAAATTTCAGTGGGGTTTTAAAATTCTTGGCTTTTACAGATTGTAAGTTCTAGTGGCATTATTTCCCGCTGAATTGCAGGAATAAATTCTAATATCATTTAGTGAAGCATAAATCTAGCTTAGTTCTTTAGACTACATTCAACTTTGGGTAACTGAAATACCTTGGGCTCAATACTAATACTGTTTTAGAACACAAAGAACTATAAAATCAAAGTTATTTTAGGGATTTTAAGGACAATTAAACATTTTCAAGAGTTAGCATCTGTTGGTTTTTTCTGTTTGTTTGTTTTAAACGAGGCACAGATTTCATACTACTAAACATTACTTTATTACTGAACTAATAGTTCACTTTCTCTTCATACTTAGAAGACACTAAAAAAGCATGCCTCCAATAACAATACTTAATACTAGATGCTCAATACAACTGTTTTACCTTTTGCCTCAGAACAGACACCCAAAAATCCATCATCAGTCAGCACCTTAAACAGTGGTCTGACTCCATAGGTGTCTCTTGCAAGAAACACTTTTCTGTTTGCTGTGTCCAGAAGGATGAAAGCAAATACACCATCCAGCATGGATGCTGTTTGTTCTATCCCTCCTCTGTTGTAAAGATGAAGGATAACCTCACCATCCACCAGCGTTTGATACTCAAATCCAAACTGCTTCTGCAACTAAGAAAAGAAACACACAAATGAACAGTTGCAAATACTGATTAACAATTGAAAAAAAAAAAAAAAAAAAAAAGAAGAAAATTTACTAAAGAAAACAAAGGTTTTTGTTTTGTAAAATAGAGCACAAAGTTTCACAAACATTTCCATCAAAGAAGGAAATTACACTTATGTACTCAAAATATTATCCAGGATCATCTCAGAGCCAACACAGATTAATTCTGCAAACTCAAGCAATGTGCATTATGGCCTATTTTCAGGGAAGCACTTCTGTTAGGAGAAATAAAATTGCAGACACACAACCCTGGCTTTAAGAAGCACATCTTTCAAAGAGAAAAGGCAGAAGGAGGCAGCCACTGGTTCTGAAAATTCCACTCAAAATAGGACCAGAAACAGAAGACAGCTGCATTAAGATCAAGCATAGTTAATGTTCTTCTGGTGCTGCTTCTAGAGGCCTTTCAACAACTTCTGGACACCTGGAGGAAGATGGGGGATGGTGGGAGTTTCAGTAGAACACCTGAAAGTAAAGAAGCCCCATATAATCAATGTTTTTGCATTTTAACTTAAGTTCTTCGATTTTAATTGCTATTCATGAGACAAAGATTTGGCTCAAATTGATTAATTACTAAAATAACTAAGGCATTGCCCTAAATAAGATGGCTGTTTCACCAATGATTCTTTCATAGGTAAGAAACAAAAAGAAAAAAAAAGGAAAAAAAAAAGGGATTCTTTATAAAAAAAGAAGGTTTTTTTCTTTAAAAAAAAACAAGGTAGGGAAAACAACCAAACAAGTTCCTGCTGACAGAACGTCAAGTTTTACATAATTACATTCCCCTTAGGTTTCAGTGACATGAACTGTGAGTGATTCTTAGTCCTTACAGCAACAGAAAAAAACCTCAGTGCAAAACAAAACTAATATTAGTCTGCTGATACAATACCCTTTAGATACACTTTGCCCTGGTGTATGTACATCCTACCTTTCAAAAAGCCAGATACTTAATAGATGAAATGTTAGTCCCCTTCCTGTTTAGCCAAATTCCCAATGACATCCCTGACAGTAGCTTGACTTCAAAACTTCTATGTGTTAGAAATACAAGACACTTCAGATTATTCATATATTTCTGATCCATTTTAAGCATTTATTTGCAGCATGATTCAGAATCAGTCAAAAACTGTAAGCTGCTTTATAGTCTAATTTTGGATTATCTGAATCACTTCCCTTTACAAGCAACACATCTCAGCACTGGCACACAAAGTTCAGCAGCAATATACAGACCATATGGACAATGCTCTCAGGCACAGGATATGGTTTTGGGCAGACCTGTGTGGAGTCCCACTGACTCGACGATATTTGGGCTCAGCATATTCGAACCATACCCTTACCTGTTTAAAATTGTAGATTTCTCCATTGTAACACAGCCACAGGTAAGGGAACTTCTTCACCCGGATCGGCTGCATGCCATACAGCTGGTCAACAACCGCAAGGCGGTGGAAACCAAAACAGCAGTTGGTGAATCCATTGACATTCTCAAAACGAAATGCATCAGGACCTCTATGAGCTATCTTCATGGCACTCAGACACTGCACAGAAAGGCATTCATCGCTTCCAAACAAGGCCCAGATGCCACACATTGTGAAGCTGCTGAGTTACCTAGAAATGGAAAACACATTCAGTCAGAACACAGAATCACCTAGGCTGAAGGAAATGTTATAGAGCACAAAGTCCAATCACCTACCTGACCTATATGCAGGACACGACAACTGGAAATTGTGGATACAACATGTTGATAAATAAAAAAAGTAGGGTATCAATTGCTGGACCATAAAAAGAACTAATGAAGAGAGCAGCAGACCTTATTAACACAAGGTAAAACACAGCATGCGGATATGATAAGCAGCCTTTGTCCAGCTCATGAAATTCAGTTTAAACTTATCCTCGGGTTGTTTTTCATACAGCACCAAGCTGGGTATCAGGTAAGATCTGTTGAAGTAACATCACACCAACAGATGCTTTCTGTTCTTTCACATGAGAGCTGTTCTTCTGCCACCAAAGGTACCAAGGCACGAGGGCAGCTTCACAGCTAGGAACAGAGCTAATCCCAGCACTTCTCCTTGTATTTAGGTACGGACAGGCTGTTTGCTCAGTTATGCTATATGGGAAATCAATTTTTCCATACTCTCTGCCAGAAGCACCGTGCAGAGCCAGCCCTTCCTCGGGGCGAACATCCCTCCCCAGCCCCGCTGCCAGTGTCCAGGCAGGGCGCTGAGGCCATGCAGGGAACGGGGTGTCGGTCGCTGGGAAGGCACGGGGAAGCCATAGGACGGCCGAACCCTGCCAGGAGCGCTGCCGTAAGCAGCAGGGCAGAGATGGGCGTTCGGCCCCACCACGCGCCTTCAGAAGGCTCGCCCATCACCTCCAACCCACCGGCCGGACCAGAGCAGGTGGAGCAGGCAGCAGCAGCAGGGAAATAAGCGGTACCTCCCCCATGCCGTGCATCGGGCTGCCCCTCCCCCCAGGGTCTTCTGCTCTTCCAAACGGCGAGAAACACGCGACAGCCCGCCCCTCAGCCCGCCGCAGGCGATCAATGCCGACCTCACAGCACACCAGGACCTCGGGTTCCCCCCCCGGTAGCGGGCCTTGGCCGCCCCTTCCTCGGCGGCCTCATGCAGCCCCCGCGCGGCCGAGGAACGGCGGCTGGCGATGGCCCGGAAGGTGCGGCGGGGCGGCCCTGCAGCCCGCCGGCTCCCACGCCCGCCCGAGCTCCTACCCGTGCCGGCCGCCTGCAGGGAGCGCCGCCGTCCACGATGCGCCGAGCAGAGAAAGAAGCGGCCGCGGCCGTGTCCGCGTCCGCTGCCAGGCGGCGAGCGGTAGCCGAGCTCCTCCCCTGCCGCCTGCTGAAAGCTGCGGGCAGGTTTCATCATACGGAGCCCGCCCCTGGCGCGGGCACGCCGAGGCTGGCTCGTTGCGGCAGCCCCGATGGAGGAGGGCTGCCCCTTGGGGCCGGGGGTTTGGAGCGCGCCGGCCCTATCGGGGTGTTTTAAGGAAAAACGCGAACTTCTAGGCGATGTGGGACTCCTTAGGTTCACGGGGTGGTTTGTAAGGGTGATCTGTAGCCATCAGAACTCATCCACGGGGCTGCCTTGTTGTGTTCGGTTTGGGGCCCCTCGCTGCAAGAAAGACGTGCAGGTCCTGGAGTGTGTGCAGGGAAGGGCAGTGGAGCTGTGAGGGGTCTGGAGCACAAATCTGATGGGGAGCAGCTGAGGGAGCTGGGGTTGTTCAGTCTGGAGAAAAGGAGGCTCAGGGGAGACCTCATCACCCTGTACAACTTGCCTGAAAGGAGGTTGTGGCGAGGTGGGAGTCAGCCTCCCAAGTAACAGTGGTAGGATGAGAGGGAATGTCTTCATGTTGTGGCATGGGAGGTTCGGGCTGAAAAAAATCTCAGAAAGAGTGGTGAGGCACTGGCACAGGCTAACCAGGGAGGTGATGGCATCCCCATCCCTGGAGGTGCTGAAGCAATGTTAAGATGTGGCACTGAGGGATATGGTTGGTGGGCATGGGTTGGTGGGTGGACTAGGTGATTTTAGAGGTCTTTTCCAACCATAATGATGACTCTTAGAGCTGTGTTGCTTTGTTTGGAAAAGAGACCATTTACAAGGCTGCACAGTACTGCAGCCTTGTAAATGATACCTACTGATCAGGAGCGTTTACTGAGGAGCTTGCCTTGGGAAACTTACATATGCTATAGGTAAAGGGATTTTGATGCCTGTGTGAACTTCATTAATGGGCAGTTTTGCCTTTTTCCCTTAGGAAATGCTGAAGTGAATAAATTCTGCTGAGAAAACTAGAAAGAGAAGCACTAAATATAAACCTTTATTCTGCACACATTCTTCAAGAAAGCCGTTAGTAGTCACTTGCAATGCCGCAAGTAACTTCAGTACTGTGCATAAAGTTCTTCAGATCATGAAGAACTCTTTACAAAGTTACTTTTTCAGATTTTAGTAAGCATGCTGTAGTACTGTATGCATGAGAAGTGCCTCCCATGCTGATCATGAATAGAGGTAGGAAGCTGCTGCTCAGCACAGCCTTGCTTACACCTACCAATGCTAAAGATTGGACCTGGGAGAGGTGCAGCTTTGGGCAGCTGTGCAGGTGCCAGATGGACAGATCTCAGCAGCTTTGCACAGCGTGGGCAAGGACAGTGAAAGTGTGAGCCTTGGCACATCAGTCACCACCCAAAGCACGAGAGCACTGGTTCTGCTGGGGAGCACCTCATGCAGCCTCCTGTTGGTTTGTTGTTGTTGTTGTTTTTCTTTCTTTCTTTTTTTATTCCAGAGATCTAAATGTTAGAAACTACATTTTGAAAATGTACAATAACAGGTAAACACTGCATTAATGTAGGGTTGTTGTTTGTGTGGTTTTTGTTGCTGTTGTTTGCTTTTTTTGTCAGGGTCTTTTGTTAATAGCTTTTCACTACCTCTTTTCCTTCTTTTCTACCTGCAAAGAAAAGATCTCTGGAAGAGCCTGTATTTTATGGGTAATTCCTGGTTCATAATGGGGTCTCATACAGTGTTTTATAATAGTGAATACAAAAGTATTTGGAAAAATGAGAATATTGTCATAAAAAGCCAGAGTGGGGAGGTGAGAAGCAAACTGCAGGAAGAAATATTGGACAAGCACAGTCAGCCAAGCTGCCCAATTCCTCATTAATGTCTGTGCCCCTGGGGCACACTGAGTAACAGCCACTTATTTATCCTACCTTTTATTACCCTTCTTAAAAATTGGAGCAAATGGCCACATTTGCATGTGTCTTGCTTGTTTCATCCTCCATTTTAATGAAGTCTATGTTGTTAAATGTAGGACTAATGGGAGGAATACCAGACATAATATATTTTCAGACGTTCGCAATTTCACCAGTCACTAACTGCAATAGCACAGGTGATAACTGATATGTCTCTGTCCTTTTCTAGCCTTTTCTCTACTACTGTCAAGTCGCTCTTTACATTCCTTTTACATTAAATGCAGTCCTTTTACATTAAACGTTGAGAAGAAAAGCAGCTTTGCTCTTCTCAGCCATCTTTCAGTGCCCTGCAGACACTGCTAATGGGCAATAGTTTCTCCAAAGCATTGTCTTCTTGATGACTTCCCTGAAGCAACTTTCAGCAGTATTCCAGCTTTCCCATTTCTATATGCCAAGATCACAGCCTTCTTTGTAAACTCTTTGCAAGCAGACTCAGACCTATATTTGTTCTTATTCTGATGCTTGACTGGCGTTTAACTGCAGACATTCTCTGCAGATATCAACTTGTGATCAGTCCCCTTAGAAATAGGCCTGAATCATGGATGCTGGTTCATTAGTTATATCCGTATCATTGATCACCTGAATCTTTGAGTTCTAATAAGGCTACAGTAAACTGACTGTTAGAACAGAAGTGTGGTTAGTCAGGTGTGTTCCAGTCCTTGGTGTACCCGGATTGAAGTACCTTTATGACTTCCTTTGTATCCAGTATCCATTTTTAGCATGGGCCCACTGCCCTTCATTTAGCCTTACACAACATGAATTGCAACGTCATCTCTAATCCTAACTGGTGTAGTAATGGAGTCATGAGAATAGGCTGTTTCTAGATGCCTTGAGTAATCTTTTTTTCTACTCTCAGGGAATGGATATTCATGATGTAAGCTGGGCACAGATCTCCAAGAATCCATCATTTTCCAGCTTGAAATTTTCCTTTCACATATTTGCTGCAACGACACATCACCAGACATCATCATAGGCTCACCTGAGTGGGATATGCTACTATGACTTGTTTGTGAGCATCCACAAATTACTTCTGTGTTAAAGTACTACAGACATCTCCTGTTCCTGAATGCATACTGTAACAAGAACAAGATGCCATCCTGGGGGCAGGGAGAACCAAGTGGCAAGCAGCAAATGCTCTTCCTGGCAGCAGCCTAATATACGTTCTAGGACGATAACTGAGCTTGGAAACAAAAGGCTGTTTCTGCTGATGGAGCCAATAGAAACATCCTTACCCCACGACAGCCTCACCAACCTATTACACACTGGAAGAAATTACCTGATGGGCTGGACTCAGTGGAAGCTGGAGATCAATTCCTTCACAACTGCATGGGTTGGCATAGATAACATATCTCATACTCTGCCTGTTTTTACAAATACAAAAATGTGCAGTTAGATACATGCACTTTTACTAGGTGATATCTGAAGTGCCAGGTCTGAGAATACCTCTCACATTTCAAATGCATGATTATATGTCGGGGATATGTGTATGCAGGGAGCAAAGCCCTTTTCCTAATTTGGTTTTCCTTGCCTAGGAGAACAGTAACATGATGTGCTAAATAGGTAAAAGTTTGAGTGATTGCTCTGAAATTCTCAGGCAACAACATGCTTTAACACTTAGATCTGAATGGGAAAAAAAAAAAAACAACAAACAAGCAAAAACAGAAAACAGAAGCTGTCAGAATCAAAAGCGGTTTGCAGATCTGTAACTTGAAGTAAGATAGGCTCACATTTGTATTACTTGGTCTTTTACCCGCTGGAATTGTACCCCATGTCTGAGAGCTTTGTGCTTGCAGCTTCTAAAGAACTTACCACCCCAGAACTGCGCTGTTTGCTCCTATAATTTTGAATATATGTATTTTTCTTTCATTCCTTTGTGTTCTCTTTTCATCCTTTGGAGATATGTAAAGGATATGCAGACTATCTGTCCTCCAGACAAAATCTTCTCTCTCTCGATACAAAAAGTGGTTGTCTCTTCCACTGGGAGTTCCTTTTGCTATAGTCTCCCTCATTTAATCCTTTTTCTTTTCTTTCTGCTAAATTATGTTAAGCTTCAAAACAAATAAAACTTGCTCTGACCTCAGAGTTAAGAGAGCATTGACGTGTTAAAAGAATATCTTTTCTAGAGCTGGGCATTCAGATCTTCAGTAATGTACTAGGAAGGCATGTCTAGTGCAGCAGCCAGAGAAGACACAAAGAAAGGTGATTTGTTACTGCCTGCACAAAAGACCAAGCATTTTACACTGCTGCAGCATCTTTTTTAATGCCCCAAGTTCTTCCATTATCCCTTGCGTTTCTTGGCACAAATGAGAAAAGGTTGTTGAAAGAGCTGCCGGCCATACAGTGCAGATTGCAGGCTGGCATATGGCTTACCAACAGGTCTTCTGTGAGAAGGCCGCAGAGGAATGAAACGTTGCTGACTTTAACTGAATAATGGCCTTGGTTAATGCCAATTTGTGCTCTTATCCCTGGGGGCAGGGGACGAAACCCCCAACCCAAAGAACTGTTACATATGCTTTTTTAACAACTTGCAAAACAAGACAGAAAAATTAGTTTTCTGATGCTAATTGTATAAAGCAGAATAATTCTCTTGAGTTTTTAGTCGTGCTGGTAGAACTAGTTCAAATCCTGGTTCTTTTTCATACAGTACAAAAGATCAGGTGTCAGCTGAACTAGGCTTTAACAGCTGCAGTCAGTGTAGCAGGATTAACAGCAAATTGCAATCTTCAGTTCATTTTTTCTCCGTGCAGCACCCATTGTGACATTTTGCCCAATTCGGTAGATGTTTTATTACAAACAAGATCCTATTCATCTAGAATACAACTAAATTCCACTGTAGGAGCCATGGCTAGCTGGTGTAATTTTGTAACAGCAAAACCTGTGTTTGACCATATATAACAGTCTTAAAACTCATTGGAATGTATTTTTGATTTGAAATTACTTGACTTGGTTCTAACAAAGTCATTTTCACACACATCAGTGGTGCAAGTTTAGTCTTGTAAAGCATTGTATTTCATGTTCCTAAATAGAATTAAGATCAGAGGGGGAAGAATGACAATTAGTGAATAGTGCCTTTTTTTAGAGAAGGTAAAATCATCATTTGGTTTATAAAGGGCTGAGACACTGAGCCAGTCTAAAACATAAGGATGCAGCTGCAGTTTCCCATCACTAGATAGTGCTATTGCCTCAAGATGAGAAATCGTCTTGCTTTTAGTATTGTAGCTACCAGAAATAGAGGTGAGGAACAAATACAGCAAAGGTCCTCAGTGAAAGAAATAGACTGGCAAATGCACTGTAGAAAATGCAGTGTAGAAAATAAATAACTGCAGTAACGCTTACACTAAGCCAAATATTTTCTTTAAATGAAAATATAACAGCAAAAGTCATTTGTTTCCAGTTATCTCACATATGTGCATGCTGAAATACAGCTTACTGCATAGTCAGTATGTGGTGCCTTCTTTCTAATCTGTTAAATCAAATAGTAGCAAAACCTTCTAATGGTTGCTTTCTTTCTTTATTATAGCTATTTACTCTGCTTTTTTTTTTTTTCCCCTAGGAATTAGTTCTGAATGCTACACAGAGGTAATTTTTGTTACTGGTGTTATACAAATAGTAACACAGCATGTCTCTCCTCCCTGTTCTTCCATAGCTAGGAACTCTTAACAACAGACTTTGTAAAAATGTTTCTTCACATGTTAAGAAAAGAAAACATGAAGGAAAGACAATTCTTCCTATTTAAAAGAGAAAACAACCAACAAGAGACCAAAAAATCAAAAGAGAAGAAAACTTTTTCTAAAGGCACTCAAAATGCAGTATCAGTTCAAAAGGAGTAAAGAATTGAACAATTAATGGTTGGAAAGTAGGGAACTTTGTTCTGCATGCTAATTTGTACCTCATTTCTCATCACAGATATTTCAGATAATGATGCATTTCTACTAATGCAAAAGCTTGATTTCCAATATTAATTCCAACATCTTTATTAAGCTTTCTGTGTTATTCTGTTTTCTAAGGAAAAATAAGGAAACGTGAATGAACTAAAATCTTCTGTCAGCTCTCACCCTAGCACAAATATACGATACTGATGCTTGGATCTCTGGCAGCCACCCATGGAACCTTTTTGCTTTTGCCAGGAACAGCTATGAGACAGGCAAACAAAAGAACGTACCCACAAGTGCTGGCTACTCTTCAAGCCATTCTAAAATTCACCTCTTTTGGTTGGGACCTTTGATGTATCATTTCTGTAGGATTTGGCAGAGAATGTATTTGCACTGGCTACCTATTAACTTGCACGTAGATGTAGAATAAATGGGAATTTACTTATCTGTACAGAAATATATCAGTAACAAGAATAAAAAGAGATGCATTTTTCTTAAGTGCCAAAGTTGGTTTATCAAGGCCATTTCAACAAACACAGCAGGGCCAGAAAGTACATTTTGTTATGGCAGCCTAACTAATTATTAGCACACCTGTCAGTGTGATTTATGTCCATACCAAGTAGCATTCCTTGAGAAAATCTCTGGGCATGGGTTACAGAATAATACCTGCCAAGAGCTACCTCTATAGAGCACCATGGATGAGGCTGAGGCTTCATTCCATCCACCCGAGGGAATCCCACCAGACTTCATAACCTTTCAGTGCTCCTGCATGCCTTCCCATCACATACCATGGTACTGAAGGTGAATACCATTTTCTCAGTTTAGTGATAAGTGAACATCATTCTGGCAGGCTGCATTGGCTTATTTTGACTGAAAAAAAAGTCATAAAGTAGTTACAGCTCCTAGCTCTGACTCATGTAGGTGTAGCCCAAGGCATTCTGAAGTGGGCTTTGGGTGCCTAAGCAGGACGGAAACATCGTGGGGAATGCTTTTCTTGTAGAACATTCAGGATGGGAGCATACTGCAACTTGTCTGACATTTACAATCAAAATATAAAGATATTTAACATTCTTTAATTTTTGTAATGAGCAAATTGCCTTTCCCTCACATTCTTTAAAATGCTCTTTAAAATATCAGCAAGATGCAGAAATTATTCTTCAAGTCTGCCACTCAAAGGGCATCATTCAAATTTTTGGCACACGCTGAACACTGTGGATTGTTTTTAGTTAATTATTTGTTTAAAGCACATTTAATTAGCATGGATAGTAATGCAGAGATCATACACTGTTTAAAGGCAGGCAGTATTTCTAACTTTACAGATCAGTGAGGTGTATTATTGCATGGCAATTCCATTGTTTGTGCAAGAAATACAGCAAATGAAGTTCCTTATCATAACAGGAGGTCAGACTTAAAGCCACCAGGTGTTTCTTTGGGCAAAAGAAGAAGGGAGTAATAAACTTAAGCACAGATAACCCCTTTCTTTATTGTTTTATAATCCACTGTTCTCAAATAGATGGCAGTAAATTAGTTTTACAAGCCTGTAAAACTAATGCACCATATGGATTACGTGGACCTAGCACCAAATAAGTGTGTGATTTCCCAATTCAAGCAGGTGGAGGTCATGGTGATAAATTGAAACTGTTTGCTTTCCTGAAGGCCTTTGTTTCACTCTCTGATTTAGCATAGGCATAAATTATACGTGTACTTCAGCTAGTCCAGCTTGCCTGCAACTACAATTTGTGGGTTCACATGCTCACAAAGAGTGAATAGTAAGTTCTGTAGAGAGGAATGATCTCACTGAGTCCGAAAGACAATAGGATTTATTTTATAAATAATATTAAGCAAATAAAACATAATATTTAATATGGTCATCTCTTTAACCAAAAATGAATGGAGAACAAAAAAAGAGTAGCTTGCAGATAAAAAATATGGAAATTATTCATCCATATATGTTTCAATGGTCTTTGATGATGATTCATAAAAATACTGGCATAAATTAATTCAAGATAGAACCATTTATAATTGAACAAATCATCAGGAAAAAAAAAACTATGTAAAATTTGGCCTATTAAAGCTGGTTCCTTGCCAGACATTAATATGAAGAAAGTAGGTTGCAGAAAGAAATCAGAGTTCTGCCTTAGATATCTAACTAAATATGTATTCAGTCATTGACTTGTTGAATCACAACATTTTGTCTTCTACATTTCTGTCTTAACTAATTCCTCTTAACTACAAGGCTGCTCCTAAAGCAATTCTCCTACTTTATAATGCTGGCCCACAACCTCAGAGATGGATGTTGGTGATACGACATAGAAGTTGAACCTTCTCACTAATATTCCTTCACATTTTGTTGGCAGCAGAAGGGCAGTCTGACAAAATGGTGTCTAACGTGGAAGTGTGTATGAAGCAAAGGGGTGGAACTGAATTCTCACACGTGGATAAAATATCTCCCATTGATATTCATTGATGTTTGCTGAATGTTTATGGAGAGCAAACAGTGGATTTTGGCACAGTGAGGTGCTGGGTGGTGCATTTCAGCAGTGGAGACATCAATATGAAAGACAAGCCACGTTCCAGACAGCCTTGCAGTCACACCACAAAACTAAGAGCATCTCAATCATATAGTCCATGTGAATCAATGGATTTTGACCAGGGAGCTACGTACAGAGCTGAATATTGGCTTCAACACATCGGAAATGGAGGTGGCCACATTGGAATATCCCAAAGTTTGTACCAGGTGGGTCTCACGAATGCTCACACAGGGAAAGAAAGAACACCACACGCAAGTTTACCAGGACCTATTGAGCCAACATGAGGTTGAAGGTGACATGTGGGCTCTTTTTCATCACTGGCAAAAACACGTAGGTAATGGTAGTAACTACACAGAAAAAAAGCAGTGTTTTGGAGGTTTTGTTTGCTTGTTTTAATAGCGGAGAAGTTGCTCTATCAGATAGTGTTACTGCACTCTTTATCTGTTGCAGCTTCCATGGAAATAAAAAAGAGACATTACTTTTGGAACAACCTGCACAGACACCTGTATTCTCAGACTGCTGCACAAAGAGATGCAGAGTTACACAGCTGATGTGTATCTGTTCGGATAGATACTCTTAAGCACTCCCCAAAGGGCTCTGTAGTGAAGATGCCCAGCCAGGGAGCTCCTGAAAACTACCCAGAGATGTGCAAAGTGACAGAGGGCCTCTTAACCTGCCTTTGCCCTGTCATCTTTTGGAAGCTTGCAGGAAATGATCCTGTGTTTACCTAGATAGGGAAAGTCCTCGTTTCTTGCATAATGCCATGAAGTAGCTAATCTCCTTGTAAATCAAATTACTTCACATCATTTTCCCTCTCATTCATTCTCAGCCACGTTTATCCCAGCATGCAGGAAAGGAAGTTGTGTGAATCTAATAATACTGAGATATTCCCATGGTTCCAATATGTTCCCCATCACTGCAGGTTTTATCAGGAGCAGAGGACAAAGCAGCAGCACACATACAAGAAAGGGATGGTGGTGAAGCACCAGGTGTGCTCCCCTTTCCCTCCCAGAGGGAGGGAATGGCTTTTCCCTCACACAGCCACCAAGCATCACGCTGCTATGTAGCTCAACAGAAGGTTTGTAGAGGTGTTTGCTGCCGCTGCACATGCAAGGTATCTCCTTAGAAGAAACAGATCCCTTTGTGTTTCGTAACTCACCAATATCTGAGAGCAATAAGACTGCTTCTGTGTGTGATATACAAATCTCTGCATGTAGTGTTAAATAGCTGTTATGCAGTGGCCAACGCCCCGCCATTTGTTGAAGCAAACACTGTGCACAGCAATATTAATAGTCAGTCCATATCTGACCTTTGTTAAATTACAGCTCATTCCACCTTTGTTCTTTGAAATTCTCCTTTCTAACCAGCTTAGGAATAAGATAACTCAGTAAACAAATCAGTGTGAAAAAGTGTAGCAGCTCATGCATACATACGTGATACACATAGGCCATGATCCCTGGCAGTAGCACTCCCACGATGCAAACCAGACTTTCGGGTTTGCCAAGCAAGATGCAGTCTCGCATTCAACTCCGTGATATTTAATACCTGTAATATGAGACATTTTGAAAACTTTACCTATTTCAAAATGTTAAGGCACACCATGGACATGGGTGGACAGAACTGCAATCAGAATCTGAAGTAGTAAAAAAGAAAAAGAAAAAAAAAAAAGGAGGAAACAAGGAGACAAAGACACCTCTACCTCATCTGCTGCCTTTGCCAATTCCATTGCCTTTGTTATATGTAGGCCAGTCCAAAAATAACACCTCTTGTTTATTTCTATGCAAACTACAACAGATACACAGAGCACAATCGCACTGATAGCGCAACTTCTCAGCTACAAAGCACTATTTTTCAACAGAGTCACAGCCATCAGCTGTGTATTTTCAGCAGTGATAAACATGAGCCTGCATGCTGCGATCACAGCCACCTTCATGGTGGTCCTGAACATGGTTTATCTTTCACACTGCCCTCACCACTGCTGGAACGCAGCACCAACCACCTCACTGTGCTCACATCCATCCTCAGGGCTCCACAAACGCTCAGCAAACATCAGTGAATACTGGTGGGCAGCACTTTTATCACATGGAGGAATTGAATTCCATGCCTTTGCTTCATGTGCGCTTCCACTTTAGATGTTCTGCCCCTCTGCTGCCACCTGTTGCATGGCAACAAAACGTAGTGGAACATTGGTGGGAAGGTTCAATTCCACTGCCAGACTGACATTCACCTCTTATGTCATGGGCCAACATAATAGGAACCAGTACTTCCAGAGCAGCCCTCGTAGTTTACAGCTGTATTTATTAATGCCCAACACTCAAACTCTCCCATCAAGTGTGCTCGCCTCAACTTTGCCCCTACTGTGATGGAACTGCTCAGGGAAATCCTGTTCACTTCTGGTCATCGTTTCGAGGACACAGCAAGGAGCAGAATGAGGCAGGACTGGAACTATGACAGGAACTTCTGCAGCCAACACAGAAGCCTCATCTCGTGCAGCCGTGCCAGTGACTCATTAGGAGAAGAGCCGAGGGAAGGGCACAGCTGGGGCCAGACGGTTTCAGAGAGCGAGCACACATCGACCTGCAGGAGGGCAAAGCCGCAGTTCGAGCTGAACCCCACTGACAGGAGCTGCACCCGCACTCTTTGCAGCACTATAATCCTTATCTACAGAACCCCATTAACTTCCTGCTACCTGCCAAACACTTCCTTGGTCACACTGCAACGCCAACCACCTAAATCCGCAGCTCGTCAACATACTTAACCGCATTTTCCCAGGAAAGATATCCAGAACGCAACGTCACCAGCGCTGGGAAGGCAGGTGGCGTTTGCACTGGGCGATAAGGAGCGATTGCAGAGTGCTCGGTCTCCTAGCAACCGGGCAGCCGCCTCATGGCAATTCGGCAGCGCGGAGGCTCCGGGCCGGCGGCACCGTGGAGGCGAGGGGCTGGGAGCGGCGGTAGGAAGGTAAGCGGACCACGAAGGACCGCGCTGTCGGGGGGGACGTGCGCGGAGGGAAGCATGCTTAAGAACTCGCGAGCGCTGCGGGGAGCGGACGCCCTCAGCTGCCTCGCCGCTCTCCCAGCACGACGCGTGGCTCGTCCCGCACAGCCGCCGACGCAGCGCGGGTGCCCCGCAGCGCCGGGAGCAGCCGGACGGGACGGCCGTGGCAGCACCGGGGGCGCGCGTCATGACGCCCCCCACAGACGGCGGCCATCGGCGGATAGAATGCGCCAGGGATTAAATGCGCGTGCCCCGGATGGCCACGCCCTCCCCGGCGCTCGCCGCCCAATCAGCGTACGGCGGGGCGTGGCGGGCCCCGCCCTCGGCGGGGTGCGCGGCGCGGGGTGACGCGCAGGGCGGAGGGATGGTGGCGGCGCGGCCGTGTGCGCGGCGCGCGGCCAACGGCTGCTTGGGGGTCGCGCGGCGGAGCGCGCGCCGGGTCCCCGCCGGCCGCTGAGGTGAGGGAAGCGTGGCGAGGGGGGGCCGAGGGCCGGCGGAGGGCAGCGAGGGGGCCGCCGGCAGCGTCGGGCCGCGTGGGAAGGGGCCGGGAGGGGCCGCCCGGGGGAGCACCGGCCGCGGGGACGGCGGGCGTCCGCCGGGAGCGGAGGGGCCCCGCGGGCGGAGAGGAGACGCTCGGCAGGCCGCGCTCGGCAGCGGCCGCGCGGAGGGGAGGTACGGCGGCGAGACGGGGCCCGGGGCCGGCCTGCGGGGCGCGGCGCGGCCGGGGGCTGACCTGTTGCTGCGGGGGCTGCCGGAGCCGGCGGCCCTTCGTGCCGCGTGTGCGGCTGCGGCCAGTTCCGTGCCGCCGTGAACCGCCTGCAGCGGGCACCGCTACGCCTGACTGTGGGAGCGGCCGAGCGGTTCCGGCCGGGAAGGGACCTCTCCTAAGAAGTGCTTACGCCGGTAGAATGTTAAACGATGGTTTTGAAAGCGGAGAACGTCATCTGCGCTTGGCTGACAGGGAAGCTGCCCGGCCCTCGGTGCAGCATTTGTGGATGTACAGCTTCGTGCCAGGAGCGCCGATGTGTGCACAGAGCTTCTAGAAACAGCGGTTCCTACTGAGCAGAAAGCCTTCACTGGCATGTGCAGCTAACTGTGCTTTCTGTGCTTTGCCTCTAAGTACCTTGTTGCATCACTTGACTGTTCCAGGCACAGTGTAAAAGCCATCGATTCCATTGCCAATGGTGCAGCCCGCAGAGGACACTGGAGGTTGGACTCAGTGCTCCTTCCAACGCAGGATATGCTGTGATTCTCTGGCCTGTGCCTTCTGCTTCGTGCTGGGGCCTCGCTGCTTCCTGCTTTCTCCATCAGTAAGGGGACACAGGGAAAAGTCAGCTGTGTGTGTACCATGTTTTACATGATTAATTTGTGAAATCTTGAGCAAAAGAGGATGGAATGATAGTGGGATGAAAGGTGCAAGAGTTCTGGATCTCTGCTGTTTTCTGCATAACGTATTCTCTAAGTTTCAAAACCACGGATTGATTTTTGACTGTTGAACGTGTTTCCTCTTGAAACAACATTAGATGGTTTTATGGTCTGCGTTTAATTCAAAGTGTTAATTATAAGGTGTTCATCATAAGCAGCTAGCAGAGTGAGGGCAATATTTCAGGCTGTGGTAAGAGGCTCATCACCAGGAATGCAAAGGAGTGCAGAGGCACGACAGTAGTGGTGGTGGAACCATGGGGGAACCATGAATCTCATTAGAGGAATTAGAGATTAGTGTTTGTGTCCTGTCACAGGACAGCCATCGGCCCCATTGCCCAGGGTGTGACACACAGCATGTCAACAGGCTTTCTGGAACAGCTTACAGGGTTGAGAGGGGTAACTGCCAGCAGAGCATGGGTCGTCTTATGGGATGCAGGAGAGGAGCATCTTGTGATTGTATAGAGCTTCTTACAGATGCTTAAGGGAGGGACCAGAGGAGGGGAGCAAGGTGGTTTGCAGAGCAACAATTATGGGAAAATAGATGGAAAAGAGGATAAAAAGGCCCAGTCAAGTGCAAACAAACACTGGTCAGCATGTTTGTCTGGTTGTATCCTATACTGGATTTCTGCAGCCTGTTCCTTTTTGTCATTAAGCTCCATATATAACTGTTCTCCTGGAAGAGAGGACTCTGTATTCATATGTGAAGTCTCAGTGCCAGCAACAGGAATGATACTGTAAGCTGTAGGGACCTCTGTGACTGATGAGAGAGAGAGAGAGTCTAGGTGCCACCAGCTGGGTTGGTGACCTGGAGAGAGCAGAGCACATGTGTGTTGGCAGGTCTGCCACTATATGGTTGCTCGTGAGCATTGGGCTGGGCTGGATGGTGAGTAGGACAGCGGGCCCGGGGCCAAGTATGAGTGCAACTGGGTGTGGGCACAGTGCTAGTGAGATGAGGGGATATTTGAGCTGGCAGTGAGAGAGATCAGAAGAGAATATGAGGTTTGAAAATTGTTTTAGGGGCCCATTGGTGTACGTGTGTGAGAGAGGTGACCGGATACAAAGGCTGTCTGGGTACTGGATAGGTGGAGCATCTGGGGCCGTTCAGTGAGGAATCTGTGGTGCATCCATGGGGAGTTGGCACTGTGAATCATGATGAGATCTGAACCAGGAATGGGAGGGGGTCTGTGGGGAGACCAGCAGTTCCTGGTTAGATCGAGTCCCTGTAGAGATCCGCGTTGTGCATATGCTCGTATTTCACACTAACAGACCTTTGTCTTGGCCAGGGAACAGCGTGAGGTGTTGTGCATGTGTGCTGTACAGCCTCAGCCTTGCTGCTGCTGGTGCCTGGGACAAGAAGCTGCAGCAGCCTCGGGCTGGCGTGACCGGCAGCACCCAGCAGGTGAAAGTTACTGCAAGTTGAGGATGCAGGAATCTTTGGTTCTCAAAACATAAATTTGAAGCCAAACCAATGACTGCTAAGTTGTCATAGAGTTTTAAAACACTTGTCGTTTTGGCTGATGTGAATAAGGCTACTTACATGAGTGTGTAAGTAGATAAACAGATTTATTTAAGCTGTCATGATGTAGTAATGGAGCACAAGTGTAAGCTTATCGTTACAGGGCTTTTTTCCTTTCCTTTTAAATTGCATCTCTTTTTGAAGTCAAAAGAAGTGAAGATAGAAGTAGGAATAAAAATGGGAATCTTTTAGTGTCCTGTGTTCTGCACTTGCCTTTTCCTTCTACTTGTATCTCACCCCTGAATAAATCCCTTTTTGGAAAAGAGTGGTAACAAGGAAGTGGGATTGGGAGTGTTTGTCATCATAAGAACTGCTGTCGCTTTCAGTAACTGCTGCTGGCAAGTTAAAAGGCACCGCATGTGTCAAATAGCAACATACTGTTAAAAAACAGAAGTACTGTCCTGTGTGCTGCTGGAGTTCATGAGCATATGGGGATATATGTGTGTATGTCCAGTTTGTTGATATGAAATGAAGTCGTGAGCAGATTATTTCCAATTGAAAACTGTATAATAATAATGGTAATATTGAACAGCGAAACAACTTTTTTCTAGTAGAAACTGCTGCAGCTAGTTTGTGTGCATCCATGGGTTGTTTTTCCTCCTTTTAAATATGCTGAAGGAAGGCATTGTGTTATCCTGGCACTCTCCCTTTGCTCATTTCCAGTTCTGAGCTGACCTTTGTGGTGATACGTGGGACAAGTTAAAGCACAAAAAGATATCTTTAGTGCAGTGAGTGCTTTTCAGAGTCACTGGCTGCTTGTGCGTCTGGGCTTTCCCTTAAATTGTGGCCAGGGTAGGGTTGGGCACCTCATTTAAGTTTTTGGGTTTTCTGTCCAAGTTTATGGCATATAAGACACAGAAATAAAGCTAGGCACATTATATATGACAATATATGATTAAAAACTGTATGTTGTGCTTGTTCATATTAAAGAATTACAACTCCTTTACAGCTTGGTACAGCCTTTTGACCTCTTAGTTTTTCTTCTGTGCTTTAAGTTGCATTTCCAGTTCTGTTTCATTTTCCTGGCAGTGTGGAAAGGAGGCTTTGTCGCATGCTGCAGCTTCTCCCCCCTCAGCTGAGCCAGGTGGCTTCTGGAGGCCCCAGCCCCATGGCTACACCTGCCTTCTGTCCTCTCTGCTTTTTGATCCAAGGATGTCAAAGGGGCAGGAAGCCGGTGTTTGGAGTGGGTGTTGCTGCGTGGTGATTCATGCAGCTTGCTTGGGGCTGGCACTTTGCTAAAGGCTCTTCATAGCCAGCAAGGGAGGTGGATGCGGGCTGGATGGGTTGTGCTGGTGGCGGCGGATCTTGGATGCTGATCTCTAGAAGGCATTCAGCCTTTGATGAAGATCGATACCTTTGCTTAGAAGCAGCTGTGTGCGTGGGGCCTTGATGAGACGTGGCAGCATCAGCTTATGATTTGTGGTCATCGTGGTGTTTTTCTTTACTGATGTTTGCTGTTGTAATAACGTAGATCAAATACGTTACAGACAGCAGAATACCAACTTGAAATACCATTTTTGCTGTAACGCTGACAATTACCCAACAAGCTTTTTAGAGGAATGTCCCACCTTAATAATGTGCAGAACAGAGGTGTCATTTTGGGACTGACCTACTGTGTTAGGAAAGTGACAGCTGGAGGTGAATTCAAAGCAACATCATTAGCATGGCATAAGGATGCTGAGAGAAGATACCCTTGTAGCCAGGTTCACCGCAGTGTCATGGAGCACTGCAACATTTCTGTTCCCTAACAGTTTCTCTCTTTACTGCTGTCTGTTTGCCTCAGACACACCTTTGCAGTCTGGGCGCTGTGCATTCTGAGATCTCTTGCCCAAGCTCTTCTGTACACCAGTGTTGGTTTTTCCTTCTGCTCTGTAGAGATGTTGATGTCACAGGGAGGCTGAAGGGTTTTGCAATAGAACGTCTGAGCGCTTGCTTCCGCCTGCCTTATCCCTGGTGGCAGCTGGTTGTGTAGGAAGTACTGCTCATTTTAAAGTCAGTCCTCTTGCTCTGTGCATTCTCTAACCTTTTTTTTGGCTCCCAACTAACTAAATGGGGTTCTGCCTCATGATGTGAAGAATGATGCTAATGGAGGGAATGCCAACAGCTCGTTTGTAAGGTTGGCGTGACTCCGGTATGTGTTTAACAGTCTGTGTTTCTGTGGCTTAGTCGTGAATTCTTTGAACACATCTCAACTCCTTTCAAATCTCTCAGGCCTCCATGGCCTGGAGTTGGCCCACAGGTGCTTAATAGATGTAAATTCACCATTGTTTTAGATGTATAAAGCTCATTTTACATAGATGTAGGTCTTTCTTTAAAGTTCTTACAATGCTAAGCCAAGTCCTTTTCTTTTTGAGCAGCACAGGTGTGGCCAAAGATTAGGTTTACATGACTGGAATAAATGTTTTTTGACATGTAGGAGTGGCTTTGAGGCTGAAGTGCTTTGTTCTCCTCTTCTTCCAAATGCCTTCTAAAAGGGAGTGTTTCTTTACTGAAATTCTGATGTTCTCTCACTTTTCTTCTGGAAGTCTGTCCTCAGTACTTCTAAAAGTGAAAGGAAGATGCCCTACTTTGAGATCAGAGTAGATTGACTTTTGTAAGTCTTGAATGTCTGCTTGTATTTGGCATCTGTTTAAGAATTCCTATGATATTCCAACTGCTGGAGTTCATCTCACGCCCGCACAGTATCTCAACCTGTATGTTGCCTTGGATCATCTCTTAGTTTTGTAAGACAGGCATTACCTTTTTAAGCACAGTTTTCTTAAGGCCAAGAGAAGTGAACATGTATTACCATTTTATATTTAAGATATTGCACTTTAAAGTATTCTTGTATAAATGTTCTATCAGTATGGTCAAAGAAGTGCTTTCTGTGTGCACAGGCACTCTTGTGTATTTGGCTTGTCCTTTATAATTGTAAGCTAAGTAGTACACAGTCGGGTTTGGCCCTAAATATGTCTGTACATTTTCTGTAACCAGTTGCATTGCTTCTGTACTTAAACTCCCATGCAAGCCCAGGGGTTCTGGATCAGAGTTAGATTTGAGGTTTCTTCTTTAAGGTGTTTTGTCCTTGATTTCTTGTTGTATGTTAGATTTGAGTTATGTGTTAGGCTGCTTTACCCTTAATGTATTTTCCACTTGTTTTTGACAGCGTGTTACCTTCAGGAAATGGCCTCTTCTAAGTCTTTGATGAACCTTCTGACCTTCAGTTTTGGATCTGCAATAGGATTTTTTCTATGCTATCTCCTGTTTAGCATGATACTAGAAGAACAGGTTGAGATCCAACCTCGTATTCTTCACAATGATCCACATGGTCAACACTCAGAAGATACTGATAACAATCAGCTGCAAGGACAAATGAATTTCAATGCGGACTCTGGACAGCATAGAGGTATTTTGTTACACCTGATTTATTATATAATAAGTACCCTTTCATGCACCACAAACTGCCAAGTATTTGTATGAATCGTTTTCTTTCTGTTTGCCAGTGTTCAGGTTACATCTAAGTAACTTTGTTCTCTTGAGGTCTACTGCAAGGTGATTTTCTTTGCTTACATCACATTCGTGATTTTTGTATTTTCCCTTTGGAACCTTTGCTAGGCAGATATATTTGTTAGCATTGAAGATGAGATTGAATTGTTTGTCAGCTTTAAGGAGATAGTTCTGGACCATTTCTAACATCTGATCTAATTCTCAGATAACCCTAAAAGGAAAAAAATAGGATGGGTGCCTCACTGGGCCCTCTTTGCCTTCCTGATCCACAGTCCACAAAACTAATTGCTGTTCTCAGCTAGAAACAGAGAAAGTCTGTTGCACTTTTTCTTTTTTAAGAAGGCACACCCTTCTGATATTTCAGGCACACTTTTATATTTGACCCATCTTATCATGAGTTCATTCTCAGTCCTAAATACAGAGAGTATCTGAACTGGGGCAGTTTAGATAAGAAAAATTGCCTGCACTATAATGCATTTATTTCACAAGGCATTAATAAGTAATTTATAATCTAAAGGTACTTAAACTGCAAGCTTTGTAAGTGAAGTTTGTGAGTGTTTTGCTTGTAGTTGTAGAAAAATGTTGCAAAGAAAACTGTTTTTGATAAGGTTAAACAGTAATATTTTAGGACCAGTGGTACAAATCTCACCAGCCATGGAATGTTCTTTTACATGAGTTAACATCACTGTATGTGTCCAGTGAAAGTTTCTTTGACGGGAAACAAATGCTTTGGCACCTTGGAAAATGTTATATTCCACATCTGTTGTTTGGCACATTAATACTGGGTTCATTCTATCTTGATACCACTGATAATTTACAAATAAGATTTAACTTGATTTTATAATAAATTTTTCTGCCCTACCATCTGCATTTCCCTTCAGAAACAGATTGGTATGTTAGAATTGTTTATTAGGTTTTGTTAGTTAACAAAAAATGATATAACAAAGATAAGAAGTTCTTAGATCTTTTTTTTATTTTCAGTTGCTGTGTACTTTGTGAATGGTATAAATATATATTTTTAACTGGAATTAATCTTGTAATGCCACAAAGAGGATGGCTTCTCACGGTTTTTATGTGTTAAATCGTTCTAAAGTCGCAATGAAAAAATACCCATTTTGATCCAGCTCTTATGCTTCCCTTTATCTTGTGAAGTCAGAGTAACTTTGAGAATTTTAGTTTCTTGGTTTGGGGAGTTTGTTTATTTTCTTCTGAAACTTAACATTAATTTCATTTGAAAACAAAGACCTCCTGTCCTTCTGCACGTATTTCCTGAATTAGAAGCAGAGTGTCTGGGGAGGGCTTGCTCTCCTGTATGTATCAGTGCTCAACCAAATCTGATGTTTGGGAATTTTCCTCTCTTTTTCAGATGAGAATAAAAATGTTGCAGATGGACTCTATCAGAAGGTGAAAATACTTTGTTGGGTCATGACTGGACCTCAAAATCTGGAGAAGAAAGCCAGACATGTTAAAGCCACCTGGGCCCAACGTTGCAATAAAATACTTTTTATGAGCTCTGAGGAAAATAAAGACTTCCCAACAGTGGGCCTAGAAACCAAAGAAGGCAGGGACCAACTTTACTGGAAGACTATAAAAGCTTTTCAGTATGTTTATGACCATTATCTTGATGATGCTGATTGGTTCATGAAAGCGGATGATGATACGTATGTTATATTGGACAATTTAAGGTGGCTTCTTTCAAAGTACAGTCCTGAACAGCCGATATACTTTGGAAGAAGGTTTAAGCCTTATGTGAAACAGGGCTACATGAGTGGAGGAGCGGGGTATGTTCTGAGCAAAGAAGCTCTGAAAAGATTTGTGACTGCTTTTAAAACCAACAAATGCTCTCATAGTTCCTCTATTGAAGACTTAGCACTAGGAAGGTGCATGGAGATCATTAATGTAGAAGCAGGAGATTCCAGGGATACAAGTGGTAGGGAAACATTTCATCCCTTTGTTCCAGAACATCTCTTAATCAGAGGATACCTACCAAAAACATTCTGGTACTGGAATTACAATTATTACCCTGCTGTAGAGGTAAGTCTTTAGGAATGTGGCATATGTTCCATGACGTACGTCTTACCATGATACAGAGTTTGAGTTGACAGTTGAATGGCAGCTAAATGTATTTTAGAAAGGAAAATTTTGTTGTGACGTTGTTGGATACACCTGTGTTAAATACCATAGTCATCAGCTAAAACTGATGCTAAGAGATAAATGTTCTGGAGGAGCTACTCAATCTTGAATTACTATTACTGTTTTCCTATGTTTGGTGGACAGCAAGAAATGATGAAATCTTAAGAGAACTTGTCTGGTGTCAGCACTACTACGTTCCTTGCAAAGTTACCTGCAAAGTTCCTGTTCTGTTTTGTACCCTTGTATCTCAGACTGCTGTGCAATAGGAAGCGAGTCCTGTGAGGTTCATTACAAAGCAGTGTTTTAAAAAATAATGATTGTTTCTTAGGTTTTCATCATCAGCCAGTACCCCCAGCTACTCAATCTTTTTGTCCCTCACCTTATATTAGTAATGGATGTTGCCTTGACCCAGGTGCAAGACCTTGCACTTGGATTTGTTGAACCTCATGATGTTCAGCTGGGCCCACTGCTCAGCCTGTCTAGATCCCTCTGGATGGCACCCCATCCCTCAGGTGTGTTGACCTCACCCCACAGCTGGAGTGGGGTGATTTGCTTGAGTGTGCACTCGACCCCACTGTTGATGTCACTGTTGAAGACATTAAAGAGTATCAACCCCAGCACTGATCCACGAGGACACCTAATTTTGGCTGTCTTCTCTTAAATTAAGTTTCCAGCTTGAGTATTTGTTTTGCTCAGCCATTTTTCATTTAGATTTTTGCATATCTTTGTATATCATATACTCAGTCAAAGGGTTGCAGTGCGTTGTCTTGAGATCAGCACTAATAAGGAGTTTCCAAGTCTGAAAATGCCTAAATAAAAGGCAGTGTCTCTGCAAGCTGCTTGCTGCTGCCTGATTCATTTTTATGAAGTATGTAAAATGATGATGTTTGATGCCCCATCCCTGGAGGTGTTCAAGGCCAGGCTGGATGGGGCTTTGGGCAGCCTGGTCTAGTATTAAATGTGGAGGTTGGTGGCCCTGCTTGTGGCAGGGGGGTTGGAGATTCATGATCCTTGAGGGCCCTTCCAACCTGGGCCATTCTGTGATTCTGTAAAAGCAAAGAATGCCCTCTGGCATTAAGTGCAGGCAGCAAGTTTCTTCACTGGCTTGATTACAGAGGCCAGAGACTATCTATCCATTTCTGTCTTAGGAAAGATGCTTTGGCAAATCTGCCTGATTGATCCAATTTGCTTGCCTAATGCTAAGCTTCAAAATAAATACATGAATGACGAAAGGGATTTTTTCCCAGGAAGTCAAATGTGTGTTTGAATTCTTCCTCCAGTATCTTTAATCCGTGGCATGCTCTGGAATTCTTGCTGATGATTTTGACTTGTTTTGTATTTTAGGGCCCTGGATGCTGCTCTGACCTTGCGGTTTCATTTCACTATGTTGATTCCATGACAATGTATCACTTGGAGTACTTGGTTTACCATCTCCGTCCATATGGGTATTCGTATCGGTACAATCCTGATTCGGCAAAGAGCCCGGGGGAGCAGAACAAAAATGAAGCACTAGAGGATAATCCAAAGCTAAAGCAAAAGACTTCTGAGAATTAATTGGACTTTGAAGGAAACTGAAAGAAGGCAGTACGGTGATTAAGAGTCTTCTCAAACTCCTGCATGAAGCTTGTGGACTAGGATTATCCATTGCGATTCTTACGTTGGCAGTACTACCAGTCAGTGCCTGTGCACAAAAGAGTCCAGCGTAGGCTCTGGCTGATTGGGATAGTGTGACATTGCAGCCCTACTCACAAAGATATTGGGCCCTAGAGCTGTGGAACAGGAGGAGGTTCTGGTACGCTGATTCCTAGAAGAACTCAGATTTAAAAGCATAGTGGACAGATTCAAAGATAATCTTACAGTGTTTTTTTTTTTTCCCTTCCAATTGTTCTGTTATGTGAGTTCTTATACTAGAAATCTGATGTAACGGGAATGCTTTCATGATGGTTTTCTCCAGTATTTTCAGTATTCTGAAGTTACTGCGTGCATGTTGCCCTATAAGGAAATAAGAAGGGTAAAAAATAGAGCCTCAAATCTGCTTTGCCTTAATGACAGACTGGTTGGTAAGAACAGAGACACACCTCAGTGATTAATGTCTGAATTATTTCAGAAATTAAATTCACTGCTAGGAATTATTTACAGTTTTTTACTGTAAATCTTTATTGTACAGAACAACATGAAGTTAGATCACTACTGTCTTAGGGAGAAATCCAGGGATAGTTATTGTTCAGATTACTGAGGTGATGTGAGGAGATTATGTTTGTCCATGGCTTTTTTTAATTTTATTTCAATCAAGTTGCCATTTGGCTAAATAAATTCATCTCAGAACTTGTGAGCTAAAAATGCTTTTTCATATGGAAGCTCTTCTCCCCCATTACATTTTCTCTGTAAAACAGAACGGATAGTATGTTAGCCAAGTTGCGGTGGCATGTAATAGTTTGGATTCAGCCAGTGTTAATTAGTTCATTGCTGTTCAGTTTCCCCATTTCTGTACTTTGAGATTGTGACATTACCTTATTCACAGGATTTTACAGGTACAAACACATGCTGTTTTAAAACAGGAACAAAGCTCATTTGTCTGCTTGGCTTAGAGAACTTCATTTCCCTTTTCTGAACTCTTCCTCCATTCTTAAAGTTTCTTGTTGCTTTTTTCAGAACGAAGTGATAGATGATTGCTGTGTCACTCTTGTGATAGATGATTGCTGTGTCACTCTTGTGAAGCTGAAGTATTTGGTTATTCAGGTAACCCAGCCTGAATGCAGGTATCTTTCAAGTGCATTAATCTCTCCACTACTTTATGAGCATCTCTGCCTCGTAAGTGAAAACACTTTCTTGATGTGGAACAAAACGGTTTTAATTACCGAAGAGTTTTCAGAAGTCAAGTCTGTGTTTTACATACACAACACAAAACTTTGTGGTTTTCACTTCTTCGAATTCAGTTAATAGAGCAGTTCAGGGGATGGGGTTAAGCCTGACATGCCTTTATTCCACACTTGAACAAAATTTCTTTTTAGCATTTTTCGCCTTCATCATATTGATGAATTTGGACATAACCTGATTACCTCCAGTCACTGCTTTGGAAAGGGCACATACCGATAGCAGACAGCCTTATTTACTGCTGCTGTCCTTCAGGTTCCTGGAGAGGATGTTAGCATAAAGTACTGGAATTTGTGTTTTCCAAAGATAGTTCTCGCACAGATTGGGGTTCTGTCTGTGGTCCAGTAGTGAGGTCGTGCAGCATAATGGCAATTACTGAAATATATGGAATTGAAATACTGTTTGTCATGTCTCTGCCTGAATATAGGCTAGGTTTGTATGTTAAACCTGTTGATCTTTCATGAGGAAGATTCTGCAAAATACCGAAAGAGATGAGCTTTATTTTATGTTAACTGACTTAGAAGATCATAACCGTATTTGTTTAGAAAAAGGAAAAAGCCTCCAGTTTGCTGTAGTCAGAGGGGTGCTGTAGTGCTGTAGTCAGAGAGAGAATGCCTGATAGCTTCTTTTAGTTGGATGCTTCCTTCTGTCAGCTAAACGTTTATCCCGCGTGCCATGTGAACACTAAGATTGTGAAATCCATATGCTGTTGATAACTCTGGTGGCATTGTTCAAACCTGCAATTAGAGGTTCTGGAATACATCAGGAAACTGTAGAATGAAATCAAGATCCCAGCGTTAATCTCTTTGCCTTTCCTCTGGGGCAGTTCTGATGGTTGCCTGTTCCCCAGCTGTGGTTGGTGGGCTTAGCAGAGCAGGGCAGGGCCTCGGGTGGAATGGGGAAATAAAGAAGTGAGCAGCACATATCTGCAAGGCCGAGAACTTACTGCTCGTGACAAGTAGGCGGCCTATCTGGAGAAGTAAGAGCAGCCTTCTCTTCCAGTGCTCATTCTTGCTTTGTTTTAAAGTGTTCTGCTCCCACACCTCTGGTATTATTTCTTTTGCCTTTCTGGCAATGCTGCAAAGAAATCCAAATTTTTTTTTCCTGTCAGTATCCAAATAGGCTTGAAAAAATATGGATTTAACATTCTAATAGAAGGCTGTTGCTCTCTGCTAAATTGTAATGTAGCAACGAGCCTATACCTCCTGAAATGGGCAGTTTGCATCTCATTCTTCACCAGCTGAAGCGGACGAGATTGGAATTTGAGCAGTTAGTGTAATTTTCACATGCCATCTTACAGAACCATTAACAGTTTATTATTTCACTCTCAGGTCTTCGTGCTTTGACAAAGTATTGAGTATTTCTGTAGCCCCAGCAGGCTTCTTCATGGGAGGATTCAGAAGCACAGAGTCTCTTTGGCTCTTTAGATTATTGCATGCTCTCTCTCTCTCTTGCTCTCAGATCTCTTAATCAAAATTAGAAACTTCCATTGGTATGGTTGGTTGTAATAAAAATGGTGCATCTAACATTTATGAACTAGTTTTCTTGGAATTAGGAAGCAGCAGGCTTTTCTTAAACAGTTGTTTGCCCCTGGATATGGGAATGTTCCTTAGCATAAGACAGTAACGTATTAACCCTGCAGTGTGTTTTAGCTCAGAAGAAATGAGAGTGCCAAGCAAAGTTCCTCATTGGAGGACAGTGTTAAATTTGGCTTGCAGAAAAAAAACAAATTTAATCTTTAACTTTGAGTTCATTTGTGCAGCCTGTGTTGGACTTAGTGAAGGGGTTAGACTGTGTGCTGTTAGCACAGTGTCTCATCTTGTGGGAGGTCTCTTCCCAATGTCTTTTGCCTGTAAGGACACTGTCTTTGTTTTGCTCTGATGGGGTTATGTATTAAAATCACTTTTTCTTTACATATGACTATTCTGTTTCCAGAGTGTGCATTTCACTGAGTACCTGGCACACCTGTAGTGCACAGTTTGCCATCCGAGAAGGGCTTTTATCTTCGTATGACTAAGAAAGATGTGGGTTATTTCTCTGATGTCCTGCTGCTGCTGCTAGTAGTGCACAGGCAGATGGACATAGACCTTTCAGTGTGGCACAACGTGGGAAAGCTGCTTTGTCCTTTGTCCTTTTTCTGACAAGAAAAACTTCTGTGAGATTCCAAAGGTGTAATTTGTTTTAGTTTACCATACTGTATTTAAAATACTCCATAAATGTTGTTAATGCTCTTAAAAAATAAAATGAATATTGCTGCTGGACAGTATATTCCACTAAAAACCTGTGAATGTTTCATTTTGCAGTTATAGGCTGTTGTGTCCCTACTGACGGGTGTAAATTGGTGACTTGTCTGGACTGATCACCGTAAGATTTCTGAAACACCTTCTTTGAAGTGCCTTTGACCAATTTTTAGCATCAAAATTTAGTTCAGAATTGAATAAATGAAATAAGTTATCTCCATACACTGCGTGTCTGTCTTCATTTGCCCGCCCTGTATACCAGTAGTGTGGCAGTACAGTGGAGTGCAATAAGAATATTCTCTTTCCTTGTGTGTTCGTTAGTTTTGGTGGTTGCAGGAAAGGTGGAAAGCTTGCTGAGTTCTCTGTTATGCATGCTACTAGCAAGTAGCAAGCTACACAGAAAACTTTATTTAAAGAAAATGTTAAATTAATTACAGGTGCTAGCACCAGATCCACATAGCCAGACTGCTGTTCCTTCATTGTGCTGATTTTCACTGTCTCCATGTTATTACAGCATCCTGAGTGAACTGACTGTAGCTGATGCTCAGAGATAAAGCAACATTGTTCCAAATGCACCACATTTGACAGGAAATGCCACTTATTGAAAGCTTTGCAGGCTCAGGGGAATTTCCTACACTGCTTTTCTGTGCACTGATGTGAGTTTAAAAGGAATTTAAGTCAATATTTTCCATCCAGGGACTGAAGGCTCTCTGATTGCAGGGTGGATGCACTTGTGCATTGCTGGTTCCAATGCACTGCAAAATGGTCTGCAGCCTTCCCTCCTTTTTGAGAGTTTTTTGCCTTTATGAGGCCCTCCTTTGGGTTCTACAAATGTTGTGGTGTGGTGAGTAACTTCTTTTGACAACTGTGAAAGGAATCAGAAAGTCAGAGCCCTGAAGTGAATATTTTCATTGTTGCACTTAGGAAATAACATAGACATAGAAAAGCAGCTGGATCATGAGAAATTATTTCTAGGCATTAGGGTGGTATTTGGTGTCATTTATAAAGGAAAGGTGAATACTCACATCAGAAATGTAGGCTGAACTCTGTGCTTTTCAAGCTTTCTAGTATATGTGTATATATATTCCTGCAACCCTAGCCACCTTTCTTTGGCTTATTTGGTTCCAGCTGAAGCCTTGGGTGCTGGAGCCTGCAGCGGTGCTGAGCCAAACTCCAATGTTCCAGTTCCACCTGGAGCTTCTCTGATGTGTCATACTGCTCTTGGGATGAAAAAGTTGATTCTTTTGCACATTCAAGGTATTGCCTTCTCTTTGAGAGGCTTATGCCAGAACCTGGCTTGTCATTTTCACGCTTCAGGTGTCTGCGGCTCACTTCAGGTCTGGATGCAAAAGGTCATACATGAGGTTAGTAATCTACAAACTGTTGAAATCAGCCTGCCTAAATGAGCCACTACCAAAGCAAGAGTCAACCTGAGGGTTATAGATTAAGGAGATCTGACTAGATTGAGACGTGAGTTTCTCAGGAATGTTTGTTAAAATACAAAGTTGGTTTGAACAACTGCTTATCTCCTGACATTTAGACTGCAGCTTTGCTTGAGGAGGTAAGCGTTTGCAGGATACAGTTCTTAGTTTTACAGACCTGCCTATGGCCTTTGTGAGCCCATCCCTTCGGCATCCTGAAATCCACAGGGCTGGTTGGTTCCTTTGAATCTCTGTTCTGTCTCCCAGCAACTCCATGCCCTCTTGGTTTGTCCCCTCATAGGATGAAGTGCTCACTCACTGAAAGGAGAGGAACATTGTCACTAACTTCACTCATAAGCAAACCTGGTCGGTGTGTCCTGCTCTGTTCCACCCCCAGTATTCAATGTTCCCAGCAGCTCTAAATTCTTCATAGTCTCATGTCAAGGTTCTTCTTCCCCTCAGCTGACCGAAAGAACTTCGAACTTCATCTGTTTTGATACCCTGCACCTTTAAAACCTTATTCTATGATTGCACTTGGTTCTTGCACTTGAGTTTTTAATGAGCAATTGTCTGAACATCACGCTGTTAGGTGTCGTCAGCTCCTCCCTTCATGGAGACAGAGAGCACGACATGGAAGATAAAAATTAACTGGGGGGAAACCCTGGATGCTCAGTAGAAATCAAAACTAACAGATGTCTGTGTAGTTGCAGTTGTGGTGTTGTTTTAATGAATAACTGTTGTCTCCAAACTCCCTACAGCTGTAGTCCAGCACCCTGCAGAGAAAACCATACCTGGAGATCTGATGTTTTTCCAGCACAGAACAGCACTTGGCCAGCACCAGTAGCTCCAGCATTTATCACTGCAAACAGCAACTGCCATGTGTTCCATCATAGATTCTTGTGAGATTGAGAGACTTTGCTTACAGCTTGCTAACTTGCTCTATACTATTGAGTGACATGAAGGACTGCTGCACAAAGAATGCTGTAGACATAAAGTGTTGGCCAAGGGCTGCGTTCTGAACCTCATGGTGCAACAGGAGGGTTTCCCCCAGCAGTTCTGTCTGTCCCAGTTCAGTACATAATCAAGTGACCTCATATCATCAGTCTGGTATAACCTTTGTTAAATCCTTACCTTACAGCAATGCTTCTTTCATATGAGAGTGTTATATGATCTCATCCACAACACATAACTAAAATCAATTTATAAATTGGAGGCAGAGCTCTTCTGTTCAGCAGCTGGTAGACGTTCAGTGTGAATAACGAAGTCTTTCTTCCCTTTTGCCAGTGTTATCTCATTTTTAGCAGACAACAGGCAGTGTCTGTTTACCCAGACATTTGTTGTGGAGCATTTGTTGCCCCACTAGTTGCAGACATCCTGCTTTCAGAGCTGCTCTGTAGCAGCTATGCTGGGTTTTATGGCCTTTGTCAGCTTCCCAAGCTACATTTCATGCAATGTGTTCAGACTAATGCAAGTGTTATTCACAGTCTCTGAAAGCAGAAGTTGTCTCACCAAACTTAGATCTGAATGTTTACAAATTTAAGACAATCCTGATGAGAGAGAATCTCCTGCATCAGCTCTATCTTCTTGCTTTAAAGCCATCACTACGAAAACAGCATTCAGTCTTACTAGCATCTCCTCAGTGAGCTTAAGGAAAGAAAAAAGGAGTACAAGTCACGTGGGTGTCCCATGCTGATAAATTCACCACCATCTACAATCCCACAGCACTTTGTCAGCATTGCAGGGAATATGTTGGCACCTGCAGGTTTTCCTTCTCCCAGGTGCTGCTCAGCTCTGCAGCCATCTCCTCTCCCTTCAGCTACTGGCAGAGCTGAGCCGTGCCTGCCTCCTTGCTCACAGCTCCCGTGTTGCTTTTCATGTCCCCCTTTCCTTCCAGAGGAGCAGGATATCCTGGCAGGAGTTCTGCCCACCATTCTGACTGGTGCTATGCAAACTCTGGCTTTTATGACCTGTTCTATAGAAGGGTGGTGAGATGAGTATGCTTTGTTTCAGTGTTAAAATATATTACTTCCTTCCCTTGGGAAGTTCCCTTCTGTGTCATATATACATGCCTTTTTTACTGCTGTTATAGGTTGTTTGCCTTTCTCCTTTCAGTTATATATCCCTGTTAATGTACAATTGGTTTTAAGGGCATCAATCCCTCTCTGCTCAGTAACTGTTCCCACTGACTGCTGAACTCGGATCAGGTTTTGTTGCTGTGCAGAGGGTAACAGCTACTGGCACGGGCCTGCTGGTTACAAAGGTTGCTTACCTCTGACAAAGAGTAGGCAGCTGCTATTGAAAACTCCATAGCATTATTATGGGCAAGAATATGATCCAAGCCAATTTTTGTGCATGAAAGCTCTGAAGTGTTTTCATACAGACCTGTGCCATATGTAAGTCCACAGCTTAACAATTCCTATGTGATTCCTAAAGAACAGGAAACAAATACATGAGGAGGGAAACACTTTCCCTTGATGTTCAGTTCAGCATCATACAGAGATTTAGCATTTAATCACTGTTTCATAAATACATCTGGTCCATGTTAGATGGAAGAAGTAAAGAGGATAAAGAAGGCACAGTTAAAGAAATGCAGTATCCAAAGTCTTTTCTCCAAGGCCCATGGAGGATGATGCCCAAACAAACACTTGGCACCCTATGACCTGGGCAGTGCTGTTTAAACAGATTCACCTCTTGTTCATTTGGGGGCATCATTTATTCCTCTGTTTGAGCCTCATGAAAAAATGCTGGTATTTATGAAAGGTGACATGGTTATGGAATGCAATGCAATGTTTCTTTTTTCTTGTCATTTTGTGCTAATCTTGCTATTAAAAAGGTTTGCATCTGTTTTAGTATTTCATAAATTGCTTTTGTCATCCAACTAAACTGAATTCTGGATACTGGATTTGAGACATAGCCAAGAGAAAAGTCTCTCGATATCTCCTCCAAGTTTGAAAGTATGTTGATACTGCACTTCAGTACTGTTTTAAGTTTTGAATCCACCTTTTCAGTCATTTTGAAACCTTCTTGTTCTTTCATTTCCTCACACTTTGTGTTTATTCCCATCTTGCTGAATTTATTTGGACATCTGTTCACTATTAAATTCTCCAGCACACAGATATAGTTGGGTGATATTGCACAAGCTGTATTTCTGAGCAGGAACTCAATCCTTCCATGATCTTTTCACATCACTAGTAGGAAGTTTACTAGCTTGAAACCTTTTGTCTGACTTGCTGATTATTCCCAGCCCTGTACATAGCTGGATATCACAAGAGACAATCCTTTGCAGTATATTTTGAAGCTATTTACTTTTCTGATTAAAAAAAAAACCAACAACAAACAACCAGGCCCATTGAAGTTGCATTCTTCTATAGCACTGAATCCCTTCATTTTCAGGCTTCTACAGAGTATGTAGCACAACGTATTGTCCTTGTGTTCCAGTGCTTCTTTTCCAGACAAGATTAATCGCGGCTTCATGGTTGTTTTTCTTCTTGAGTGACCATCATATTTCATTCTGAGTATAAAAACAGTGGCATTTTTGGAGGCTACCATCAGTTTTTTAGTTTCTAATTTGAAACTCACTAACAAAGCTAATTTTTTTTTGAAAAAAGTATTTAATTCTCCTAAAATTCAAGCACCTCATTTCATAGAATAAGGTTAGTGCCTCGTTTGCTATAAAGAAGTTCATTTTGCATGGTATATGCTATCTTTTGGGCACCTGGGGAAAAAAATGTGCAAGCATTGCTTAAACGTATTAAGATCTGTTCAGACTGTATATACAGATCATAGGTTTTCTTGTCTACAAAGGAATAAGAATGCCAGACTCGTTATCAGATGTTGCTTTCCATTTTAATTACAGACTCATAATTCTCAGTTTTAATGATAATTCATTAGGATTATTGCTAAAAGTAGAAAGAATGTACGTAAACATTTATATGCATTTTTCAGTTCTTTTCCTTTTTTACTTAATAGCATATTATCAGAGTGAAATACATATGTATTTAAACACAGAGACCCTGAGAAACTGAAATTTGCTTACTTGCCATAAAGGACATGAAGAATCCTGGTTTTAATGTAATTTCAAATGAAAGTCCCACCCTTGTAAGTGAAAAGATTATACTGGTGTTAATATAAACGTGCTTTAATGGGAAAACCCTCCCCTCTAATTAATTTTGCTGTGGCATTGACATTCACAAGAGGTAGTCTAATTAGTGAAAATCTTAAATTATGACACTAAATGCTGTCATAAGAGTGCTAATGTCAGAGCTATTTACTCTTGTTTAAAACTAGAGCACATTTTTTCCTTCCAAGAGAATAAGAGACCTCTGCCATTAAATGCCGTGTGAACACTTCCAGCATTTTAATCCTAAAAATCAAATCTTATCCTTGCCACATTAGTATTATCAAATTACTATGAGTTTGAAGGGAAAAGGTATGTTCCCATGCATGTGTATGTGTAATAAAGTTATTGTTATGATGTTACAGATAACATATGCTGTGCAGGAATCTAATGAATGTGAATTCCACAGTGGCGAAAGCAGTGGAGCATGGTGGCAATATATTCATGTTCACACATCATTTTAGATTCTTCTCAGCCACTTCTTCCTTAATACACATGAACTTCTTGCTTTAAAAACTCCAAATGGCAGTAATTTCTAGAGGAATGAGGAATCGATTAGTTTTCTTGGAGCGTTCAGAAAGAAATATGCTATAGAATATATATCAACAGATTTTTCCTGTACTGAAAGATGAAACAGAACTTAATACAGTGTACTGGGGAGGAGATAATGTTTTTTGTAAAGGAAATTATGCACTATGGATAAGCAAGCTCTTTGAAGACCATCGCTCAATGAGTATGTGGGCCTAAGGCAGTGAGTAAGTCTGTCTGGATTTCTAAAAGATAAAGTCTCTCACCAGAGGAAAATTATATTGGATCAAGAGGAGAAGTCTTCTGATTTAGAAACAGTGAAAAGGAAAGGGAATAAATGGCTGCTGGAAAGAAGGCATTGGAAGATGCGTGCTACAATGGTCTGTCCTACTCAAAATGATCATAAGTGATCTAGTGAAGGGAGTAAAAAGTGAGATGACCAAGTCTGTGACAATATTATCTTTCTCTAGAGTAGAAAAGGAAAGGGGTGACTGCAAGAAATTGTAGAAGAACATTGTGATGTTGACAGAATAAGGTGTGAGTGGAAAAGGAAAAGTGAGTTTTGAAGAGTGTGAAATTGTACATATGAGAAAAATGATCCCAAATCCACGTATAAAATGATGGCTTTTCAGCTAATCCTTAAAATGAGGCCTTGGAATTTTGATCTGTGAATATGTCACCTTAATTCTCAGTAATAGTAAAGAAAACCCAACAAACTCAAATACAACATGAGAAACTGTAAGATAAGGAGTAAAAAGCAAAGTAGACAACTACTGTGTCACTGTATAAATTCATGACTATGAAGGGCAATTCTGCTCCCACCATCTCAGAAAGGAGTAAAACCTGATCGAAGGTGTAAATAATACGTATGCACAGTATTGGAGACAATTAAGTATTATATCTTTTTAGCCTGGAAAAGAAGTGCTTGAAGGAGAAGAACGCGATGGAGAGAAAACTTACTTATTCATCAATGCAGGTTCCTTGACATTCTTCTTGTGTTTCAAATCTATTGTTGGTACCATTACAACCTCCATACCAGAACTGGCCACAAGAATTGGCATTCTTGTCATAATACCATTTCACCACATAGTTCCGGCAATCACCTGGTTTCATAGGTTCCAAGCACCTGGGATCTGAAAGCATATCTTTAAAAGTTAACTTGGATTCTGGTATCAGTTACATTACCCTATCCCTCCATTACGTTACCCTATCCGTCCATTATTTTTTTAGAGCATCTTTTTTTTTTCTTCCTCATAATGCCTGGAATATATACACAGCTCAGATTTGTAGCCAAATTCCATTTCAGTTAATGAGATATACGAATAGATCTAAACAAACACATGACTGGTTTGGAATCAGGCTACCTAAATTCTGATGCAAGACTCAAATGGGCATTTAAATACTTAAGCACAATCAATACACAAGGGCTGTTGTATAGGTTTGAAACTCTGAGTATGGTGGCTGCAGCCAAAACACCCAGAAAAACAAAAGATGATAAAATCCAGTAACTATATGAAGGTGGGAGTAGGGATTTTTGGTTGGTTGATTTTGGTACAGATCTGCTATCCAATATTCAGACAACAGTACGTACCTTTTTGAGGTTTTGCTACCTGTGATTGCTGTGCTGTTGCGTGGCGATCTTTAGCAGCGGTAATATTGAGCAGAGGGTTGACAACTGGACTCTGACGTCTGATTTCATCTGTGTTGGAAAATGGAGGGAATCTCGATTCTCTGAGAACAGAGGTGGTCACCGTATGATCCTGAGCAGACGGCAGCGGCTTGGTATACCTGGTCTGTGGTGGGCTATGCTGCAAAAGGAGTCAAAATCTGTTAACATTCTGTCAGAGCTCAAGTGTGAAGAGAAAAAGAATGAGAGCATTATAAAGGAAAGTAATTGTATTTTTTACACACATTACTTCGCAATAATGGCAGGTGGGTTCAGACCTTGTTCTAGTGATTTCTCAGTAAGAGACCATGATTTTAACAAATGCATTTTCTGGTGCTGACAGCTAAATGAGAAGATAAAGTAATTCCTTCCATTTAGTCACTAAGCTGAATTAGTTCCATTGCCGTAAAATTTCAGCCAGTGCTTATTTGTAATATAAACTAAAAAAGCAAGGAACTATGAGGTAAGTCTCTGCTTTCAGATGTCTATTACACTCGCTGGTAAAGAGCTGAAATCAAGTCTGTCAAAGAAAGGGAAATGGTAGGCAAGAGGAACAGGATACTTGTTATGTTACTGATAGAAAAACACATTCATCAAAGATGATCCAAAGATTTTTCTAAATGTGGAATCCCTTGAATGCAGCAAAAATGTGCAAATCTTGTGTTGAGGAAATCACATCCCAATACTAAGATTGTCTCAAGAGATGCATACTTGCTGTCTTAAATCAAGTGACAAATCACTCTTTTTCCTGTTTCTGGCTGCCTAACATCCACTTGCTTATTATCAGAATTGTAGGGTTTTCCTTGACCAAAATGTTCAGAAGGTAACAGACCTCTTCAGGTGAAGATTATTATCTAAAAATGTGCCTCTCCAGTGTTTTACTATATTCAAGAAGCTCTGCATGTTTCTTAGTAAAGTATGGTAGAAGTGACTGCATTTATCCATACATCTCATAATCTACTGAAACCAGGAAGGAAGAAACTCGATACTATATTTAACATCTTCCCATTTACAGGACTGTACTGACGTGTCACTCAGTTTAAGAAAACTCCTTTTAGCCACTGGTACTTTGAAACCCAAAGTCTAACTGAAATGTGAATAGACAGTTCATCCAATCCTTTCAATGTTGCATTTCACAGATGTACAAAAAGATAATGTTTATTGTGATGGTAATTAAATTATTAAGATTCAGCTATAACTAACCAAAGCCAATCAGATCCAAGCATATGAGCATCTAATTAGTTAGAACTATTCATATTTGTGATTCTTATAATAAAATATATAAATGTCAGCATCTATAATACCAGCTTGACATTTATTTTCCCTATTATTTTCCTTAATGATGCAGGTACAAAGCTGATCCTCTGTGTCACACAGATCTGCATGGAGGTATTACAGGGCCCAAACCTAAATCACTTAGACTGTATCTGTCATTCAGGGAAATGAGACTGAACTTTGAAAGTGAAGTTGATTTATGTAATTACCAATCATATTACACACACAATGATCCAAAGGGTTAGTATTGGCTAATAATGGAGGAGTTCACTGACTTCACCATATATCAGTAATATTTATATACAGCATTCAATTCACTTAATGTTTAAATGTTGGTACAGTGGCCTACAATATCCATTCCACACAGCTACGGAGGATCATACAGAAAATATTTCAAAATTTATTTCAGCACATTATGGAGGCAAGCATCTGTTCCATGTTTATCATCAGCTATTTTCAGGCAAAGCAATTAAAACACTCTAGAGTGTTTGTACTGAACTACTGTAAAGGTGACAAATGTCCTCTGATACTAAGACAGCGACTGAAAAATACCAAAGACCTATTAAGAGAATTAAGTTGATGCACACCTGCAGAAAATATTTATCTATTGCACTAAAAAACCACCTGTCCTCTCTGTCTGTACAACAACTCCATGTCGGAGAATGGACAAACACAGGACAGGAGAAATTAAAACTGGAGAATGAAGAGTAATGTGAGCAAGGAGTCCTGGAAACACAGTCCAAGCAAAGCTGGAAGCTTAATGATACTTACAGGGCATCACCAGGAGAAGCAACTTTGCACTGACAGTTGCATAAATAAATGCCTTGCACACTATCTGCCTGCATAGGCGCGCATCTGAAATATTTCCAATTCACTTTGAAAATGAATCAGAAATACAATAATACAGATTGTTGTCATTTATTGCAACAATGACACACTATTACCTTCTTTTTTTTTTTTTTTTTTGTAAACTATTTTAAACAAGTTCACTCTAACTTTAAATTTCTCTTCAGATTTTTTTGAGATATTACCCATGTATTAAAAGATTGGCAAATGGTGTAATAACATATGAATGTCAACAAAGAGCTACACCTTTTAAAAAACATTCAGTAACTTACTGAGTAACTGATTCCTTCTTTATGGGGCACTGAAGTCTCTGAAATTGTCACTCGAGTCAACTGAGTGTTAGTAACTTCATTAGGCAATTCAGGTTCTGGACTTGGAGGTGGCGATAGAACATTTTCTTTTCTACTGTAAATTTCAGACACATTATCACAGATTTTTGTGATGAGTTTATCTGCAAGAGCTGAAAACATCAACAAATGATGAAATTTATTAAGACTAATAAAGAAAAGTCACAATGATTCTCCACAAGCTTTTAGTGCAGAATTAACCACAACTTATAATGACAGTGACTTGTGAAAGACTGTTTTCTGAAGTTATACCAAAACTCAGATTGGAATGAATAAAATAATGCACTCTCAGAACTAACAGATTTTAAATACCTCTAGTTCTTTTTTGGAAACAACAGATAAAAACACCAAAACTCATTTGAAGCATAAATTATAGCTCAACAGTCTAGAGAGAAAAACAGGACGATGGAAAGAATGTGTTTATGTGTAAAAAGTAAGAAGATAAATTGAGTTACAGATCCTATTTCTTCTCACAAAAAAAAAAAAAAAAAAAAAAAAAATTATATATATATATATACATATATATATATATATATATATATATTCAGTGACTGGGAATACTTGAATGCTGGAGCCAGAGCTAGAGCTGTAATTTTAATCCTAGCTGGCACCAGAACATTAGTGCAGATTCTGTTCTCATCATTAATGCCTTAAACGCATTAACTTAAGCCCATCCACAGGCTCAGTGTAGCAAAATGAGTTTATGCTCAGGATAAATATAGTTTATAGGGTTAGACTGCAGTTAGTTGAAACCAATGTTTGTTTCTTCCACTGGTTATTATAGGTTTCCTCTGTCTTTTATCTCTGATTCCACATATGGCCACAGGATTTTTCAAGTCTGTTTGAAATAAATAATGCAGAATAAAGCAGACCTCATCCCCTTGTTGATATTCCTTCACCACCCTAGAATCAGGATGAAAGCCTAGAATTTCCTATGACTTTTAAAAGAAAATGAGTGTATATAAAAGATGGTGAAGGGACTGCCAGAGACAGCCATATATGAAAGAGAAAGAGACAGAGATGGTGTGCCAAGATGGAAGGAAATTCTTTTGGGGCTGAATCTGTGGCTCTACACACTGTGTAAGGGAAAGCTGATGGAAGCTCTCAGCAAAGAGAAGTGCCCCAAAGAAGGCCTCAACTCTGAAAATCATTGTTTGTTGGTTTTCATTGTTTCTACAAGAGGTAAAAGTTTGCCAAAAGTTTCATTTGGCCAAAGAGCAAGGGACACTGAAAACCAATCTGTGTCCAAAAGACAGGCATCAGCTGCCATTCACTGAGCATGTATGGACTGCCTTGACTTGTTTGGGGAAGGCCAAACACTTTTATTTGCTTATTTCAAATATTCTCCTACATAGTTTCTTTTACCTGAGAGTGTCTTGAAGTCCTCTATCGGGTAAAAATGGTCTTCATCAGGGTCTGTTGCAATGAGATACATTTCTTTCAGGAAATCACCATAATGTGGATCAGTTTCTTGAGCAATTCCAATGACAAATATCTCAATATTTGCAGCATGTGCTTCCCTTACTACCGTTTCCAGGTGCACTTCGTCACGAGCGTCTGCTTGTCCATCTGTTACTACCACAGCAACTTTTCTTACTGCTGGGCGTGCTGCCTGAAATAGGTTAATGGCTTTTTTAATGGCAGAAGCTGTATACGTGCCTTCTCCTAAGTAGAGCATTTTATCAACAGCAGATTTCAGAGATTCTTTGGTTGTGTATTTCTCTAGAGAAGATACCAACTCCACTTTATGGCTGAAGTTGATAACGCCAATGCGAGTTTTAGCGTGGTTGGCCGAAACCTCATCAATGACTGTTTTCATAAATGTTTTGGTACTGATGAAGTTGTCTGGTCCGACACTTTCTGAACTGTCAATGACAAATATAAGTTCCAGCGGTGTTATTCTACATCTGGTACCGCAACCTGGAAGAAGAACCATTTCAGATATTTTGTGAGAAACCACCTTCCAATTATATAAATGAATTGAACTCAAATAACAGATTTACAGTCACACAAACATGAAGAGGAGATATCCATTCAAGCAACATAAATTCAGTTTTAGAGCTATTTTTTTTTTCCCATACTGGGATGCTTACCACATATCTCATTGATAAGTCTTATGACCTCTTCTCTCTGAAAAAAATAAAAAAAGTATTAATTAACCCGCTGTGTGTTTTAAGAATGCTGAAATGGTCAACTTATTTACCTACACCAATGCAGGGAATACAGTGCCCCTATATCAGCCTTGTTTAATATCACAAAATCTATAAACACATTCCAAAATAAATTTCTAACATTTAAATTAGTTCATATACATACTTACTGAAAGACCCGGTTCACCTTTTGCTCCCCAAGCTCCCTGAAAATGTGTAGAGTGAGATAGTTACCAAAATCCAAGTTCATCACATTTCTGCTGTGTAAAATGAAGTAATGTACAATGTCTTTTACCTTTGGTCCTGGAGGCCCTGGGTCTCCCATCTCTCCCTTAGCACCTTTTCTTCCTGGATCACCTTTATCTCCGTAGTCTCCCTAATTTAAATCAGTCACATTAAACCCAATCCACAACTCCAGTTTTGTTGGTAGTAAGAGCTGGAATTATAGCTCAACTAGTTTTTAAGATTAAATTTCTGAGCTTTATCCTGTGGCTGATTTACTTAAGCAGAGCATCTTAGAGAAAGAAAGTACTGTCAACATAAATACCTTCAAGAAATTTTTATCAGTAAAGAGTGAAGATAAATTTATGCTGATTATGAAATTATATAATTTTTAGTCTTCTTTGATTTTCTTGAATTCTAAACTGGCCCATGTTAATGCAAATCTATGGAGAGACTTAACTGCTTGAAATATGCCAACATATTGAAACTCACATCAGCTTTGTGCAGAACTCACATGAAATACTGTGAGCTTGCCCAGAGAAGAGATACCTGGATTGCTACATACATTGGAAAATACATAGTTACGTCATTAGAAACAAATTCTTCATTTTTTTTTAAATTTGAGTGAATAGATCTGGAGAAGATCTGAACCCCTAGAAGAGAAGGTGTTCAACCTTATTGCATTTCAGCTACTGCAGGTATGAAATACACTACGGAAAGGAGTCTGGATCTTAATTAGAAATGTCTTCAAAAAGATGACTGTGCACGACAGTTTTTTTTTTTCTTCTCTCTGGCATTTACTGATCACCTAATATTTCATGTGAAATTTCAGTTCTGTGAAGGGAATGCCCATTTCAATATTGTTACTCATTGCTACCCAGACAATGGAATCATTTAGATACCATTCCCTGTTACAGCATTTGCCAGTATGATTGCTATCAATTCTGTGGAACCCTTTTGACTCCCTGAGTCTTATTCTGATCTTATTCAAACCTGAAAATTGCATAGCTCCTCCACAGTGTTAAGGAAATCTCCACTACGTAAGCTCTTGGAAAACACTTGCTGGTCTATTTTCACAAAATCATAATATCCAGCTAATAGTACTACTTTGCATTATTTGTCTGTGAATTCTATCTAACCTCATCAAAATTAATGTCAGCACAAGAAACAGCAAATACAATCTACTGATGCTAGATGACGGTGATGCTAGTATTCTCATGCACACAAATATGCTAAAAACAGATCTGTTTGGTTTTTGATACATTCAGAAGAAAATAGGTAAATAAAATTCCTACTGAACTAAACTTTTTTTTGGTGACAAGTCTGCTTTTTTAATAACAAACAGCAAAATTGAGAATTTGGAGAGATTTTTGGTCAAAGCCTGGCAAATAAACAGACATTTTGATTTTATAATAGCTAAAAACTATATGAATATAGCAGAATGCATGTTTTTACTAGTATTTCCTCCTGCTAACAGGTAAGAGCTCGTTCCATATATTACTTCAGAGCCTGATCTTAGTGATGGTTAAGATTTTCACAGATTCCAAAGCTGACAATAAGTGGTAAGCACTTGTCTTGCCAACTGTATGAGGCAGTTTTTTGCTTTTTTGCTTTGCTTTTTATCTATCTTCAAAGATCTGTCACATTAAATCAACAATAAAGAAAATAAAACCTTTCTTTCCTTATTGCAAGGATTTACCTTTGGTCCAGGAATGCCAACTCCTATTGACCCCTTTGGCCCATGTAAACCTGGATTTCCTTTTTCTCCCTAAACAGAATATGAAAAGTAAGTTTAATGAAAAATAAAGGTAGAATCCATGCTGTGTCTATTCAGTTTATGACATCCTGCATCATACAGAAAGCCAGATACTTGTATTAGGAAATGAAACGTGTAATTTTCAACATAGAATTGCTCTGAATCTGAAGAAATGAAGAAATGAACAATTGAGTATGAATCACAATGCACTTTGATAAAGTATACAATGAAGACTACGTTCCTGTTTAATTAAACACAATATTGACGTTACGCTGACATGAATGAAAGACAAAAGTAGTGAGTTTCACACAATGAGGTTCAGTTATTCATCCAGCCTACAAGTGGGAAAACAAAGTCCAACTCAAAGGTTCTCTAGGCATACACACCTAGGATCTCTTTAGGATTGACTTAATTTTTCTGATTTTAAGTAAATGAGGTCTCTGTTTTTCACAATGTGGAGAGAACACATTTCTGCTGAGACTTCAGATGACAGGATCAATCTGGCTACAAAGTGCAAATTTGTTTTGTAAGGATTGTTCTGCATGTCCTGCTGTGCAAACAGAGACTTGAAAAGCATGTTCACAGTAGCAGGATGAGGACATAGCACACTGAAAACCACAGCTATCATAAAATAAGTACAGAAAATCCTTCACAGCATGTGGGTTCCAGAAACTGTTCTGTTCTCTTTAACAGGGTAAATAATCTTTTCAGATAAAATACTGTATACGTTTTAAGCACAGTTAGAGACATTTAGATTCCCTGATACAAAAAAACTTCCCCCAAATTCACATTTGTAGCATAACAGCAATGCCCTGTGCAAATATTAGAAACTGCTCTAGGGAATATCAGTGAGATCACCTATTGCCTGCAGTAAACCTAGCTTAGGCATATCTGCATAGACCAGTACAAGTCTAGTGAGTTATATTTTTCAGTCAAGAGCTCAGACTGTCTCACACATCCCATACTCCTACTAGGATAGGTAAAGTGGCTGAAGTGGCTATTCTGCTCATAGTGGACAGAGAAATACACAATTTTCAAGACTCCAGTCTTCACAGTAGGTATACCAGTGCTTTTGGTGAACTGGTGGACTGATCATTTCTGCTGGAGTGGATAAGAGAATTACGGATTTCTTCAGGTGGAGAAGCAGCTACGTGATGCACAACCAAGTCAGACAATTTCTCTTCCCATGATTGGCTCTCTTGAGCTGAAAGTTCACATGGAGTTAGACAGTGAGATGCACCTTCCTATAAGAGGCAGTATACTAGGAGTCAAAGTCAGTGGGTGCTTTTTTTTCCTGTTCAAATCCCAGATTTCACTGAGAACCTGCTGAAATGGGAGCCTCTGACTGCACAGGTGAGCTGTGGTTTTGCCCTGTACTAGGCAAAGGCACCTACCACACTCCAACACATCTTCACCAAAGGCACTGCCTGAAGAGCCCTACCCTGTGGGAACCTCTCAGATCCACTAGACCCAACACAGGGAGCTCAAAACCTCTGCTCCTTGTCAGGACTACATACCACTGCCCTGCTAATCATTAACTTCTTGCCTCTGGAAAAAGAACAACTCTCCCATTTCCGCACTCCACAATTTCTTACAGCTAGAAAGAACAGGCATTGTTAAGTAGACGTTGACTACTGGAAAAGAAACTGCAGCAATGCACTAGGAAAAACCTAATGCACTAGGAAAAAGAATGGGTTTTCCTACAAATAGGAAATATTAATAAGGCAGTGGAATGCACAAAGGAGTTTATTGGCATTCTTAAATGCTCAGTGAGTATTTAATTAACTTAAAGCTACTTTTCAGCAGGATTGTACTTCACAGGTCTTCTATATAGGTTATTAATGCAAATGACTTTTAAACACAGTGAAGTAGCATGCCAGCCCGTTTCAATGCTTGCTGTCCAGCACTGGGAAAGACTGCTCTTCCTAATCAGTCATGATAGAACTGCCTGATTAACTTCTTTACAGATTTGTAGAGCACAAACACATGAACCAGAATTAGAATCTGCTTTGTACTCCAGTAGTCTGTCATTAACAATAAATGTCAGATCTAAGAAAACTATAGATTTATTGAAGTCCTTTGACAGTTTGCCAGTTAGGATGGCATTTAGGCAACAAAATCGAAAGAGACCTACTTTTCTAAAAAAATCAAGCCTATGCAGCTGACTTTAATCACAGACACACGTGAATTTTATCCTTCAAATGTCAACTGCAGAACCAAATCCTGCTTCCTCTACTTGTGTAATTGATCATCAACAGAAAGGATTTGTAATAGATACCATAAGAAAACATTTAGTAACTAAGCAAGAAGTATATTGCATAAATTTTTAATTATTTGTCATTATGACAGCTCAGTGCATGTACAAAGTTAAACGCAAAATTGACCACCAGTCTTATCCTAAAAATTAAAGCAGTATTCATCTAAAGAAGGACCCATAAATCCTTGACCATAATATCCTGGTAGATCACTGATCAATAAGTAGACTTTTATGTTAAAATGCCATTCTCAGAGTGCAGACCTGAGAATGTCTAGACTGTGGTTTTGAAAGGAAACCAAGCACACACAAAAAAAAGACCAATGGATGCTGATATTAAAGTAATTAACGTAACCCATCTCATTTTTGACATTCCATTCTTACCGTGTGCCCACAGAACTCCATGTATATCTAAGAATACACTTGGAGTAATATTGATAGTTCAAAACTGAGGAGTATAGTAGCTTTAAGCTGATGAAGAACGGCCATAAAATATGAAGCTTGTGATGTTTGTGAGGAGACAAAAAGACAGATGTAAGAGATTGATGTTCAACAAGCGAGGAATGGAGGGAACGGGTATTGATAGATATTATTCATAGCAGTGCCATTACTACCATCCAAACCTCTGTGTGTCTGCATATCTGCGTATCTACCTATTACCCACTAAAAATATTTTGACTTTAATTTTTCTTCAGGAAGAGAAAAAATACGCAGTGATCAATATACCTATTCCTGCATTAAATTGAGTCATGAAATGTTTCTGCTCAGAATGGGAATTGTGCTTTTATAACTAACCTCCATAACTATGAAATTAACAAAGAAATATTCCAAGTATTAGATTCTGGGAACACAAGAAAAATGTCTATTAAAGCCAGGCAGAAACAGTTTTCCTATACTATAAAGCACATAGAGATGGCAGAAACATTTCTGCTTTCTTCAAGAATAGTGCAAATAGGCTTCTGAAATTCAGTAAAGGATGGAAGAAGTTACCTACATTATTGCATTAGAATACCTATTATCTTTATGGACACTAATAATCATTAAAATAGAAGAAAGGTGCAGATAGATCAAAACCAAAGTTTCAGACAGTCAGATGACTCTAACCACAGACAGATCTTTGTCTAGGAGTCTTGAAATGTGATAAATCAGAATCTGTTGAAGAGAGTTATATAATAATGAGAAAAGATGAGAAAGGGGAGAATGTGGTAAAGTATGTTCTTATAAAACACTTCACAGTGAAGAAAGAAAGTTCTCTCTGCTTGTATAAAAAGGAAATGATTAACATTATTATGGAAGACATTGAAGCTGAAGTTGGAGTAAGTACTGATGAAAACAAAGTCAGGAATAATGCTTTCCTGGTTAAGCTTGCATGAAATTCCACCCTGAATAAAAGAAAGATTATCCTATGAAACATTTGGTAGCAACATAAACTTATTTATTCATTTATTTATTTAAGCCCATCACTATTTTGCAATGAAAACCAATTTTGCCAACAAATTCCATGGTGGCTTTAGTTTCTACAGCCCAGTGTGGTATGCGGTATAGTGAGACATCTGTCTTAACCCAACTGAAATAGTGCACTGCTTATCAAATTACTGGTGATTTAAAACTTTAGAGTTGCAGAGTTGTTTCCACACATTTATGACGAGGCATTTCATTAAATTTTAACAGTGAGAATGTGTTACCATGTTTGCCTTTCTCCTTGTAAGGAGGCATGTTTTGATATGACTGGAACTAGGCTAGTAATGACGTGAGTAAGAATACGTTGGACATTGGCTAATTTCTTTTCTGTTCTTATAGTTACGTGTTGTTTGTCTTGTTCTGGATAAATACAGTAGCTCTCTGTTACTGTCTTTACATAAGGGCCTCAAAAGCAAACTCCAGATGTTTTCTTTGGACAGTGCTCTAACAAGTCCATGAAACGTGACAAGGATGAGAGAGGTTAAATATATCTGTAGCAATAAGAATAATAGGAGAGCAGTCAGGTGTCAACGGTAATGAAAGTCAACATCTAAAGTAAATTTTACATACTTTATGAATGATTTACAAAGAATATTTGCAAGAGTTCAGTGACTCAGTGGCAAACAGAATATACAGAGGAAGAAAAAATAAAAAGATGAATCTTCCTAGCAAAGAGATACAAAAAGAAACTGGAAACATACTATATTAAACTGGATTACCTTATCTCCCTGTATGCTGATGCCAGGAGGACCAGGGGGACCAGGCATTCCGTTCTGTCCCATAACACCCTATTAGAGTCAGTGTGACAAAAAAATGAAGGATTAGGAGATAAATTCTATTTCTGGTAACACTAAAGAAGTCATTTCAAATTCACTGCAAGGACAAGCAAAACCTTTTTGAAGACTCTAGTTCCGATCCTTCTGTGGCTTATGGTTTTCACACGGTAGGTTTCAGTAGTTATACTTAGCAAACTCTCAGGAAAGTAAAGGAACAATTAAGCAGAAAACAATTAAAGAATAAAATAAGCCCATGAAACAGCGTGATGATTTTCCCATTCCTTTCCTGGGTAGAAACCAACAGAAGCCAACTTTATCCAACTGCTCTGTGCAATCACTACACACAGAGACAAGCAGTAAAGCAATAAAGCTAGACACGCTAGCTCTTACACACTGCATAGGCGTGTATTTCAAGCCACGGTCTCTGGGAGCATCACTCGTTCAGAAAATCTTAAGTGGCAACAGCCAAAGCAACACCTGCTGATTTTTATGGCTACAGTAGAAAACAGGTAAAGTCTTCCTACGGATCCGTAGACAAAATTTTGCGACACACTTTCACAGAATCTCTTGTAAAAACTACCGTTAAGCTACATTTATATCAGCAGGGGTTCACACTAAACATTGTTCTAAAAATCTTATCTCAAGAACTGGATGATACAAGATGGTCCTCAGCCCTGAAAACAAAATATCATTTTCACATAGAGAATATATTTTTCATTCTTGAAGGCTTTGGGCTGAGCACTACATATTGTCACACATTTTGTTGGCTTTGAGACCCAGCCTAAACCGATTCTTACCAAAATTACTCTTTCTAAACTGACTGGATATATGATTTACTGAGGTACTGAAATTGCTATAGCTTTCACAAAGCAATGCAAAGTCATATGTACATCCTGAGAAAACTTTCATGCCCTATTGTTCACTGCATTTCTGTATCAGGTTGGTAATAACATTTCTCTATTCAGACGCCTATTTATTCAAAACAGCCGTGGAGACTTCTGTTATTGTGTCTGCTAAAGAAATTACAGAAACAGTTACAAAGACATACACGTTTTAACTTAAGTGGAGAAATATATATAGAAATCCCATGTTTTCTCCATTGACTTTGTAAAAATAATGAATGGATACATTCATGATACAGAAATACGGGCATGAACTGAGTTATCTTTCTTAGCAGCAGTTTTTTCCTTTTTGAATTATCATTCATTTTAGTGGAGGAAATTAAAGTTTGTCCAGATGTTGCATGCTGGCTCCTTATAGAATTAATGTTTTGGCTTTATGTTTCTTTCCTAATGGTTTTACAAATGAAGCCAACAGGATTCAATTTCAGTGAGCAAAAAAAGCAAACATAAAATCCAAATTTAACATATTTTCACCCACAGAAGAATATCTTGGAAATATAATAGATGCAAAAGGAATAAATGTGTCATTTAACTCAATTATTAGCTCTGTGTAATCTAAAGCTGTGACCTCATAAATTTTAGCTGCAAATGCAGTTTTCAGGCAGTACTCCTTCCTAACCCAGGCAGCAGAAATGTATAGTCAATCCCCATGCTTTAAAGCTTGATTTCTCCTGCAGTTGCACCAACATGAATCAGTAACTGAAGGAGCTATTCTGGTGTCAGAGAGATTAGAGAGTCTGGCAGCCAGCATTACAACAAAGTAGGAAACTTCAAGATGATGTAGTACCAACCTTAGGACCAACCACTCCGATTCCCATTGGTCCTGGGGGCCCACGATAGCCTTTCAGTCCACGTTCTCCCTGAAAGCAGTCATAATAACATCAGTAATTTACCACTAACTAACTAGTACACTTTTCATACACTCAAAAAGCAGTTGGTCAAACAACCAAGCAAAAATAAAAGAAAGCAAATAAATGCTACAAACATTTGCTTTATAGGTTAAAAAAAAGAGGTCAATTTATACTTTTTTTTTCTCAGTTAACAGTGAGGAAAAAAACAGAAGGGCTCATCCCCTAATAAGTTAGCAAACCCAGGGTGGCAGCTGGCAGGCCAGTGGGAATGTGAGCAGTTCTGAGTACCATGCTGCCCTGCCTGCTGCAGACAAGCCCAGTGGAAGGAGATGGGGGCCAGAGCACGTTGCTGGTGGGGGCAAGGCACAGGGGCATGAAAGGCAGCTTTTTCCCCACAGTCTGTAACAGTACAAATGAATAGGCACATATCCAGCACATTTTCATTAGAAAACTCTCATCTCTTCAAAAAGAAAAACAAACAACTTTTAAGTTACAGGCACAGAAAATTCTGAACCAAGTTTAGCAAATGCTCTTAAATGATATCTGTGCAGACAAATGCAAAAGGTAGAAATGTTCTGATAAGCTATCACTCATCCAATATACTAACAACAGTGTCATGAACAGATGGTATCTCTTGACAAAATAAAACTTTTCTTTGATGAAAGTCTTCATTCTATTTGCTTTCACACTAGGAAAAGCACTTCAAATTGATATGCCTGCAGAGGGAGCAGTCCAACCAGAAGAAAACTGCATGTACACATCACACTGATCACACATGACACTTCATTTGTGATAGGTGAAAAAAAAGAACGTACTATACTGATTAAAAAGGAAGGAAACGAGTATAGAACCTCTTACTGACTTCTTTTACTTTCCATGAACATTTGTGCAGTTTTCAGATCTTACTGACTGCTTTTTAGGTTAAATGCTTGAAATTCAATCTCCAGTGACAGATCACACCAATCTGTGTGTTTTGTATATGGCTATGAAACTCCCATGCTAAGTTCTGGGATGTGCTATTTATGTTAATACGTTAAGGCCTTAGCTCCATTTTGATGGATTTGATGGATTTGAATTTGGAGAGGCGGTAAACCTGAATCCAAAGACCAAGGCTTAGATTAAGTTTATAATGCTTTCCTTCTTGATGTAATATTTGGCTACTGGATTGATTTTCAGTTCCTCTTTCTTCCAAAGCACTGGACAATGGCTAGCTTGAGCCAACATGTAGGCATGGTACATGGCACTCTTGGCTTTAAATTGATGTGTCAAGCTCGGAATCTGAGGGTTATGCTGTTTGCCAGATTAGTCAGGAGAGAATTTCTCCCTCAGATTTGATCAAAGAGGAGGGTTGGTTTGTTGGTTTGGTCTGGTTTGGAAAAGGGAGCTGAAGAGAGGGCTATTTCTTTTTCTTCTTCTTTTTTTTTTTTTTGGATGAGAGGTGTTCCTCCTCTGATGATCTGACACTTTTCTATCACACCTTCCCTGCTAATTCAAGAACAAAGACACTGGCAGTGTCCTTGACATTTTATTTTGTTTTGTGGCAGTTTCTATCTGTAAACATTTAAAGATTACAAACCTAAGCACTTAAAGATTGTAGCACTTAAATCTGACACACAATGCTGGCAGGTGTCCCTCTACAGTGAGAGGAATGGTAGATATTCCTGATCTTTTAAAACCTGTGTGGTTTATCAGTTCCTCCTGCAAAGCATTTCCCCACCATTCGCTTGAGATTGTTGTATTACTAGCGAATAGTATGAGATTAGGCAAATGTAGCCACTTTCCTTTTAAATTTCATCTGTTATCAAGAGACAAATTATTTCTCAGTGTCCGTGTATGAAACAATCCTAAGCAGATGAATCAAAGAGGAGCCAAAGTTTTCCCTTCTCAAGCTTCTGAAACCTGCCAGATGTGTGTCAAAGCTATGAGGAAGTTATACTGACAATGCTTTGCAATACACACTGTTTTTTAAGAGATTCTGGGCTGCTGTGGACAAGGAAGCAATCAGTAAGCCATTGTGAAGGGAAGGTACTGAGCAAATAAACAATTTGCAGTGTTCTATTTTGCTGCAGTTGCAACCTACTCTTAAATCAGCCCTGACAAAAAAAAAAGCACAAGTATGTCTTGAAGTTTTGTCTCTCTTTCTCCCACAAGTAATACATTCTTACATGGGGTCAATGCAGGTGAAGGATCAAATTTTAGCCTCACATGCTTAGTTAATACCAGATGCCTCACTGAAAAGCTCTTTTGTAGAGCTTTATAGAAATTATCAGTTTTTGTATTTCTTGGCTTAGAGAAAAAGACTTTCGTTTTGCTTTATAAGTTGCAAACGGGAGCAGGTTTTTTTTCCTAAGGTGTGACACTAAGCTGTTCTCCAGGGAATTCATTTCAAAAAGGATTAGTGCTGCTCTCTGATGAGCTCTAATTTATTTCCTGCACTGTGCTTGTAGACAAGCTAAGTCACCATTGGTGAACTAGAAAAACACCACAGAAACAAGAAATAAAAAGCTGAGTCAAGACTACTAAGACACTAAGCCATGTGGTGCAGTTAATACAGGAGAAGGAAGGGATGCCATAGAAAGGGACCTGGACAAACTATAGTTGTGGATACATGTGAACATATTGAGATTCAATAAGACCATGTGCCAGGTGTTGCAAGATGTTGAGTCGGGGTAATCCCTGATATATGCACAGACTGGGAGAAGAACTCACTGAGAGCAGCTCTGATGAGAAAAGACCTGGGGGTCCTGGGGGATTAAAAGCTTGACATGAGCTAACAGTGCACTTGCAGCCCAGAAAGCCAGCAGTGTCCTGGGCTGCGTCAAAAGAGGGAAGGCCAGCAGGGTGAGGGAGGTGACTATTCCCCTCTACTTTGTCCTTATGAGGATTCACCTGGAGTACTATGGCCAGGCCTGGGCCCCCCAGCACAAGAAAAAGATGGAGCTGTCAGAGAGGGTCCAAAGAAGGACCACAAAGATGATTAGAGGGATGGAGCACCTCTCTTATGAAGAAAGGCTGAAAGATCTGGCCTTGTTCAGCCTGGAGAGGAGAAGGCACCAGGAAGATCTCATTACGGCCTTCCAGTACCTAAAGAGAGCTTATAAACAGGAGGCAGACTGTCTTTTCACACAGTCTGATGGTGACAGGACAAGGGGAACTAGTTTTAAACTAAAAGAGGGGAGATTTAGATCAGATGTTAGCAAGCAACTTTTTACTCAGAAGGTACGGAACAGGTAGCCCAGAGAAGCTGTGGGTGCCCCATCCCTGGAGGTTTTCAAGGTCCAGTTGGATGGGGCCATGGGCAGCCTGATCTGTGGGTGGCAATCCTGCCCATGGCAGAGGGATTGAAAACATCTTTAAGATGATCTTTAAGGTCTCTAAAGAGATCTTTAAGGTCTCTTCCAACTCAAGCCTCTCCATGCTTCTGTGACAATAAAAGTACAGGACTCCAAAACTTATTTCTTATCATTCGATCAAGAAAGCTCATTAAATGACCTAATGCTCACATGAAAAATAAATTTTGGCCTCCAAGGATATGTATCTCATTTACCCTAAGACTTGTATTGGTACTGAAACACACAATAGACACTGCAGCAATCTCTTCAGTGAGAGCTGGTTGATATAAGAATTTAAGAAAAAAGACCTTGCATCTCTACCTTTCTCATTTTAGTTCAAGTAGAGTTGCCTTAAGCCACAGAAGTTATTAACATTGCAAATGGATCCATCCCAAATGTTCATGCTGTGCTAAGGATTTTAATAATCCTCCTGTTATGTGATTACTGAGAATGAAACTTTCTTTATGCTTGGTGCTGTGCTCTTACTCTTGAATGTCTGTAACCCATCTCCCATTCAGCAATATTGCTTATGTGTATACTTTTTATTTTACTCTGACATTATCTGCCTCTGTTTAAATGCTATAGAAAATAGCGTGCTGCCCAGATTGAATGCATTCCACATGTTCCAATTTTGATTTCATATAAATTTGACCTCTAATCTATAAAATTCCTATCTTACAGTGTGCACATATGTGAGCCTTTTCTGAGAGCAGGGAGAACAGAATGTGATTCAGCTGAATGGAACATTTGTATGTAATGAGACTCAAAGGAATTTCAAATTGACTAGTGAGTAAATGTATGAATCTCTGTTATGAAATAAATGCTCTTTTCACATTCTGAGATTGTTGGCATTATTATTATTATTGTTTTTTTTTTTTAACATGTAAAGGATGAGAGACAGCCAGTGATCATCCATTTTATGAACTAATTTCTAGAGGGATTTTCACTGTTCAGGTGAATTATTTTCCCCTGTGAAACATTTGCTTCCAGGAAATTCTGTAGAGATTAAAGATTTCAAACTTTGTGTGAACAAACAGAAAGACAAAATAGAAGGGTGAACAACTGTTTGTGTTGTTTCTTTTTTTCACTGTACTTTCCAGTGATATAAAAATTCTCCTTTGGGAAATTCCACTGCAATTATTGTGGTGGTTTTGTTTCACTTAAAAGCAAGAAAACAAACAAACAAAAACCCTTTTAATTGCATTTTGGATTTGTTTAACTCAAATTTCCTTACATTAAATCCCTATATTCCCAATTAAATTTTGTTTTAAATTTCTTGGTCTTTTAATATTTCAGCCATGGTCATCTTAGTGAGAGATCACCTTGTCTGATTACCTGACATGACCTTCCAATTTATTTTTCTGGAGGAAATACTATTCCCCAGAATTATATATTTAGGAATCAAGGGGGAATTCTAGATGTAAAGTTGTCCCTAGACATTTTGCATCCTTAAGTTATATTTTTATGTAATAACTGCTTTAATAATCTTCTACAATATTTTAGGGTTTAAATGAAATGTTATTCTGCAGTAACAAGAAAAAATATCTTGTAAGACTGTATTATATCAAGTGTAAAGCTTTTATTTGGAAAAAAAAGCCTCACATAAAATACCTAATTAGTTTAGTGCTATCTGTTTTCTGCAAGTCTATACTGACTGCCACAAATGAAATTATGTTCTTTAGTCTTGGCATGTGCCAGATTCTGTATTACTCCGGGTGGAATGTCTTGTATCAGAAAGTGGTAACTGTGAACAGAAGCACAAATCCTGGTGTTCCGGGTTCCTATCATCAGACTATTGGTAATCCTACGGATGAATGGCCGTCAGTTTTTCCTTCATTGTGGATTTGTTTTTAAGACATTATTGTTATTGTTTATTTTTGATGGGAACTTTCATGCTCTGAGAACTGAAGTTAAAAGTTCTGTTGGGAAAAAAAAAGGTAATGTTTATTTTGCTTTCTACTACAACATGCTCTGTGTTTCCTATTTCACACGTAATAAGGAAATCATTAATTAAACCACTCTGCAGGACACCATAAAGCAATTTATAATATGATTTTAGCCATAATTTACTTTTTTCTGAGTTTTTATAACATAGTAGCTACAATGTGACTTTTTAGACCAATTATACACTGCATGGAGCTTTGTAACACTTCAGCTATTTTGTGTTTTATGATAAAGCAAACAAATAAACTCAGAACTGTTTCAGTGTTGAACTTCTAATCTCTTTATTGTTTCCTTTTGTTTGTGTGTTCATTTTTTTGCTATCAAGTTTTTCCTATAAAGTGTTATTCATTTTCAGGTAAGATCTATAGTCTTCTCTGGGGAATCAACAACTAGGAATTTTAAAAATACATCACTGTTTCACCTGTAATCACTATTTCCCCTTATTTGTTCAGAGTCCTGCCCTTTTCTTTGCCAGAAGAAAGAAAGAGAGTAATTACTAAGCAATATTCTGCCTGCATTGGATTCTGACTTCCATATGGAAATTCCAGCACATAAAAACACTCTGATTTTTGGGTGTATGGAAAATCTGAAGATATAAAGCAAGAACTGGTTTGCATCTAACAAGGTAGAAAAATCTTTTGCAAGCTTTTCTTTGAATCAAAAAGCAAAGCGGGAGATGAAATTTCAGCATTTTGTCATCGTAATGCACTTTGTAGAGAGATATTTGTCTATACTGTCTACTAGCCAGATAGATGCATGTACAACCATTGCACGTACCTTTGGTCCAGGATCTCCCATACTACTTGGGCCTTCTGGTCCTGGAGGGCCTGCTGGTCCTGGAGGTCCCTGGTACAAGAAGAATATAGCATGTCATTAGTTGTCCTAAAGAAATAGTAGATATGTTCTGCAATAAAGAAGAGAATTTCAGCAGTATTATTAATCTCTCTGTTTCTGTTGTTCTCAAATTTGCAGTATTTCTATTGTGTACTGAGCAACAGCTCAATCCTTCACAACCCCTTCAGCTGCACATCATACTGCTGAAGGCATCCCTACCCTCCCTTTCAGCATTCAGAGGACAGATGTCTTTGCTCTATCAAAGCTACTTAGACTTAGCTACATAACTGTCATTCATATCTGCTTGTAGTTTACAGAACTGATCTTTACAGGTCATGAGGTAGGCAAAGTTGGCCTAAGAATGGGAAAGACACAAGCTACCACCTGCAGATATTTCAAAGATATGTATTCATATGGCAGGGAGAAACACAGACAGTTTTTCTCAAAGCATTTGGAGATAGGAGTCCTTTAATAACCATAATTTAAGGAATACTATTGCTGAGTAAAACTCTTCTTATTGTTTGGTCTCTAATAGAAATGCAGCATGCACACATACATAAACCTAAGTTTTCCATCCTGTAATTGGGTAGAATATAATCAGCAGCTTTAGTTTTATTAATGAATGGCTTGGCCAAGCAGATATTTTCTCTTGAAGAGAAAATAAGGAAGAAAGAAAAAAAAAGGAAGAGAGGAAGGAACTCAAAGCAATAATAACATTACATACATAATGTAATCTTATTACATAATGTGAACACATATGAGCAGCCATGAAGACTTCAATGAAATTACATAAAAACTCTTTCATGATGCTGAAACAAAAGCAGTTCAGTCCATGCCCAGTTCTGATTGTAGATCTAGTATCCAGGACAGGAAAGGGCTTCATACCAAATCTGAGGTATTTAAAATTGGTGAAGGATGAAAGAGAAGTTTAGTTACACTTAACTGTCTAATATAGAGCATACAAAGTAATTTTTGTTTTTGTATAACACTAAGTACAGAATGTAATTATAAGCAATAAACAGTAAAACATTAAACTTATACTTACAGCTTCACCTTTGTGGCCTTCACCTTTTTCTCCACGGGGTCCAGGTAGTCCAGGTGGTCCTGGGTTACCCTAAATACAAAGTAATAAATCAGGCACTGTGCATGTAACCAGATCATTGTAATGTAACACACTTAAAGGCCTCCACCAGGACTTAGAGTCATTTGTGAGAACACTTTGGCTGTGACCATTCAACCAATTCTTTATCCACTGAATTGTCCACCCTTTAAATCCATCTCTCTCCAATTTAGAGATAGCAGTGTTACATGGGATTGTGTCAAAGCACACGTAGATGTCATTAGTCACCCTTCCATTGTTCCCAGAAGCAGTCACTCCATTGTAGGAAGGCCAACAGATTGGTCAGGTGTGATCTACCCTTAATGAAGCCATGCTGGCTATCTCACATCACCTCCTCTTCTTGCATGTGCCTTAACATATCTGCTCCATTATCTTCCCAGGCACAAACATGAAGCTTACTGGCCTGCCGTTTGTCAACTCTTCCTTTCTCTCTTTCTTTAGAATGGAAGTGATGTTTCTCTTTTTCCAGTCACCAGGGATTTTACCTGACAGCCATGACTTTTTAAATATGATGGAGAATGGTTTGGCAACCACATCAGCCAGTTTCTTCAGGACCCTGGGATGCATGTCATCCAACCCCATAGACTTACACATGTTGTCTCATAGGGTGGTCTCTGACTTGCTCTTCTCTTAAAGTGGAAGGGATTTTGTTCCCCTAGCCCCCACCTAGAGGTTCAGGTACATGATAAATGTGGAAGGCCTGACTGCCACCAAGGCAAAAAACTTGAGTACCTCAGTACCTCAGTCTTCTCCATGTTCATTAAGGCCAGTTCTTTATTCTCATTTATCACAAAATAAAACTTAAAACTATAAAGTATCTCTCAAGGTACATTGGCAGTTTGCACTAAAGTTGTTCCTATGTGACTGCCGAAACAATTGGAATTACTTGTTAATACTTGTAAGTCACACATTCACCCCACATCTAAGCATGGCACGCATACAGCCACACAGGGGACACTGCACATCCCCTCACACAGTACTAGAGTGCCAAGAAAGGAAAATGGACTCTACTATAGATTGATGGAAGGTTAGTTCATAGAATCATAGAAACTTAGAATCATTAAGTTTGGAAAAGACCACTAAGATCATCATCTAGTCCAACTGACAACTTATCACCACCATGCCTGCTAAACCATCAGCTAAACCACATGTCCCTCAGTGCCAAATTTACATACTTCTCGAATGCCTCTGGGGATGATGATTCCACCACTTCCCTGGGCAGCCTGTTCCAATGCCTCACCAGTCTTTCTGAGAAGAAATTTTTCCTAATATCCAATTTGAACATCCACTGGCACAACTTAAGGCCACTACCCCTCATCCTACCACCTTGGAGAAGAGATCAACTCTCACCTTGCTTCAACCTCCTTCCAGTTAGCTGTTGGAGAGTAATTAAGTTTTTCCATGAGCCTCCTCTTCCCCATACAATCCCACTGCCCTCAGTTGCTCCATGTAAGACTTGTGTTCCAGACCCTTCAATACCTTCACTCCCCTTCTTTGGACACACCCCAGGGCCTCAATTAAAATAATAAAATATGAGTTCATCTCTATTTTTATTTTCAATTCCGGCATAGTAAAAAACCTGCCAAACAGATTTTCATTTTAGCAAACCACTGTAAACACCAAACACACATTAACACAATCTCTTCTTTAATAACTGGGGTTCTGTTAGGTAGTTAGATTTGCCATTAGTAACATAACATAAATCATAAATCTACTGCCAAATCTGCTATAAGAGATAGCTCTTTAGCCCAAATTATGCAGTTGTTTGTGTGTTGTTTTACTTTTAAAGTCTGCATCAGAAATACAATAGAGATGGCTACAATATAGCATGTCTATGATTACTGCTTCTCACAGCACAATTTTGTGGTATCTGGATAATACAATCCCAGTGACTCACGGTGAGTCAGTGTACTTGCAACAAGGCAGGTGACGTTGTCATGGATGACATACTGAATTAATTCACTGACACTACTTGTTTTAAAGTTATTTCCTGAAGGAGTACTATAGAGACAGTTACTCTGTTGCTCCTAAAAATAAATGAAAAGAGAAAGGAATATAGACATAAACGTGCCCATAGCTTTCACTTTCGTAGACATCACCAGGCATAAAAATGTTGCTCAGGCAGTTTCTGCACTTTCACAGGAGCTTTGCGCATGTCTCAGATTTGCTTTCCAACTTTGTCTCAAAATTCCTACCTGTGGACCCGGTTTTGAATCTCCAGGACGTCCATCCTCTCCTGGTGGCCCAGTACGTCCTGGATCTCCCTATTTAAAAAGAAATAAAACCAAAGACATTTTCATTATTTTCATTATTAATATTTGAGGTTTTACAGGAAAGAACAAGTATTCCATTCCTTATGACACTGACACGACAATTGCTGAGCTAGGTAGTATGAAATCAATACTTCAACAGGAAGTTACTACTAGCACAAGCTAGGACAGGCTGGTGTAAGGCTGATGTAACCTTGTTCCTGCCAGAGAACAGTGGATAGCAAAGAAATTAAAAGTGATGGCAAAGACAGGGGATATTTAGAAAGGCTAAATATGCAATTGCATATGGCACAGCATTTCAAAGTTGCAAACTCCACAGGCTGAATTTTATGAAGACCCAGGAAGAAACTTGAGTTTTTCTTCAGATATTACCCAGGGTAATTTTAGCCCTGCCAGTGACTTTCCTGGAAAGCAAAGAGGCTTAGATTTCACTTTTCTCATGCTAACTCTTGGACTTTGTCTGATGTTCAATTTATGGCAACAGATTTTTTACTTTAAGCATCATGAAAAGAAAAATTCAGTTTCCAGTGAAACTTTTGCTATTTTTTAAAAGTACTGAGAAAGTCAGTGTTTCAGGACATTCACTGGGGAATGCAGATCAAAGGTTCTGCCAAAACCATGTGGTAACTGCAACCATGAGAAAGGAATCTGAAGTAAAAACTGCTATCTAATGTTACTGTCTCCATATTAGTAACAGCATAATGGCTGCCTAGGGAAATGAACATCTAATCCCCAAACGTGGGTGTAGCTCAGAACAAATAAATTTCCAAATACACAACCACAGCTGTTCAGGAGTTAGATGTAGATCTACTATTACATTAAATACTTAGAGATATACTAAGAAGAACTCAGACCATGACAACTCCTGGGACTGCAAAGTATGCCATTTCCCTCGCCTAATAAATTTATGCCTGGCTTCACTACTTCAGATACCAGGATATTCCAAGAACATGAATGCTAGCAAAACATTGTATTTTCCACAATGAAGAGAGAATACAGACCTGTACAGTCTGTTATATTTTTGAGCAGTTGGCAGAAACACAAGAGAATTTTGTTTAAACAAAAAAATTATTATGGAACTAAATCGGCAAAGATTTTTATATATTCTAAAAACCAACTTGCACTTTATAAATACTCAAACTACTTATACTGATCTACTAGTTTCTGCACATAAAAGCCTGATATAAAATCTAGTAAAGTCTGAAAACTCCTACAGGCTCCAGTGAATTTTTATTGTGGCTCTTCTGCTATGAAGGTGCAATGAACTGTACCAAAGTGATCAAATTAGAGTGGAAAGGGCAGTAAAATCTACAAAGTTATTATTTTCAGCAAGACTGTAATACAAATGACTTACTGGTCTATTAAAAAATATCACATTAATGAAGAAAATGGCACTATGTCCAGGAGGCTGACAGGTGTTACAGCATGTCACTTATATTTTCTTTACATAAAGTTTTGCAAATTATTATGACTTTAATCTAAAATAAGAGCTATGAGCAGCTCACACTCCTTTCTTTCTTCTCAGTAGTTGCATTTTTACTACAGCTGTACCTTGATCTTGTTCTGTCTTTCCTACCTCATCTGTACACAAACCAGCTCAAGCCACAACCTAGCCCTCTGTGATGTCCTGTTGCCAGGCTGTTAAGTACACTGAATATACAATACCTACATGTGCATGTGTGTAGGTGCAAATATATACTGAAGGGAGAAGAAAACTGGGGATGAAGTGTCTTCAGAGTCACTGAATTTGTGATTACTATACCAAAGCTGAAGAGCATCAATTAATGCTGAACTTATTATTATAAAAACAGCCACTATTTTATTTATAAAATAAAAATGGGAATTTATGAATATTCAAATGTTTTCAAAACCTCCAAAGTTAGTTTTACTGTTGATAAATCAGCATATTTTCCTCAGAAGGACAAGTCCCATCCAATTCAAGTACATTTTTTCTGTAGATAAAATGAAGGGGATATAGCTCTAGTTATCTGGTATATAGTCTTTCATTTAAAGCACTGCACACAGTCCAGTTATTCTCTTGAAAATGACATGCAAAGATACACACAGAAACATTCACTTCCAAAAAGTCTTCTAGTTCAGCATATAACTTGTGGAAGTACACAAAGACACCTTCCTGCAGGGGCTCACTGCTGCATTCAAGAAATCTTTAGACTTTCCAAGAAAAAAATGCTTAAGAAAATGAGAAATAAGAGGAGATGAAAGTGATTAATTTAAAAGTAGGGACCAATACTTTTTTTTTTTTTTAATAAATGGCTTTAAGAAGCAATAACACCCACTAAGCCCAATACCATGTTAAATGGCCACAAAACACTATGTTACTTTTTGGTGTTTCTCAGTACTCTTGACCTCTAAAATGCACTCAGCTTTATTACTAAAAAAAGAAATTTTAACTTCTTTAATTTACGTTCCTTCACCTTTGACAGAAATGTGCACTAACAAATATCCAGTCGCTGGTCCCCAGCACATGCATACTAGATAATCACCTTTGGTCCAGGAGGCCCCCGAACAGATGATCCAGCAACACCAGGTGGCCCTCTCTCTCCTGGTTCACCCTATTATAAAATAGCATAATTCTCATTTAAACAGTATAATTTTCTGCACAAGTAACAATTTTTTAAAAATATTTTCAAAACTTTATGTTATAAAAACATCTATAAAACTTTACATAAAAATTGACAATATTTGGGAAAAAAACATAAATCAACTTACAGCTCTCATGGAAGGTGGCCCAATTTTCAAGTTTTAAATGACTACTTGTTTAACTTTACATTTAATTTTTTTAAATAGTAATTAATTTTTTGTGTCTGGAATACTAAGCCAGAATAATAACCAGAACGCTGGTATTTTTTCAATTTACTTACCATTATACTTAATGCACACAAAATACTCTGATAGAAAGCTAATGTTTCCAAGACAAAATCTGCAAAATGTTTATTATTAGAATTACTCTGGCAATTTTAATTCAGCTTCCCAGTGCTCAAGCATAACTATAAAGTTTATAATTACATTTTCCTGTTCTTTCTCTTCTCAGGACTCTCACGTCATTTAGTACAAACAGAACAAACAATAGGATTGTTTTGGCTTTTTAAAGCAAGGTACACTTGAGAAACTTATATGTTAAATATATCCTATGAATTTTTGTATGAAATACAAAGTGAAGGGTTGCTCTGAAAGAAGCTTACTTTTGCTCCAGATATGCCTTTTTCTCCTTTAAGACCCTTCTCTCCATGGGATCCTTTTTCTCCTGGGTCACCCTGAAGAAAGCAAAGCTTTGGTTTAAATTAAAGCAAAATTTCATTCACAGCTGAATGATGCCCATAATTAGAAATTTAGATGCTTCATTCAATCTGAAATCCCATTCAGTTTTTAGAATCTGCTCCAAATGTCTTAAATTTAACTAGATAAGGGATAAAAACATTTGTTTACTCATAATCTTTCCAATCTTTTAATTTCATATTTAGACATCTAAATAGTCACATCATTTACCTTAGTTCCTTCTCTTTCCATATCAGCATGCTGAGACAGTCATAAAATCGCTTAGGTTCCACATATTACATTAGGTTTAGGAAAATTATATAGGAAAATTTTGATTTTTTTGCATAATATCAACTGAATTAGTGTATTAGAACAACTGCGGGTAATTCAGAAAATGAAAATTAGATTACAATGAAGTTTAAGCATTCATCTTTGATTTGAGGTCTTGATGGACGTGGTAGTTCAGAGTCTGCTGTTGTTTAGCATCCCTGAGGTCCTGTTTCTGCAAGACATCTTTCCACTGGCATAAAACTGCCAGAACATCTCTGTGCCCACTGTTCACAGCAGACATCAAACTGTTCTTTGCATTGTCCTGAGTACACAAGTTAGTTGCTCAGTGCTAACATTTTAAGTTATAATGAATTATGACAATGAAGGTGATTATATCAAGATAATCATGGGAATAATGAGTGTGAAAGAAAAATTCAGCATTGTCAAGTACAAAAGCTAAATGCAACTTTAACTCAACCTTTAATCTCAATTCAGTTGTATCTTCCTGATACACCAAGAGCTTCATTTCAAAGAACTTTAATAGTAGGTGATTTCTATTCATTTTTTTTTCCAAAGTAACAACACAAATGCACATATCTTTCCATAGTGGAATGTTGGTATTTGCACTGCCCTTGCAGCTGAAAAAACATGAAGGTGCATCCTTAATAGGTGTTAACTACAGCTATTTGGACACTTTCTGATTAAAGATTTATAGTTAAAAAATATTACACTGAATAATAGAATCATAGAATGGCCTGGATTGAAAAGGCCTGCTATGTGCAGAGTCACCAACCGCTAGACCAGGCTGCCCAGAGCCACATCCAGCCTGGCCTTGTGAGGCACCCACAACCTCCTTGGGCAACCTGTTAACCTGTTCCAGTGCATCACCACCCTCTGTGTGAAAAACTTCCTCCTAATATCTGACCTAAACCTGCCTTATCTTAGTTAAGATAGGACAAGGGGGAAAACCACTATCCACCCTTGTAAACAGTCATACCCTCTCCTGTTTATACACTCCCTTGAAATATTGGAAGGTCACAGTGAGATCTCCCCAGAGTCACATTCAGTTCATCAGTTCAGTATGTTATTAAGGTGCTACCCTTGTATAAAGCTGCACAGCAGCAGACTTTGAAGGCCCCTGGATTGTCAGCAGCCATTCAACAACTAGCCAAAGCAATGAGTTTTGCTCACTCAGCACCTTACTCTCTTTCGATGAAGTAAAATTAAAATCCTCCTCCTTGCTCTAAATTGACTGTATTGGTCACTTTGATTTGCTGCCCTCTAAACTTTTTTCCACCATACTGAATTTATTAACCTTTCTTGTAACATGCCTGAGATTTTCTTAAAGTCTCAGAATTTCCCTTGGAAACAAGGAGCTTTGGTTTTGGATCTCTGTGGCAGTTTAGATACCGTGCTGGAAGACTTCAGCCACAGCTCACAATTCTTCTAGATATTGCAGGCTACATCAATTTAGCCTGATTTCTTTGTGTCAGGAAAAATCTGAACAAACTTTAAGACACAAGACACTATCTGTTGTGAAGACTGTGAAAATTAGTGGAAGTCGTCAGCCCATAAAAGGCAGGACTGCTGAAACAGCCGCATATTCAGATGACAGTCACTGTAAACAAAATTTGCTGGAAACATCTCAACTATCACCCTCCTGTACTACACAAATCTATTGGCACATGCTATCCCCCAGGATGAACTGCTTGTTATTAAATATCTGAAAAGCATTGAAGGCTGAGTTTGGTCTTCTTTCATCTAAGGCTTTTATATGCAGGAAAACACATTTTCTTACCCTTTTGCCTGGATCCCCAGGGATTCCCTGAATTCCTTTCTCTCCTGGGACTCCTGGTTGACCTGTATCTCCCTTAGAGAAGAATAAATAATAGTATCTGCATACATCAATAAATTTTTTCATTCTGTAAAATGGTTCTAACAGTGTGTTAGAATGTTAACTCATTAGATACAATATTTTTACTCAGGTAAAGGTTGTTATTCCCAATAAGTTAAATATTCTATAGATCCAAAAAGATAAGTATTCTGAAGTTCTCTTAAAGCCTACATCTTAAGCCTTGGTTTTGTGTTAAATAAATTTACATTTATTCAGCAAGTAAAAACATGGATGAAATTTGATTGTTATTCTGTATACAATGCTAACATAATAAAAAAGCAATTTTCTTGCAAAGTCAAACACTATGGATTGAAGGATGCTCAGTCTAAAATGCATGTGTAAACTAATCATTTTTCTTGTGAATTTGTATTAGAATCTTTGGTTTATCTGAATATATTGCACTGCATGAGTTGGATGATGCTCATAGACTGGTTTGTTCCATAAATGAAAGTGGGAATTGAAGCCTACCTCGCTTGTTGTATAAACTGGTCTAGGCATTGCTTCCAAGACAGACCTTGCTACAAAGAGTTGAAAATATATATAGGAACCAGTCCTGCCCAGTGCTTCTTCCATGAAAAAAATCACCAAACTCAAAATACCCATGACACTTCACCCAATTTTGGGGGAATTCCTATTTGAAATGGCAAGGTTCTTGTACACAGCTTTTGTAATGGCAGTTGAAGTCAAAGCCGTAAGCGCTTACCATCTTTTCAAACATGAAAGCAGTGTGAGCACAGCCATCAGATAAGACCAAATTGTTTCCAATCACTGTGGAGGAATAGAGGTCCACACCAGGCCACAGAGGTATCTCACTAGCTTAGAGAAGATGGGAACAAGCTCTTTCTGTTATGGCTGCAGTAATGGTGTTAGGAGCATGGGAGCCTTAGAAGGACATTTTGATTCTAAAGGGTAAAAATTTGAAATGACAGGAATATCTAGATCTCATAGATTTGATTTGATTTTAGTTAATTAACAGAAACAAAATCTTCTACTTTATTTATCAGTAACATGGGGAAAAAAAACAGAATTCACTGTAAGAAACAGTTGAAAACAGGCTTACTTTTAACCCTCGTTCTCCAACTGCTGGGAGTCCTGGTTCTCCTTTTTGTCCACGTTCACCCTGTTCACCCTAATAACAAAAAACACTTCTGTTTGTATTACTTAAATAACTTGTTTGCACATAGAAATGGTCAAATTTTCAGTCAAGTCATTTTTGACTGAAATATTCTTTTCTGTCAAAACTCCAGTAACTTGTAGGACTGCATCTATTTTATTCATCCATGCACTGTGGAAAAAGTCTAAGTAAATAATTCCAACTTCCTTCTTCTTGTTCTAATTCATTTAAGTGCACTGTATTTTCTATTTTATATTCATATATCAAAGACTCTGCTTTCACTGAAAGAAAGATAATTCCATATAAAGAAAAATCAGAACTTCTGTTTAAGAGAAAGTTTTGCCCTTGTGATTCTTCTTTCCAGTAGTATAAAACTAGTTATTTCTAAAGAAATAGGAATTTAATTTTCCAGTTACATTTTTCAGATTGGTTTTCACAGTAAAGAAATGTTTTCATATTTAATGTTTCAGAACTACCCATTTTTCCCTACATTACTATTAAACATTGTTGCTGTGACTGCTACTTATGTGCCACAGTAACGTCCAGATGAACATGACTGTACTTGCTGCTTTTGCTGGAGTGACAACTGATTCTTTTGTAAATCAAGGTGATTAAGAAGCATACATCCACTTCATAATTTATTAGTTCATTCCATTAGCTCTCCTGAATATTTTGCCAAATTCCCTTTTTCCTCTCACGCAGCTCTTACCTGATACTAGACATTGCTAGAGGCTTGGACTTTGGAAGCAGTAATTCTTTACCCTATTTTCTCGTATGGTGCACTGCTGCCTACTATATTTAAGCTCTTTTCTTTCTCCTAGTGTTGAAAACCTTTGGTTTTGGTTCTCTCTCATGGTCACCGTGGAAGGCTGAAGGATAGACAAGCCTAACAAGTCTCCAAACTGTAACTGGTTTACAGATAAGTAGCTTACTAAAATTATATAAATGTAATATGTATGAGGAATTAAATTCATTCGATAAAAATACGTCTGAAAGACACTTTGTTTATAAATTTGTGTTCACCTAGAACACAAAATCCACTTTGAAAACATGAGTGTTTTTTTCCTTTAAAGATTCAAAAGTGAATTGCTATTTTCAATGAACAGTTCTCCAGTGAACTTTTTCACCTCACGAAGCGCAATCTTGAAAATCTAGCACAAATACACTGCTTGTTGCTTCTTGCTAGTGAAAGATATTTTTTAAAATAATGTATTAATTATTACCTTTGGACCCTGAAAACCAAAACCTTTAGATCCTTTTGGCCCAGGATTTCCTTTTGGACCTTGTATACCCTATAAAACAAAAATGCATTATTTTCTTCTATATTTGAAATTAACCATGAGTCTATCAGCTTACAATTATATTATTTCATCACTGTCATTTTTCTGTGGATTTTACAGCCTCACCCAAGTGCAATGATCACAGTTACTCTTTAGGGAGAAAGCAAATGGGAAGCATCTCAGTATCTGCATGTAAGATCTGATTCACTGGTACAGTACATGGTAAGCATGACCTTTAATCAACTTTTCTAAAAACAAAACAAAAACCAAAAACACAAAGCAAAATATCTTTGGACATTTCTGTTATTCTGCATCCACCTATTCAAGGCTGTGTTCAAGTTTCAACAGAGCTTGAAATTCAAAACCGGTGGACCTCAGGGGCAGCTTTGTGTTCAGTTGTGGCTGGGTCTCTATGAAAAGACTGGATGAAATGCAGGACAGATCGTACAATATATATCTAGGCTGTTTATGGGTTTCCTCTGACTTAAGAATGAAACAGACAAATACATGATTCAGCTCATGCTAGCTGTCTCTGGCATATTTGCAGCTCAGTGTCTGTCTGTCCCTCATTCAAACTTACCTCCCTTCCTGGATTACCGAATCCTGGTGGTCCTGGTGGGCCCTGTGGTCCTACCTGGCCTTGTTCGCCCTATACAAAAAGTATTCCAGAGTGCTAAATTGCAATAAACCATGTTAGCTGATTAACATGCTTAAATTAATCACAGAGTAGTAGTGCCTCAAGCTGAATTATTTTGAATTGCGCTGCTTCTTTTTGAGAGAAATAAGAATTTTGAGAAGAATCATAGAATGGCTTGGGTTGGAAGGGATCCCAAGAATCATCCAGTTCCAACCCCCTGCCACAATACCTTAAAGTCTGCTTATGGCAATTGATTTAATGAAATTTCTTCATTCCTTCAAACACTATCTCATTTATAATAGACAGTGAAGGCTAGAAGAATCAGTAGCTTATATATGCACACAGATTAACTTGAAGGATTATCTTGCATAGAAATATACAGCTTCTGGCACAACACTCAGAAGAAAAGCTTGTGACCATGAAGAGGACAGTTAGAGAATATTTTGGAAAAATCTTTATCAAGTGGTATTACACAGGTTTTCTACAGCACTTAAGGAGAGAACGGAGGAATTATGGTGGGGAGGTATTGGGAGGGCATGGGTACTGGGAGAGGCACACACCCACAAAGATATCCAGGATGTGGGACCCCAGTCCCTAGAAAACAATAATTCATTTCATTTACACCAGAAGATCTTAATTACTGAAATTGTTCCAAATACTTGCTACCCTGGCCATCACTGCATTTTTGTGATCCTGAGAACCAAAAAGCTAACACATTTCAGAAGCCAGAGTGTTTCTTTATCTGTTTCAGGTCCATTAGACTATACGACTGCAAGCGTGTTCAATATTTTTAAAATATTCAAATGACATTTTATACAACATTTTGGAAATAAATTTATGCGGAACGAAAAAAGTCTATTTCTTCCCTCATACTCTGTACTGCACAGAATACAGTGCTTGGTACTTGCAGTTAACATGAGACTCATTTATTGATACTGATAAGCACAGACTACGAAGCTGCATTGAATGTATAAAGTAGTTCCTGAGATTCCAGGATTCACTCAGACTCCTAAGATTCACACAACTGTTGTGAAGTTTAGTAAATAATTCATCTTTTAATTTAATATATATATAACTAACAATAAATATGATTAGGAAAATATTCAGTCCCTCACCTTGTTACCTTTTATTGATTGACCTGGCAGTCCCTTTGGACCAACTTTGCCTTCAGAGCCTTTTTCACCCTAGAAATATGAAAAAGTTTGGAACTGTACTAAGGAATTTATAAAGAACATCCAAGACAAACTGATCAGCACAATGTGGATAATGAGAAAAAAAGTTTTCCTTTGCAAACAAACAAGAAAAACAGTCAATGGAATTACTAGTTTTACAGAAAAGCAATTCAATTATAGTTCATAATTCCATCTGCATTCATTGTGTTGTTGAACAGAGCTTCAAAAGGAGAAAACTAAACTCTGGGAAATGGAGAGGCACATTTTGAGAATGCGAAAATAAGTTCATTTTATCAGTAAATAGAGTGGCTCAGAACCTTCCAGTGCAAGGAAATGGCTAACATTGTTTCCATGAAAGGAAGAAAAATCTGCTTTATTTAGTAGTTCAAGGCTCTAGAGAATCTTGAAGTCACTCAAGGATTCTGATGAGAAGCCCGGTCACAATTTTACCATAAGTCTTTGCTTGTTTCTATTTATTTTTAAAAAAAGAATGTTTACATGTATTATCAAGTGCCATTAATGAGGTAACTGTCCACAGAGACTCATATAACCCATTTTTTAGTTTCTGAAAATGGTATGACAGAAAGAAAACAGTTCTTGAATATTTTCTTCCAATAGAGAACATAGATAATCTTTCAGAAGACAATGGTAACAAAAATATGATATCTTACTGAACACATAAGACAAAGACTGACTTCTTGAGAGGAACAGTACAGATCTTTTGTAATTATCTTGATAGTTTTGAACTAGGAGGGATATTCAGAGAGCACGGTGATTCAGAAGACTGAGATGGAAAACCAATTCTCTTAAATAGCTTAGACTTTACAGCAGATTTGTTCCACAGTGTTTAAAAAGAAATAAATTCCATAAAACTACCTTTTGGCCTTGAATACCTTCTCCTTGTTCACCTTTCTCACCTGGCAGACCAACGGGGCCACGTGGTCCCTGTAAGAAAAGAAAAAGAATTAGATGACATCAGCATTTCATTTCTTACTGACTTTTTCTCTAACTGCTAATATACCTCCTAGCAACTCTTACAACACAGATAGCTAGCAAGAGTTCCACAACAGCTGGCTGAGTCCAGGTGATTAAAACAAATTGTAATAAACCATAATTGGAGGATTTTGATTAGAAGCTAATGCTGAAATGCCCTGAACATAATTAATGTTTAAAGATGGTATCTTTAAAACCCAAGTGTAACTCTGGAATAAATTACAGTAATGATATTTATTGCTGTAAAATTTATTTCCTATAATTTTGTGTATCTGAAATGATGTCAGTCACTAATTTGAACACATTTTTTTTCCACACAAAATGACTGGCTTAACATACATAGTCAGAGAACGTCAATTTTGTTTTAAATAAATACTAATTACTTTTTTATTATGGTAAATTTCTGTTCTTCCAGAAAAATCAGCTCTTTTATTATTTTAAAGATACTGAAGAGTTTTTAGGGATGATGTTGGTTAAATTAAAATGTTCCCACTTTTTTTGTGTGGGGGAGTTTCACTATCAGTAGGGGAAACTCAAAACTAATATTAGAATGACTTCTAACAGCTATTTACATGGTGTGGTTTCTTAATTAACAATCTTTTTGTGATTTTTAATGGAATAAGAGAACTATATATTACATACTCTGACCAACAGGAAGAAAAAGTCTCCAGCAAGCACTTATTAACAATGAAGAAAGAGTGCAATCCTTTTCTAAAAACTGAAAATACCTTCCAAGGAGGCTATTAGAAAAAGAGAACTGTTTCTCAAAGCTACAAAAAGCTTGCTAAAGGTAACTTGCTCTAACTTGAGAGTTAAAAATATAAGTAAAAGTATATCATTTTGGAGCTTTGTACTTTATGCAAATCACATTACAGATAAAAGTTGCAAAATACCTCAGCTCCTGAATTTTCACCTTCTTACAATAATATTTCAGACTATTTTTAAATATATTTTCATCTCAGAAAAGTAGGAGTACACCTATTAACATACAATTCCATGTCTGTCCGCAAGCTGAATACTGTAATCTTACTCACAGGGACCAAATAATTTTTTATTTCACCAGAACACATTTGGACATGGCTTAATTCTACTACTCTGGTAAACCACACAAAATTACTGTTGCAATATTGGGCTGGCATAGCCAAAAAACTCTTGTTGCTCTAGGTTATGCAGAGGGGTTTATGGAATCAGTACGGCAGCTGCTGTTGATCACTAAGGCTTCCTAAAACTTACTAAGGCTTACTTATTTTCACTTCCAATACACATATCAATGACTTACTGTTATTCCTGGCTCACCAATTCCAGCAGGCCCTGGAGGTCCAATTCTACCTTCTAAACCCTGAGAACCCTTGTGAAAAATAATTAGAAAGTTCAATTTTAGTTCAGTTTGATGCTTCTGAAAAGAGAAACTTTTATATATAGATGACTTAAACGTGTCATCAGAAAGGTCTGAAATCAAACATCTCTTGAAGTAAAACAAATAATATAAAACAAACAAATAAGATAAATTAGAAGCATTTGAAAACACATTTCAGTTAACACTTGGAATCCAAGATTGTATTTCAGCCTTCATGCCAACAGCAGAGTGTAAAAGAATATTGGTTCATTGGTGAAAACACAGTATGACAAATCTGTCACTTGGTTGTATATTTCAGTAATTGAGATGTATTTCTATGCTTTGAACTATGTTTACTCATTAGTGTTTGACTCTACATATTCAGTCCTTATTTAAATGATATTATGTCTGACATATTTCAGCACAATCATAATGAAAATTTAGGGTTGAGCAAAAGGCAAGCCAGTTGCCTCATTCCTAAGTAAACATGCAAACCTATCAATATTATACAAGTTTTATATTTAGACCAAAAGAATTTGAGTTTGATAAAGTGAGCACTTTCACCCAAAAATGTTTGTACATTGTTAGCACTTCAATGGATGTGTGTATAATTGAGACTTACCTTGGGTCCTGGCTCTCCAATGCCAGGGACTCCTGGAGGACCATATGGACCTATAGGACCTTGTTCTCCCTAGAAAAAAAAAACATGGAAGGAGACTCCTAATGCAATAATCTCTTTTCTTGATCAAATTCCCCCACATTACCTGTCCACTCCATTGTTTAGGGCTACAGAAATATGTATCTTAAGTTAAAAAATTAAATCTTTTAGAGTGGAATGTTTAGGTTAGTAGCAAGGTCAGCATCCCAGCAATAAACGTTGCTGCAGTAGATAATGATATTAAAAACCTCTTGAAATATATTTGTTTCCATTATGTCTTTGTTTCTGACTTTATTCAGTAATTTGGTATGTGTTTCCTTTGCTCCTTTCATTCCCAGAGAGACGTTCATTTGGAAATCAACCCACATTTATGTTTTAAACGAAGAACTAATTTTTTTTTACCTCATAACTGTTGTTCTTAGTGCTATCTTTGAAGCAGCTCCTAATTCTCTTGTAGGTTTAATAAATTTCTAAGAAATCCATCATATCTTCTACAGAAAACAAGCTTCAGATCTCCTCAAAACTGACACTTGGAGATATAAGCAGGGGTCAGGCAGGTACAATCCTTTGAAGGTCTGATCTTCATTGCCTGGAGTGCCTGCCACAGACTGATGCTACAAATGCCAGTCCTGACACAATGTTGGATACATTCTGGAATCACTGCCTCAAAATGTTATTAAGATCCAATTTAACTTAAGTAATTCTCAGATTAAAACTTCATGTAGCTAATGTAGTAATAATGATTTCCAATCACTTGCAACTTAAAGTACTTAAAAGTTCTCCAAGACAGAATGAACTCAGTTAGTCGATAACAAATATACATTCTCCTTCCATGCACTTCACACAGATTACAACCACTGTGTTGAACGGGCTCCACACTGCTCTGTTCAGAAATTCCAGTAAAACTGATAGGATTTTTTTTTTCTGGCACATTAATTTGTCCCAGGACCCTGGTACAACAAGTGACCTTGAGCATGATCTGACTGGGCTTATGCGTGTTTAAATACAAACTGTTTCCAGTACATAGGAAGGCTAAACACTCAGTATCTACAATTTGTTTGAAGATTAAGGCTCAGCTGGAAATTCAAGTATTATAGTTAGTGAAAACTAATGCAATCTGTGATGTTATAGGCACAAAGAATTCCAAAATTATTTTATCTCAACTGAAGAATAACATGGCCCAAATGCATTTTCATTTTATTTCTAGAAAGTTCATAAAATGAAGATCTACAAATTCAAAGACAACTTAGAATTCCTTATAAATAGGATAGTCTGGGATAGTTATTAAACGATATGATAATTTGAAAAATATTCAAAAATATTTTTGAATATTTTGAAAAATATTATTCAAAAGAGCACACTTTCTTAATTTACTAAGTTAATACAGCACCAAAAAAATAATTGTTATCAGGTAGATAAAAATCAGAGAAAGCTGGTACAACTTTGAAAACGTATGTAACCCGGAGAGTTGAGAAACTAATAGGATTTTACCAATTTATCCATGCTGCTTCAGTGTGCATTCTATGCATGTAGATCTTGCCAAAATATAGGACATAGCAAACAAGTTTAATGTATTTCTTGATACAGCTTCTGTCTGGATTAAATAACTGTATTTATTTTCATGAAGGCTTTGGACCAGAATCCCAAGTCAGTGCACATCCAGATTATCATAAACGATGCATTTCTTTACTGATATAACAAAAATTAGAATCAGAGAATAACTGAGTTGAAAGAGTTCCACAAGGACCATTGAGTCTATCTCCTGGATTCACACAAGACTACCCAGAATTCAAACCCAATGTCTGAGAGCGTTGTCCAAGTGCTTCTTGAATTCCAGCAGCTTGGTGACGTGAACACTGCCCTGTGCAGCCCATTCCATGCCCACTGCCCTCTGGTGCAGACCCTTTCCCTATTCCCTAACCCCCAGCTGCCCCTGCCCTGACACAACTCCATGCCGTTCCCTCAGGCCCTGCCACTGTCGCCACAGAGTAGAGCTCAGTGCATACCAAACAAAGTGAACTCAACAACTTCTCATACATCTTTCTCTCTAGACTCTTCACCATCTTTAAGCTCCTCCTTTGAATACTCTTGAACAGATTTATGCTCTTTTTATACTGCAGTGCCCAAAACTGCTCTCAGTGCTTGATGTGAGGGCACAGCGGAGAAGAGTGGGACAAACTCTCCCAGCTGGCACTTCTGGGTCTGATGCACCCCAGGTTACGGTTGAACTGTTTTGTTCATAGCTATTTTGTTTTTTCTCCTCAAAAGGCCCATCTTCTGGACATCCAGTTCCTCCATGGAATTAATTTGGAATTGAACATAATGTCCTTGTAAATTCAGCTGATCAAAACCAATTTTATTATTTCGTATCAGCAGGAAATTTAAAGAAGGCCAAGAATAATACAACCAAAGCTAGTACTGGTCTCCACTTTAATTCTGTTTTCAAACTCTATTTTAAGAACTGCTGTCCTTTAAGTGAACAGTTAGCTGAATTTTTAGGAAATAATATACACAAAAAGCCACATTTTCAGAAGTGAATTAGAAACTTCCTTTTCAATTCCAAAAGGAGTAATTTTGTCTACCGAATTTCATTACTGTTGGCAGGTCACAATGACTCAAGTATTAATGCAAGTTCAGCTTCTGAGTGTGCATCAGTTTGTAGAGGTGCAGAACAGTACCAGCTGCCTCAGCACTGTAGCAGGGCACACCCAGAGCCCCATGATGTGCTCCACTTCCAGGGCAAAAGCATCCCTACGAGATGTGGCAGACTGGAAAACTAACACAACATAAATAGCTGACTACTGCTGTCTCCCCACTTTCTGAGCCTGCACTGGAAGACTACTGAAGTCAGTGCATTTTGATTCAACAGGCTTTGAGCAAGTCAGTTTCTTTATAGGGATGGGGAAGCCCAGAAGGTAACACAGCAATGGCCTTGGCTTCTCTCTCCTCCATTATCCACTGTTACTGAGAATCTCTCCCACTCCTTTTAGTATTCTGCAAGACTTGCTTAAAACATGCTAGTGTGACAACCATTCGTCCCAGTAAATTCACATGCTGACAGGATGAGATGAGCTGTCTTTGACAACTGCTGGAATGGGATCCCAGCTCTGGCCTCTGGCCTGAGAAGCTGTAGGCTCTGCCAGGGATCACATCTTCAAGAGATGCCCTCTCACCCTGCTACTGCTAGAAATGGTACACACACACATTGACAAGACAGCTATAGCTGCTGCTTAGCTTGCTGCTTGTTTATCCCAAGGGCACAGCCACATATTCATGTTCTGCCATGGTTCTTCCCTCCTGTGCTCTCTCCCCATCCGTCCCTCTCACACACTCACTACAGATCTGAGTTGGCAGCCATGGACAGGCTAAGCACAGTGGCTCCTTCTGTCAAAGCTAAACCTGAAATCATGTAGGAACTTGTTCTATTCTGAAAAATTTTGTTTGGTAAGTACAGGCTCCTCTCTGAGCCGAAACAATAAAACGTGTCCCTTTGTTCTGTTTGGAAAGAGCTTCATATCTGTTTATAACAGCTTCCAAAGAGAACTTTCCAAAGACATCTGAGGAATGCTTCCAATTACAAATCATTGGTTCCTTCCCAGATTCACCCATGTGTTAGAACTATGTTAATATTTGTGCTGTCTTAACGGGAGTCCAAGTGAAGTCAGTATTTTTCCAAATACTCAGTTAAACTTTTTATTCTTTGATAAAGGAGAATGCCTGAAGATGACTGGAAAAGAAAAATAATCTTTCCCAGGCGGGAAGCAAAATCTGAAACTTAAACTATTTCTATCTAAACTATTTCTAAATGTCTAAACTATTTCTAAAGACAGTGTATTTCAAGCTTCATATTACTAATAATATGAATTACTAATAAGACTGGTGTTAATCTTCTGCTGTCATGGTGCTACAGGTAATATGAAATGTATTAAAACAATTAATTGCTGTCGGAGATATTACTGACATTCAGAGGTAAAATTCTGCTTTCCAAAATAGCCTCCTTGTAGTTACCTTTTTTTTGTTGAGCACTACTCAAATTCTACCTTCCTTCTCTGTTGGGATTTTTTTTTCAAAATGCATTTAATATCAACCAGAGCAACAGAAAGAAAAATTTCATCTGAGCTTAACATTTTAACATTAAAACCAGACAATTTTGGGAATATAATTAAAAGTCTAACCCTTAGCAAAGAGATTTTTATGATTAGTGCTGCTATAAACAACTTCTTTACTTTTAAGACAGCAAGTACACACTGCAAGGAACAGAAAGAGTGTATTTCAGAGCCCTTAATACTATAATGTCTGAATGACAACAATTAAACTAAAAAGAAAAATAAGCTTTCAAATTTAATGATTTTCCTTTCAAAGTAAACAGTAGAAACAGCAATGTAAGCAAATACAGATATTTAACAGATATTACTGATATTTTACATTTCTAAGCTAGCTGTGCTACATTGGAACTATGTTACTGTATCAGGAAACTGTATTTTTCTGTCTCCTGGGAAGGATGTAACTTGCCAGATAAGCAAGGAAAGAATCTGTAAGTCATGAGAGAAGGAGCAGGAATAGTTTATTCTGGGACACATTTTCAGGAAAAAATGCAATAATGGATTTTGCATAAAAGCATTACCCCAAGATATTTTCGAGGAAATAACTAATTGAATATCTACATTCAAACTTAACTGCTTCTGTCCTCAGAAGTTTGAATTCACATCAGTTCTCATATTAAATGGTAGTTGAGGATCCTACCATGCATTTGAAATTTTCCAGAGTGGCTTTCACTTTAACAGTGGCTTTTAAAGAATGTTGTCTGTCTTTCCAGTAAGGAATATCTCTCAGTTCCTGGAAACGTGTTTGTTTCTTTTCAGTAGCTCGTCTAAGAGTTTAAACGAGCAACCCCAATGTTATTTCTGAAATGAGAGCCATAAGAACACCTTGCAAGTGGCTACCTCAGCCACACAAGTCATATCCACTCCTTGATTTTATGCCCCAATTTTATAACGTGTAACCAAATCTGTTTGTGAATTGTCAACTTTTTTTTTTTTTTTTAATATTCAGTCCCTCCCTGATTTTCACAACTGCCTTGAATACAAACAGTTATAGAACCTTATTTGTGCCATTGCATAGACATGCATTTTTAGGTTAAAAATTAGTTAAACAATTATTTTTGAGTAAATTAATGAAAAACTTGATAACAGGCATATGCATTTTGCAAATTCATTTCTGTAACACCAAGAATACTGTGCAAAAGTGTATCTGTACATACATTGCTGATCCTGATGAGGTACTTTCATTTTGCAAAAAAGCAGTAAAAGCTTAGAACTGAGAGTTCTGCTAAAGCAACATATGACATTAAAATTATTTATTAATTTAATGGCATTAAATTCATTCTTGGAACTCCCTTGTTTTCTAGAAAAATAAGGTGATTCTGTTTCCTTTTTAGAAAGGAAACCAAGATGCATGATATATTCCATGTTAGAATATTCACATTTTACCCTATAACCTTTTTTTTACTGCTTTTGAAAGGCACAGCTGTCTTCTATTAAGACCATAACCACATAGTATCAGTAGTAATAAATAAATAATAATTAAAAAAATATATATATATATCAAATGCAGTAGTCAGGATGCTATTTTCCTGTATTAGCCAATGCAGTTAAGTGCTACGTAGAACATAAGTAAGTAAATCACACAAAACAGGCTACTAGAAACGTTGGAAGAGAGATGAGATTCTATTCGGATAGCGTTTCTGAGCACTACAGCTTACAGCAGAGTACATCACATTCACAGAGCAAGTAGATGTTTTGTTTCCATCAGCAGAAAACATTAACTTTACCTGCTGTGTCCCTTTATGAAAGCCTGTGCCTTCCTGTAATCAGCTCAATGTGATCTTTGAGAAGCACACCTGACAAAAGCAATTACTATTGATTTAATCAAGATACCATTTATTAATAAGCTATCTAACCTTCTGCTGTCAATCCAGGCAAGAATACAGGATATTACTAAAGCAGATACAAGCAGAGGTTTCTTCTTTGCTGACTGTCTATTTATTTCTCTTTCTTGTATTTTTAATCTTATAATCTTTCTTTTGGTGAGACAGTAGGGTTTTTTTTTGTTTGGTTGGTTGCTTTTTTGTTTGAGAAATAATAGTTTTGTGTCATCCAGCAAAAAACATATGACAGGCTAGGGAACACAAAAATCTGAGTTTCTTATTCTGAGAACAAGAGTCAAATGTCTTCACAACAGATGGAGTGTTATCAACTGAAGCTCTACAATCTTAATTAATCAATTTGGTGTGTTAACTTTGAAAGAACTACTGAAGTTTTTTTTCCTCTGGGTCTTTTGTAATTTTTTTTACATGTTCTATACCTAGACGAGATGTACAGTATGCTTTGATGTATGTTTTTATTTCTTGTTACAATGCAGATAATATATTGCAGTTGATGAAGCTGAAGTATGCCTTAAAGTGAATGACTCTCATCAGCCTTCTAAGAAGATACATTAAGTACAGCTGTGAAGAGTATTTTTTCCTGGTATTCTAAATTAGTATGAGGGACAAGACAATATAGACTTTAGCTGCAACAATTCAACATCTTTCTAGTGAAACACTGCCAACAGAAAACAGAAAGTAAACCAGATACCAGAGAGAATTATCCTGGTCATTTTCTCAGGACACGCCTGGAGAACAGGACCATGATGATTGTTTCAGAAGATCGGAGACAAAAAGTGAAATTGGTCAGTTTCCAATTCCTACCTATGAGCAAAATGCCTTCTCTGTTTGTTTTATTCTAAAATTATCATGTTTTTTGCTGAGTGGCAGATTTTCTGCTAATGTACAAGTTCAACACTTGGTTAAACAGAAATGTATTTCATCAGAGAGATTAATACTAATATATGTAAAAGATGAGTTAACTATTCTTATTCTTATAGAAATTGAGTTTAAATTTGTCATTTTAGACACTTTGGCATCTTTATGGAAAAAGTTGATTTGGTAATAAAGCTATTTAGCTATGTTTGAGATGTAATAACTGCAGAAATCCAAATAGAGAAAGCTTTTTTAAAATTTCCTTAACAGCAAAAAGAGTTTTTAGTTAATGCCTGCATTCTGTCAGGATAAATGTTCTTCAATATGTTCCTACCTTCCTTCTTGAAAAGAAGCCAAAAGTAAGATGACATTGTTTGCTTTTATAAAAAAAAAGATTATTAAAGTGAATTTTGATTCACTTTAGGCCGATTTTGAAGTGCCACAGAAAGACTTTAAGAGATTAAAGGTATGATTCAACTCTATATGAATACTCCTAAACTTAGATGTCCACTTGGAAGCAGGCTGTAAATTGGAAAGCAGGAATCCACGCAGTGGGATTTGAAGATCTATTCAACTGTTCACCGACGATGTGATAGAGCAGAATCAGATTGTGCAAGCAGTAAGAATTGTGTACTGAAAAGATTAGCCAGTATATTAAGAGAGAATAAAAAATGCAAATGAATAACAGAAGGAAATAAGGATGAAACTTCTTTCAAGTAATTTCTTGAACGTAGGTTTTGGATCCCATATTATGTTGCTTCGGACATGTCAAACTCAAGCAGACAAGTTAAAGTTGCAGTACTGTCAGTCCTATCCTGCCGGCAGCTGCCAGAGCCAGCAGCATCTGGGCAGCACACAGACAATAGTGTCTCCAGCTGTGTCTGCCATCAGGCACTGCAAAGCAGGGAAGGGGTATGGCACTGCTTAAGGAGGCTGGAGATGGACTGACTGGGCAGATACGTGAGTGATCTGCAGACTTCACACAAGAGACCCAAGACATCTGTAGGCTGAGCTCGATCTGGAGTTTGTATCGCGAGGAGCTGAATCGCCCCTTTCAAAGCTCAACACGGCCCTCCAACAATGAACATAAATGTTCAGTAGTGGTGTTCTGTTTTGTGTCATATTGAACTGCCTTCATCTCTGTCAAATCAGCAAAGTCAGCTCAATAAGAAGAGCATAAGAATTAGCATGGAAAGGCCATGGCTACAAGGAAGTGCACCAAGAATAGCCTTATTTCTTTTACCCATGGCAACTATAAATAACTGCTACTTCTCAGATACATTGTACTATGTGTCATGAATACTAATTTTGAAAAAGCAACTGACCAATCTTTCTGTAAGGACAGAAAACATTGGAAAGTTCATTATGTGTCTGAACCAAAAAAGACCTTGACCTTTAGTAGCTGAATGGGTGTTTATTAAGCTGTAAACAACTACTGATTATCTGTACTGATCACTAAAAACTCATTTGAAATAAGCTCTGCAATGCCAAAAGTTGACCTTGGCACTAGGTAGAGATAAGAGCGAAACTAAACGTGCATATGTTTTGTTTTGGTTTTCTCTATCATTTAGCTTTAAGTATAATGACTTGTGTATTAATTAGACTTCTCTGACAGTGTTTTTATTTTCATGGATGTCTGATCCTGGAAAAGCCTTGTCTATTAACCATAGCCAGAATGTTGCTGAGTTGGAGGCTGACAAACACGGAAACTTTCTTTTTCATAGTGAAAATCTGCAGCAAAGTGAAGCAAAAGACCACAAATACGGAACCCAGGTAGGTGAATCATAGAGAGTGAGCTGCATGTATTTTACAGACAGGTAAGCATACAACGAGATTTTCAAGACAACGAACATACAACAAATACAATTTAGTATTTAACTAAGGTATCCAGTAGTATATTATCTTGGACTCATCAATGTGAAATGACAAATTAAAAAATTACTGTCATTTGCTCTGCTAAATTAAAGAGAGGCTTGACTTTTCCACCACATGCATGAATAGCTTCTTTCAGATCCACTGCCTTCTTTCTTTCCTCACTTCTGAAATATTCTGTACCAAATCTCCTAATCAAGCATTTTGTAAAAAGATGAAAAAAACAAGAAGAAAGAAAAAGCACTTGTCAGAAGAAGAAAATCATGGTTAATGCCAGTATTCCAGACCTTTTACCATAAATACTTCCTACAACTGAGTTTATTTCTGTGGATCTTCAAATTAACTTGTTGCCTAAGAAACAAAATATGAATGCTGCATCTTTGTCAAATTGCTCTATGTGAATTTTGTTGCCTGTGGTAAAATATATTTGTCATTAGACTCTACATTTTCAAACTGATAACTAAAATATCTTTCTGTACTGAACAATGTTAATAGCCGTCCCATGGGCAGGACAACTGTATTTAATTACATAATGCAATTTGCAAAAGGTTTGCAAATCAGAAGACTGCCTACATTAATTAGATATCCAATTGTTTTTGCTTCACAAGCTGTAGTCAATACCTCCAAATGGTCTATTTTCAGTGTAACTAACCTTACATCCCTACTAATGTTAAAGTTCTCCTGAGGTTTTTTTTTTCCAGTATATAAGCAATACAAAAAAATGACTTTGAAAGCTCATTCTTAAGATTTTATAATTATGATCTAAAAATTCATTTTTTTAAATTCATTAAATTTTTTTTTTTAGATGCTCCTTGTGCATCTACTACTGTGCATCAACTAGATGAAGTATACTATGTATATTATGAGGTATATTGAGGCAAAAAGCACAGATACAGGTTGGGCGGAGAACGGCTTGAGAGCAGCCCTGAGGAGGATTTGGGAGTGCTTATTGATGAAAGATTCAACATAAGCCACGTGCGCCTGCAGCCCAGAAGGCCAACCATATCCTGGGTAGCACCAAGAGAAGTGTGACCAGCAGGCCAAAGGAGGCGATTCTGTCCTACTCTGCTCTTGTGGGATCCAGCCTGGAGAACTGTGTCCAGTTGTGGGGCCCCCAACACAAGAAGGACATGGAGCTGTTGGACCAGGTCCAAAGGAGGTCCTCAAAGATAATCAGTGGGCTGGAGCATCTCCCTTATGGGAATAGGCTGAGACAGATGGGGCTCTTCAGACTAGAGAAGACTCTGGGGAAACCTTATAGTGGCTTTCCAGTACCTGAAGGGGGTCTACAGAAAAGCTGGAGAGGGACTTTTTATAGGGGCATGTAGGAACAGGAGGAGGAGGAATGGTTTTAATGTGGAAGAGGGTAGATTCAGACTAGATATTAGGAAGAAGTTCTTTATTGTGAGGGTGGTGAGACACTGGAACAGGTTGCCCAGTTAGGTTGTGAATGTCCCCTTCCTGGAAGCATTCAAGGCCAGGCTGGATGAGGCTCTGAGCAGCCTGGTCTAGTGAGAGGTGTCCCTGCCTGTAGCAGATCTTGAGATCTTGAGGCTCTCTTCCAACTCAAAAAACTATGATTCTATAATATTATTGCTATGCAAGGAACACCATAGTTTTAGAACTATTACTGATAAAAAAAGGATAGTACAGTATTAAGATTCCACACAGACTTCCTGTATCCTCTCTTCTTATATAAAATCTACCCATAGAAAACCACATCTTACCTTGTTTCCTTGAATGCCTTTCAGGCCTGGCTCACCTGGAGGTCCACTGATGCCCTACACAAAAGTTAAAGAATAGAATGAGTTTTCTTTGGAGGTGCATATAATGTTTCTCTTGAGTTTGGTCTGAACTGCATACAGTAAAATGTAGCATAATGCAAAGCTCTGAAGGACAAGCAACTTCTGCCTCATATCCTGTTAAGTGCCCAGCATACCAATACCGTACTCTTAATATTCAATAAGCAGTGCTGGCAGAAAAGCTATTTTACTACCCCATATAAATTTCATCTTTTTTATCTAAAGCTTTCCTTTTGTCTCCTGTTCCTGACTTCAGATCTGAATAATTTTCATATTATTTCTTCTGCCCAAGAAAATAAAATATGCCACCACTCCCCACACTTTAGCTCTGTTTGTAAAAATCAATTCTTCTAAATCATTCTCTAGCTGATGAGCTGAGATTAATTTTAATTCCCTGACATTACTATAACTGTTGTTGACATTACTATAGCTGTTGTGCCCCCTCACACAATGAAATCGTTAATGGCTCTGTAGGAGCAATGACACATGAGCAGGCCACTCGGAGATAGGTTAGAAACTTACAGAAAATAATGTTTTTTCTTCTATTTGGTATCTTTTACTTCCCTTACCTGAGGTCCCCGAGGTCCTCTAGGGCCAAAAGGACCTTCCAAACCCTATGGAAAGAGAAATTTCAATTATCATATTAAGAAGAAATTGCGATTACCAGCTTCAAAACAAACTACAGCATATCTCCGTTCAAGTATTTTCTAGTAAGTCTGTTCATTCTTGACAGTAGTGCTGTTTTCCTTCTGTACTCAGTAACTGTTAATTCAATTTTCAATATATGGCTAAAATACTTCTCTTTTAGAACAAACATTGTGGATGGCTACTTAACATCATGAATGACTATTTGGTTAACTGGTTGTTCTTTGCCATAGGTCCTGAAATTCAAGTTCAAGTCATATATCAGATACGGAATTCTTAGAAAACATTATGGTGCTAATACCAGAATAACTTCAGCTAAATTAGTCTCAGTAACTCAAACTGTAGGAAGGTAGAATCACACTAATAGTTTGCAAAAATCATGTTAAGATGCCATATTTTATTATTCCATTAGCTCTTATTTCTCCATGGAAAGAGTCCTTATCAGAAAGTGCTAGTGCAGATTGCTCACAAATCTTTCACAAATTCTTTGCAGTTCAAAAATCCATTTTGCAATATTGAAGTTATTCTTTGCCATATCCGCTTTGTTTCTGATGATTTTGTTCAGCAGAGATTACTTTCATTAAAAAAAATATATAATAATTTACCTTTCAGAATGTGAAGCTGGGAATCATGGAAATGGAAATTTACTCCACTAAATACATGAATTCTTGATCCTCTACAGATGTCAAATTTCCTTTCATCGCTGTCCTCAACAGAAACGAATCAAGAACATTTCCAGCAACACTGACATATGGTTTCTACATCTATTTGGCTGATCCGATTATGTTCTATGCCAGCTTCTCAACAACTTCCTTTGATTTTAGTAGACACTTCACATAACCTCACGCTATTTCTTACATATTGCATGGATAAAGAAGCTAAGAAGTAATGACTTCTTTTTATTCCTCAGAGAGATGCCACTCTTTCACATTCTTTAATGGTATTTCAGTCTTTTCTGGCTCAGTTGCTGGCAGTTTCTTAAAAGATACACATGATCTTTTATTTTTTATTTTAATACTCCTTTTTATTTGTGACAAATACTTCTGCATTAAATATTTCCTACTTTCTGTACCTGTAATTCATCACTACAGAGCACATGACTGAAATCACAAACATTTCAATTTGATCTTTGACAGAGATAAGCATAATGCAGATGTTAAATTGAAGAAATGTTTTGACTGAATGATCACCTGTACTGTAGCTGGTATCTAATCATAAATGAGCAGTTTACATGAGCCCAACATATATAATTATCTCTACCAGGACTGCACTGTCCTTTCATCTTTCAGATTATAAAATCCAGATGAAAACCACATACAACTGTATGACTTTTACACTTCAGATTAAAAGAAGAGGAACAGATAGATGTGTGAGTACATATCAGCACAGATGGGCTAGCGGATGTCTTCTTTAAGTTGTTAAGGTTGTATAAGAACCTGTTTCCACTGTAATATAACTTCATATATTTGAATTAGAATGTATATTTTAAAAAATTCTGATTAATCCTGTTACAACACCACAGTCTTTTGTAAACAGCACCTGGCATCAGTTAGGATAGCCTTCAAATTGAGTATTCAATTACTTTTCTTCTGCAAAATGGAAAAAAGAATAAAGTGAACTGGGTGTTTGTTTCTATGAACAATATTTTTACAGCAAATAAATATCTAATACCAGAGAATTAAAAGAGGTTCAATTTTTACAGTAATCTGTACAAGCTTTTTTACAAATAGGCCCTGTATTTTTCAGTGTGCAACAGTTGAAATAAAAACTGTACTTACTCTTTCCCCTTTTACTCCTGGGGATCCACATTCTCCTCTTTCACCCTTTATAAGAAATCAATATGTTAAGATCTAAACAAGATGTCTTGATTACATTAGATGCACTTAAAACTGTGCAAGCAGTGCAATAGCAGAAGAGGCTCAGCAGATTTTGAGGACCTGAGAGCTGCAGCATTAGGCACGATCTGCAGAAGATATGGTGGGCCCTACTCAGGATGCACACTTTTTTCTCTGAAAACACCTACAAAATATGCAACCTACATAGTAAGAGGATAACATATTTAATATCCAACAAGTTTTGCCATATTTTTCCACTTTGCTGTGCTGCCTCCAAAGATCCTGTTTCTCTCTATATTCCAGTTTCATTATTGTGATGTCCACTATTTTCCGGAGTAATAATTGTGAGAATGTATAAACAAAATGAAGAATTACTAGAGAAAATTGGATAATCTCTGTTTCTTTAGTGGTTATGATGGCCAAGTTAGTCTATTTCAGCTCTAGAATCTGACAAGATCCTGAATAATACTCTTTTTTTTCTTTTTTTTTTTCCCCTCTCTGAAGAGCCTCCCTTGGGATTTGTTTTGGGCGAGCACTAACTGTGTCAAATAATAGTTAGTTTAAGTCAGCTTCCTTCTGTCAAGTTTTTTAAAAGCCAATTAATTACAAATCTACTTGTGTTTGCAACACACAATTTCAAATTCTTTCTATTCAACCTGTATTCAGCACTCACCTTTCTTCTTTCCAGCAGCTTTTTCACCGGTCTTTGGCATTTTAAAAAAATATTTAGATTATATTTTTTATCTTGTACTTTTTTGTTTTTTATTCCAACAAACAAGTCTGCCAACTCACATAAATTACGTACATTTTTGCTTTACTTTTAGGGATTGCTCTGGGAGCTCTCATGACAAACAGGCAAGACAGGCTCTTCTTTCCATTCTTTCACTCATCAACAAGTGATAATTTATTTTTACAGCTCATCCATTCTATAAAAATCTTACCTTCTCACCCTTATAGCCAGGAGCTCCCTGTTTGAAAACAAAAAAAGAAAAAAAGAAAGAAAGGAAAACGGAGGGGAGGATTATAAAAGAAAATGCAAAGGCAAACACGCTGTTAATTTGTACAGGAAACAAAACCAGTAGCTAATTATGATTAAGAAGTTTAACTATTCATTAAAATAAAACATTTCTCTGGTATCATTTAATTTGTAATTATATCCAAATTTAGAAATGTGTATTATGTAGTTATGACATAGCTGTAAATATGTCAATCAGATTGCCTGACTTTTAGCAGATATACACTACGTTTAAACGAGACTTTTAAATTGAATTGATCTTATGTGTGGAGTAACATTAATTTTTCTACTTGGAATGAACAAGAATTCAAGCTAAGAAATACCAGATTTCAGAAGTCATTGTAGAACTACTTAAATGTTGCTAGCGATGACATCTTCAACTCTGTCTTCTCAGAAGTACAATGCAAGTCAATACAAAATCATGTAGCCTCAAAAGTTTGTTTTGTCAGTGGCAATCCCAACCCTACACTTAAGCACACGAGTAGAATTAAGCAATTTTTAATGTGTTCATCTCAGCACAGATGCTTCTCTAAGCCAGAGTCTAGCTTAGGTGCTCTAAATAATTAAATAAATTGGATTTGTGAAAAAATGGAAAAGGTATTTTCAATTCAGTGGAAATAAACTTGGATATCCTTAGGATCTGGAAGATAATCTGAAAAAAAAAACCAAATATGAGTTAGCTCTGTAGTACTCACGTACCTCTTCACCTTTTTCTCCATGGTCTCCTTTTTGAGAGTCACCCTGTTGGAAGCAAAGGAACATAATTGAAATAGGCATTGTTCTTTTATTTCTTACTACTACAGTAGAACCTGGAACACTATTCAAGGACTAAAAATTGCCTTTTCTATTTAGAAATATCAGCACTTCCTCACACAATTATGAACACAATATTCTCAAAAATTAATATAGAAAGCTCGACTACTGTTATTAAATGACAGAAACCTCAATCATTAGAGCAAACTGCTCCATACAAGAGATTTGTCTGTTGTTAGAAAGTTCTGTGGAGCTTAACAAGCCATCAGACAGATCCAGAGATTTCTGCTGCTAGAGAAACAATTGAATGACTAGCAGTTTTAACATAGTCTTCTTTTAACAGCTGACTATTAAAGCAGCTAACTGTAAACATCTCATAGCAAAAGTCAGTTTTTAAACCACACTTTAACATATCTCCTTTGCTATTTTTACCTCTATAGTTTGGACAAAAATAGATAGAAATATGCCTATATTTTTTAAAAACTCTCTCAACCTTGTTTCCTTTTGGTCCTGGTTCACCTCTTTCCCCTTTGTCTCCAGCATCACCCTGAAATAAAGCAGGAGAATGTTATTACAATGGTCAGGATAAAATTTCCAGTTCCTTGGAGGCTACAGATTTGGTGCTGGCAAAATTATTTTGGAATAAGCTAAAGGATAAATTCACACAGAATCAGGTATGGCACACGTGACATAACTTCCATACATTTAGAATCATAGAATATTCCAAGTTGGAAGGAACCCATAAGGATCATCTAGTCCAACTCCTGGCTCCACAGAGGACCACAAAAAAAATAAATAAAAAATCAAACTCTATGCCTGAGAGCATTGTCCAAATGCTTTTGAACTCTGGTTCTTGGGACCATGCCCACCACCCTCTGGTGCAGATCCTTTCCCTGACCCCCAGCTGCCCCTCACACAGCTCCATGCCGTACCCTCGGGCCCTGCTGCTGTCACACAGAGCAGAGCTCAGCGCTGCCCTTTCACTCCCTTCAGGAGCTGCAGCCGCCATGAGGGCTCCCCTCAGCTCCTCTTCTCTGGGCTCAGCAAAAACCAAGTGAACTCAGTCACTTCTCATATGTCTTCTTCTTTAAACTCTTCACCATCTCTGTACCCCTCCTTTGGACATTCTCTAATAGTTTCACGTCCTTTTTGTGCTTTGGTGCCCCAAACTTCACGCAGTACTTGATGTGAGGCCACAGTGCAGCGGAGAGCAGGACGATCGCTTTCCTTACCTGGTGGCAGCGCTGGACCTGATACCCCCCAGGGTATGGTTGGCCCTTTTGGCTGCCAGGGCACACAGCTGGCTGACATACAACTTGCTGTTAAACAAGACCCCCAGATTCCTTTCTCTGGGGCTGTTGTCCAGTGTCTCATCCCCTGTCTACATAGCAAGGGCTGCCCCATCCTAGGTGCACAATTTGGCAGTTGCTCTTGTTAGTCTTTGGGTGGTTGGTGATTGCCCAGCTCTTTAATTATCCTGGATCTCACTGTAAGGCCTCCCCACCCTCGACAGAGTTAGTATCATCGTCAAACTTGTTCAGAACAACTTCTAGTCCTACATCAAAGTCATTTACAAAAACATTAAAGAGAAGTGGCCCTAAAATGAAGCCCTTAAGTGTTTGATCAGTTGCTCATTGTGTAGGGAGAAAGGCAAAACCCTTCGTATGTACCTTGTCTGTCTCTGGGAGAGCTATTAAAGGTACAAAAACGTTCAGAGGTCACACACTCTGTTCTTTGCCTGGGCCAAGAAGCTGTTATGTTCTGAAGTGTTACAAGAGAGTGGTAGAGGAAGAGTTTTAGAACTTTCTTCACATAAGCCAGCATTTTCTGGTAGAAATAAATCTTTGTCTAACAGACCTTTGCTTCCATATTGCAGGTTTGTAGGATAACTTTTTGAGTTTCAAAATAATGCACCTTTTTAACTGTGGTGTTTATCTAGTAATATAAAGATATGTCCATGACAGCATGTTTGTACAGACATTTTTTTGTTTGAGCTCTGAAAATGGCAGCAGCCTTTCCAGAGATGTCAGTGACATACTATGATACCCCGCTTCTGTTTTACCATGTATGCACAGAAAATACCTTGATTTATAAACACATCAACCAATTATAATACAGTGCAACACTGATCACAATGATTAAAATGCAAATTCTCAAGGTTTTTCACATGAATGCATACTTACAGGATCACCTTTGTCTCCTTTTATTCCCATTTCACAGACACAGTTCTTCTGCATACACTAAAGGGTTATTAGAAACATTATGTAAACATTTTCAAATGTATTATTTCAGATTTCTTAAGTAAAAACTCTGCTTTTGCCTGCTGACATGAGAAAACATTAGAAAACATAAAATACCTGATATATTAATAAATATTTCTTTTAGAATCAACATTACAGTTCAGTATAGCCTAACCAAAATCAGTTGTTTGAATTCCAAACTTCATTTATAACACAAATCAGTTACTGATGTAATTACAAATATTTAAAGCTGCATATACACACTGTAAAGTACTGTGAAACTTTATGTTTTTTGGGTAATTCTGACATTGCTGTTGTTTTTAGTGAGACAACTAATGAACTTTCACATATTGTAGTGTTTCTATTCTGATTCAGAAGGAAAAGTTTTTTATGCTACCAATACTACCAAATGGAAGTTGAAGATTTTTCAGGAACAGGGTGGGAGAAGCTATACACAGGAAAGGAAGGGTGATTCATTCTGCAACACTGCTGCTTTACAAGAGAAACAGATATCAGGAGGAAAAGATACCATCTAGCATTAATAAGAGTAACCAAGAGTAAGAGGAGTAAAACTCAAAAAAACCTACTTTCTTCCGAAGTAAGGCTTCCTGTAGGAAAAACAAAACAAAACAAAACAAAATGTATTATTTCCGCATAGAACTCATTTAACAGTGTACTAATTTAACTATTTTCCCTCTCTGGTTTACAGAATTCCCCAAGGTAAATGAAAAAGAATATAAACACCTTCACCTGTCACCATTGGTAAGAACACTAGTCTATGAAACTAATCACATTGAAATGATTCTTCACTATGAGAAGGGGCGGTGCTCCACATGCCCTATAATGACCAGAAAGTAACTAGACAGGTAAAGAGACAATATTAAAAATCAAAGGTAAGAAGGGGAATATGAAAGATTGAGGAAAGGCCTTACTGTGGAAGCTTTTGCTAAAATAATACATAGAGGAAGGTCTCAATGTTTTATCAGTGTTATGCATGATAGCACCAGTAAACTGTTAAAGTTTTACCATATGCTCCGAGACACACTCCTTGTGCTGGGGAATACCCTGTCCCTTCATTGCTGTGCTATCGTTATTCAAGCACACAAATCCTTGGAAAGTGGCTGGAAAGAAGCAGCCAACTTGATCCTGACTCTTGGTTTACCACAGAGACATGAATTACAAAAATACTCCTTCCAACAGCACCATTCCCTGAGAGCTCTTCGATTAATTTTTGATTTGCAAATACGTCAATTCATAGGGGCAAAATATACACCTGTAACGGGAGAAATATTTTAGAAGTGTCTTTTGCACCTCACTGCAAATCTCTGCACTGCCTTCAGGACTAACCTGACAAAGTTAAAGGAAATTGGCCATGGATAGATGTGGGAGCATATTACATCAGCATTACTCACCAATTCCAATGCTACATCAACTGTCAGGTTCTCATCATCCAGGCATAAGACACGTTTAAAGGATGAATCACCAGATATCAAGCGCAATTTTTCTTCCTTTACATTTTTCTTGGAAAGGCCGATGGTAAAAAAGTTTATTCCAAGACTCCTTGCAGCAGTGGCTATGGCCTGGACATCTGGGCTGTTTGGATGATCCACACCATCAGTCATCAGAAAAGCCACTTTTATACTTCTCTCCCGACCTTCATTTTGGAACAGCTGAGTGGCATTGGAAATTGCATAATAGGAGTAGGTGCCTTGGCCAATGTAGACCAGAGCCCTGATTTTCTCTTTAAAATTCTGCACATTTTTCCATGCAATAAAAGGATGATCAATGTTGACTGTGCTGCTGAACTGCATGCCTGCTAGTTTGACGTTGTACTTCTGAGATTTAACTGGCTTCATCTGGAAAAATTTGTCAGTTAAGCTTACAACAAAATTCTTCTGTAAACCAAACAACTGATTTTTGGCACTCTCTGAACTGTCCACAATAAAGACTATATCAACGAGACACAAATCACCTGCAGGGGAACAAGGAAATTAAATTTATGAATGATGGGCACATCTGCATTACAGACTCTCTGCAACAATCCCAATCTTCAAACCATTCCCCCCAAATTCCTGTCTTTTCAGTATTGTTCTGAAGAGAATTTCATTGTGAATGCCAGTAAATTCTATTAAAGTCCAGTATTTAAATTTAATTTACTTTTATTTATATCAGAATTATTAAAGACAATCTGCAGACAAACACTTTCAAAGTAAGTTCTTAATGGGATTGGTTCAGAATTTTAATTGGTTTTGCACACAAAGTACAAATTTTCCACGTGCAATTTCAAAATGAAAAATAGGTGCCTTATCATTTAAAAGAGAAACATTGAAATGTCAATTGAAATAATAGGGCAAATTGTAATGCCTAGCCAAGAAAATGCAGGACACAGCTCAGCATCTGTGGTTATCAGTAATCAAAATAAATTACATTTATGAATGTATTCATACTTATTCTTAAACATGAGGACACATGCAGTATGGTCAACTCAGATATTTAGGAAAAGGTTTCACCTTCATCACTTTGCACAACAGAATAAGACTTTTTCCCTTTCTTTTTATCTTGTCCTTCTGCTATCTGGTTTGTTGCCACAGCCAGAAGTAGAAAGCAAAAGAAAGAATGTTTTTTCCTCATAATGCCGTTTATCCCAAATTAGACGACTTTTGCTTCCTGTTAAAAGAAAAAAATAATCTGTGAACACTTCATGAGTAAATGCAAATAAGCAAACACACATATTTACAGACAGAATACACGTTTGTGGGAAGCACAATTCTAGAGGCAACTTCTTAAAAACCCTTATAAAAAGTAATCACGTAGGTGGTTTAAGCATAGCAGCCAGTGCAATCCCAACTGGAGCTCCCGTTTATATTAGAATGTGTTCTGTTAGAGGAGATTTATGGGTAGAACACAGTGCCCACTTTTCAGTTTTAAAAACATCAGTGCTATCTTTAACTTCCAGTTGAAATTACAACAAAGTAAGGTAAAAGAAATTGCCATTAATTAATGTTGCTCTCAACATATTTTGCTATTAATATATTTGTATTAAAATAGCAGAGGTATTACGGAAAATAAAAATACAAATAATTTCTAGAAATGTTTAATTGTTAGGAATAAATAGATCTAAGCACTTTAGGATACAAATATATTACCCACAGCTGGAGAATTAGCATGAATGACTTATAAAAAAACCAATGGTTTAGCAGTGAAATTTAGTACATGAGTGTGTCATTAATGTACATTATTATAACAGAATGTGTGCAATGTTGTCTGAAAAGACAGTAGTCTATTATGACAGCATACACTAAAAAAATGAATATTGCAATATTTAAGACAGTGACTTAAAATAGTTCTAGAGAAAACTGTACCCCATTAAAAATCAATTTTTAAAAGCCTTTAATTCACAGTAATTTGAAATACCATTAATAATGGTAACCAATAATATCTCAAATTTAACTATTCTTCCTAAGCACTACCTCCCACTCCATCAAGCAGTTACATCTATAGAATCTATCAGTGTCATTCTCTACAGGTACAAAAGTCTCTTACCTTCAAAGGTATTCAAAGGGCAAACTGGGGATAGAATGAGCTGTCTGCATAGAAAACGTCCAGTAGGTTTACACAGTATGGAAAAACAAAGAAAACTGCAAATAAATAGCCCATCCACTTGTAAATGACTCTATCTTGCCTCAAGATCTTTTATGGTCCATTATTTCTGGTCAGTTGGCCAAAATTTAAATGAAAACACTCAGGCATTTTGCCAGTGCTGAGTGGGAGACCAAGCCACTCTGTTAAAGGGACAGAGTCAGCCCAGGAGCACAAATACTTTCCGTTTTTACACAGCTGAACTTTCACACTAAAATACTTGCTCCTAAACAATTTACATCTTTACCTATCAACCCTGTCAGCCACACCTCTTTAGCTTCTCCAAGCAGCAGTGGCTACACAAGAGATGTGACATTAGCATAGCATCCCTTACAGCCTGAGCTCAGGTTTGAAGAGGAGAACTTGGGTGCACTGCAGTAAAGAGAAATACTGGGAGGACTGAAGTTACCACTGAGTGTCTGGGAATAAAGAGGATGTAAAACCCAAAGGAAGGTAGCATTTGTTTCATTGTTTCACAAACAAATTGCAAGGCACATATAAATCTGGATGCAATATTATTTTCACCTTGAAAGAAAATAGTTGTGATCAGGGAGGGAAAGAAATAATAAGTTCCAGAGAATTCGAAAATTCAGATTACCTTCAGATTCTGCAATATGAATGTATTTAAATGCCTAAAAGGCCAAAATAGGAGGCATTACTTACAGAGCTGCCCTTGTACATTTTAAATTGGCAAATGTATATACAGATGACAAGTTCTAAATCCCTTTGGGCATAACTTTCACACAAAACAGCTTTAACCTCTTTGAAAGCATAGGCACTTAATCCCTAGTGTGCCATAGCAGCTCGCTGTATCCACTGCAGCTACTGACCTTTTGCACTCCACCTCTCAGAGCTCCCTTACCAGGGCAGATAACCCCTCCAGATTGAAATAGGGGATGATGAGACTTTGGTCAATAAACTTCGCATTATTGTTAATGATCTGAGAGAACGTGGATACTGTCTGATATTTGAGTTACAGCAACTCAAATGGCACAGTAAAGAAACAGAAAGAGGTGACAAAGACGAGAGAGATTCTGGATGAAGGGAGATGAGAAAGTGACAATTCTTTCACTTGGATAGCCACAACTGAATGTGAGTATGATACAGATCTACAAAAGCAAGAAAGAAGGTGACTACTGTACAGTACAGGAATATGATATGTCAAGATGTTTTGATTCTGCTTGATCAATGATATCAATCAGATTTGAATGCCTTAAATTTTCATTTTTTTCCCCCAGTATGTCCTTCACACAGTAAGAATGACAACATTCCCTTGAATACGCTGTAGATTTTTTACATCCTGTTAGGAAACAGAGCAATTTGATGCAATTTGAAGAACATACTTTAAGCCTAATGCCTGAGGTATATTAAGTCAGTGACATTCTTATTCATGCTTCATGTAACATATAGTCTTCAAAAATAAGACTCCAGTATATCAAGCAAATGATCATTTAGCTGCTGAGTTAAATTGTGTGTAACATATAAAATAAAGAGGTATTATTTATGCTGTCTAAATTCTGCCCTCTGGTGTATCTACGTGATTATGCACTGCAATAAGTTTGGGCGTCTTATTCAGCCTTTAATCAGGACACAATTAGCAAACAAAATTACTGTAAAACACAAGGTCCATATGTACGAAATAACATAAGCCTAAGGTATAAGAGTATAACACACATCCCTTTGTAATAGAAAGTGAAAGCTGAAGACTAAGATAGTAAAAGACTGAGATGCTGGGCTTCATGAGAGAAAATATCTCTTGGAATAACTGATTGCACTCCGTCCCTGTCTGATCCGGATAAACTAAATACTCATTTCAGATATTCTTCTTTTAGATACCCAGACAGGGAGCCTCAGGACCTGATGTTCTGTGCCCTACAAAGTCAACGGTTGCTCAAAGCGACCAATGGATGTATCAGCAAATTAATACAACCTACTGAAGGACTTCCTTCAGAGTTTGGAGTTCTCAGAGAATTCAAATGACAACCTAATTGTGACACTCTGGAATACACATGAACAAACTGTTCTTCAAATTGCTGCATTAAAGAAACTTGTTTATTTATGTTCTCTGTGTAATGCTCCAATATCAACATTTGCAGTGACTCGACTTCCTACCACCTCCCTGCTCACATTCTCATGGCCACCACACAAAAGGCAACAACTACCAATTACACTGCAATTCAATAGTGTGCTTACACTGTCATGAGATCTCAAGAAGTGAGCAAGATGTCAGATATTTAAGCTCCTCATTCCCACATATCTAAAAACTTCCTCTTAAAATCAAAGTTAGATAATGCAACTATAGGTGGTTACTGAAAACAGATGGGAACAAGTCAGTATGTCTGACTTCAACAGCACCAAAGGAAGTGGATCACTGAAGAATGAATAGGCAGTGAAATAAGCACAAAAATACAGGCTGCCAATGTTGCTTTGATATATGATATACTACCCTAATTGAATTACTCTTATTTTTTCCATAAATTTTAGCCTGCTTTATTTATCAAAACCATTACTAAGTTCCTAAAGATGACCATTGTTACAGAAAAAAGAGCTGTGTTTTCATGCAAGATGTGATTTCTACTTCCAAAAATGAAATTTGGCCTTTTTAAAGTACAGCTCAGTAGCTAAGTCAATAGCTGGAATCATAATTTAGCTTGGAATGCCACCTTGTGCAAATACAAAAATCTATGAATCACATCAGTTTTACTTTCAAAATTTAGGAAATTGAATTTGATGTTTTAGAAAATGAGCATATTTATTAAAATCATAGTTTGAAAGATTCAGATAGAAACATACTGCAACCAGTTCCTTAGGCTCATGATTCCCTGTGGTGGGGAGTCCTAGAGGACCACGAAGACCAGGAGAGCAAGGCTCTCCCTGAAGATATAAAAACAATTAAGAGAGTGCTATTGTGGGTGAGGAGTTTTGAGGTTAAAAACATTATTTTAAAAAGAAATTCTTCACTGTTCGTATTTTGGAGATGTATACTTTGGAAGGTACATGGCTTGAGGAGAAAAAAGAAGGTAAAATAAGGATGTACAGGCTTTAGTTCATATGCAATTCTGTATGTTCAAACTGTAATCCCTTGAATAATGTAATCCTGTTATAAACAACTCCAACTGGAATGGGGAAAATGTCTTGGAAAGAGGGAAGTTAGAGAAACTAATTCCAATTCTGTTTCAGAGAAAGGAGTCATATTGTTTACACATGAATTCAAAGTCTGACATACCTAATCTTTGTCCAGTATTTTGGCCAAAATTCTCTTATTCTGATCTATACTTGCAGTTTCCAGGCCCCTGTATCAATTTTTGTGCCTGTACCTTCTCCCCTTCTTCAATCCTTCATGATCTATCTCTAAACAGTCTTGGCCTCCTGTCAGCCATTCTGGGGAGGTGCCCCACTGCCCCTGACAGGTCCGCTAAACTCAGCAGGGTGCACCTCTCCTATCCATGGTAGCCAGAGACCCCTGAAAGGTGATGGCTACTGAATGAGTTCCCAGACTGTGAGAAATAACTCAAATGATTTTTCGGAGACCGGATCTCTTGTGAAGAAGTTTTAACTTGTGATTGCAATGGCAGACATCCAGCAAGCAGGAGCACACAACCACAAAAAAAAAAAAAATAAAAAAATCACAGCCTTATATCCCCTATTGACTGACACCAAGAATTCCTCCCATTTCCTTGCTGATTGAGTACTCCAGGTTCACAATCTACCTGACACTTGCTGTTGTATTTACAGCTTGATCCCATCAACCTTGGACCTCTCTCTCATTCTTGCCTCATAAATTATTACCTCCTGCTTATTGTGTTTGTCCCATCCATTTCCCCAATCTCGACAGCTGAGCCTCTCACTATCTGCTCATCTGTTTGTCTAGGAGTACCCTAGCCCGTATATGAGGTTGGGAAAAAACCCCACAATTTTAACTTTCACAGCTCCAAGGACACATTGCTGGCTCATACCCCACTGCTATGCCTATTATTTTCGGTAGGGCTCTGCTCTGTCCTAACATTCCCCAGACTGTACTGATAGTGCAGGTTGCCACAGCACAGGTGTAAGACTTGCACTGGGATTTGATGAACATCATGATGTTCACCTGGGCCTGCTGCTCAGCCTGTTTAGGTCTCTGAATGGCATCCCATCCATCGGGCATGTCAGCTGTACCACACAGCTTGGTGTTGACAGGGACCAGTGAACAGTTTTTTCACATAATAACACTTTCTCACAGTGGGTATAAACTGAAGGACAGAATGCTTGTGTAAATGAAAGCTCAAGAACAAGAATGTGGGAGCTGAAGGAATTTGGTGTCAAGTAAAGATAAGACATCAAACAGATGCCTCAGCTCAGTGCAACACAGTTGGTTTACCTCTCATTAAAAGTTAGAAGTTGACAGTGAGGATGACTACTAGCCTTCATCCAAAGACCACGAGATGGAGCTCAGAGACGCTCTACATTTTAGGACGCATGCTCGGGGAAGTTGGACAGGATTTACTCACATGTTGCTGTCACTGAGAAACTCAGAGCTAGAACAGCCCGCCCCAGCAGCAAAGGCGCGCAGCGCACCCACCTCCACTGGGAGGGGGGGCGCTGTGGTGCCGCTGCGTGACGTCACCACACCAATCACCAGAACACTCCCAACACGGAAGTGAGAGCGCGCTCCCGACCACCGGAAGGAGCTGTGCGGAAGGGCGTTCATCGCGCGCCGGAAGTGCAGTTGTTGTCCTTTCCTCACCGCTCCGCAGCCGGAAGCGGAGCCCTGCCGTCGTTTGTCCCCGCGGCCGGAGGCTCCGGCTGGCCGCGGGTCGCGCCACGGCGGTGTCGCAGCGTTCGCGGGTGGGTGAGCGGCCGCCGCGCCCGGGGATGGGTGGGGGTTGGCTGCTGCTCTTGCTACGGGCTGGCCCTGCTGCCGCGACGTCTCTGCGGGCCTCGGCGGCTTCCTCGTTCCCGCAGAGCGGGGCGGCGGTAAGGCGGGCCGGACTCCGGACCGAGTAGGGGCTGGGCTGAGGCGGGAGGAGGGGAGCGCTGGGAGCGGACAGCGGGTGTGGAGAGGAGGCCCGGTGGCAGCAAGTGATGCTTCTTTCTGCCTTTTCCCGATACGGTAAATCTTTTGTTTTTCCCAGCCGTAAGAAAAATTTGTAGGAATGACAAGGTCGTTTCCTTTGTATGTAGGAGCGTGTAAGGATTCTGGACGTGGGGCTCCTGCAGGAATCAGTGGAACTGACAACAACGTGGGTTTATGTGTGCTGCTAGGCCACGTGCAAAGACCTGGTGACAGCAGGGCAGAAGGTGGAACTGGGAGCAGCAGAAGGAGGTGATGCATGTAAATCTTTATAGTTACAGAAATCTTCAAGTAGGGTAAGCCTTTGTAGGTTATAGATGGAACTTTAAACAAGGCAGACAGACTCTAATATCTGTGAATTAGTGCATTTCAATTAGACAGAGACATTTTCTACTGCGTGTTTTAGGGATTGGCCCTTTCCTGGCAGCACACCCACACATCACGATGTATCATGTTTTGGTTGATGCTCTCTTCCATAATAAGCAATACTGGTATTGCTGGAGGTTGTGAACACACTGCTGTTGGTTTGTAGGTGGCTGTGTGGTTTCTGCCCCAGTCAATGTATCTTAGCAAAAACAGGGCATGTCATGGCTTAATGTGAGAAATGCTTAGTTTTGGCTTTAAATGTGTGCACACAATAAACTTGGGCTAAAAGCAGTGGAGAAAAATATTCTTTTTTTTTTTAATGCTGATCTGAGATGAAAAAGGAATTTGGATTTTGATAACATTCCTACAAATGATTTTCTTAACAGTTTTCGTATGAATGGATGTCACCAGAATCTTCCTACAGCAGTTTAAGTTGTTTGTGAACTCACCTTAAACATGAGTGGCTCCAAACCTGATATTCTTTGGGCCCCACATCACGTCGACCGTTTTGTTGTGTGTGACTCAGAATTGAGCCTTTATCACATTGAATCTGCTGTAAGTTCAGAACTCAAGGCAGGGTCCTTGCGTTTATCCGAAGAAACTACTGCCACGCTGTTGTCAATAAATTCGGATACACCGTATATGAAATGTGTGGCTTGGTATCCCAAGTATGATCCTGAATGTCTTCTTGCTGTTGGACAGGCCAATGGTCGAGTGGTGCTTACGAGCCTTGGTCAAGACCACAACTCAAAATCTAAAGATTTGATAGGGAAAGAGTTTGTTCCCAAGCACGCGCGACAGTGCAACACTCTAGCATGGAACCCACTAGATAGTAACTGGCTTGCTGCTGGATTAGATAAACACCGGGCTGACTTTTCAGTATTGATCTGGGATATCAGTAGCAAATATGCTCCAGAGACTGCAGTTGCTACAGAGAAAGTGAGACTTTCAACAGGAGATCCGGAAGCAGGACTAGTGGTAACAAAGCCACTTTATGAGTTAGGGCAGAACGATGCTTGTCTCTCCCTTTGTTGGCTTCCACGGGATCAGAAGCTTCTTTTAGCTGGAATGCATCGCAATCTGGCTATCTTTGATCTGAGGAATACAAGCCAAAAAATATTTGTAAATACCAAGGCTGTCCAAGGAGTGACTGTTGATCCGTATTTCCATGATCGTGTAGCTTCCTTCTATGAAGGCCAAGTTGCCATATGGGATTTAAGAAAGTTTGAAAAGCCAGTTCTGACATTGACAGAGCAACCAAAACCTTTAACAAAAGTCGCATGGTGTCCAACAAGGACAGGACTGTTAGCTACTTTAACAAGGGATAGTAATATCATTAGGCTGTATGATATGCAGCATACTCCCACGCCTATTGGAGATGAAACTGAGCCTACAATAATTGAAAGAAGTGTCCAACCATGTGAAAACTACATTGCCTCATTTGCCTGGCATCCCACAAGTCAAAATCGAATGGTGGTAGTGACTCCCAATAGAACTATGTCTGACTTTACAGTTTTTGAAAGAATTTCTCTTGCATGGAGTCCAGTGACATCCTTAATGTGGGCTTGTGGGCGACACTTATATGAGTGTACAGAAGAAGGAAAGGCCAGCTCCTTGGAAAAGGATATAGCGACCAAAATGCGGCTCCGAGCTTTATCAAGGTATGGCCTTGATACTGAACAAGTTTGGAGAAATCACCTTCTAGCTGGAAATGAAGATCCTCAGCTGAAATCACTTTGGTACACTCTGCACTATATCCTTTATTTTACTGTGGTTTATATTTTAAAGAAGTAATGCACCCCTTTAAGCATGAACGGGTTGTGTGAAGTGTGTAAAAGTCTAAATACAATGCAGTGTCCTGTGAAAGGCCTGTGTTAAGAGAATATGAGTTTTAACTTTGAAGAAGTGTTTTTTCAAATTCTTTGGAAAAAAATAAGCTTCCTATACATGTAAATACTTATGAAGCAGTATACTGAAGATATGGATCAAAAACTTACAGGAAACAAAGGTCCCCTAGTTTATGCTGGCATTAAGTCAATTGTGAAGTCATCTTTGGGTAAGAATGTTCTAACTTTGATAAGTTATATTACAGTATATTTACAAAATGAAGCACTCACGACTTTGTCTTTAAAAATGGTTGAAGGAGGCTGCAGAAATAAAGTGCATCAGTCTGTATTTTAATATATATCGTAAATACAGAAATGTAAGTGAACAGTTAATATTACAGTGATTTCCTGAATTGTTTGTTTTCTTTGAAGATCATCAGTAGAACAAAATAACCTCAGAGGTAGAACTTCATCTGAGCTGTTTCAAACATTTAGCTGTTGACTATGGCACCAAAAGGTCTTGCTCCCTGCATAACTATTTGTTGTATTTTTCAAAGTTCTACATGGGAGTATAGTTCTAAAGGCTAACTTTACTGTAGCCGAAGTACATTTGTATGTTTAGAGAGGCTACATTATTTTGAAGTGGCAGTCATTCATTGTGTATCACATTACGCCTCTTAAGCTGAGTTATTTTTTAGGGGATTCTTACTTGAATCTTTTCCTCTCTATTCATTAGGTGTCTTATTAATATTTGATTTGCTTGATTGGGGGAGGGGGGGGAGGGGGGAGGATAACAAAAGCAACTCTTGAGTGTTGGGAATGTTTCTAGCACATTGATGCTTGCTGAGGAGAACTGGTAGAGCAGGTGCTTGACTGTATTTTCAAATTGAATGCACTGATCAGTCCTGTCTTGGTAACAGGAACCTCCACAATCTTAGGGTGAAGAGGAAAGAAAGACAGACTTAGGGAGTAAGTGTCAAGTTTAGATGTGTGACTTTTAGGAGATCAGAATAAAATCATTTGCTATCTGCTGCTCCTTACCATGTAGTTACTGTTGATGTTAATTGAGTAGTAAAGTGGGATACTTGGCTTCTATGTTCTGTTTTATGATTGAAATCAAAGCGTTGCAGTTGCAATTTAGGTTATGGTTTAAGCATAATTTAACATACTGTTCCCATTTTAGGAACAACTGAGAACCTCAGGCACAGCAGGAGTGGATCTGATAGACAGGCAGATATTATTCAGTATCTGAGTGAGGAGAGATCCTTGGCTTTGCAGCTCTGTGGGTGGATAAAGAAGGGAACAGACTTAGATGTGGAACCTTTCTTAAATTCATTGGAACAGGAAGGAGACTGGGAGCGAGCTGCTGCTGTAGCACTGTTCAATTTGGACATACGGCGGGCAATACAAATTCTAAATAAAGGTGCTTCCTCAGGAAAAGGTTTGTATTGTGTTTTGTGTCCTTTCTTTTGGGGGTACATCACCTGAGTAGATGCTTACGGAAACAGGATTTTGGAAGGTGGTGTGGAAAATATGCCTGCTGTCTTTTACAGTACTTATTTGAATTGGCTGTATTGGAGCCTCAGAATCTGACAAATCCTATTATCTCTTCACTCCTCACACTGTAGTATGCTTTATATGTAATTAAAACGTTGTAAATATTGATACGTACCACAGAAAACGTTACACCCAAAAGTAACCCACTCAAAAGTGGTGGGATTTTTTTTCTTTTAATGTAATTGCAGGTGGGTCAGATGTCAGGTCTGCTTCGGTTGGGCTGTATGCAGCTTTCTGCCAGTGCAGTGGCTGGAATAACTGAAATAAAATATTCAAAGTTTACAGAAGGCATTAGTTCTGAAATATTGTTTGGGAAAGTGACAATGTATGAAGGTGGATTTAATGATTTTAGAGCTAGTTTTAGTTCCTCCTGGGACTCTGATTTGCATCTGTTCTCTTATTAAATTTAAAATAGTGACTTAGCACCAAAGTATGTTGGTATGAGATGAAGAAAACTGTTAAGGTTCTTCTGTTTTTAATATTTTTGGAGGCTGGGGGAGGTGTGTGCATTTTTTGGGTCGGGAGAAGGTTCAGAACAGGGTCTGGCTTTGTTTGAATTAGAAAACAGGAAACATTTTCTGACAGAGTATTTAGATGAAATTAGTATAATGATTTTAGGAAATGTATTAACTTCAAACTCTTGTATGTCCTTTTTTTTTTTTTTTAAAAAAAATCCTGAACTTAAATATTCTTTCATTTTTTTCATTAAACCAGGTGATCTGAACCTTAATGTAGTAGCAATGGCTCTGTCAGGCTATACAGATGAGAAGAACTCACTTTGGAGAGAAATGTGCAGTACTCTAAGACTGCAGTTGAACAATCCCTACCTGTGTGCTATGTTTGCTTTTCTGACAAGTGAGTCTGGTTCATATGATGGTGTTTTGGTGAGTAAATTTATGTTAAATTTCTTTAAATAATAGTTATGCATATAAATACGTGGATGTCAGTAAAGTGAGCATTGTGTCAGTGTGAAAATTATATGAAATATGCAGAGGCAGTCAAAACATCCAACATAACTCACACAGTTGTTAGGGGATTTTGTTTATCTTTTTTAGCATGCAATTCTTAAGCCATTAGAAATGTGTTCTCAAAATAACATAAGCTGATAGGAAAAAAGCAGGAGAGAGGTTAATGATCTGGGTGCAGGAGTGAGGTACATCCTCAGCAAGTTTGCTGATAATTAATGTGGGAGGTGTTGCTGACTAGTTGGAGGGATGACAGATCTTACAAAGGGATCCAGATGGATGGGAGCACTGGGCCATCAGCAATGGCAAGGAGCTTAACAAACGAAAATGCCAGGTTTGCACCTGGGATAGAGCAGTGCTGGATAAAAACAGAAACTGGGGGATGAGTGGCTGGAGAGGAGTTCTGCAGGAAAGGACTTGGGGGTACTGGTGACAGCAATTCAGTACAAGCCAATAGTGTGCCCTGGCAGCCAAGGAGAAAACTATTTTGAGTGGCATTAAGCATAGCACAGCCAACTGGTCAAAAGAGGTGATTATCCCTCTGCATATAGCATTAGTACAGCTTCACCTTGAATACTGTGTGCATTTCTGGGCTCCACAATATGACAATTATGTTAAGGTCCCTTAAAGTATCCAGAGAAGGCATCAATTCTGGGAACAGAGCTGTAAGGTCTATTCTGTGAGGGGAAGCTGAAGGCACCTGGGTTGTCCCAGGTGGACAGGGAGCTGGAGGCTGAAGAAGGCTGGAGAAGAGGAGTCCAAGAGGTGGCCAAAAGCTCTCTGCAGCTCCCTGAGGAGCGGGAGGTCTGGACTGTGCTCCTGGGAACTGATGACAGAATGTTCAGGAATGGTACAGAGCTGTGCCAGGGGAGGCTCAGGCTGGATATAAGGAGAAACTTCATCCCTGTGAGGATGGTCAAACACTGGAGCAGTCTTCCTAGTGAGATGGTTGGTGCCACACACCTGTTGGTGATCATGAGGCATTTGGGCAGTGCCTTCAATAGTGTGCTTTAACTATTGATTAGCCCAACATAGTTGGACTTGCTAATCTTTGTAGGTCCCTTCCAAATGACGAAAGATGAGAGAATTGGGCTTATTTAGCTTAGAGAAGGGAAGGCTCCAGGGAGACTCATTGTGGCCTTCCAGTACTTGGAGGGAGCATATAAATGGGAGGGGTTTATGACTGTTTACAAGTGTGGATGGTGATAGGACAAGGGGGAATGGTTTCAAACTGAGACAGGGGAGGCTTGAGTCAGATATTAGGAGTTTTTCACACAGTATAATGATGCACTGGAACAGGTTGCCCAAGTAGGTTGTGGATGCCCCATCCCTGCAGGCATTCAAGGCCAGGCTGGATGTGGCTCTGGGCAGCCTGGTCTGGTGGTTGGTGACTGTGCACGTAGCAGGGGGATTGAAAATGGATGATCTTTGAGGTCCTTTTCATCCCAGGCCATTCTATGATTCTATGAACTGTTCTATTCTAATAAGAGAAATGCAGGAAACAGTAGGTGCAGAGAAGTTTTTGTGATGCTGTCTTTGCGCTGAATTGTATTTCATTTGTTCTTGTTTAATTGTTAAAATATTTTTGGAGGATGAAATAATAAACAATTTTATATCTTCTAGAATTGATATAAAGAGGATGCTAAATCTGTAATCATGAGATATTTCACGTTTTGGAGAAGTAACATACTTGATCCTTAGTTAGAGAATAATGGATATGCTTGATTTAACCCACATGTAGAAGAGTAATTGGCCCACAAATGTTAAAGAGAAGGATAACAAAATATGATATATTTAGGCTATTAAATAAGAATAAAGTAAGAATCCCAGAGGAGAAAACGTTTTCTGTGAGGAAGAGAGAATGCTCTTGTTCTCTGGGTGTTAGGTAATGATTTTATATAGGCACAGCTAAGTACCAGGGTGAATGTAATCAAGGTGTTTTTCTTCTTGTGTGCATGATGTAGCAAAAGGATTAAAAAGCAGCAAGTAAATGTTGCATGCTGCATGTTGGGTGCCAATATACTTTTGAGAAATTGATGTTTCGGGTATTGTCATTTTATTATTACTATTTTCTTCAGTTGTGCTTTTAGGAAAACTGAAGTAGTGGGGCTAGGCTTTTTATAAATATGGAAGAAGAAGGGTTGTTTGTTCTACTTTTTGTGACTTATTGAGACTCTTGGCTATATGTGCTAGAAACACTATAGCCTAGCCCTGATTGTAATTATGTGATTTGTAAAACTTCTGTTTACTGTATAGTTTCAAAAAGCACGTACAGTGTGTTGTACCAGGCTTTTCTGCCACAGGAGCAGATTGTTCCAGGTAGCCACAGTCTCAGTCTATATCTGCCTATATCTGAGCATAAACTAATCAGTTGATATTTGGTGTTAGCTTTCTTCTGGTGCATTCTTTGTACGTAATCAAATTCATAATATTAGCTGTACAATAAGATAAATGATCCTACTTTTAGAAGCAGTGTATTGAAATCTTGTAAGTTTGCATGTGATGGTGATATTCCCATTTTTCTCTCCTAAGTATGAAAATAATGTGGCAGTACGAGACAGAGTGGCATTTGCTTGCAAGTTCCTCAATGATGCTCAGGTAAGCCTATGGTTACACTTTCAAGCAAACTGTTAAGCTGGGGTTTATTTAGTGAGATGAAAATTTGAGGTGGGAGGGTGAAGCAGGGTATCATAAGGGATTTGGTTTTTCCTCACAGTAGGATATAAGCTATGGTATATTTTTTTCTCCCTCTCTCTTAATTTTTTTTTAAAGTAAATAATGTTCTAGACTTATTCGTTTTAAAAATCATATCACATTAGCTAAATGCTTTACTGGACAGTATTTGTGTTTGGTATTTATTTCCAGACATTTACGTTCTCTTGAAAAAAGCCTTTATTTTGCAGTAGGAATGTTTTCCTTTGAATATACAGGAGTGTATGGAAAAACTGGTGATCTCCTCCTTTTTGCTCTTTGCATCAGGAGGTTTAAAGTACACTGATATTTAAATTCTCGGTATATAGTGGATACAGCCATACACATTTTCCTGTACAACATGCAGCAAGCAGTGTGTACTGTTAGCAAAAGATACTCTTAAACTTTAAAAAAGTTTTGCTATATGCATTAAATTAATTACAGGGGATGTACAAACAGCAAAAGTTAAGTAATTTCTTTTTATAGCTGAACAGATTTATTGAGAAGCTGACGAATGAAATGAAAGATGCTGGGAATTTAGAAGGAATACTGTTGACAGGGCTGACAAAAGATGGTGTGGACTTAATGGAAAGTTACGTTGACAGAACAGGCGATGTCCAGACAGCAAGCTATTGCATGTTACAGGTTAGTGTCTCTCTCAAAAATGAATCTTTGCATTAGAGAACTAAACATTGTTTATTTAGCAGTATAGCACTGATTCTTATGAACTAAAAAGTATATTCTGTAGTAAGTTTTGACAGTAGATAGCCAGATGGTTTTGTGCAATCATATGAAACACTTGATAACTACAAACTTATATATTTAAGCTGTCTCAGTCAGAGAAAGTGAAGACAAGGGGAAGACAGGAAAAGAAAAATAGTTGAGCAGTTGAGTAGTTGAACTACTGCTGTGTTTTCTGATAGGTTCAAAATAGGCTTTTTTTGCTTCCAGGGTTTTGTTAGAGAACTGCTGTAAGGTAGAGGGTTTTTTTTGTCTTTGGGTGGATGTTGGTTTTGGTTTTTGTTTTGAGCTTATCTTGGTCCTTACTGGCACAGTTGGAGTTACTACCAGCGCTGTGTTTGACTACGTATGTAACCATAGGAATGGTATGAACTCAGATGGGCTACAGAAATGTATAACCTGAGTTTTTAGGAGAACAGCAGCACGAGTATTCTCAACCTGAAAGGCAGACTGAAGAAAACTTTTATCAAACTCGTGTTAAATATTTCCAAATATCATCTCTGTCAATGCAAATTATGCTATTATTTCCTGTATTTTGTATTATGTACTGGTAAAGCCTTTTCAAAAAGTGAATAACTTGTGTTGTGCATATTCAGTATATGTCTGACCATTTTTCCTTTCTCTTTAGGGTTCTCCATCAGAAGTACTTAAGGATGAAAGGGTTCAGTACTGGATTGAGAACTATAGGAATCTTTTAGATGCTTGGAGGTTTTGGCACAAACGTGCAGAATTTGATATCCACAGAAGTAAGCTGGATCCCAGTTCAAAACCTTTAGCTCAGGTAAATGTGATTCTTACATGAAGTATGACCAATTCAGGAAGGCAACGTGGTACTTAAAAAGAAAAAAATAAATTCCTGGCTGCATCTTGGCTTTCGTGAGGAAAAGAAAGGAAAGGAAAGATTTCAATTAAGGATACTCCAAATCAATGTTTTGTGTTCTATTTGTTGTTTTTATTCATTTTGTTAATATTTTTAAAAATGTTGTTCAGAGGAAGAACTTAACTGTTTTAGTAGGAAGTAAGGAAGTAAACAAATTTACATACATTCTAATCTAGGAAGTGCCATTTTATTCAATCATTATTTGATGTGTTTTTTCTTAAGTCTTTTCCTGTAACAGAAACTCATCTTTCAGAATCTGTAATGTTTCCACACTTTTTTTCGTGTGAAACTGTGGGTTTTTTTCTTCCAGCATTGAAAAACAAAATGGGAAACTTTTCCTAGTGAGTTCTTCATCATGATGAGGATGGTGCTGAAACTAGGGAAAGAAACCAGGACCAGTTCAAATTGGTTCTCGTTTAACTCAACCTGTGAAGCCTTTGAGTCTGAAGTGAATAGCAGCTTTCCTTATCAGCTCAGAGCATAAGCTAAACTGAAAAATGACACCCTGTCCAAATATTATCTGGTACTGTTTTTACTCAAAATGTTCTGCCTACAGCAACTCCTATTTGCTCATGCCTGCTAATATGTGCATTATAAGCCTTGGGGACTCAAGGATTTCTAAGGAAGGCTGTTTTGAGTCACATTCTTCACAACTTTTTAAAGAGAACTCCATCTATACTGCTCCAAGTGAGGAGCTGAATTTACTGCTCCTGCCTTACATGAACATCAGTAATTCCTAAAGAGCTGAAAGTAATGCTTTTCCCTGTATTATACCTCAACTTGTGACATAAGGTATGCAGGTAAAGATTATTAGGCAAATCCTCATGTTGTGGACTGTAAACTGAGTCACTTGAGTAGAAAGATGGAGAGGCCTGTAGACTGAGTAAGCTTAGTTTCTTTAGTTACCTGACATGTAACTTCTTATATTCTTAAATGGTATCTCTCCAAGCAGTAACAGTTTTATGGGGTTTTATGTGCTGTTGAAGTACACGGGCAGCATTGAGGCCTATTCCTCAGAACTGCATGTCAAGTCTATAAGCCAAGATGTTAGCAACACCTTCGCAAGACTTTCCAGCGCAGTCTTTAGAACATCTACTAAATCAAATCTTCACTAGCTTGAGCAAATTCACTTATAATTATAGTAGAAATTGAAACAAACTGAAAAACTAATGGGCTTTTGTTCTCTTTAGGTGTTTGTGAGTTGCAATTTCTGTGGAAAATCAATCTCCTACAGCTGTTCAGCCATTCCTCATCAGGGGCGAGGTTTCAGCCAGTATGGGGTTAGTGGTTCACCAACGAAGTCAAAAGTTACCAGCTGCCCTGGTTGTCGTAAGCCACTTCCTCGCTGTGCACTTTGCTTGATAAATATGGGAACTCCAGTCTCCAGTTGTCCAGGTACAATGTACTCATTTTATGTTATTCAGCTGGGATCCTCATTAGAGGCCTAATTAGCAGTTCCTGAAAGAAGATCTTCTGTTGCACTTTTTCCTCTTATTTGTACTCGTACTGTAAATACTTTAATTAAAGAGAGACTGTAGTAGAGAACACATTTACATCCCATCCAATATTTTGATTAAGCCTATATCTTTTTTTGTGTGTGTCAGACTGTATGCATGGTTACCTCGTTCTGGCCATTTTTTCCAGTGATATTGGTAGTAGAATTCCACAGCTTAAACAGGAGAAAAAGATTTGGATATTGGGTGCTTGGTGTTATGAGCTTTGACATTGAACTGGGAGATATGTTTTCTTGGGATGAACTGTTGGGAGCCTGCACGAATCTTGTAATGTAAATCAACTGCTCCTTAATTGGAAGAGGAAATAAATGTAATGTGTATATGTATACTCTCTGTGACTAAATGTGAAAGAATGTATGGGTCCTGCTGGAAGAGCTAAGAGATGCTATTGCTAGAATCTCTTGGTTCTGAATTCTTGAACACAGCAGTATACAAGGTCTAAGTAAAATTAATTTTTTTCCATATTTTTAGGTCAGTCTTGTTGAAGAGCTATGAGCAGCTGTACAGTTGTCATCTATTTATATCTCTCTCATTCTTTCACTGCTCCGTGACATGACTTGTTACTGAATTATTCCAACTCATAACTAAGATTTTGCTAATCTTACATATTTTAAAGCAGAACATTCTATGTACAGTAGAACAGGTGCATAATTCACTGCAACATAAATTAATCACTGAAACATAAATCATCACTGAAAGAGATTGTCTGCAAAATTTAATAGGCAAGACCAGCCTGTCTGTAAGGTGTGAGACATTAGCCAAGCAATACAATTCTTGATTCTCCACCAGTTCATATATCTTCAATAATTGCATTGACATCCCTTTTAGAATCAGGTTGCTACTTCACCTGAAGTTCCTAATTCCAAATTCATTTTAACAGTGTTAGTGAGACTGAAATTTAAGCCATTATGTTTCATTTATCTGTTGTGTTGTTTGCTTCTGTGCAGGAGGATCCAAGTCAGATGAAAAAGTGGATCTTAGCAAAGACAAGAAGTTAGCCCAGTTCAACAACTGGTTTACTTGGTGTCACAACTGTAGGCATGGTGGACATGCTGGGCATATGCTCAGTTGGTTCAGGTAAGTTGATGTTAAGATCTTTTGCATTGCCCTTCTGTATGCTGCATGAAGTACAACGTGTCTCCTTTGTTGTATCTGCAATTAAAGTGTCTGTATTTAAAAAAACAACAAAAAAACCCCAAAACCAAAGAACAACAACATAGGCTAAGCTTACTATGCTGCAGTTTTCTGTGTGATGCTGCGTTCCTGCACATACTTAAATTTACAGATTGCAAAATGTTTGTTAGCTTTATCTTATCTGCTTTTTCCTTTTCTTTGCTATTGCTATCTAGGGACCACACTGAGTGTCCTGTGTCTGCCTGTTCGTGTAAGTGTATGCAGCTGGATACAACAGGGAATCTTATTCCAGCAGAGACTGTTCAGGTGTAAATATTCCTTGAAAATGTGAGGATCTCTAATGGATGTCCATTCTAGTCCAAGCATACATTTTAGACAGAGGTCATTTGTGACTTACTGACTGTGAAAAAATAAATTGCTATCAGATGAGTAAAATGCTGTGTGTATGACTGTGCATGGTAGAAATTGATAATGTGGAAATAAGCCTCTGGATTTATCGCATGGGCCTCAGCCAGTGGATTTAAGCAGTTAAGGGGCCGGGAGGCTTTGTTGAAACTCAAAGAATTTTAACAACTTATTCAGGGTAATGATTTTGGGCCCTTTTATCAGTTTATCAGTTTTTCCAAATAAAGCAGTGTTTATCTGTTGTGCTCAGTGAAAGTAAACCTTCAAAGCAAATGGTGAAACAGCGTTCTTCAGAGGATGGCAGAATGATGCTGTGGTGTCCTTTCACTGATTGATCACACTTCATTGAATGCAATCACTTCCTTGTAAGTCAATTAAGAATGTCACTGCTAATTATATTCTAAATAATTTTATTTTACAGGAAAACCTATTTCTTTCTTTTCTCAACTTTTGTTAACAGTAAAGCAATACCTTTGCAATTTGAGAGCTTATTTCATGTGCTGATGTGAATTATAATGCTAAAGAGTCTGGGGAGATTATCCTAGACAAGAGTTCCCTGAAAACTCACGTGTCAGTTTCACTGCAGAGTGCAGACAAATTATTAGAAGTTTGATACGACTGTTTTATTTTTAACATAATACTGTGAAGATCTGAAATCTCAAGACTGGAGACTTGTAAACATTTCAGGTTTAAACTACATACTGAGTTTTGTCTACAAGCATTTTGAATTTTTGGGACTTTTGGATAATCAGGATTTTTTGGCACTTCTGAAATAGACTGGGAAGTGTGAAGTGAACCTATTTAAATCCTGCTTCAGGTCACTGCTGGACACCAGTCTGCTCCTAAAGACTGCACGATTTTATGTCATTGACTGCAAGTGGTAAAAAAACATATATGTATGTTACCAGCTGGAATTAAGTATATTTATTAACTTGAGAGTCAATGATATTTTGCTAAAACTGTGCTAGGAGCTAATCAGTATTGTTGTCCTTGATTTTGTAGGCAACAAAATTCATATTAGGGGGGAAAAAACACCTGTTTTAAGGTATGTGAAAATAACATCAGTTTACTTGGTGTGTGTTTATTTACTATTAGAAACAGTGTATGAGTTACTTATTACTTGCGTGCTTTGAAATACTAAATGGAATGCTAGCAATAAACTGGCACCATATTGCCAGGACTGTGACATTTGTTGTTTTAAGAAAGAATATATTGTAACATACCACGGGTTCTAAGTGCTCTAATGTAGTTGCAACAAGATAGAAAGTAGAAATGGTGTCTGTGGGTGTACATGACTGCATTTGGAACTTCCAGTCATATTTTCTGATTAATGCTGTACTACGTCTGCCATACCTACTCTGATCTAAAATTCTTGCCTAATTGACAAAGAAATAAAGTTAAAATCTAAAAGGTACTTTAATACCTGTAGTCAGACTATCATGGAGGAGTGGTTAATGGTTTTTTTTTTTTCTTGTTGGAATATTTATTTCTAGTATTTTTGCACACTTTGTTTCTGTTGAAGTGGTCTTTAAAATGTTCTCCATTAATAAATGTAAACTGGGGTTTGATGTATGATACCCTATTTATATAAACACAGGCAATAACACTTTTGCTTTACGGAAGTGAGGATTTGTAAGTGCAAAGGATATATTTTTATTCCTCTCTAGTACCATTGATCAGTAAATTTTGATGATAAATACCATGTCCAGGAACCTAACTGCTTAAAAATGTCTCTTTTTTTAATGTAAAAAAGAAGGCTTAACTTTTTTTGACTTGACTATACCTGTTTGTTTCAGTTTCTATCATTTCATTAAATAAGTTGCCTACTTTGATGTTCAGCATGTCTTTGAAATGTTTTAGGTTATTAATATGTACATATTCTGGTCCAGTGTAAGTACCAACCTTTGCTGTTGTAATTGGTGTTTGAGCTTTCAGACCAATAATTACACTATTCCTAAAAACTTATAAGAGGTGTACTTAATCATCTTTTTTCTTGTTTTGTTTGTTAATTAGTAAAGCTGTGATTTGGCGAGTTGATTTGTAAGTATGGCTGCAGACATTTCATTATCTGCAGATAACATTCACACTTACTATTTTCTATCTTCTTGACTTTGTTATTTAAATAGTTGAAGGTGACTTTGCACGCCAGAATGCCTTTTTGAACTTACGGTTCATGCTGACTACATTATTTTCATTTCATAGTATGTGATTAAGTGCAAGCACTTTCTCATCTTATGCATTAGAGGCTTGCAAATGAGCACAAACTGACTTGAGTTTGTTATGGTCACTGTCACCTACAAGGGTCACAGTCCTGTGCTGCTTGAGCAAGGAGAGCGGAGCAAGCCTGGTGACAGAGATTAACATCATCCAAGTGTCCAGCACTCCTCGGACAAGTCACAGTGATGAGGCAGGACTGAGGTCAGGCTGGCATTCACATCAGCGGGTTGGGGTCACTGAGAGGCACAGGCAGTCCAGGTGGTGTAGCTCAGGCCAGGACTGTGGGCTAAGGACCATGAGGCAAAGAGGGAGACACCTCTGACAAGGCTTGGATATAAAGAAAAAAAATTATAAGAGTGGTGAGGTACGGGCAGATGTTGCCCCGATGTTGAGAGGTGGTGGATGCTCCGTCCCTGGAGTTATGCAGGGTCAGCCTAGATGGGGTCCTGAGCAATCTGACTGAGCTGTGCCATGTTCCTGGAGTTGGGCTTGCTGACTTTTAAGGGCCCCTTTGAACTCAAACAATTCCATGGTTCACTTCACTTTTCACTGTACCCAAAGGGAGCCTAGCGTGGGAGCTGCTCAATCCCCCTGCTCTGCATTTCCAACAGCTCTCTTCTCCAATTTGTGCTTCCCAGTGCACTCAGCAGGCATCCCTTCTCTACTCAAATCCATTTTTTCCAATTATGCCTACTCAGACTAGGATCCTGCCAACTACACTAGATGTTCCAGGAGAAAAAGGCAGTGGGATAGTATAGTACCCCTTGGCTGAAGTTAGGAAGAATACTTATTAGCCACAGCAGGGAAAAGCATGCCCCAGTTTCGCTGACCTGATATTTTCCCTTGGTGTTTATGGTGTGATTCCCCTTGTGATTCCCCTTTCATGAGTTACCCACTAAGCCAGCGTTTCCCTTTATTGTTTCTAAGCCCTGGCAGTTTCTTGTACATTTACTGAGTTAGTGAAATTCTGAAGGTGGGGGGGAGGGGGAAGCAATGCAGTCCCCATGGTTATTTCTTTGATATGTGAAATGTCTTGCACTTTCTTTAGTTGTTGCCCTCCTAAATACATACAGAGCCTGAGCATTACTTTTCCTTTCATAGCAAGAATATGTTACAGTTCCTTATTAGTATAAGCCACACAGTCAGTTTGATACTGGTTCTGCTGTGTATCATTGCTCTGGGATAGAGGTCTTGACAGACAAGGGAAAACTAGCATTTATCACTTAGATGTGATCAAATATTTACACACAAGTTCCCATATCCAAGGATGGTCTCTGTCGGTGTAAAGTGCTATAGCCATCTAGTGGTGGAATCCGTTTTATTGGGCTTAGATAACCGTGTAAAGAACTATTTGCATGTAATGTTTTACAATATATATACATGCACAAAATAGATTTTTTTTCTAGAGAGTTAAATGCCAGTAAAACAAGCATGTAGTTGTTGGCAATGACATTTAATTTTGCTGAATGCTAAAATACAGTAGTAATGGTACTATAAAACAGAGAATGGTGTCATGCCAGAGGGACCTTCTTGTTCAGGTTTACAGTACGAGACTGACTCATACTTCTCAGGTCCTTCTCCCTCGCCTCCTGTCACTGTCCAGCTTCTGAGCAGAGAGGGAAGAAAACAAAGCACCTGATTAACCTGGTCAGCCACTCAGGTGGAAGAACTAATTCACTTAGGATTTGTAACGATCAGAGTAGTGCTGCAGTTTGTAGTAAGTTTGATAAATGAGGCCTCTTTAAAAACAGATTCTTTGACTAAAAATGGAGATATTCATAAATAAGCACAGTGCTAATGATCTTAATAAGGTTTTAATCCAGCTATAAAAACTGCAGCTAGAAAAGGCTAGTGAATATGGAACCACACAAAAAAAAGTTTACTTAAAATGCTTTCTAACTATTTTATTAATTCACAGAAAAATTTTCAGAAGTTAGATTTAACTGTGTTACGTGGAGAGGTAAGAATTCTGCTGTGTGATGTTAAATAGCCTGGATTGTAATAGAATAAAATTCCCCCTGGACTGTGGGGAAGTTTGTCTGAGTAAAATCATCAAGACATTCCAGCAGAGTCCTGGTACTTCTGCCTTGACATCCACCAAGAATGAAGTTTGTGATGGGGATTTCAAGTGTGATTGAGTTACAAGCCTAATCAGACACTTAAATCTCTCTAATGCTTAACAGCAGTGCAAAAGGCAAGTACCTTGTGCTCCACATTGTCAAAATTAAATTACTTGTGTTAGGTAAAATGGAATAGGAATCACCATGTATCATTGGAAATAGCACTATGTAGATATAACACTACCACTAGTAGTTGTATGTAGTCATATGTTTATTGGAGAAGTGACCATTATCAAGATGCAAAATAAATTTTCCCCCCCACATTCAACAAATTTATATCAAAGCAAAAGATATTTTGAGATATCTTTACATTAATACCCTACCAAACATCTTCAGTATGAGTTTTGTGTTAAGTATCCTGGGGCCTCTGTGGACAATGGAAAAGACACCTACAAAATGTCCATTTCTAGCAAGTCAAATCCTGCAAGAGAGCATTCCTCATGAATGCAGAAGGATTAAATATATACAGTCAGTAAGATAGCCACAGAAATGTTCTGCTTCTCACTAAGCTCATGCAAAGAAAAGTTTCTAAGAAAATATTTCACTGGCCACACATGGCACGTGTAATAGCATCTTCTTAGTATATCTGCTGGAAACTAATGCAAGTCTTACCATGCTGTCAGGTAAGACAGCCAAGGTAATGTTGCACAGCTGAAGCTCTAAAAAGAATTAATTGTTCCTCCCAGTACCAAAGGGGAAGTATTCAGGGAATTCGTGAATAATTTTCAGTGCTTCATTGTAGAGTTCCAGATCTGAAAGAGGGCAAAAAAAGAAAAAAGCTTAAATTCCCCACTAGCAAATTGCAGCATTAAAGCAATGCCAATTTTAAAGCAATACAGTTGAGTGTTCTCCCTCCCCTACATGCTCTCCAGTTTTCCAACCCTGCCACAGTCTCATTGCTTTCTTTTTGAGGGGTTATTTTTAGGCCTGCTAAAGGACATCACACAAGGTCCAACACAGGACAGGGAGGACAAAGGACTGTGTAGGTGGGACTGGGGAAACAATCAGGCCTGGGACAACGGCCTAGGTCAGCTCAGGCCTTGAATTGGTCCCTACAGTTTGGCAGTAAAATAATGTATTCAGTACATAGTATTTTCTAATGCCATTGTCTGTTTATGTATTTTCCATACCATGTTAGGCAGCTTGAAGAATGATCCTCTCCAGAGGAAGGGGTAATGATGCTCTCCTTATTTACTGTTCAGAATACAAAATCAATTTGCTCTAACATATCCTTACTTACCAAATGGACTTTTATCTTCCCTGAACTGGACGTATGACATGCACATGATGGTTGCCTGATTTGTTACTCTTCCCACCACTTCAAGAATTCCTGAGATCTCTTCATCTAGCTGCAGAATGTACCAGAAATGAAATTAGCATCACCAAATTAGCTGTTATTTCCACTGCACAGCACTCGAACCAGGAATTCTCTGAAGGTTTGTTCATTACAACAGATTCTGTTCTACATCAAGTCATACATGAGTACTGGTGGGGAGAGGGGAGGATTAAGATACAGGAAAAAAAAAAAAAAAACCAAAAACAAGCTTTGCACCTTTTACAGATTTACAGTTTTTGTAAAGGCAATTCAGTACTACACAGAAAAGGTATGAAGCAGCAGCAGAGGGAAGACTGAACTTTGAGGGTGTATGAAACTATGCTGTCTAAACACTGAAGATTGGTCTAGGGCAACAGAGACAATTAAAATCCAGATTTGAATGAGCTGCATTCAAAACTTTGCAGATTATAAGACTCTATGAAAGCTAAGGAATTATCATTTGTGCCAGAAAGCAGTGCCAGTAATTCTAGATTAAGGAGGATTTAGATTATCATCCAAAATTATTTCTTAGGTAATAAACCTTTGGTTGAGTAAGAAAAAATAGTAAAGCTAAAAATTTCATCTCACCCTAAAATCATTTGTTTTCTTTTTCTCTTTGATTTTAGTATATTCATTTGAAGACTGTGGTACTATTTCAGTAATACCCTTCCAGTATCTGAATCTTGTGTGATCTTTCTAAACACACCCGTTTCTTCCTTACACAGCACTGCAGCACAGATTGAAATGCCCAGCATCCAGCTGTGCATTTATGACATTCACCCATGTACTCTATCATGGAAAGTCAGAGAATCATTGGTGAGATGCTGACAGCCTAAGTTGCAACAGCTCAACACAGGAAACCTTTTCAGGAGCTCAAGTGAGAGTTAAGATACAGGGCAGTACCTGCAGGAAAGACATTTTCTCGCAGTTTGGAGATGAACACAGTTTCATATTTATAAGACCAAACTCTTCTCCAGATTGCATTTTACACGAATGAGACTCAATTCTTATAAGTCAGAGTATTGGTGCAATTATTTCACAGCAATGGAGTCAGACTTGCCTGTATATTTAACAACTCATTCAGAGGAAAAGATGGAAACACTGCTGCCACCCTCAGTTAAACTATAGCATTTGTCATCAGGAGGTGTCACAACTACAGTAATCCTTTAATTACAACATACCTCAGAGGTTGAAAAAAAAAATAGAGAAAATGCCTGGGAGTTACTCCTTTACTGGTACTTGGTCACAAAGGAAACATTACTGCTGCACATGAAATATCCATTTAAGGGACTCTTAAAAACAAGATATTCTTGAGGTTTGTTTCAATCAATCTCACAAAGTGTAGGATGGTTAGCATGGTGACACACTGGAACAGGTTGCCCGAGGAGGTTGTGGATGCCCCATCCCTGGATCAGGGCCAGGCTGGATGGGCTCTGGGCAGCCTGGTCTGCTGGTTGGCGACCCTGCACATAGCAGGGGGTGGAAACTTGATGATCTTTGAGGTCCTTTTCAATCCAGGCCGTTCTATGATTCTATGAAGCATTTTGGTAAGGGCAGGAATATGGTCAGTAAAGTGATGAAGGAAAAAAGTGAAAGGAAAAGTAAGACAAGACGTGGGGTGAAACACACCGTGCTACAAGCAGCGAATAGGGCAAGCCTTAGCATCCAACCAGGGACGTGTCTGGAAGGGGGAAACGAAGCCTGTCTGCACAGCAGCCAAAAATTCCCAACAACGCAGCCGCTTACTTACAGGTTCGCTCAGCTCCACCGTCGCGTTGCAGCCTTCTCCGTCCGACAGAACTATAAGTTTCCCCGTCGGGTGAATCTACAAAACAAACGACGCCGTGCGCTCAGCGGCGGCCGAAAGACGAGCGGGCGGACGGCCCTCAGCCCGCAGGGAGGCTGCAGCCGGCCCGGGCGAGGCCGCACTCGGCGGCGGAGGGGCAGCGGCGCTTCCGGAGAGCCTCCCGGGGAGAAGCGGGGGAAGGGCTGCGTACGGACCTTCTCGACTCGCCCCACGAAGCAGACGGGCCGCCCGATGTGCTGCGCCAGCTGCGCGGCGGCGATGCGCGGCCGCGGCGCCTCGTGCACGTCCCCCATGGCGCCGGCCTCCTTCCCGCGCTGCGCCGGAGTCGCCCCCTGTCATCCTTGGCAACGGGACGGCGGCGGGGCGGGGCTTTACCGCCGCCAGCCAATCGGCTTGGCGCTTTGCTATGACGTCATGGGAATGCGCCGCTGCCGTCTCCTGAAGCCGGGGGGAGGGCGGTGGCGTCGCCTCACGGAGCCGGAAGCGACGAGCAGCGGCGGCGGGCTGGTGGGTGACTGAGGGCTGAGGCGGGGGAGGCGGCGGGGAGGCTGGCGGGAAGAGGGCTGAGCCCTGGGAAAGGCGGCAGGGAAGCTCTGGGGCTGTTTGTCCTCCCGCTGGCCTGCTCGCCGCGGCCCGAGCCCTTACAGTTGTTGGCGATGGCAGCCTGATCCCTTTCCCGCTCCCCTGCCGGCAGCCCTCCGCTCGCTTTGCAGGGAGCGCGCGCGCCGCGTGCCCGCTGCTTGCCCGAACGCTGCGCAATCACACCGCTTCTCCTTGCCCCGGGGAACCGCGGTTCTGCGTGCTGTGCAGCGCCGACTGGCTAACCGACCGACTGAACGACTGACGCGAGGCAGAGTTGGCGCCAGGCTCCCTCTGTGCCCGCTGCTGTGTCGGGCTGTGCTCTGTGAATGTCTCCAGTGTATAGAACGTCTTTCTAATTTCCTTTCCCAAAGCGCTGTCCTCAGCGCTGTCATTTCCTCAGGGTCGCTCCGCTGATCGCCTCGCGGCGGTTAATTTGCCAGAGATCCTTGTCACGTCAGCATCTCTTCAAAGCTGTGAATGAGACGTCTCACGAAGGTAGCGCAAGGTGCAGCAGGGCTGCTCCTGGGGCTGTCGTGTCTGGTTGGAGCACCAGTATGATCCTGTGCGCTATTGTCAGTAGCATTACATCTCTGTTGCCCTCAGTTGCCAATGGAGGTTTGCTGTTAGAGTTTGCAGGGAAAGAAGTTAGCTTTCAGGCAGTTAGGCATTGCATCTGGTGAAAGTCTGGCTTTCTGTCTTATCTGCTGCTTTCTTGAGCGTTTGGATTGTTGCCAGCAGTTTGGCTATGCCTGGTTCACCCCTGGCTTTCTGTTTGTCACCTTAATCGTGGTGGTTGTTTGTGATTCCACATCCTGGTGTATTTTTGTATGAGGGTAGCTGAGGTTGTGTTGGCACTGAGTAATTCAGGTCCTCTGTTAGAACAGTGTCAATAAATATATATTTATATACATATATTTACATCTTTTTTAGCATGTTAGCAAATGTGTGTCCCATTTCTGTATTTGTGTTTCTCTTGACACCTATCTTCATCAAATCCATAAACTAAAGGAATGTGACTAGAGTTAGTGGCAGATAAAGAAATGATTTATCATGGATTTTCTTTCTTCTCTTCTTGTGCAAACCTTTATTAGGCCAGAAGCTTTTAAATTGTTTTGATGTCACAGGGAAATCTTTTTAACATGTGCATTCTTGACTCTGAATTAGTTGGTTTCATGTTATAAGTGAGCTGTACAGGGCTGTGAACATGTTACTCATTTTCTTGCTGATTTAGTAGTCAATCACAGCAGATGCTCATATAGATGAGAGAACTGCTCTGATGCCGTCTCGTTTTCTCTTTCTGTGGGTTCTACAGCTTAGACAGCTGGATTTGAAATTATTCTGGTTCTTTCTTTAAAATCAGTCTTTGTGTCTTTTCTGACCTCACTTCATCATCTATCTAAGCACCAGTATTTTCATCACAGTTCTGCTTTGCTGTATTCCCAAGCGTCGTCTTCTTTTTTTTTTTAATCATTAATTTACCTTTCGTCTCATGTTACTTGTGAACATGCAGGAAAATGGTAGAAAGTAGTGCTAAATAGGTTAGGATCCTTACATATATAAAAATCCTGTTGGATGTAATGTATTGGTTTGGCTCAAAGGTCTCCCATACCTCTTGTCAAAGCAGACTGACAAAGTGTACCAGGCATACATTAACCCCTGTGATCAGCTCTGCAACTCATCGTTGTCCAGTGCCGTGTTTGTTCTCAGAGCCTCACATAAAGACAAAATATTTCTTACAGTCTCACAGAATTGCTGTACTTCACAGTTTGTTACTTGCTAATGACTGAAGCAGTGCCAGAAGAGTTATTTTTTCAACTACCAACAATGAGACTGGAGAAAGGAAAAATTATGTCCCCTTTTCTGTTGAGGGGGAAACATGAGGGGAAGGGAATTGCATATTCCCTCCAAGGGAGATTTTTATCTCTAGTCAGTGAATTCAATTTTCAGGTCTCCTATAGAAATAAAATTAAACCCATCTGGAAAGAGGAAAGTGGTGTGCTACACTGGAGGCATTACTGCAAGGAATGTGGCGCTCTCTGAATAGTGGGTGTGTTGTCTCTGATTTTGTGCTGACAGCTTTTTAAAAGCAAAGATGTCATGTGTTTTTCTCTCTAGTTCATGTGACCATACATCCGAATTTCCAAACGTTGAAGGTGATTTTTTTACTCTGAAATTAAATTTGTGCCGAAATTGGTTGTTCTCAGCTTTTGTGTAATAAAGCCTCATCTTATCTACGAGTAGTAAGACTCAGCCTGACTCTGCAAGTGCTTAAACAGTGCTCTTATCTTCAAGAGCACGCGTGTGTTTTCATTCAATTCGGTGTTTCTTTGTTCTGTTTTTAACATGTAATTCAGGAAACTTCACGTCTGCGTTTCATATTGCTGGAGAGATTTATGTTCACTTTTGAAGTACCACAGTTGATAAAATTCTGAAGAGAGCAAAGATCACAGCTATCACAGTGCTGCCCATCCTTCTCCTATATATAAGCCTCACTTTATATGCCTCTGCTTTTTGTCTCTTTTTTTCTCTTCTTTTTTAAGCTCTTATTTAAGGTTAATCTTTGTGTTGAGGATAGAGACTGAAAGAAGGGAAGTCGTTGATGCAGACCTGAGGGCATTACAGGTTTACAGGAAACAAAAAATGGGATACTCAGAAAAGGTTTGCCTTCTGTCAGCGACGGGGGAAAAAATCCAGGCTGTGAAAGTGCTTGTAAAGCTAATTTGGCTGTATCAAATTGTACTTACTGCTCGTTTTCTCTGAACTGAAATGCCTCCAGTCTTGTTTGTTTGTTTGTTTTAAAGCACTGATGTTTATGTGTGCAGGAATTAAAAGCAGATAAGCTCATATTTTCCTGCATAACACTGTTGTGTAAATGTATGCACTTAGTAAGATGCTTTACTTTGTGTGAGTAATAGTGAAAGGAGATCACTGTTTGGAAGAGCTGGAAACTGTAAAATAATGCAGATGTCAGAGAGGAAAAAGAAGGGAATGGAGCAATTGCAGCTCTTGGAGCGGCTGCCTGCAATCGGAGTCTCTACCAGAGCTACCTGTGAGATTTTACACATCGAGTTGATTTCTCTTCTTGTTGTTGTGTGCTTGGGAAGAAGGTAAAATTGCATTTTAAAACTGCTCCACAACTGCTTCTCCTTCATACATCACTGGAGCAGAAACCTGACTCCTGAGCATTGCAGCACAGGTTTTTACCGCTTGAGCTATGGGGCTGACAGCCCTAATTGGTAGCAGGAGAAGACTTATTCCCTAAGGGCTAAAAAAAGGAATATGCTGCTGGCGCCATGTGTTGAGCCTGGGTGTGGGGGAAAGGAGGCAATTAGGGGGTTTCTGCTGTGTAACCTCCATGGGACTGGAACACCAGTATTCCACACGCTAAGGTAAGGAAATGTGCACAGAAGAATCAAATGCACATAAGTAACATTCATTTTTCGTATGACTGCATATCTGAGGCTGGTTGGCTTGGGGTGTTCTTGCATGCATCTGAGTGGTTTATTTGACTGATAGAAATTCCACTGCGTCAGCGTAAGGCAGCTGTAGCTGGCCGGCCTCTGGGCTGCTCTGAGTTTCATTCAGAGGTATCACTCCACGCTTTGAATCACTGCTGGTTTTGACCACATTCTATTTATATACCGTTGTTGAAAGCCAACGCTTACACTTCATAAAGGACTCTGTATGCTCTGCTCCGTGGAAGGATTTGATATGCTTGTAACAGCAGAGCGGGGGCAGTTCATACGTGGTGAATAGTCAGGGCTGGTTGTGAAGAAAATTACTGCAGGTCACTGAGCAGGGCACAATGAGTCTTGTGTATGGGATCACAAATACTTGGATGGGAAGGGAGGAATTTGGGCAAATAATTAATCCTTTTTTTTTTTTTTTTAATTTTTAAATAAAAAAGCTAGCATTGTAGTTTCCTATATTTCACTCATGATGATTCTTTTTTATTTATATTTAGTTTAAAATAATATTATCTCTAGAGTATACCTCTTTTCTTAAGACTTGACTCTTCCTGGGTGTATATATTAGGATTTATATACTCCTGTTGGATTGTCAGCCCCTTCTCTATCCATATCTTCAAAATAAGTCAGGATTCAGTTCCTCAAACTCTGCTTCGGACTCAAAGTTGCATTATTTGACTTTGCCATTTTTGTATTGGCATTTCAGTAGAGAAAAGCTTTTTGCACCTCTCTTTACCTTCACTTCTATTTGATGCAGTACTTCTTAGCCAGTCCGTTCACACGCTGCTGTGTGGCTCTGCATTGCCCAGGGTGCCACTTGGGCACTTCTCAGGGAACTGGAGGTGAGCAGATGTTGAGCTGGTGGCTGCTGGGCAGTGCTGCTTTCCTCTTCCATTGCAACAGCTCCGTAGATGGGAGCTGCTGTTGCTGGAGGAGATGGTGAGAGTTGGTTACTGTGTTTGGTGGTGCGTGTTGTGTAGAAAATAGAAAGTGATGCTGTACTGATAGTCCACTAAGTAAGTCAAACCTGTAAATGCATACTTCATGTGATTCTGTTGTTCAGTTTTTGCTGAAGTGGGACTTGCTAATGAAACTTTTCTTATAACTTTGTGTTCTATTTATTTATTTAAAGGAATGATCCTTCCTTGATTCTACATCTTAAATGTTCAGAATAATTAGATAATTTATGTAGGATGTCTTTTGCTTTATCCAAATATATGGTGTGCTTCATAGCTGGCCCATCTGGCTGTCTTTTGACTAATGCTTGTGAGGCTTTTCCAGACGAGTTTGTCCTCTTTAAGCTATTAAAATTGCTACAAATCTTGCTTTCCTGAGATACTGAGCACAATAATTTACGGCTGCCACTATCCCATTACTGTTATGCTTTACCTGTTTTGTTCCAGCTCATGTGAAGTCATAGTTACAGTCTGTTTGGCAGGTTCTTATCATAAAATGGCTTATTGTTCCAAAGAAGCTGCTTCATTGTACTGTGCTTTCTTTTAGGGGAATATTCCCAAGTATTAAGCTGTATGTAAGGGTATGAACTGGAAAAATGAAAATGGATGCTATGCTATTATTGTATATGTTTTTATTTTTTATCTGTGCTTTTGTAATTGATGCACAGACACTTAATACAGTGTGATTTGCTTAATTAAAGTACTGCTATGTTATAGAACTACATTTCCTTCAGGATCATGTTTTGGGCTCTAGGGTTTAAAACCTTGAGAGCAAACTCTGGTGGGAAAATTTGTGTAACAACAATTCAGAAACACAAAAGAATATGGAAAGGTGCTTAATAAATGCTGAAGAGAGTTTTCTTCTTTAATTTTCCACTAGGAAGATGTTTGTCTGTTTTAAATGGTTTTATTCCATTCTTCACAAAAAAAACCCTTTAGTAATTTAAACTTTTTGCTTATTGAAGTCAATTGCTATACCAACAAGGAACTCTATCTAACATGCTAATGCCTGATATTTCAAATCTGGTAATACAGATCTAGCTGTAATACCATACATTTGGTATTTGGGGTGGTATGAACTTTTTATGCTAAATTCTGCTGTCTTGTATTTAACACAAATTGTCTTCATTCTAGATAACAAGCTAGAAGAAGAGAAAAAGAGACTATGTTCAGCTTCTTCCGGAAAGGTCAAGATTCAAAGAAAATTACAGTGCAAGAGAGAGAAGCAGATGGATTTGTTATTGTGGGTAAGCGACGCTTCTGTATATAATGATTCTTGTAATCTTTGAGTGTAAAAAGGTCTTTGAGATGCTTAGACTAAGAGAAAAAGAGTTAAAAGAAGCCGTAACAAAAACAACTCAGAATTCTTGCTTTTCCACAAGTAAGCCTACACTATTCCAGACTAAATAGCTAAAGCTTTATTTCTTCACATTATTATTATTTTTTTTTAATAGGTACAAGCTCTTCTTGAAGATCATGGAAATTCCAATTTCTTATTTTCCCCTCATGTTTTAAACAATGAAACATTATTTCTTTTCAGAACAAGAAACCTCAGAGTTACTAACTTTATGGTTAGAGTTGCAGAGAGAATATCTTGTTACAGCTTCTAACTTCCCTCCTTCTAATGTTATCCCCAAAGTCTTTTTAAACTAGAAGGCAAGATGTGTCTGTGTATTGCCAGTCACACGGTGAATGTTCTGATTCAGAATATGACTTTTGATTAGTTTGATGAAAACTAAGCAGTTTGGGATTTTCCAAGTCTTTCTGTTATTCAAAACTTAATCTGAAGTGTACTTGTCTGTGGCCAGGCTAAATCTACACCATTAAGTAAGTTCTGTCACAAGTTCTGTAGGATGGCTCAAGCACACAGGAGAAACAGAATTTATTGCTGTAGTGCTGTAACTGATCCTTTTCTTCTTCCTCTTCTGAAAGTTTGTATTTTTCTCCTTGTAAAACTGTCATCATCAGTGTTCAATTTCTGTTGCTCTGATTAACTGAGTTATATTCAGGAACCTTATAGGAATCTATGTAAGTGGTATTTGAGCATTCTGAAGTAAGGAGAGCTGCTGAGTTACCAAAATCTAACAGTGTGAGACTACTAGAGCTCATTCTTAGGATAACTTACTCACGTTCTTAAAACAAATAGCCACAGCTAGCTGTCAATTGTTAAAATAGATCCAGTTTCACATATGTGACTGTTATGTTGAACAGTTGTCTTCCACTGGATTTTCTTCATATGGACTTGTCTACTCACCTTGGTTTTGATGACTACGTTAAATAATTCCAGCACTTGCATTGTGGAAGGGTTAAAGGAGAGACCACAATCATCTCCCAAAAGGTTGGAGACCAGAGTTTCAAATTCTGCAACAGAAAGAGAGCTCTGCATATAAAGGTTGCTTATCTGCAACAACCGTTCACCCCAGTTTTGTACTTAACTTGGCTTCATTCCCTTTTCTTGAAATACTGTCAGTGACTACTTAAACTTTATTCCTGTAAATCCGTACTAAAGTAATCTCTTAAACATAAACTGAAGAATTATCAAGTATGCATGAGTCTTCTGTTATTTCTATTTACTATTTCTTTTCTCTTGAATCGCAGTTAATTTTGCAGGCTGTGATGAGATAGCACATTGTCTTTTCATCTGAACTTTTACTTGGCAGAACAATTACTGCCTGTCTTGTCAGTGAAGCATATCACTGTGCTGCTGGTCAGAAGCAGTTGCAGAGTTATAGGTTAGTACCTAAGTAGATACTTACGTAGAAGTTTTGTCTAGGAATAGTTATTCTCCTAGTTTGTTTTTTATTGCTTGGATGGGAGATATTGAAACTTTTCAAAATGAGATGTAAAGCATTCTGGAACATCAGTACTGAAGTCTTATCTTAGTAGTAATCATAGGAAAGCTGTTCTTATGACTGCATCTTTAAGTTATAAGTGTGAATACTGCCTTAGGCAGTGAACAAACAGTCTTAACGGGGGGTCAGAGCTAAATGTTGTGTGATTCAGTTTGTTTTCTAAACCCAGTCTTTCATTTGAAGCATGTAAGGAAAAAAAGAAAAAAAACAATAGCCTTGTTCACTAATACTCTGTGGAGAAGAGAGGAAGCATTTTGCTTCTCTTTCATGGAGAGAAAAGAGGAAAAAAAATACATCTTTAGAGAATGCTAGCTTCTGATTTCCACAGAAGCTTTTTGTAGTCAGGAGAAGCCTGCCTGTCACAAATCCTTTTCAAGGTTTTTCATACCATGCACCATTAATTGAGGGCCTTCAGGAACCCTACTAAAAGTCTCAGAGAGACCTATCAAGAAATAATCAAATTACAATTTATTTGCAAAATGAATTCCAGTCTACCATCCATTTTGATGATTCTTGGTAGCTGTGTGGAAGAAAACACATTAATGCTAGTGTGTTGGTTTTAAACGCAGTTAAAAATCTCTCATCAGTTAACAAAGATGCATGTGATCCGTAGTTGTAATTTCTGTCAAAAATCAGGCATTGAAAAATTGAGGCAGTGCTGGTTTCATGTAATTCTGGTGAGCAAATCAGAAACTCTGCAAACATTGATCTCAGAGATATGGTTTGAATTTTGGGTGGTCCTGGATGGAGCCCTGGATGTGCTTTTCCAAAACTACTGTTCAACGTTCATTTTGTTTTCAGGTATATTTTAAGATGCTGATGTGCAGAGTCTTGATTATTCTTCCAGCAAAATTTGAAACAAGCCAGGTGTGCGGGAGCAGCAAGGGCAGCTGCACCCCAAGGCAGGTGAACCTGCAGGGGAGGGAAGGTGATGTGAGGGCAGACAGGCCGAGGCAGAGACCTCAGCTCTGAGAGGCACTGTACTGTGCTGCCTGAGTAAGGAGAGCAGAGCAGGTCTAGTGGCAGTGACCAAGCTCAGCTTTAACGGGCTTAATCAGGAAGTGCTGTGTGATGAAGATATGAAATAGTCAAATGATCAACACCAGTCAGTCTTTAGTTCTGGAAATTCTTGGCTCTGTTTTTCTGAAGATCAGTTCACGTATTGTTCCCCCCGCCGTCCATTTCGTGTTCCATTAATGTATTACACATACAGATATTCTTTGGGGTGCTTTTTGCTGTGGAAAAACTGGATAAATTGTCATGAGTTAAAGTACACCTAGTTGTTTCCTGACGTGTAAGTACATAAGTAAAATACTGTTTATACGGTCATGTCAATAATGTAGGTCTCTGTATATTTGGAAGAACTTCTGAGATAAATCTGCAGTTTTAAAATCTTCAAGAATTAAGTATGTTTTGAAAAGGAAACATGATATACTGACCCTTCTGAATCTAAGGACTGCATCCCTGCTGCTTGATTAGTGCAATTCACATAGCTGTTTGGTTTTTCTCTTGCATGCACGTACCTCAAGGAGGAAATGCACCAAGAGATCTGTAAGACCTTAATGTTGCTGCTGCTGGTTTTTCTGTGACTTGATAGCAATCTGTAGTACAATCCTGTGAATCTTTACACTGTTTGGCCATTAATATTTAAGGAGCTTCTAGTGGTGCTAGTCACAGAGACTGGAATGCTGCAGTATTTTAAAATAATATGCTGTTACATTTAAGAAATCCACAAGGCTTAGTGCCCATTGGAGAAAAGAAGGTTTCAGTGTCCTTTCATTTTCTGCATTGGTGGGTTTAAGGGTTTTTTTTTTTTTTTTGCATTTAGTGTTTGTGTAGCTATTTCCAACCCTGCTGTTTTCCAATAAGCAAGCTGCCATTTCATTTTCTTGTGAAGGTTTGAAAATATTTAATGTTAACTTTGAGACAATCTGAGGTTTCTGGGGAATTCTAATACACACATATATTTTTCTAAAGAATATATGCATTAGCCTGTGCCAATGTAAGTAAATGTTTTGGTGCATGCCATGCTGTATTAATACTGTTGAGGAGTGTGTGTTGATTATATTAAGCAACCTGTTTTTCAAATCACTGCTTTCTGCATTCTATATTGAAAAAAAGAGGTGGTAGCTCATCTGGGCACTGAATTTTTCAGTCAGAGTTGACTGAAAAGGGAGTGGGAGAATTCAGAAAGAGAAGAAACAGTCCTCTCCTGTTACTGATCTTTAGTTGCATAAGGAGGTAATGGCTACCCTTCATTCAGTAATGAAGTCAAACTAATTCTCTTGGGTACTAATTTTAAACAAAAACAAACTGCATTTTTCAGTAGTACCACTAGATGGTGATTTCTCTTGCATCTCCTAGTTGTGCTTTTCTCTTTCTCCTTCATTTGCCCACACACACACACACACACAGAAAGTCGAGTAATAGTAATTATCAGTACAACATTTTATTAGACTGTAGGTTTTCATCAGATGTATAAAAAGCTTTTTAAAGCCTAATATCAAATTTATAATGGAATTCCAGTCTAATAAAAATAATGAAGCTTGAAGTGTTGACAGCATGTATCTAGATGTTGGCTTGTAATTCTTTCCAAGCTGATCTGTTGAGGCCCATGTGGGACCTAAATAATACAAAGAAGTAAATTTGCATATTTTACAGCAGGGGGAAAAACAGAATGCAAAAACATGAATAATTAGGAGCACAAGCTTCATGCTATATTAATACTGTTGAAAAGCATGTGTTGATTGTATTCTGAAAGCCAGTAGTGATTTGGTTGAGTGAACTCAGTCAGCATCTCTTATGCAGATTAAAGGAACTGGGTTACAGAACAACTGAAATTCATTGTTGTGCTGTGCAAGTAGGTATATTTCTCAAAGGAAATATATATATTTTTTCTAGATTTTGTGCAGTACTGCCAGTCTTTCCATTTTACTGTTTCATCAAAACGTGGATTTCTTTTGGCAGAGCATTTTTAATTGCTTATTTACGTACCTCCAGATTTTCAAATAGTTATCTCAGCCACAAGTCAGACGTTAGAATTTTTAGCACTTCAGTGTATGCGACCTATTTTTCTATTACATTTGTCTTTATGCTTTCTAAGGCCCGAGCCCCAGAAAACACATTCATGATATGTATTATATTTCATTAAAGTTTAAATTTGCAAAAAAAGTCTTTCTGTAAATGACTTAAATTTACCAAAATGCCCTTTCTTAAATGTTTCTATGCAGGCAAATTTTGAATCACTGTGTTGGGTTCTACTCATTTTAAATGTAGGTTATTTAATCTACTTTTTAATGGTAAGCATTTATTTAAAACGACATTAAAACAATGCTTTTTTGAAATTGATGGTTAGGCTTCATACTCTCTTGGCCCCAAAAATGCTAAAGACTTCTTGTGTTCAACTTTTATAGCAGTTTTATTTCTGGAGTGGGAAAAAAAAGTTAAAATATTTGCCAGTGTATTTGAGATTGTTATTTTGGAGCTTTAAGGTAGATAAAAAATGCAGAGTGAAGCATTTTTAGTCAGTCTTTTAAGCACATATTTTTAAGTTGCATAACCAAAAGAGGAAAATGGTAAAACGTACCAATCTCTTTAGAAATTGATGTAATTGTAAGAGGTTAAAGAGGCATCTGGCAAAAGGTTGTTTTGAGGTCACACATGCATCTGACAGTTTGCTGCTAGCCCTGTAAGAAAATATTGGTTGGAGTTGGATTCCTGTTTTTCATATTAACTGCCTTCCAAGCTGATGTATAATAGTCACTTTCTATGGATGCCCGTCTCCTGAATGCTCCTGAGAGGTTTCACCCTACTGATTTTAAAGCTTTTGTAAATAGCAATGGCAGTAGAATATACAGATGAAGAAAATCCTTTTTTTTTTTCTTTTTTTTTTCTTTTTTTTCCCGTGATTTATTTATTTTTCTTAATCCCTCTTTACCCTACAAGAAACTTCTCCTCTGGAAAGATCAAGGCATTCCTTGGACCTGATTGTTCTGCAATGATGTATTTGCATAGACACCAGTGTTCTTTAACCTTTGTTTATAGTATTTGTGACTGTTGTTGACACCTGAGTTCTGACAGCTTTACTCCCATAGGTAGTGTCTCAGTCAGTTGGTCTGTAATGCGTTCTTAAAGCAATCTGTGGTTGGAATGTAAGAAATAAAAATAATGGCTGCCTAGAATAGCAAAATATAACACAAAAGTAGGGATATTCAGATGTCGGCTGTAAACTTTGTTTCCCAACTTATACTGGTCATTAAATCCCTCATAGGAGTAAAAAGTTCTTTGCTTTATGATGCAAAGGAAAGTGTTGAAGGTGGATAGGAAAATCAGACTTGGACTCAAGAGGCTGTAAGATGAACTTACAACTGAAAAACAGAGTGGTGGAAAATGTCTTGCAGGAGTCTAAGTTGCTATCCTGGCAAATGATAAATTCAGATCAAAGTCTGTCTTTTAGAAATTTACAGCATAGTTAGAGATCTTTCTTTCCAAATGGGTCCCTCGTATTGGTGTCTGTAGTCGCTGTCTGGTGGAAGTCATTCAGCCTGACACAGGTGTTAATCAGTGTTAATTTTCTGTGAAGGAAAAGTTATGTTGAGCTGATTTTACACACATCCCTCCTTTTGTACTTCAGTGTTATGTCTTTTGCTTTTGCCATAACACATCTTTGGTGCTTGCCAAAAATACAGCGTGCTTTCTGATCACTGCTCGAGCAGCTGAATGTGCTTCAGTTTTTTCATGCCACTTCCCCCCTATAAATTAGGGGTGCATGATGTCAGTTCCGCAGTTATTTTTACGGTGGATGGGTGCCCACGATCACTTCACTCTTTTCTTTACTCTTTTCTTTATTTTTTTTTTAATATTGTCTATGAGAATGAGTACAAACTGGAGAGGGAGCTCAAAGTAGTACTATCAGTTGTGAGGGTGTCTTTTGGTTAGCTTTGATGGGGAGATCAGAGGGGGGTGGAGGGGAGAGTGGGCATAGTGTCTGTCTTTCTTTTTTCCTCCAGCTGCCTCCAGACTAATGACCAAGTCTTTAAGCATCTGTCTACCATTACATATGTAAAATAAACTCACTTTTTCAGTTGAAAGCAGGCAAACTTCCTTAAAATGTTTCAGAGTCGCAGAGATTTTCCTTAGGGGAGTGGGGGGCAGGGAGAGGATTTGGTCTGATAGACCATATCATTCTAAAGCTTTCTTTACTGAGACCTGTACAGACATGCAGTTATTGAGGAGCTCAAGCTCATAGGTTTCCTATTACAGGGTGAGTAAGGGAGAGGAACAACTTAGAACCCATAGGATTAATTTTTATTCTTCTTTCAGTTTTCATGATTTTTCTTCCCCTTTTTTGAGAGGCAGAGAATGGGAATTCAGTTATTTCTTTTCTTTCTTTTCTTTTTTTTTTTTTTTAAAGGGAACCTGCCTGAATTCCTCCTGAATAATTTCAAGTTTAAGTCTTGCAGTGTTGGAATGCTGTTTCTAAGGAAGATTTGCCTTATTGAAGCATTAGTACAGATATTGTAGAAAGCAGTCAGTATATTTTAAAACATGGATATTAAATACACATACCAGTGCACCCTTCATTTGGATGGGGAACTGGATATAAATTTCAGCTGTGTGTACTGGCTATGAACTTAGAAAAATTTTCTCCTACTTTACTGCTCTGTAAACTGGAGCTGAGAACCAGGAGCAGTTTCCAACTTGTGCGCTGCATTATACAAAATTAGGGAAGGCCAATCCAAGAAATTGAATTCAGCATTTCTGAAATCCAGTTCTCAAAATGTTTTGAGCATATTTGCCTAAGATGACCCACTAGCAAAGGAGAAAGCTTGTATTCTTGGTGTGCTGTGGAGCTGAATTGTCAGAGTCAAAGCACTGTATGTCAAACACATCCGTCTACTTGATTCAAAACAAAACCTGAAGTTACAGAATGTTCTTCTTGAAATGCATACTTGTGCTTATTGGAGCGTTCATCCAACAACCTCAAAGTCTAGTTCTGCATGGGCTTAGCACATCTTCTAGCATCAACGTGTGAAACAGTCCAGTTGGAAGGACCACTTCTGTTTACTTTGGCTGCACAGTGATTCTACTCCAGTAGTGCAAGATATATGAGCTTCTGTTACGCTGCATTAATCATCGAATTGCAGTGACCTTGGAGTAAGGAAAATGGAATATTGGTGTCTACTCCCTACCCTGTGTCTGTTGTGCTCTTTGATTTTTGTTTTCTTTAATGGAGATGATTAAAAATAAACATAAATAGCACGAAGAGACATGTGCTTGCTGCCAACTTGTAAGCATTACATTTGATGGTTTAACTCTGTTCCAGGCACCTTTTCCTTTCTGTGTGAAAGGACCAGATCCAGCTTCAAATGGAAGGGAGAAAGGTTCCTCAAGCAAGTGTGAGCATAGCTGACTGGGAGGGCTCCTGTGATGAACAGGAGCTGGAGAATACCTTCAGGCTGTGGAGCCCAAAGCTCACGTTCATTGCATCTTGAGTAGGCTGGTCAGAAGATGAAGGAGAGAAGGTGGGATTTGCTCTAGGGTCCCATTTTTCTTTTCAAGAGAAGGTGCCCATTGTGCTTGGAGCGTGCTGCATGGGAAGGCAGGAGTTAAGCTGCTTCCCACTCAGATCTGGGATGCTTGTTTTCATCTGCAGAAGCTACAGCTAATGAATTTAGATCCCTAATGCATTTTGTGGCTTCTGAGACAGCTGCTTTTTTAGATTATTGTTTTGGATATGCCTTTCCAGACATCGCACTCATTCTAATCTTTTTGTTGATAGCAAAATGTGTACTGCATGAAGATAATGAGCCATGGTTTGTTATAATATGCTTTTCATTTTAAATAGTATTAAACTGCAGTCAAATTCTATACTCGCAGATCTTTGCTACTAGACTAAATTAACATTTTAGAAATATTAAGAAAATTTTAGGAGTAATAAGGGGGAGAACTTTAGGCAAAATAATTGCATATCACCCAGACGTATGATCTTCAACTTGTCACAGCTGTGAACACATTTATTATCCATCAAAGCTTGGTTAAAATAAGCCTTGCTGGGCGGAGGGTAGCAGGCACCGCTTCCAAGCAGCAGAGTTCCTCTGTGCTCCCTCTGCCACTGGTTTTGTGACCCAACCAGCATGGACCTTCTTCCTCTCCACGGGCACTAGAGCTGACAACGAGGCTTATAAGGAAGAGGGGTCATCTTTGGTGTTTAAATAAGAAAATAAATAAGAGCTGTTTAGCACATTTTGATTCTGTTTGTTCTGAAGAAATTATTAAGAACCTCAGAATGTAAAATCTTTAATAAACTTTATTCCTTTATGCTTTTTGAAACTTGGAGCTTAAAAACAACTGTGGAAGTTGTTTTTAAATAGAATCAGGCTTCCTTCCATTATTAAAAGAGCTTCACTGTGCCTGCCAGATATTCTCCTGGTACTTTTTACTGGCTAGGCAACACGAGCTCACATTGAGCAGCAGGTACATTAAGCACAAATATCTTTCAGCTCCCTATCTTATGCATTTACCTTCGTAGCAGCTGCTCTTGAAAAAGAAAGACTTTGTTTTCTTTCCTTTCTCTAGATTTGGTGCATCGACTCAAAGCTGAAGATGTTCTCTCTATTCTTTTGTGTTCTGATTTCAGAAGGTGTCATACGTGTTAAGTGCTGTCTGCTATCTTTCTTTTCCTGCACCCTCCTTTGGTTTCAGTGGAACTTCTGAATCCTCTGCTCCCTGTGGGTTTACATTTTTCTAAGTCATCAGCACATTCCTGACAGCATAAGACATCTGTTTGCTTATGTTCTGTACCTAAAGTCAATGAACTTAATGAGCAGAGAATGAATTATGAAGTTAAGACCTTTCTGGTGAGAATGTGTCCCAGCACTTTTGATCTAGGCTCTGAAGATCAAGCTTAAAGTGAGATATAAAGAACATGCTTTTAGGGCCTCTTTAAAGCCTCTCTTTCCACTTTCCTGCTGATGACTTTCCTCAATTGTAGTCTATTATCTTTGCCAAATGAAGAGCAACCTACAATTAATTATGTTGTCTGTCTGTGTGACTTAAAATAGTGTAAGTACTTTTATGTGGTGTTTGGAGTGTTAAGGGCCAGTGTGTCCACCTAATGTGTCAGGCAGGAGTCCTGTGTCTTCTGCCCCTTTTGAAAGAACTGAGCCATGCACTGTACCAATGTTCTGCAAGCAGATGATAGCTGGTGTACTGTTGAGTAGTTGTTTGACTCTTATTTTTACTCTATGTCTCAGATAGTTTTTGTTGCTGTTAAACCACTCAGAAGAACAGAACTGGTGTTGAAATAAACAGGAAGATTGTTTTTTAAGAGAGTGTATTCTTCAAGGTAATTAAACAGATCAATATAATATGAAGTGCATCCAGAAATAATCTGCAAGCCAGAGTAGACCATAGCATGAATCTTGTCCATCTTTCTTCCCTTCACAACACCCAGCACTTCTAACTGGGGTGCGTATTCTGAATTATAAATTGAATCACCTGTAGGAGACCTAGTTGTGTAGTAAAATGGGCAAGTATTCAAAATAAGTAACATGGCCATAAGATGCTGAATGCTAGTCAGGCAGAGGCAGAAATGTGCAAAAGTCCCTGTTGTTTAAATCCTGTCTACTTCTACATATTTCTAGCTTCTGCTGTATGTATTATAGATTTATTATAGATATTTATTATAGATAAAAGAGTCTTAGATTTTATACTTGAAGACAAAAACCTATCCAAAGGAAAGTATATAACCTATGTATGTATAAATTATACTCCTTCCATTCTGCTGGCATACTAGTTAATACAAAATAATTTTCCTTCTTAAATGGAGTCGTGTATTGATATCTTATTTGTACTTACAGTGCACCTCAAAGCTAAGCATGATGGACGTTTCTCTGAGAGGTTTGTTAAGAAGTTTAGGTACAGTTTGTAGATTTCCTTGAAATGCTGCAGGTGTGCATGTTGAGGGTCATGTCTGTGGCCTTCTTACTTTTCCAAATTGGCCTTATGTGCAATTATTTTAGTTGGTAGAGCTCTTGAGGTTCTCAGTGGTGACAACAATCTGAGATACAGTCATGGTTGAAACATCCAGATGTCCTGGATCTTTATGTTAATTTCAACATAGATGTATTGAATGGCTTGAGTAAATACAAATTGAATAAACAGCATTCGGATGGGAGAGATTTTGTTATGTTTAGTTTATTCTAAACTGACTGTCTGGTTACATTTTTTCCCCTAAAGTCTGGCTGTATCTTAGCATGGGAGGGATAATTCTTGCCTTTATTTTCCTGTTTTATAAAATTTGGAGGAAATACTACATTGTGGAATTGATTCTCATGGAACATTACTAAAATTTTGCTGCATGTGTACCACCTGCTTCTCAACAGAATATTTCTAGTGAGCCATATGTTTATGATTTTTAGTTCCCAATCTGAGTTTAATGAACTATTTTCATAACAGTGAATTGAAGGAATAGTCTAAATTAAAATATGCGTATGCACTGGAGAAGGATTCAGCACAGTCTTAAAAGCTGAAAAGGTTCAAAGGTAAATTCAAAGGTAATGAAGCAAACCAGAGTTTCACAGTTCAGACTTGCTGCTGTGAGATCTTCTAGGGGAGATCTTTGAACAGTCAAACAATATGTAAGCAGAGGAGCAAAAGACTGAAAAAGGTGAAATATCTGATCCAATGTCACAACATCTTTTCTTTCTGGTGTTCACAATAGGCATACTAGGATGTAGTGAGATGTGTCGGTATCTTCCACGATAATGCCTTCTTTAAATATTGCATATGATGCAACCACTGGAATTGAATTCTTTGTAAATGCTTTGGAACATGAGAAGAAATGTGAAAGGGACCCAGTATGGCTTTAATTTACTCTTGAACTAACCAATTTCAGGTGGCCTGTCACTAGATTAGTTTGTCCATGTAAATTAGAGTGCCCTTTTGACCCTAAAGCTAACAAATTTTAAAATGAGTAGGTAGACAGGTAGAAAAAGCATAACTTATCAAAGACATGATGCAAATTATTACCTTTCCCAGTTCAGAATTCAACTTCTGCTGTTCAGGAGACTTAAATCTTAGAGAAACCAATAGCTGTTGGCTGGATTCCAGACATTTGGGAGAAACGATGTGTTATACAAACCCTGCTTTACAGCTTCTTTTAATTAAAATACAAAACAACTTCATTCTGCCAACAATTTATTTTGTATCTAAGTGCTTTCATTGAAATAAATGTTTTACCAATGCTAAAATTTTATTCTTAAGAAAATGAATGTAATTGTTAGTAGTTTTTATATGTGAATATGTTCCACAGAAATATATGGTTATCCATACAGATTGTTACTTGCAAAATTTGGTCACAGTAAAGTTTTCGTTCCAGTTGTAAACTGAAAGCAATATTAAGTTTCTGTACTAGTAGGATTCAGTACTATTTTCTGCATTAGGTGTAAATTGAAAGTTGGTGCTATCTATTTTGCATGCAGCTGTCTGCATTTTCAATACAGGAGGAAATACCATCAGTTCAGTGTGACTGGATTACTATAAATAGTTCTAGAAGATACCTTCGTTTCCTTTTCACATTTATGTCATATGCCTTACTCTTTAACAATCAGTGTGATGTAATGAGAGCTGAATGTTACGTATTTATCTAAAAAAAAAAAAAAAAGAGTTATGGCACTGAGTGGTGCCCGTACTCGAGAAAAATACATAGCAGGCATTAGTTTCCTCTTTATTTTCATGGAATTGACAAAGAGCACAACAACACTATTAGACAGAGCAAATTCTCAGCTACAAAACATTCTTTTTCAACACAATCACTACCATTAGCTGTGCATTTTTGCCAGCAATGAACAAGAGCCTGCATGCTGCACTCACGAACATCTGCACCGGCAAAAGTGACCCGCTCTTGCTGTCTCCACTCCTGAAATGCACCACCCACCACCTTACTGTGCTCACATCCACTGTTTGTTCTCCATCAACATTCAGCACGCATCGGTGAATGCCAGTGGGTGCCATTTTTTCCATATGGAGAAATTCAGTTCCACACCTTTGCTTTGTACACGCTCCCATGTCAGACGCCATTTTGTCAGGCTGCCCCTGTGCTGCCATCTGTTGCAGCCTTACTGCTGTTCCACTGACATCTGCCTCTGATGTCGTGGACTAACATAATAATGGATGTTACTTTCAGAGCAGTCCTTGTGGTACAAAATAAAGTTTATCTTATCCAAAAGAATTGGGCATGTTTTGCTCATTGGTTTTTAAGGAGGAAAATAATTTTCCACGGATCATTCACAAAGAAATGCGATATATTCTTGGGCTAGAAACATAAGTGATTTTGGAAACTAAATAGTATATTTCTTTGTTGATAGGAAAAACTATACATTTCATATTTGTTTTTATTTCCAGTGAAAGCTAATTAGATATAAATTAAAAAAAAAAAAAAAACAACCCGTAAACTTGTACAGTATTTCTATCTGAATATTCATTTCTAAATGAAAAAGTTGAAATTCTAAATAGGACAGTTATGCTTTCTAAATGTATCATCATCTAGTGAATCATTAGCTTGCCTGCTTTTAAATAGTATGAAAATTATGTATTTTGTCAGTAACACAAGTGCAGTCTACAGTAATAAGCAATGGACAATGGCTCTGAAAGGAAGAACCCCTTTCACAGTAGCTGGTAGCTGCATTACGAGCAAAACTGATAAAACCTGGTCTTCTCTGACTTTCTCCTCACTAACCTTAGCTCATTTCTCTCTCTCTCTCTCTCTTTTTTTTTTTTTTTTCCTTGCGTCAGTCCTTTAATGCCCCCTTCAGATCACTCCTTTAAATTTGGTCTTAGAGTTGGTTGAGAGGTGTCACACTGGGGATGGGTTAGTCTGAAATCATGCAGCCACCAATGTAGCTCAGGAGTTGCTCTTGGATAAGCCCAGCAAAGTGCTTGGCTTTGGGCTGCTGGTGGGCAACAGTGGCATGAGCGGCTGCTTCAATCATGTCACCCTTCCTTGCATGGAGCTGGGTTAGCAGCTCTATTCTTGAAACTTCCCTGAAGCTTAATTAGTACAGCAATCATAAAATTATTAATGAGTAACAAAGAAAAACACACGAGCCACACAAGTGTGAAAACCTATGTTTTTTGTACCTGTGAAAGGGTACGTATTGTTATTCTAAGCTAACTTTTTCTTTTAGGAGCAGTTCTCAACTTGTCAAAACCTTTTCATTCGTTGTAGCCTTTACATAAAACTTTATTAAAACCCAAAAAATCTTAGATTTTCATGCTGAGCTTATGTTATTTTTCTTTTAAAATTGGGTGGTTCAGCAAGGTGTTCTTTTATTGCTATAACAACATTGTGTATGTCAGTTGGTAGACCTGGTAGATCCTTTTTTTATGCTTACAAAATCTCGAGTAGCTGTAGCTAAGCTTATCTCACAAGCACAAGTGAAATCTTGTTATAGTGCATTGATACCACCTCTTTTGTATTGGTTCAGTATATTTGGAGGGGGTTTGTGTTTGTTTGTTTAAACAAAAGCTTTGCACTCCTTAAAAAACATAAGGTGAATTCATAATCTGTCTCTGGTGAGTGGATGTGTTTGAGTAGGAGCAACTTGAGCCCACCTATGTTAGAGCAGCCATGCGCTGGAAGATGACTTGTGTGTATGGTAAGCCAATGATGTTTCATAGATGTTTCATTCAGAAGAAGGAAGTTGCTTGCTTTTGCAAATCTCTGTGCTAGGTGTCTGGATGGTTTGAGATCTCAAAGTGAGTCTTTTAAGAGAAAAAATAAGTATAAAAGAGAAACGTTTAAAAAAAGCATGGGCTATGAGAAGTCCTATAAAAGGAGCAGAATGTCACTGCCTTTTTGTGAGAGCACACATTGCTACCTGGAATTGTAGCGGCGGTTACTGAGAATAGGTGGATGAAGCAGTAGAGGAAAGCTGGAGAGGGGCATTTTATAAGGGCAAGTAGTGACAGGACGAGGGGAAATGGTTTTAAGTTGGAAGAGGGTAGATTTTGATTAGATATTAGGAAAAAGTTCTTGTTGAGACACTGGGAACAGGTTGCCCAGAGAGGCTGTGGATGCCCCCACCCTGGAAGCATTCAAGGAGAGGCTGGATAGAGCTGTGAGCAACCTGGTCTATAGCAGGGGGTTGGAACTAGATGATCTTAAAGGTCCCTTCTAACCCAAACCATTCTATCATTCTATGATACGTAGTAGAAAATAAAGACCGGTCTATTGTTTGGAAGCTTCAGAGCAACCTAACTAAAAGACAAATGTCCAAAGCAAGCGGATCCTTAAATAGATTGATGTTTATGAAAATACTGACATAATGTTTGCGTGTCTACGGATGCATCTGTGTGCCCATTACGAATTTGGTGTTCAAGCTGGGTGTTCTCAGCTGAAGTGTAGGTGGTTTTACTGGTATGCTTGAAGTGCTTACTACATCACCTTAATACATTTAAAAAAGCATGTTTTTTAAATCAGAACTTTCTCACAAATGGAGTGAAAGCAGGCTTTTTCAGAGGAATGAAGTTCATGTGCTGTGTCCCACAGTGAATTCAGATTGAAGAAGGTTGGAAAACTTATTCTGGTTCTGGTATTAAAGACAGCTGATTGTCAGCAGACTCAGGTGAAGTTGGAACCTTTTGTCAGGCTGCAAAAAAAATCTGTAAATCTCCAGAAAAAATGAAGTCATCTGTATTTCTGTTCTTCATATACAGACTTCCTTTTTTTTTTTTTCCCTCCATGTTTACTGAGTTAGCTTTCACTAAGAACTGCAAAGGCTTGATATGATTAATGGCAGTTGGTAGAAAGTTAAACAGTTTTGTATACTTGACACATTGAGATAAGGTGTTTAATATTGCGTACAGATAGTGACTTCAAATTTATTTTTAATAAAATGTAAGTACTTAGGAATTCACAAGTGCTGACTAGAGAGAACAGTTGTCACCTTGAAAGTTTGTAATGGAAAGTCTTAGCTTGTGCTAACTCAGACTGGGGATACCTACTGTCTGCTCACTATGGTGACTTGTAAGAATAACACAGTGTGGTTAATAAACCTAGTTTGATATTGAAGGAGTTAACCCATTACATTGTCTACGTTGCTTTTAAGCCCTTCTAGTAAGTAAACATCACTTAATTTTGGGGGCCTTAAAAATGCAGAATGAAAGCATGAAGCACTGTCTGCTGTAAGTTCAGATTTGACTGTAGTTGAGACTCGCTCTGAAGTGTGCTACCCACACTTTGAAGGTAGGTTTTTGGAAATAGCTGAATAAGGGCAGAGCAAATGCCAAAAACTATTGCCCATTGTCTGAAATCTTCATATTATTAGTAGATTCAAAGCAAGAAGAACCTAGAGAAAGTCCTGCTGGATGTATCATGTAAAAAGATGGATAGGTTGAACCTCATTTTTCCAAACATGAGAATTGAAAAAAGAAAAATGATTTCTTATTTTGCTGCCTTCCAAAAGTTTTAATTTTAATTTTAATTTTAGCATTTAGCCATATGTTCTCTTTCAGCTCCTTCACCTGAAGCACTGAGGGATTGCAGGGAATATGGAGGAAAAGTAATATAAGGAAATGTTCTGCATAAAAGAGAGGGAGCTGCAAAAAGTTAATGAGATTGATTGTCTTGAGTAGATCTAGAAATTGAGTGTAGGTCTGGTATAGACAGCTTCTGTTGGCTGTGCTGGCGAAGGCTTAATGCTGTTATCAGCTGAGGAAGATTGATTGACTTTTCATTGTCCTTACATGCTTCAGTTGATGAGTATCCTGTAGCATTTGCACAATACTGGAAGCACAGTATTTTGGCATCTTTCAGAGAATATACAAGTAAATCTATTAGGAATTCTGGTTCTGTTTGTTCTCCTGTGTTATTGATCCAGATCTCATATGTCTACACTCATTGTGGGCGTTATTTTTTACCAATCAATCCCATCCATACATAAACTGAACTCAGTCTTCCAGTGCCACAGCAGATAAGTTTGAAGAAATCTACTTGTTAGTAGATTTCTTAGTTAGAAATCTGTACTTGTTAGAATAATTGTTCTGCATGTTCAGCACACGTGTATGTTCCAGAAAAAGAGCTACCCCTTTCCTCTTGGCAACATGCTGACCATGCTGATGTCTCAGAACCTGCTTACTTCAGATGGTCTTGCTGGTTTTGCCAGTTGGTGAATTGAGGTCAAAGATTCTGTAATAACTGGAAGATGAGTGGAGTTAGGTGGATTCTAGAGGACTTCTGTAGGAGAGGACTTCCCTGGTGGAGCAGATCCCCTTCTCTGCACGTAGTCCACCAGGGGGAGATGAACACCAAAATTTGCAAGAAGAGCATGTCAGCAGGTTTGGCTAGGCCAGCCCTCTTACATCTTGAGTACAGTACCTTATTGCTACTCATACGTATCAGAACCAGGATGTGAAGCTGTGGGTTGTTCCTGAGAAGCAAAGAGCAAGGCCATGGCTGCGTTTTTAAGCTTCTTATTGCTGTACATTTGGTCTAGTAAAACCTTGTAGGAAAGAGAATAACAGTGATACTGCTGTGGATTTTCTAAAGTGTTTCTTCCTGAATGGCCTGTGGCTTTTGCAGTCAGTTTAACTTACCTCTAGGTTATCTATGTAGTAAGTCCAGATAGATTTGAGTTCATTTTGGAGGCAGGTTTTCTGTACATGAGACTTCCATACTTATTAAAATGCAACAGTGTTGGAACTGTGCTTGAGCTGCTGCCCTGCTGATAGCAAGGTTTGGATTACCTCGGCACAGTGACACAGCAGTGGAGCTACCTGGTCCAAGTAGGGGTTGCCTTGACTCCTGCCTGTGTAGAAAGGTTTGCAAACGAGCTTGTCTGCCAGTACATAGCTATATCAGCACATCCTCAGACTCAAGGGCAAATGTGTAACTCATTTGTGTCTGGAAACCAGGTGGTTTCAAAGACTTTAGAGATGACAGGGCTCTTCATAAGACCAGTAGAACTTAAAAAACCTTGATTTATGACTAGTAACTGCTACAAAATTTGTACTGTACCTTACTTTATAGTGTCAGTCCTGTAAGATATAACACAGGGAGGCTGTGTTTGAACTGCAGGTCACATGTCTTACAATCATTTAAGCATGTTCAAAGAAAGGAACTCACATTAAATGCCTTCTTTGGACATCAAACCCCCAATCCAAACCTGCTGGTTTAGTAACATGATCACTTAAATCTCTTTTCAATCATTATCATTTTCCCTGTCGTGATTATTTTTAGTGAAGCATTTTGATGGAAATTGGGAGCTTTCCTTAAAGCTTAGTATTTAACTCGAACAGTTACAAAGTTTGCCATCCTTAAAAAGCATATACTGTTATAGACTTTCTTCCTTGAGTTGTGTGTCCAAGTCCCACTCTAGAAACTGAAGCAAAGTTGTGTTTAATTGGTTTTATATTGCAGCTTATCACTGATCAAGTGATCAGAGACAGATTATTTGATTTAGAACACCATCTAGAATCATCTCCTTTCCTATTTGTACATAAACAGAAGATATGGAAAAAAAATAGATGTAGATCTATTTTGATATAGATGTAGATCTAGTTGTAGATCTTCACTGACAGATCTTGTATGTTATCAAGGCACTCTGTAGCATTGCATATGGCAGGGTATCTGAATATCTTTTCCTATTCTTCATATTGTGCTTACTTGGAATTTACTGTTCTTACAGTAACGGCATCTACAGTTCTGGCCCACTCTTCAGATAAAGAGATTGTTCAGAATAGGATGGAAACAAACATTTGAGGATCTGGGGACATGCCAATGAAATGATTTGTTGACTTCTTGAGGAAACCTCTTTAACCAAATGAAAAAGAAAGTCACTGATTTTTACAGCTGAATATACTGAATATGAATACTTTCTTGATTGAGAGAATTCAGAAAGACCTGCTGTGTGATTTTGATAGCAAAATATGACTGTGTGTATATTGTTCAAAACCTGAGCTGAATGGGGATGCTTAGGAGTATTTATTTAGCCATAGGTGCTCTCACATTCTGTAAAGATTTATTTTAACACTGTTAACATTAAGACCACTGTCATTTCCGTTTTGTCATGGTCGGAAAGTGTTTTGTATTAGTAGCTGACACACACACAAAAAAGTTGGAGAGATGGCATTTTTTTGTCCCTCACTGTATTTAATAAAACACAGCAAGATAAACCAGGTTGGCAGAACTGGATGTTAGAAGTCTTATGAGAAGTTTTCCATTAACTAGGAAGTCCTGTAGATGTCAACTTAAAAGGTAAAATAGGTAAAGCATGTAATAAATTGTTGTCAGATATATTTACATTTGATTTTTGCCATCGTATCTCTGGTTAGCTGCTGATTTTGGGAAAGCCGCTGAAATTGCACATGTGGAATATTTTGAATGATTCTCTTTTGGTTTTGATTTTTTTCTTTGTTTGCTCACGAAATGTCACAAGTCTGCTGCAGTGAAAGGTTGTACTCTTGGTCTGTAATAGTTCCATCTAAATGTTTGCTAAAGAGCTTGTCTGATTGTTATCTATTTTTTTGCCATTAAGGACTGCATCTACCAACTCGGAAGGTATGGGGAAATCCATACTTTTACTACTAATTGTTTTCCTTTTAGAATTGTATCCTAATTTATGAGTGTTGATGGTTTCGTTTTTGTTTGTTTGCTTTAATTGTAAATTTGCATGGTGAACCAGGTTAATTTCCTACTACATCCTGTGATAAGCATGTTTAGCTAGCAAAGAATCTCATCTATGATCTTTTCTTTCACTTTTGTGCTCAGCTGGTCCCAAATAATGTATTAAAAGTAAATGGACTTTGCTGAGATCTCTGGTTGAGTTTTGTATTCGGTAAGTCATTGTAGTGTTACTACAGGGTTAAGGTCTGTTTTGGCTTTTAATCATACATCCATGCAGTGTACTCTTGAAAATAATTATTATAATGTTGAAAATTCTGATTTCTGTCTTATCAATTTATTGAAGTTGAAATCTCTGCATGATATTAAACTTTGAAGCTGTCTGTAGTCTGTACAAGTCAGGACTCAGCTGGAGTGAGCTTTTTGTGCAGTAAAGGCTCAATATTTACATTGGTAATAGCACAAGTGGTTTTGGTGACTTAGTACGGACTCTATGCTGCAGTAAACAGAATGAAGTCTGCCAATTAAAGACACTTGGTGCTTTATGAGAAGACATCTAGAATCTAGGCTTCAGCTAATTAATTTCAAATGAAGCAAGCAACACACTGGAGCGGAGAATAATTTGTTCCTTCACTCATGCTTGTGAGAATCCCATCATTCAATTACCACATGAAATAAGAACATTAAGAAAAACCCCAAGCCCGTGCATTTTAAAGTAAGATTTTCCTTAAAATTGAAAAAAGCTGATTTTATTTGACACCCATACAGCTTTAATTGATCAGTATAAAACTTCAGCCTTCACAAGCCCTGTTCAAAGAACACACCACTGGGTGCAGGGCAGTTCAGAGCAACTACTCGTGGTACTGTCACTGCTCACTAACCTAAAGAAGCCATGCAAATACTGACACCAAAATATATTTCAGACTTCAGCAGACATAATTTTAAAAATTATGTTGTAGTTTGTCAGTAATTCAATCTCACTTTGATGTGCACGTGTACTTTAAAAATCTGTAAGCAGTCCAATTTTCAGACAAAATGCAAGCATCAAATGAAGGAAAGTACAGAATGAGAAAGAAAAGTAACCACTTTCCTGCATAAACGGTGTTCTTGTAGAGCTTTGCTGAAGTAATCTTCATGTTTATCAAGCATCAAGCCCATTATCTATGTAGTAGATAGATATGTCCAGCTGGTAAGGGCATGTTCTTTGTTTTGTAGCGTCATTGAGTGCACTATCATCATCCACAGAACTCGAATGTAAAAAGTGACTCTCAGCAGCAGGTCAACTGAATTACAGTTTAATGCAGTAGTGTTGGGTATGGTGGAGGAGTGATTACACTGTGCCTGAATACTCCTGCTGGCTAGTCATTAGAGGAACAGATATTGGATTATTTTCTGAGAATCTTATTCTGAAGTCCTTGCTGAAACAAAACTCTTTTTTCTACTTTTTTTTTTTTTTAAATACAATCTTATTGTGCTGGTGCAGAGCCTTATAGCTTGAGCAGAAATAGTCCGTTAGGCAAAATACAAGGTGCTAAACTAGCTTAATTTCTCTATTGGACATGGATGTGTTAAAGGCTAAAGCCAGACACTTTTCCTTTTTCAGGGATGCAATAAAAAACGTTGCACCTAGCTTCCAGAAAATTATAGCTGCAGTTATTTATTCTTTTTTTCATCCCATTCCATTAGTCTTTGTAATAAAAGCTATGTTGCAGTTCTTATTTAAATAATACCAGCGTGTAGTTGTCATTCCTGTTTGGTGATGGCCTGGTTTTGTCTAGTAGCTAACTTCTTTATGCTATGTTATGAAAGGTGAGTACGTATCACCAAAAGACCCCGTCCCAAGAATTCGTCATCTGAAAGATAGATGAGTTGCATAATAAAGAGAAATATGAACTTTTGTTGTTGTTTGCTTGCTTGATTTTTCAGAAGTAAAGTTGTGGTGGTTGTTGTCGGTTGGCAATTTGGTAGCAGAATTTTGGGAACTGTCTTGAAAACTGTTATGGATTTTGTTTTATAGTTTTTCCCACTTATGGCTGATGGCATCAGGAAGTTTATCACAGAGAAACCTGATGATGTTATTTTCATTAACAAATTTGGAAAGAAAAATAGCAGCAATGAAGACGGTGAAGGCTTAGTCGGAGTAAAGAGCTGATGTGGAAAGGGCAGCATTGAGGTGTAGTGAGAAAAGTTCAGAATGACTTTGGCATTAGTCACTGAGTTATCTAGAGCAAATTGTCATGGTCTCAGCTGAAATGATGTTCAAGCTATGCACACAGACAGCGTAGGGATCAGAACTGAAAATTTTTGTGCATTCCATGGAGACTTTTTGATTACAGAATTAGCATATGAATTGATGCCGTGGTCATGAAGCGGGTGACTTTATCATAGAAGGAGATCAGCTTACTGTCCTGTGACATGGCGAGAGACGATATGCGAAGCTTGGGCCAGATGGTGTCAGTTATGGAACTGAGAACTGAACTCTGGAAATGCAGAAGTTAAGGCTTGATTACACTGTGTTAATTGTTTGTCTGTGCACATCACAATAATGGCTCTAATTAATGGCAGCAGGCTGTTTTCAGATAGGAATATTTAAGATCTACCTTTATGTCACTTTCTGTCCTTAAAAATGGTCTTTGCTGTATGTTATGGACTATTCACTCTAACATCTTTGAACTCAAAATTACAGATATCTCATTAAATTTGCTTTGTGTTTCAAAAGCAGATTAGTCTTTGAATTTTTACTTCAGATTTTCTCTCAGTAAACCACAGTGTATGAAAACATCCTTACATGTATTGGAAGCTTCTGCTTTGGAAAGGAAATGTTGAACAGTTGTAACTCTGAGGTAACCTGATCTCTCTGCAACTGGCATAGAGTTTGTCTTTCAGAATTATTTCTTATTCATTTAGGTTTTATTTTACTTACTTTATGAGTTTGTTTGGTAGAAGACCTTTAGGCAGGGCAACTGTCATAGGCAGAGGTAATATCTTCTAATAACCAGAAAACTAGAACAGCTTTTTGGAGAGACGAGTCCTTCCTCAGGTGTGGAAATCAAAGCTGCTGCTCCACAGCCAGATAGGAGCTGAGACAGTGTCTCAAAATGTAGGTAAAATGAACCATTCTGGGACAAAAAAAGAAAAAAAAAGAAAAGAAAAAAAAGATGGTTGATGTTTTTAAAGGAGATGTGGTGGGAGGAGAGATGACAGGGATTCATTGTCTTGTAGGGAGGAGGGAGTCATTTGTAATTGCTGTAAAACGAAGAACTTTCCTGAAGCCATGGTTTTTAATGTCCATCAGATAAAATAACAAATACCTCTTATGAACAATGTGCAAATCTGTACTCAGCTCCAAAGAATAATTTAACACTTGTCACTCGTTTTCAGAGTTGCTGCTTCCAGTTTCAGTATCAAAGGGCTTCTGTGACCCAAAGCCTAATATGTCAGCCTGCTCTGGCTGTCTACCCTACTTTTGCATGTAGACTTTGTCTTTCTCGAGTTATTAGGCCTTTACAAGTGCAGCTAACCACTGCTGCAGTTATTTTTAAGAGACACTTGTTATTTGTCCATTAACACAGATTTATTGTATTCTAACAGCTACCAAAATTTTTTGTACTCTGTACTTCAGCGAGCACTTAGGCCTACTGATTCAGCTTTTTTTCCCATGTTAAAATTGAGAGAACAAACCCCAAAATCCTGGTCTAAAAGATACACTGTGATAATCAAAGATGTGTCTTAGATAAGACTGTATGTAATTATGAACTTTTGTTACAGCATTGAACCAGTCTTTTCATATAGTCAAAATCTTTGCTGATTCTTGATCTAACCTTCAAAAAGGAAAAGATGTCTGTTGCTTTTCCTCCTCAATCTGGCCAATACATTCCTTTTAATCTTTCTCTTTTTCTTACAGCACCCTGTTATGAAGCTAATTTTCAGAAACACTTTTGTCTGAAAGCCAGAACAATTTCTTTTTTATGACTTGATCTTTTAGCAGTTACGTATATTAGTACTTTTATTTTGAATTCATATGAATTAATTGTTGCAAAAATAGTAGAAAGATCCTGTATATTTTTGACAAACTACTGCTAGTTGCCTGAGTAGTGTGCATGGCAATACTAAGAGGCTGTCTTAGCTATTTTACCCTTCACTCTTTCTTGACCAGCCATTTTATGGTCGCCATAATCTACTGTTTGAGTTCTCCAACAGGCTAGGCTTATTTTTTTTGTGTGAGATCATCAGACATTAGTACCACAGAGGTAGATCCATTATATAATCACTGGGACCATAGGAAAATATGCATTTAAAAATGGCAAGTTGAGCTTATTCAAAGTGGCAGCTCAATTTAACTTTTCTTGCAGTCACGCTGAATGCAGCACTTGTATTTGTCTGTTGTTTCCAAGGCAATTATTAGCATACGTTTAAAAAGCAATCAGATCTGGTCTGCTAGGTCAAGATAATATGAACAAAAATGCACGTTCTTACAAATAAGCTTCCCTAAAATATAAAGTAGAAAAACAAATGTAGTGTGAAATGTGATGTAAAACACAGGCATGGCGTAATTAGCAAAGGACAGTAGTAATGCTGTTTGTTAGGACTTGAATAGTAACAGTCAATTAATTTCTCACAACGGGAAACAGCAAAGCATTTAACAAAGAAACATCATCTGTCTCTGCAGCATAAAGACTATACAAAGAATCACAAAACTGAGGCAGTTAATAGATCAGAAGTCATGAAGTTAAACTAAAAAGAGGGGGCTTGGGGAAGGAGACTGATCTTATTTTCTTGCAAAGAAATCTGTCTGTATGTTCTGATAACTGATAGATTAAAACAACAACAGCAACAAAACAGACGAGTGGTACTGTTTTGTATAAAAGGAGTACATACCTAGCTGTGTGTGTGTTGTGGTAAATAGCAGGGACAATGTAATTGTAGGCTTGATGATCTAGGTACAGCTATCCTTATTCAATCTAATTACTTTCAAACTATCAGTTCAAAGTTGGCAAGTAAGGATGTGATTAATGTTTCTTCCTTTCCTTTTCCTCCGCACCAGAATAATAGCAGTGATCTAAGTTGGATAAACAGGGAAGCAAAGAAGCATTGTTGTGTTACATTCAGAGAGAAAGCAGTTATAAACAAATCAAGAGCTCTTGTAACAAAGTCAAATCTTGCTACAAAACATTTTGTGTTTCTGCTTCAATACCTTGAATTGCCCCCCAGATAGTTTTGGTAACCATATAAACTTACTAGGCTCTAATTTAGGTACCTTCATTGAATTCCTTATATTGCATCATCTAGTTTATCTGTCTCAAACTTGTTTGCAGCATATGGGTAGTAGAACTTTCCTTATAGTAGGCCTGATCTTGCATCGCTAAAGCTAACTGCTTTTCATAGGACCAGTATCAAACCCCATGAGAGGATACAAAGGTATTTTAAGGGAAACACAATTAAGGGAAGCAGTAACATTATGTGGAAGAGCTCTGTTATCTGGAATTTCTGGCTCCTCTGCAGCTTTTCCAAGCATCACATGTCAAAGCTTTTGGGAAAGGAGCACATTTCCATTTAGTCCCCGAATTACATGGCCATTTTTTTGTAGTGGAGTTGCTTTCAGGAAGACTAATGCCAAATAGATGTTCAGTAGAATTTTGATAGATGTACTAAGTTTTCTAATGATACCAGGAAGTTTGATGCTGCTGCTCTTTACTCTGTTTAATTGGTGATTTTAAATTTTATATTACAAAGCATACATTACTTGGTTGTACTTTTCTAGTTATCTGAGAAGGAAAAAAAGAAAAATAAATCCTTCCTCTTTCCTCAGCCACCATAAACAATTAAAAGGAAGGAAATAATGGGCCTGATTTAAAATAGAGAGATGCAAATGTAATTCTAATGTAAATCAACTCCAGAAACCCTGGATGGAGAGGGAACAAAGTGGGAGGAAAACAACTTGATCTGCATCGTTTCTTTTACCCGGAAAGGAATGTTGCCCACAAGAATAGATGCTTGTTGGAAATCAGGCACAAAAAGAAGTCAAATAAATATGTCTGAGTTGCAGAGGCTTGGGGTGTATTTTGTATCTGCTTCTGAGCCAGTGCAGCTACATGAAGGTAGTCTTTTGTCAGGGCAGTCTGGCCCAATGAGCATAGCACAACACGCTGCCATCAGGTAAGAGCATGCCAACCTTGTCCAGAAGTTAATGTTTAACTTCACTGTTTTGTCTCTGGTTTGCATACTTATAACTGTTTCTGAGTTGGTTTTTTTTTTTCCCTTCTGCGATGTTTTAAGACCTTTGTCCACTGTGGAGGTAATTAAAGTGAAATTCTGGGCAACAGTGGAAACATCCTGGGAATTGTGACTGTCCTAAAATAGTTGTTTGGAAATGTACAGATATCCTGTGGAGTATCCTGTAGAATCAAAAGCAAATGAAATTTAGGGTATGCACAACATAGCATTTTGAACTAAATCCCAGGCTGCAACTTAAAGTAACATTAAATTCCATTGGACAAGCATAAGGTGATTTTTTTTTTTCAATCACCTTAGTTCATTTTGTTCTTTTTCTCCGTGGGGGTGCTGCTCTGCTATTGTAACTTCAAAACGCCAGGAGCTTCTGCTCTAAAGATTTTTTAAAAGAATGTCCTAATTCTGGATAATTTCAAAGTAAGATGAAGAACTTGAAAACAGTACCTGCCCCTGGAGAAACCCATCACAAATATACTGCATATAAAATGGCACCAAAGAAATGGTGCTTTTTCACTGGTACGTTTGCATAATAAAACCTTGTGTAATGAAGTTCCACGACTAATGTGTGATAGGTGATGAAATATTTGAGCTCAATGCGTTGCTGTTTTTTTATTAATTTTTGAAGTTATCAGTGATACCGTCTGCAATACTTGTCTTCCTGTACCCACACTCGCCTCAGTTCCAAGGCACAGCCCAGCTCTAGCTTCACGTACTGTTCTTACACCAGTCTTCTGTTTAAAAAAAAAAGAGGTGAGATCAGTGACCAGTGGAGGCCAGGCTCACAGATCTTCACCCAAGCAGCCTCTGCTTCAGGCGCAGGTAGGGCTACTGAGTTAGAGTGGTTGCAGGCCTGTTCTTCCTGCACCTAGCACCAGTCTAGTGGCTTGTCTGCTTTTCTGACGATTTGATTCATTTCACTAAGCTGGTACAAAACAAGGCACTCCCTCCTACACCGCACACACACGTGTTGGCGTTTCCTGCCTGCTGAACAAACCCAGCTCTCAGCAGAACATCGGGTAAAGTAGCAGCACTGCAGCCAGTTCTGAGGCCCTCATCTGGCCCAGCTGTGGGGATGGCTGTGTGCCTCATTTGTAGGGAACAAAATTGGGTTACTTCACGTAAATGCCTTGTGAAATCAGCTTGAGATACCATTCAGAGGGCACGTGTTTGGAGCTGCAGTAAAAACGCAGAGACGTTGTACTGCTGCTGAACAAAGTGGAAAGCAGTAACGAGAGCATAGAAAGGAAGTGGCATAGCAGGGAGATAAAAATGCACAGAAGGGCTTCATTAAGTGCAAAGTCAAGCAGAAGGTGTCGAACCAAGGGATGGCTTTCTTGTTTATCTACCAATGGCCCTGGCAGATGAATACTGCCATGGAGAGCAGCTGATGTAAGCTTGGGGAGTGTCTGGTAGCTCAGAGGAGCGTGGCCCTCCCAAATGGTGGTTCCTATTTGCCTTGACTTATAAATGGACCCAGGCTGCATTATGGCACATTTTCTGCTGTACCATAACTAAATTAATTTTTAAACATTTAACCCTTTCATAGCCAGTAACTTCATGTTTACATTGATTCCTTAGGCTGAAGAGATTTGAAACATATATTACCATTAAATAAATATTTCATTACCTAAATAGAAGCTTGCAGACTGTGATATGCTGATTCTGTGCTCTAGTAACTTTATTTCTAATCTCAAAGGTGTTCAAGTGGTAAAATCAGCCCTTGCCAATTTGTTGAAATGATACACATTTAGCAAGAAATAGGACCGAAAGTTTGCTGAAGCATTTTGGCCTTCAATCTTCGGCTGAGAAAGGAGGTCACTTTGCAAACTGGGGGTGTCCTTCTGAGTTGTAACAGTGGGAGCCTGACTACACAGTGGCTCTGATAACATGGGCTGAAACTGTATGCTTTTGCTTTCTTCAGCTGCTGTGTGTGTCACTGACTTCAGCCTCTCAGTCTTTTCTCCCAGCTCCACAGTTTGCCATGCACGCTGCCTGCTTCCAGACTGACTTGCCTTTTCAGGACAAACTTGTGTCAATGCGATGTGAAGAAACAAAATTTTGTCACCTATCATAATCAGTAAGAAAAGAATGCAAACTGTAAAAGTACATCCTACACAACCATGCTCTAGGTTGTTCCCCCATGTCTTGAAAGCTGTAGTAGAAGAAGAGTAACGGAATGAGGTAACAGTAAGGGTAAACTTTGTAGAATACAGAAAGTGTTCCATCACAGTAAAAAGATATTAGTGTTGCTTTGTAGTGTATATCCACCCATATTTAATGTTTGTTTTGTAATACTGAAGCTAATCCATTGTCTCTTGAAATTGTCTTTCAGTTGTCCATACTGGAAAGGACTTTTATCAGGGGTTTTGTAATGGAAAAAATTTGTGATAGATTTTGAATCCAACAGTGTTATACTCTTCCAAACACCAGTATTAGTGTTGCCTTTTTCAAATTAAAGGAAGTGCAGATTATTGAGAACAAAGAGTTCATGTGACTTGAATGGTTTTAATCCAGGATTATTTCAGTCAGAATTCCACCTTAGAACATACAAAGTGGGAAGAAAAAACGCTTGGCATTTCACTGCTTTTCATAGTAAGCGACAATGTACGTAGCTTGTTCAAAACATTTATTAAGATTTACTTCCTAACAGAGTTTATGATGGTATCCAGGTGATTCCATTGCTCTCTGGGTATTTTAACAGAGCAAGAACGGAATCCAAACACCCTCCCTCTTGCCCCTTGGAATACTGTTAGGTCAACTTATTTCTGATTCTGATATTATTTTTCAGCTAGACTTTGCAGGTTGTACCTGGCATTTGCTCACAAAATCCCTATCAGTCTTAAATAGCTGAGATTTCAGAAGAGGTGTTTTTTAGCCTTGTAATATCCAATACGAATTTTTGCACCTGCTGAATATCTAACACTAACTGCTGTGGATGTGTAGCACATTTTCGTGTTCATAAAGATATATTGATCGTGTTTAGTTTTTATTTTTTCTAAATGTTTGGCCACTGTTAGCTTCCTTTTGAAGTAGCTGTTTATGAAGAATGTGTTTGTAAATGGCACATCTCAAGACTTGTTTGAGGCTGACTCCTTTTTGACCTCAGTTTACACACTCTGGACTAGCTTTCTCTTGAGCCCTTAAGGAATGTCACCTGATTTATCTTACTGACATTGCTGTAGTAGCAGGTCTTCCATCTGAGTGAATTGGAGAGTATTTCCAAAAGTAAAAACTACAATAGTAGTTTTGTAATACTCTGTTACGGTTAAAAAAAGTTTATTTAATTTGTATCTCAGTGATGATTCTGCATTTCATTTGATTCCAAGCCTCCTGATTACATAATTTTCTTGATGAAGCATTTATTAAATTTAACAAAGAGATCAGACTCTTAACTTTCTCAGTCTCCCTGTTCAGAAACAGTCAGTTTTATAAGAGTAATCCATGGAGTGTAAAAATGTTGCCATGCAATATGCATAACATGACAGACATCAAATGGATTTTTCACTAAAAACTTGTAATATTTGTCTCTCCATCCCACCCCCACATTTGATGAATTCAAGTGAGACAATTTCCCTGCTCTCACCTGAGCTCTGAAATGGGAGAACAGCAAAGTACCCTGGTCTCTTTCTAAACACCTTAGAGGAGCTGGAGGAGATAAGGATGTGAATATTCAAAAGGGAATATGGGTTCAGTATGTAGGTCATGGCAGTCTCTCTTTCTTCCCCTCTGCTCGTTGTGCATGACCTAAAAATGCACAAATAAATAATAATGATAATGAAGTTGAGAGTGGGAATTACATTGGTGTTTTCGGAATCATTGCAGCCCCAACACTTCTGGATTTATCCCATCATTTAGTGAAAGATCTGTCTGAAAGTTTTTCTGCAGTCAGGATTCATTTCTGTCTGTCCATCTGTTTTGTTCATGAAACTTGGGAAGATGTAATTGTTTTTGAGACTTACATCCTTGTGCCACTTGGTTGCACTGAGTTGCTTGCTCCTCTTAGCAGACCACCTTGAAGTAGAGGCTGATGCACACACATTGCATTGTACATGGTTTCATTTGGTTCTTTCAATCTGAAACTGGAACGAATATTACTGCAAGCCCTGCTTTGGGGAAAATTGTAAATGCTGTGTCTCTTTATTGAATTATAGTGTATCAGGAAGCGTGTATAATTCTGTAAAAACCAGAAATTCAGCAGCATTTTTGTATGGAAAAGGCTGGGGAACATCAGCATGTTGGGTCGCTGGGACTGGACTCCATGCTGCCATGGTAAGCTTAAGTCTTCTCCCTGGCACGTGGGCTCCACATAGTCTGTGTTCTCCTTGTCTTCTGAAGTAGCAGTGGTGAAAGTCGAATGCACAGCAGGATTCTTATCTGTCTTGAGATAAATATGTATCCTGGAGTAAAAATCAAACATAGATTCAAATTGTAAGCCTTCGTTCTTACTGTCAGTATTGAGAATTCATATTTCTATTTTGCAAGCAGTCCTGCTAAGGTGGAAATACTGTTTGACAGTTATTAAGGAGTAGATTTAAAAATAAAGTAAAAAAAAAAAATAAAAAAAATAGCTTTGCTTAAAGGAGTTCAGAATCTGTGCTGAGTTTAACTACCTGGAAGAGATTTCAAAAATGAAAGTGGCAGAATGGCTTTGTGACAGCAGCTGCAGTTAGACCACTGAAATCCTTATTTTTCATAGGGGCAGAACATTTATATCAAGGACAAATAAACAGAAGAGCTCCAACTTATCAGTTCTGTGCCATGGCGTGTAAGGTTTCCAGAATTAAAGTAGTCTTTCCACTGAAATCTGAGATTATTGTTTGCTTGCAGATAAACATTCAGTTTCTCTTCATCTTTCAGAATGTCTTTTTTGTTTACAGTAGGGGCAAAAAGAAAAACCAACAAACTTCAGAAACAAATTCTAAATCTGATAACCTTTTCAGATGCAAGGTGTTGATTTGTGAAGCCAAACCCACCCACCTCCTTTCTTTTCCAAACGGTGAGTTTTTTAAAAAGAAATATTCAGAAGATATCCAGTGGTGTCTGTTTATCATCCTCAGTTACCACTCTCAGACTGAATTTAAAAGGCAGCCAGAGTATTAATTTTGCTAAAAACGGTGCAGTGATATCTATAGCCTAAAAACTGTCCTCATTAGTTGGCCACACAAAACCAACCCTTCTTCAGCTCCAGGAAAAGCAAAGTAGATCTGATTTGTTTTTTCTGATTTTTTCCTCTTTTTCTATGCTGAAAAGGCAACGTTCTGAAGCATTTTATAATGTCCAGTCTGTGTTTAACCTGATACTTCTAAGGGATAAAGGTTTACACCTGAATAAAGTGGTGACAGGGACGTTATAGGCAATTTTTTAAAGAAAATTCTCCAATGGAGCACAACTTTTCTTTCACATAACTGGGAAATGAGGGAATTTTAACACCATGAAAGGGTTCTGATTTTTGTGTCAGTCAGCATTAACTTCAGGGAAATTCCTGAATAGTTTCATTTGAATCAAATAGAAAGTGTTTTCAGCTGCATGCTGCTTATTTTTTACAAAGGCAACAAATGGATTTCATGTAGCCAGATAACTGAAAAATTAAAAATCCAACTGGCCATGCCTTATTTTGGAAACATTAAGTGTAATTTAGCTGTGTTTTCCTGGACACATGATAGGTTGCCTACTAAGACAGTTGTATTAGGATGTTGTATGAAACCTATGTAAGGGTTTTGGTTTTGATATTTCCTTTAAGTCATTTCGACAAACCTGGAAAATTCTGCTCCACCTTTTTAGTGGCTGTGTTTTGGTGGCTTGTACTTTTTGTTATTGTGAATCGTTACATTTTGCTGCAGTTACCTAAAAGAAAAGGAGTTGGCATACAAAAATTGTGCACTGCGTTGTATCAAATAGAACTTTTTTTCTCAAATGCGTATTCTGGCTTACTTAGATGCACTTTTCTATACTGACATTTTGTTTCATATGCTGTAAAAAAAATAGATAAGTTTTTGGAGTGCAGGGGATCAGGAGCTGAGCTGTATTTTGCCTTTGTGAAGGGAATTACAGTTTGTATTGTAGCATCAATGTATGTGAATAATAATCATTATCATAATATCTCCCTGAGTTATCCTGTCACTGAATTTGGTACGTACCAGCATGAGCAACAATTAGCCCAAGGGCCTATAGTCCTATTGGGTGGGGGGGGTTGTTTAGGTTGGAGCACTGCAGTTCTCATTTAATAAATCTGCAAACTTGCTGTAAACAGTTATTAAGGGAGCCTACAGGAACCCGCGTGGTGTGTGTGCGTGCCTGGGGGAGGGGCTGTGTTCAGTTTGTTTCTTAATTCATAGAGGAACACTGACGTAGAAATCAAAAGCCCAGAGTAAAAAGAAAACACTTGTTTCCAGAATAGTGGAGACTTTTTTTTCCTTTCCTTTTCTTTCTCTCTTTCTTTCTTTCTTTCTTTTTTTTTTTAAGTCTTTGACAATTTGGAAGTAGTGTGGTTTGTTTTTATTGTGAAAACTCTCAGGAAGAACAATTCCGAGTCGGTGCCATTATTCCTGGCTGAATGGTGCTGGGTTTGTGAAATGGAGCAGCTGCGGTAGTTTTAGCTCTGCTCACAAAACCATTCGCTTTTTAATCAAGAACTTCAGATTCTGCAGTGGCTGTTGGTGATGGAGATGGCCAGCTCTGCCCTGGGAGACAGCTGCAGTATAATTGAGACAGACTGTGTGAAACAAATGTTAATGCCCAATGGATGTCTTAAGAGCGGAGTACTCACTAAACTGTAACTGAATTTTTAAAAGGATGAGAAGCACTTATGCAGACAGGAATTTACTCCATGATGAAACATTTTAAAGCAAGCAATGTTCTTACATATATTGCATTAAACAGAGCTGAAGTCTTGGGCGCTGGCACACAAGTTACCGTGTGCAGCAATCCAGGTTTTGGTGATGGTGCACGTGTGCATCACTGCACAGTGAGAAATGCTGCGCTCTTCCAAAATATTGTTACTAATTTGGCTGAGGTCTTTTTCTTAAATTGTCTGGGACGTTTGTCTAAATGGCAATGCATCTGTCACAGTTCTCTACGTATGCTTATTTTGACAAATAAAAGTGGTTGTATTTTATGGGATGAAATAGAAGCAAACAGAGGCACCGAGGGCAGTCATTAATCTGTAGTGGCAGTTATGGCAGTTATGCGTTTAGAAGAATTTTTTTTAAAGCAAGTTAACATGGGGAAATAAGTGTTCCATCTCATCTGATGTAAAACCTCAGACTGACAGTTTGCTGTAGAAGAGACTTTTCTAAATAGTGTTGTTTGACTAAACCAGAAATATCTTGCTGCGCATCACAAATCAGAAAGTGCTGCCCACGTGTTTGAAAATAAAAATAAAGAAAGGGTCGAGTTTAAACATTTCGTCAACAATTTCATAGTCACAGTTAATAAGTAGCTTGTACTTGGAGCTGGCCAGTTGTGTGTTTCGTGCTGCGCTGTACATTCCTCATATACGTGACCAGTTTGCTATGGAGCTGTGGGTAATTGTACAGACCAGAGCATTCCACTCTTTCCAGACCAGCAGTGTCATTCTCTCCCTGCCCTTCCCATAACATTTAGCCTAACTTTTTTTTAAAATACTTTTCCCAGCTGTATGAAGGGATCCCTGAAGATAGCAGTCTTTGTTATGTTGCTCCTCGATGTCCTCCTTTGTTTTCAAACACTTTGTCCCATTTTATGTTTCCAATGAGTGCAGTCTCAAGTCTCTTTGATGCTGACTAATTGGGGGGGGTGGGGAAGACAATGTAAAAGGGTTAATCCGTTACACTGGTATTAATGAGTCAGCTGAATCCCTACCATTCTCTTATTTCTGGTTCACTTAGCACCAATTATCACAAATGACTCTTGGTTTCGGGGGGAGCAGGCTGGGAGGATGGTAGGTAGGGCTCTCAGATGAGAGCAGCCTGGTCGTAGGTTAATGCAGGTAAATATATTCATGCCATGTGGGCTGAGATAAGAAAATAATCCTGTTTTCCTGCTGGACCCCTGGGAACACTGAGAGTGTTGGTAGGGCAGCGATATTTTTAGCTGGCATGTAGAAGGACGGCCGGGTTGTTTTCTGAACTCGGTTCTGTTGTGCTGCTGGGGTTCAGGCTGTGGCTGCGCTCACCTGGCGCTGTACGTTAGAAGTAAGGTGATGAAAGAGCCATTATTTGCATAGCTGGGCAACTCTGTGCAGGGTCTGTGCAACTGGGAGCCCCTGTTTTGAATCTGACATCTCTTGTGACGTATTAACACAGCGGTAATGTTCCTTTGATCTGTCCTGAGATTTTAATTTATGGTTCTGGGAAAGTATTAAAGAGATATTAATTCCAAGATGTAACGTGTTTTCATTACTTTTGATTGCAGCTAAGGAAACTGATTAAAGCTTCAGATGCAGAGAAGGAAGTCATGCTTCTGAGCAATTTGTTGTTACTTTTTACAGTACTTTTTATTAATTTAGAAATAATTTCGAGTAAGGGAAACTTAGAGTCCCTCTTTTATGCATAAAATTGGAAAAAGGTGTAAGTCCAAGCAAGCATCTGCTTCTGTTTCCTGCTGTTTGTTGGATCTTCCTGTGATTTAGACAGAGATTCATATTTGCAGCTCATTCTTTCACCGCAGACCTTGTTTTATCTGCACTGATGCATAAAAAGAAGCACATGTGGGGTGGCGGCAATTTGGGATGGACCTCTGGTACCTGGAGCAGGATAGAGCATCTCTTGTGCTCTGAAGCATTTTCTTCTTCCCAAATCACTTTAGTGGCTGAGGGCTGTAGAAACACACTCACAACCCTCATCTGAAGTTGTTGTCAGTGTCTCAGAGCTTTTCTTCTGATTGTAGCCTTTCATGAGAGCTGCCTAGGTTAGGTTTATCCTTTCTGCTGCAGAATCACAGAATTGTAGAGGCTGGAAGGGACGTCCAGAGATCGTCGACAAAACGCTCTGCATAGCAGCCCCCCTGCAGCAGGCTGCACAGGGAGGCATTCAGGTGGAGAGAATGCTGCAGAAAATACTGCTTACAGGAGTGTTTAGCTGCAGGCACCTTCATTTGGGAGTGGTTCTTCCAATTTAGTCACAGGATGAAAAGATGCATCCCTGCGTGAGAAGCAGGTGTACAGTTGCCACCTTTTGGGGAACGCTGTGGGCAGTAGCAGCATGGGGAACCTGGTCTCCTAGCTTCAGTGCCTGTATTGCAGCTCCTTTCCAATAAACAAGCCTCCAGTTTGTGCTTATGTACACACCTACATTTTAGCAAGTTCCAAACCATCATTGTCTTCTAACCTCCAGGGTGCTTAGAAAGTGGAGACTGGTTTTAGGCCTTAGTCCCTTATTAATCCCTTTGGGGCAGGACAGTGAAGCAAAGGAATTTTGTCTAACCACAAAAGCTTTAATGGTTACTACAGTGGGATATCTCAAAGACAAAGTCCTGTATGCTATCTTCTCCCATGTCTGACCTTGCTCAGAGTTGTTTGGCCAGGAGCGATTTTGAGAGAGGATAATCTGATTTTATGAGGTTGCTGCCTCCCAAAACGAAGGTGCTACTTTTGCTCCAGTGGATCTTCCTTTCCCCAGTTCCAGTGTCCCCTGGGCTTCTGTGTGAACCAGTTCGGTTTCAGACAAAAAGGTGGGTGGATTTCTGTTGGCTTAGGTCACATTAAGGGCAGGGCCTTCCAGGGAGAGAGAAGAGGAATTCACCTCAGGGGAAGCAAACGGCCTCATGTGGCTTCCCAGGCTTTCCCCCTTATCCAGGCAAAAAATAAATAAATGAAAGCAAATTATTACATTTTACACAGAAGTATTCCCTCTGGAAATTCTCCCCATCTTAGGCTAATTGGGCTGAATTTTTTGGCCTCCTTAGGGAAGGCTAGGTCCTTAATCCTGCTGCAAACTGTACAGTCTTGCTGTTTGGCTTTCTGCAATTTTGTGAGTTGTATTTCTTCTGTGTTACTGTTGTGCTCTCCTAATAATGTGAATTGGCTCAAAGGGGCTGAGTGATAGAGAAGGGAAGACATGAGTGACCTGCTGGATCACCTCCTAATTTCTCATCAGGCAGCACTGTTAAGGTACCCGATAGCTGGGACTGCTCGCTAGAGCAACAGCACATTCAGCCAGAAGTCCTTCTGGACTAGAGAGCTGCACTGATGCCCTGGGAAGCTTCACTGGGTCCAGAATGGATGGCCATTATGCCAGGCAAGTTGTTCTGACTACATCCACGTATGGGACCTGTCCTGCTACCCAGCCTGTGTTCCCCACCTCCACCTAGAAGGAGACTTGAAATCAGTTGTCTTCTGAGCAGAAGCTGTGTTCTTTGGGGGACAAAGGAGTGTCATTTTGTGCTTACGTTCCTGTATTTCTTTTTTCCACTTCTCATTGCATACCTGGCTATGTAATAGTTGTAGGCAGGTTATGGCATGAGAATTCTAGGTTCCAAATACAGCATATGTTCCTTAGTAGAGTATGTGTTATGCTGTAACTGCATCATGGAAATTGGATGTGGTATTGTTTTTTGAGAATCATTAATCCACCACAGCAGCTGCCAATCATACACAAACGTTCAGGTCTTTGTGACCTAGAATTTCATCTGCTAGTCTTCAGCCAATTGAATAGGATCCAATAATGCAGCCCTTTGTGTGTGGGCTGGGTTAATTTGTGGGCTTGTCTTATACGTAAACAGCACAATGATATTGTTGGTCTGTGCTTTTGTGAGTACTGAATTCAGAATTTAAATGGCTAGGAACATGGCTAGAAACAGGAAACGGTATAATTGTGATTGTTCTGGGCTCCCCTTCTTAAAATTCTTGATCTTCAGGGTTCATTTCAATGCATCTTAAACAAAATGCATCAAAATTGCAAACCTTCCATACGTGTTGGTTAATATTTCACCTAGAGGAGAGGCAGGGCTGCTTCTTTTGGCACGTGGAGCTGTGAGCCTGACTCAGCCACATTGTGAAAACTCACCCTGGGGTAGTGATGTTACTGCAGACTGAATAGTACTTCTTCAAACGGTAGCCAGGAGGGAGTTGCTAAAGATGCGTAGTTTGTTTTTGTACGGTGGCCTTGTCTGTTTTTGTTATGCTGGGTTTTGAGATAGGTACTCATTCTATTCTGTGTTGTATGGCAGCTTTCTGCAGAAAAATTCCATGTGTTGGGCGTTCCTTCCTGGGAACTTGCCCTTGGGAAGGGATTGATATACAGCGTAGGAATATCTGATCACTGCCATCACACAGCACTAGCAATTGATAATAAAAGTTACAAGGAGCTGTGGCCTTTCTTCATTTTTTCCATTTGTGATAAGAATGCAGTACAAAGCCCCAGCAATTTTTTTTTTTTAATGAAAAAAAAAAAAAAAAAGAATATTGCACAATTCTTTTGATTTTTTTTTTCTCTTTGCTTTGTGAGCAGTGTTTGTGTCAGTTTTTTGTGTGCAGGCGAATGTTTTGCTGTTTCATTGAAAACCCATGCAAAAGCATAACAGCCAAATCTTTTGATCTGTTATCTTTGTAAATGGATATTTTAGTGTGGCTCTTTTTTTTTGTTGGTTTTTTTTTAGACTATGTGAACTAAGCTTCTTTGTCTTTTCAGAAATTCTGGTTTGTCCCTTTTTGTCCACCACAATGGCTTCTACTTTCCACTCTGCATGATTTTAAGGAATTCTGCTGCGCTTTGTTGTGCTGATGCTTTAAATTGTTATAAATTGATGCAACTCTGTGTAATATTGTCATGTAATTGAAGATCCAAGCAGTGGTTAAAAACATTTTACTGCGCTGAAGCCATGCATATTAAAAATTTGTGAATATTTGATGCTGTTTGTCTCATTGCCTTTCAAATGAAATAGCATACTGGTAATGTGTTAGAGCTGACATTTCCATGTTGTTTACATACAAGTCAAAGGCAAACAAGAAGTTCCATAGTGTAGTTTCTCCTACAAAGCTGGCTTTAAAATAAAGTTCCTAGAAATACTAAACCAGCTTAAAGCACAGAAGTAATTGGAAAATAACACTTTAATCCAAGTTAATCCACATTATTGACCTACGTGCTCTAAATAAATAAATAAATACATAAAATAGTGTTGTCCTTTTAATCATCTGTGAAGCTGGCTGTTCATGAGAGAAGTCTGCCTGAAGATTAGCTGCTGTACTGTTCTTTCCTCTTCTGAGGACAGAGTAAATGGATTTACGTTTTATTTTCTGTGGAAACTGCCTAATTCTTAGCCTCTTTTGTTGGTTTGCCTTTAGATTTTAGATCTCCTTCCTGAGGCTGAGGTAGTTCAGAAGGTTGTAGCAATAAAATGAAATTAATGTTGTAAACCAGGACTAATATATCAAGGAGCTTTAGAGGCAGAGGTGCCTGAATAATGTCTTCTAATTGCTTTTGGATGGAGGTTTTGCTTCTTTCATGTTCACTGTGTGAGACCTTTAGATGTATTCATAAGCATGTATTTGCTACTACACAAACTCCATAGCATTTATGCTTCTTTTTAGAGGAAAACAAAGTATGCTATGCTCATAAATATACTGCAGACACATGTTTGAAATGCAAAAGCAACAGTGGTTGTAACATAAGGTTTTCCCCTTACAACTGCCATTATATACATAGATTGATCCCAGCAGTAAGACTGCCTTCTAGAAAATCACTTAGAAAAATGAAGGGTAGGAAACTTCTTGAGCCAGAATTCTGTAAGCTTTGTTGTCTGAAACGTGTTGAAGAAAAGCTTTGATATTATGACTTAACTTTTGTCATCAGATGTATCAGTGCCTGTGAGTCACATGTTCACATACAAACTGCGTATCGGTGAATCCATATAATCCTAACCCTCAGTTTCTCAAAGAGCTCCTTGAAGATCTCCTAGTCCCCCTATCCCTCTACAATAGCCATAGATATTTCTCTGCATTATGTAGTGACTTCTGCTTCTTACCCTTCCCTTGTCATCGTTTGCAGTCACCAACCACAGCAGTATTTGTTAATTGTGCTGCCAACAGGCCAAGAAAAATAGAGAGCAGTGGGATTCTTCTTCAGCAAGAAGAATTGGTCTCATCTTACTGCCCATCTACAGATGATTATGTTTTGCAAAAATCTTATTCTTCTGTGCCATTTCAGTCATGTTTGACAGTGTTTTTCTTCCTTATCAGGGACAGAAGTTGGTCATGTAAATCTAATTCCTTAGGAAACCAGCTTAAATTTGCAATATTTGTTGATTTGCATTTATGTAGCAACTCTCACATGCAAATATGAGACTATTCACACTGAAATTTTTGATAGACAAATCATTTTAATACATGCTGGATCTAGTGGTGTGAAGTTTTACAGTGTAACCAAAAGACTGATCAGGGAGTCTATACTGCAGATTTTTACATGCTAGGAGAAGCTCTTTTATGCTGACCAAGGTGGCTTCCAATGCGCTGTTTTCTTCCAACCAGGCTGAATGAACCTTACCATGAACAAAACAGGAGGAGGCTTCAGCCTCAGGATGACATGTGGACAGTGAAAAAATCTTAATTTCATTGTGAAAAATTGATCGTTATTATAAATGTTTCTCTCTAGGTTAGTTGAGCAAGTAGCATGAAAGTAATGCTGTTAAAATGTTTTTAAGAGAAGGTTGCTGCTCGCTAGCTCTGTACTCTGTGAGCTGTACCATTGTCTTCAGCTAAGTTTGTTGTTGTTACTGTTTCCACATAGCCTTTTACTGCTTGCTCATCAGGAACGAGGAGGTAAAGACTTTTATTGTTCTGAGTTTAAACTTTTTATCATCCTTCCAATCAAAGTAAGAAAATGCAAGAGAGATTGTGTAGACTTTCATATCCTCATAAAAGGTAAAGATGCAGTTAGGCAAGAGAAATAGAGCAAATAAAGGCAGAGAATATTATCTTTACCTCCCTCTCTTGGAAAAACAAAAAGGATCCAGGAAGAAACTGTAACCCTAAGAGAGCTTTCAAACCACTTCTTTTGCAATTGCTGCATACCAGACTATCCATATAACAAAGGTGGATTATAATGAGTCACTACCCAGGAAGCAGATTTGAGAATGAGGTGGAAAGAGATAATATAGTTTAAGTCTAAACTTTTCCAAACATCTAAAAAATTTAAGGGGCTTCTTGTTTTATTCTTAACCTGAAAACAATCTAGTTATTCTACGGGATGATTAAGCTGGTTTAGATGACCATGGCAGTAAGCTCTTAGTTATTATTCAGTAAGTCTGAAGTAAAACTAATTAATTTATAAAACTTTCTTAAAAACAAGAGGGGAAAAAAAAAGTACATTAAGTGGCTTTTTTCCCCAGTGAAGTATGATTCAATTGGGCTTAGAAGGTTGTGTTTGTTTTTATATGAAGAAGAGGCGTTCTATTGACAGAGAAGGTGGATGACAGGGAGGACTGTAGATTCTTTAGTAATTTCAGATTCAGCAGCTGAATTTGTGTGCAGGTTCACCTATGGCATCTAGTCTGTGTGTGCCAGGAAATCAAGTAAAACTTTTTTAGAGACAATGTTCACGGAAAATATTAGCATATCATAGGTGTAGAGCACTGTCAGTTTGTTCAGCATGGGATGAGTAGTGAAGAGTTTGGAAGCTCTCCCTTAGGCATGGGCACACATATCCAGATAAGCATGACTGTTGGGCCAGGTGACTTGGAGGACCTACACTTCTGTGGCGTCACTGGTGTTTTCAACTTCTTGCTTATAAAGTGATTGAATCCGTTGTAAGCCCTTACTCACATCTGTACTGCACTGGTTGCTTCAGTGCTAAAGATGTGTTGGATAGCAAGACTCTGATAATAATCTAAGATAAGGAAGGTGTGACAGCAAATAAAGTAATGAACTCAAGAACAGGATTTCCAAACAGCGGAATAGAAGAGCGAGGTCTGCTGAAAGTGGTGAAGGAAGGTGTGGGCTACTGGGAAAGGTTGGTAGGAACATGTATTGGAGAAGGTACATGCATGGAAGCATCAGACCAGTAAAATGGAATGGGACTGATCCCCAGAGTTTCTTTTTGCTTGGTGTGGAGGTATCATGATTGCTTTTTCTCTTACTAAGGTCTGGACCTTTTGCAAATGCAAAACACTTATGATAATGTTTACCTTGTTACATTTTTCCACCTCCCTTTTCACAAGTTTGAAGAAAGTATTTTTTCAGAATCCTCACTCTGCAGTGTTTATATACATTTTCTTATGATTCATCAGAATTACAGAAGATACTGGTAAGTTTTACTCTTACAAAAGCTTCATTTATAGGTATCTTAATACCAGCTATAAAAGCACTGTTGAAATTCAGTATAAGGCTGACAAAGATTTACTGTGGGCCTGCTTAGTCTAACACAGACCTATGCCTTAGGATGGCTTAGACAGATTTCCTTCTCATTCACTTTTACGCTTCATGAACTCTTAAACTTTTGGTTTGCTGAAAGTTGCAGCTGTGGAGAATCTTTTTGCTGATATATTGGATTTTAAGGAGGTATTATTAGCTTGTTGAAATGAAACTGCTGTTGATATGAAAAGCTTTAATATGAAACCAGGATGGTTTCAGATGATCTGAAACTAAGATGACTTCATTGTTTTGCCAACTATATATATTCTTATGAGTCTACTATGTCTTGGTCATATGCATATAGAAGCTGCCGAGAATTAATGTGAAGTTTGCATGGCACAAATGCTGTACGAACTGGTAGTTGTGTTTTAAGAGAAGAGAACCACCCATCCATCTGTGTCCCATCTCTCCCACTGAAGAAGACAGCACATGTCTAGTGCCTTATTTGACTGAAATAGATCAGTGAGTAATATGTTAATCTGTAATGGAAAGTGTCAAATCACTTACAATTTATTACAGTTTGCTGTACTTTTATACAATGCATGATCATTAGCAAATACTTCTAAAGTTCTTTCCTTTGCCTTCTTTAACAGTCCTGGTCCCACAAAATCAGCGCAGTTTTGTGCTCTGGATGCTGCCATCTGTGTTCTTTGGAACGACTCCACTACAGTCCGCAGCTCACTCTGGGCAGGATGTACCTGGGAAAGATATTTCACTGATATTCCAGGTTGGCAGCTCAGAACTCTTCTCTGGCACTAAATATGGCTTTGGACTTCTCTTGTAAGGAGCCACAGCAGTTGAGCTTGAGGCTGGAAATAGTGGTGAGGAGAACGGCAGCAAAGTGGCATCCATTGCTGGTTGCCTGTCTGCTATATTCACAAGGAAAGGAAGAGGAACTTTTTAGTAAATCACTTTGGATGGAGTTAGACTGGAAGCAAATGGATGCTCAAGAAGCTGGAAGCTACAGAATAAGGCAGGAGAAGAGCAGTGCTATCAGACCCCTTTGCACAGAAGTGAGGCTGTAGAATAACCTGAGAGTCATATGTTCAGAGGAGACAGGGATTTACAGTACTTGAATACCTCCCCAGAATTCATACCATGATAGTGTTGCATCTGTCAATGAACTGAAATTTGACATTCTGTTAGTGACTTAAAATTGCTGTCTGTCTCCGTGAAGGAGGGGAAGGTTTCGGAGTAGGAAAAAGGGGTGAGAAACTGCAGTAAAATCTCTATGCTTCCATACCGTCAGCATCTCCTGTTTTCAGATCCTACTAATCCTCTCTTAGAGCTATTTGTCTTTTTATTTCCAACCAGAAGTCAGAATACTATTTGTTCCTGTCATTTTTTAGGTAGGAAAGAAAAAGTGGTGACAAGCAGGAAATATTTAAAACAACTGAGTATAATGGAAAATAACAATCTTCATTTTGAAGCTAAAGGTGGAAATTTTTGTATTTGGTATCTGATTACTGCTTTCTGTGTTACACATGGTTCACTTTCTTATTGGATTATCCACACCAGGCCAAATGGCAGTCTAAGTTAAAGAAGGCTCTAACATGTATTTACAGTAATTTCTCTGTTTTGGGCTGAGGGTGGGATAGACTTTTAAGTGCTGTCTGTTGATCAAGAGACTACACAGCGTGAGGATGACAAAATGCTGGGAGAGGAAAGAGTATAAATAGAAACCCCACTTCCTTGTTGAGTAGAAGCCAAACTTGTGGTTGAACCTTTATATACAAGAGTTTCTGAGGTCTGGATAGGCGGCTAAAAGCCAGTTGTTGATGATGCCAAAAATTCTGAGATCTGAGGGGGTTGTACATACTGCAAACTGACCTGGGTGTTTCTTTCCTGGTCAACACCTGTCTGCAGTTTGTGGAAAAGAAGAAGGTACTGGTGGAACTTGGGGAATCCAGCAAAGAGAGGAAGAAAAACCTGTGTCTGACCTTCAATTGCAACATCATTCATTTGGACCCAAAAGAGGCTTAATACAACCTAAAAACAGCCTCCCAAGGCTGAGAATTGAGAGTGTCTGGAAAGCAAGATAATTGTCTACTGCTCTCTTCTCAAATGTGAAGATATATTTCCATTGTTTAGTAAGAGAATATTTTTCAGGAAGAAGCATGATTTTTTTCCTGATAAATTCACCAAGTGATCTCCTGTATATCACTAATTATGCTGCTGATGTTTAAACCAAATTACATTGCACACAACATCCTTCATTACTAATGCTTAGATTCTCAAAATAGTACATGATGTATTAAATACATGACTTCAGTTTTTTTAATATGAGTTTTATGACTAAAACTTTGCATAATGCTTTTAAGCCAAAAGATATATGAGCCAGAATCTAATTGTCTTGTAAAATGAATCATTTTGCCTGTTATCTCTTCATTAAAATACAGCTTTAAACTTGCTCTAGTTCAAACAAATTAATTCAAGAAATCTTATTGCCTGTATTTATCTGGAGGTTAGGCAGGATGATTACAGTGGTCCCTCTGACTTTATCTATCAACATATTTACCATTCAGTTCTGATGAAAGGCTGGATGGGGAGTGCTGATAGCCCTGCCTACTGAGGTTGTGTGTTCTTGATTTTTTTCAGAGCCAGATCTCCATTGCTTAGTTTGGCAAAATTATAATTACATACCTACTTGTATCAGGAATCTGTAAGAGTGTTTTTTCTTTAGGCCAAGGACTATAAAGTTTAATTTGTAAGGTGCTCAAAATTACCCGTCTTAGGTCCCGCTCCCAAAAGTCTGCTCTCATGTGATGTCTAGGGTTCACCTTCCTCCACCTTCCTAACATCTGGGTGGACAAGAAGAAATTGTAGGGAGAAGGGGAAAATCGGATCAGAGGGAAGCATTTGAGAAGCGAGACTGGCAAGGGAAGAGAAACTTGGACTTGCAGTTAAGGAAGAGATTAGAACTGAGGTCAATGGGAAACCAAGGCAAGCTGAGCAAAAAAATTGGGGGTGGCAAAACAGGATGGGTTGGTTATGGCAAACATGATAAGGCTGGGAACTGATAGAGCTAGGAGAGCCTGGGTTTGGGCAGATATGTGAAAGTTAATTAATCACTTGGGCTAATAGAAATTAGGATGATTAATCTATTTGGATACTTGAAATAGGAACCAAGCAAAGAAGAAAACCAGACATAGTGTTTTCTCCAGAAGACTGTTCTATTCTCATGGACATCTTAGGTAGTTTAATCTAGAGCTGCCTATAATTTCAGTAACTCAAATAATACTCATCTTTATAAATATTTGTGTGTTATGTTTGCAGGACTGTATAACTGAAAACTTGGAAGGATGCTGAGGTTTTCCCATTTGCACTTTTGTTTTAGCAAGAGATCTGCATTAAAGTTCATTTTACAAAGTCAGCTTGAATTGTGAAAAACCGTAGATAGTATGAACTTGCCACCTGTGGGAGCTGGATGCCAGAGTTCGAAGTGAAAAGATACTTTTTTTTCTCTCCCAGTAAGCTATTCTTGTTCTTTTCTTGTGATCATTTTTACATTTTTGATTTTCTGGTTCTGATTTCAAGCTATCATTTATTTTCATCTTAAGGAAATCTAATCACAGGAAAAAGAGTATATTCCAGATGGCATTAGCACATATCAAATTGATCTTCAGTTTCTTTGAGTATAAAAACTTTCAAGCGCTTTCTAAGGACGATCTGTAAGGACAAAGAGACAGAATTTCCCTTGTAACACTCTTTTGCTATGCTTCTGCATACACCCGACTGTACCCAACGTGAGTCATCTCACTGATCTCAATTAGCTGTCCCTTTGCTGCTGACCGGCTAACCGGCTCTGCCCTTTCACTCCAGATTAGGCTTTGTCCAGCTAGCTGCAGCCTGCTCACATCTTCACGAGGCTCCCTGCAGCCAGCACAAGTTCCCCTGACAAATCCTGATCTCAGGGAGGGGTATCCTGTGTTTTTCCTCCTGCATCTTTTATTGAATGTAGGACTGGGAGGGAGCACAAAAGGTCATTCATCCTCCTTGTGTTGGCAGGACTGAAAGCATTCATAACAGATGTTTCTTCAACTTCTTTTGAAAATCCTTCAGAGGTGGACATTCTGCTGCTTCCTCAGGTAGTTGATTCTTAAGCAGCCTTGCTTCTGGTGAAGCTGATCTTGCTAAATTTGCTAGTTTAAACTTGTTTGCAAATGTATCAAAATCATCCCTCAGTCTCTCCTTCCTGCATCTGCTGTCTATTTTCATGCCTCCTCGAGTTTTTGCAACATTTCATTGCAGGTAGCATTTACAAGGCCACAGTTAGTTTTTCTTTGCAGTCGTCTCCTTCATTACGCATGTAAACTAAAGGTCTGATGCAGTTTATTTTCATGGCCATTACTTATATCATTATAGGTGCTTATGAATTTTGTTTTTTTGGAGTACTGTGGGGAAGATGTGCAGATGAACTGACTCCTAATCTCCTTTGTTCTCTTTTTTTCCACTCCTCCCACTACCTTTCTTTTTTAGAAGAGATGATGTGAATGTGAATACTTTGGAGTATTTTATATAGAGAATTACCAGTTTACCAAGAAGCATTTTTCAGTTCCAGAAGGGATTGTGACAAGCCTAGACATTAATGGAGCTAGTATGGACTAGTGACCTACAGTTATTGAAACACATTAAAAGCATACCCAATAACTAAATATCTCTACTTGTTTTTATAAGATATTTTACTAGGTACTGCAATGTACCCAAGGGTCCTTTGGGGTGTATGACAGCTTCCAGGCTCATTGGGCATGGGCAGAAGCTGGCTGCTGTCCTGATGGGCTCTTCCAGGTGCCCTGCTTCTAGCAAAGCCACAAGCACAGGCTTACCAAAGGAGTAAAACTAAAGTAACGTGAACCTTTTCATTTAGAACTGTGGCTGCAGGACTCTTTTTAAGAATGCAGGCTTTCAAAATAATCTGCTGCAGAAAGCACCATCCGTTCAAATAAAAACAAAACCAGAATTATGCAGCTGAATCTTTTTCATCTCTCTACGTTGTTTCTTACAAACTATTTGCTGAGTAGCACTAACAGCATAAGGAGATAAACCACAGGATCTTCACAGTTTCTTGTACAGCCTCTCTCAGACAAAGACAATTACAGAAGATAAACTGAGTGGGTTGGTTTGGGTTGTTTTTTTTATTGGTAGATTTGTTTTACTGCCTTCACATTTTTGAAAAAGTTACTGATGTTACTTCTCTCTCTAATACCACTTAATTACTCTGTCACTAGTTTATTGCTGAGATCTGCTCACCTGCGATTGGCACCAGCTGCAGTTTTTTAAGTAAACTGCTATCTGTGTTGTCAGTGCCATCCTGGGCAGAGGTAGCCATGTCCGTGCCGTGGGAGAAAAGTAGTGGCCAGCCTGTCCTCCAGTAATTTTCCTGGATGGACAAAACTAGGGATCTGCATATGCTCTGCATGCGTTACGCCTCTGTTTTGGCACTCGTGCTCAGATATGCCCTGTGCAGAGCCTAGGTTGTACATGAGAATGGAGTGGCCACACGTGTCCTAGTTTGACCTGGGCCTGAGACATAACTGACACATGCTCAGCTGTGGCCATTACACCAGATCCTCCCACTGCTATGTCTCCTCTGCTTGAGGTGTTGCCACTGTTAGGACTTAATGGTCCTAAAGTCTTCAAAAAGAAAAGCCCTGCTCCCTTTCTTTCTTTTTCTTTGTTTCTCTGTAACTTTCACTTTAACTGTTAGAGACATATTTACTCGCAGTTTTTAGAGACTGCTTCTCAATGCTTGTGTTCAGTGTAAAATGTAACTTGGGCAGCAGAGTTCTCCCTTTCTAAAGAAATTGTGCAATTTGATTTTAGGAAGACTTAAGATGTTTTCTTCCTCCCTAAGATGAAGGATTTTAGTGACTTAATAGGTATTTTCTGACTTTGATAGGTGACACAGCTGATGACCAAAATAGAGAGGCAAAGGACAAAGCTTCATTTCCTGAGACCAGACCAGTGTACAACCAGCCTCCACAGGTAGGAGACTGCTACTTTACTCATGCATGAAGAAGCTTTGATAGCAGCTCATGTGAGAAGTGTGAGTGTGCTGTAGAAGGTTTCAGCATGTTGATATATGTTGATTAAGTGCTTACTCAGCCTTTCTTGCCATCCATCATAAAAGAAGCATTAAAATTTAGATGGTAATACTGTAATGACCACCAATATGGAATGGAAAAAAATGCAGGTATAAGGCTGGACTGTGTGGTTATTGCTGTGTATCTTGTTTTTATACTTGAGATTTGCAACAATGGAACTGTGGCTAGGGTGTTAATGAATTGTGTACAAGTAGTAGTGCAGTGATGGAAAATGTCAGACGTTTACATAAGTTATTTCCACAGCCACCTTTGTAACTCACGTGTTGTAAACGTGTGAGTATAATGGACTTTCTTCACTGTGTTTGCTTTCTGTTTCAGTGCTGTGTGACTGTAAATATGAACGTCCTCTTGTTTATTTAATATTTAATCTATGTATACCTTTCCAAAAGATTTCAGCATATAGCCTACACGCATTTTTTTCTGCTTTAAAAGTGCTTTTGCAATAAGCATGAGCCTGTTTTCCATTGCTACATAATCTTAGACATTTACAAGATAACATTTCACTTTATTTTTTGTTGTTTTTGTGGCACTGTTTTTTCCCCTTAATCCATTATTTCCCTGTCTCTTTCTCATATCAGAACTAACCATATCTCTCTCTCATCCCAGCACCATTGTAGCATTTATTACTGCTAAGCCCTTGTAAGCCTTTGGAGTATCAGAGGTGTGTGTGTCACTGTTGCTAATCTAAGATTGGGCAATGCCTGTGGGGGTGCACTCTAGATTCTCATTTTTAATTTTTAATTAAAAACTGTGCCTTATATGGAAATTTTTCATTCACCATCCGTGAAAGCTTTGCCTTTTGATAACATAGGATTATAAATCAGCTCGAGTTAATAGCAAAACTTTAGTCTGATTTCTGAATCCAGGGACATCTGAGCAAAGTGTTTTGGCATTTTGAGGAGGTAAAATGCCATGGTATTGTGGTTACTGACTGCACAGACATAGTTTCCCTTATTGTGGTGTTCTCACTAGGTGTTGTGAGCTGCCAGTGACTGCACTTCTGTGGAGCTTCAGAGTAGGAACTGCGTGCTTACGAGTTAGAGGAAAGAAGCAGTTTTCAAAATAAAATAGCAAGTGTTACCATGAAAATAGAACAAATATTTATTTTTTATATTGAAAGGCTTACATGTCACCAAAATGCTTGTATGAATCAATGCCAGTTAAATTGAGAGACAGCATTTTAATTCCAGTCTGTGGATTTCATGTGTTTGAACTTCATGTTTACTTGGAGGAGTTCTCAATTTCTCAGATTGAATAGAGACCATGGAAATGAAATTGATAGTTTTGGCTGTTAGGAAAGCAATATTTCTGTTTACAGCAGTGAGTGTATTTTTATAAATTTGTGGGAGAAATCTGCCAATTTAAGAAAACTGGAAAAGTGTTGTTTTATATACTCAGTATGTCCTAGAGGCGTGGGACATTAATTGAAATAATAAACTTTTTATCATTAAAACAAGAATACTTCAGAAACATAGTACAGTATGTTGAAATAGATTTGTTAAGCTGCAATGTAATACCAGATATTTTCCATGCATAGTTGAACAGTAAAGTTGCTGGAAATTTGCTTCTGTTTTAACACATTATACATTTGACAACTTAATAGGTGTTGACTTTGTGGAACATGAATAGGTTCTTTTAGAAATATGATTTAAAGAATAAAGTCATGCTTTGTTTATGGGTCACTTCCTTATCTGAAAAGGAAATGAGGTTGCGTTTGATTTTTGAAGAACATGTTTTCTGGAGTATGTTTTTGTAACCATTGTAGTCCTTGGAATTTCCCATTTAGGTACTACTGGATTCATTTTCTGCACAGCTATTGAATTCTCAAGTACATACGTTTGTGCAGTGTTGCTGTATTTATATAAAACTAATGCACAAATTAAATCTTGAGACAAGACTGTTTTGCTGCAACTTGCAACATTTAACAGAAGCTCCTGTAGCAGTGGCAGTCCCTGCAATCTGCATTATTTTGTGAGGTTTCCATGTTGCGTGTGGTGCTGTTAGAGGAACTGCAGGTATCTACAGCCTTGTTGGTGTTTTCACTGACCAGCTTCACTCTGCTATACAGTGGAGACGGAATCTCCTGCTGTGAAGAGTCCCACGTAAAGCATCTTCTCCATCACCAGCTTGCAAGGGTTCTGATGCCCACTTAATCCTAGGGAACTTGGAGGTCAGGCAGGGTAATGAGTGCTCTGGGCACAGTCAAGCACACAGCACCCACAGGTGTGCACCATCCCCATTAGCATGTGCCATCCCACAGAAGCTGCTTCAGGCTTGTGGACTACAAGTTGCATGCATGTTTAAGTGCTTTTCTGGATGTGGGCCAAAGTGCTCAGTGCTCTGCAGGACTGGGAACTTAGATTTGTCTCTTTGTGACAGTGAAACGCAAAGCATCTAGTTGTAACTGCAACACCATCACGATAGAAAGAGAGATTATGGATTGTTTTTTTCATGCTTGTGGGTTTTCCATTCCAGATAATTCAATCTTTATCTGCTTTCATTGGGAATTCAAGGTTACAGAAAGTAACCAAATGGAAGTGTATAGGTTTGTATATGCAGAGTGCTAGAAGCCCCCGTAATGTGATGGGGTTATTTTTTGTAATGAGCTGTTCCACTGGTAGAGCAAATTAGTGCAACCGTGTGTTTTTGTCCTACTGTGAGAGCAATTATATAGCGTGTCTATTAGGAGGCATGAAAAATATTTTTGACAGATGGTATAGCTGTGAATTAGGATTTATGAAGATTATTGCATGTCTGGTGTGCAGGGCACCTGGGATTATTACATTGATGCAAGAAAGAAAAAAAATCTGATAATAGTTGCAGTGTTTTGCATCTCCCTACTGTCACCTTAAGAAGCAGTTCATGTTTATTTGATATGGCACTTCTGGATAATCTGACGTACGCTCTTTAGCCAACACATGTCAGCAGATTTAATGGCTGGAAACCATACCAGTAAGTGTATTAAAATAAACCACCAAAAATGAGAGCTGCATTTAGATTGTGAATTAAGATTTTTTCTCTTATTGCGTGTTGGATTTTGGTTTATTTTATAGTCCTATTTCTCCTTCAGATACTCAATTGCTATTGCCTTCTATCTAAGGAGCTTGTTACACGCTTTCTAGGGCAAGAGAGAATCCTCCAAGGGATTGCTTAATCCATAAGTACCTAATTTATATGTTGTTGTTATAGCCACTCTTAATTATATACCTTGCTGTGATACTTATCTTCATAGGACATAGCCTTTGTTATGAATTGCAGTCATTCTGTTATAGCTCTTGTGACCTTTCTTGGCATAATTTAATATTACAAACTGGGAATGTAGCAGATAGAAGGGCCACGTTTCCTGAAGTAAATTTACAATTTTCCATGGCTTTTTGCACGGAGACACTGCACAGTGCACTGTTTTGGCTGAGTTCCCAAATAAATTAGAAAAAACCCCAAACTTTTGTATCAGAACTTGCAGATAATATCCTCATTACATTGATCCCTTCTAAAGCTCTGCTATTTAAGGATTCTACATAACTGTAAATAGCAATTTCTTTGACTGTATTTGTCAATGAGGAAGACAGAAGATATAAAATGTCAAGGAAGAGATAGTGGAGCTTGTGCGCACAGTAAAAAAGTGAACAGAAAAGAATTTATTGTTACTTTTACTGTTCTGAAGAAATAGCAAGTCTTGCTGAATGTGTTAGACTTTTAAGATCTCCTTTAGAGCAGATCACCTGGCAATTGTCTGATAGAATTCCAGGATACGAATAATGCTAATGTTACCTTCTTTTCCTTTTTAATATATGTGTGTACTAATTCATTCTTTCAGACCTTGTATTGTCCAGTTTTTACTAAACCCTGGCTGTCATGAATATTTTTACAAGTTAGCAGAAAACGAGGTATTACTGATTGTGCCTTCATTTAGTCACCCAGCTCTTAGTTTTCCGTTCAAAGTTCCTGCATTTAAAGGCTCAAAATGGATGTTCTGGGTCAGTTTTACTGCATCATTTTAAGTTCCCCACATTTGCTTTAGAGAAAGTGGTTGATATATCAAAATCATTACAATTATTGGCCAGTGTTTGTGGTTAGTGTGCTCCACTCTGACAAATGCTAATGTTTATAAAAAATGTTATTAAAACAAGAAAAAAAAAAAAGAGGAAAAAAAAAAGAAAGCCTTCTTAAGCTGGGATTCTAGCTGTGTCCTGGTTAGATTAATTGCTTGTCATATGTCGTATTAACTACAAGTATTTCTTCTTCATCTATAAAGCCCTTAAAGTGTGTTGGTTCATATTTTCTCTCTTCTTAATTGGGCATGTAAGCAGTAATCGCTTAATGAAATTATCCACTCTTAGGAGGGACTGGAATAAGACTGTAACATCAGGTCACCAAGCGCATACTTTTCTCTGAATGCTGGTGCCTTCAGAAGAAAGATCTGCTTTACGCGACTCTTGTGTATGAGTTTTAGCTATAGGAAGTGAAGTTTTTACAAACTTTTGAAGAGATTAATTGTTTTCAGTGTTGATGCTTTGCAATGGACATCATTGTTCGTAGCTCCCTCCATTCCATGCGTGTATGATACGCAGCTGGAGGACTTGCATTTACTGTGCATACACAGATTGAGAATCCCTTCAAAGCAGAGCTACTGTATGATAAGGAAGTCATACTACGTGGTTGAGATCTTACTGGGAAAGAAGGTAAACAGCCCAGTCAGCTAAAAATCAGCTTTTACACTCTAATAGCATCTGTACTTCATAAAGCTTAATTACATTGTTTGTATTGCTGCCTGCTTGATAATCAAAATATCTAAGGGGTCTTCTCATACTAGGAAGATCTCCAGAACGTACTGACCAGGGGACTTCTGCTTGCCATCCACAGGTGGGCAACCTGGGGGGTGCAGGTGTGTGGGTGTGTACGTGTTATGTATAAATGTATTATGTATACATGCATGCATAAAATTTAAGCAGTACGATCATCCATAAGAAAGTCTGCTTCTGCGCATCACAAAGGATAAGTTACCGTGGCTTCACAAGCAGTGTTTTATAAACTCTCAGGATCTAGTGACCTAGAGTCAACCAGTAAGAGCTGGTCATGTGTTAGAAGAGTACTGCCTTCTAGGAGTTTTTTCAATCCTAAAGTGATTAGTTAAACTCATCTGTATATCATCATAGACAATGGAGGTTACTTCAGATCTGTAGTAATTATAGTAATGTCAAGAATGATGTCAGTGTCCTTTTTTTAAAGGGTAGTATTATATTTTTAGATCTAGGGAACTGGATTGGGAATGGAGAGGTGTGAATTAACGTGGCTGCCACCAGCTTCCTCTCATTAAAAAAAAAAAAAAAAAAAAAAAAGTAATGCAGCTTTATTACAAAACACTTTTCTGTGGTACTTTGCAAGTTAGTGCTACTTGTAATGTAGTCCCTTTGTTTAACTTATGTTGCGGTTTCATTGTGACAAGAACTGAGGATACTTAACATTCTTTTCAAAAGAAGCTTTGAACATTCTGTGTGGTTAGAATACACTTGTAGCTTGGAGCACAGCCCCAGCAGAGACATTTGGGATCCCCACTGCCATGCTGGAACTGGGAGCTGGGATGGGATTGATCTGCGCATCGGTGGGATTTGTGCAACAGGAGGGAGAACTGCCTCCTGGAGGGAAAGAATGGCACACAGCCGTGTTAGATTTTCGTTGTTTAGTACCTATAATGAGCACCATATACACCCACATGTAGAAGTTAATGAAATAGTAAAATTGTCCTGATTGGCAGCCTCTGCATTTGTGAGAGCTAGGTACATATGCTCCATATGATGACTAAGGCACGTGTATGCAGAAACACAGTTTGCATACCTTGCTATTTAGTTTGGGCAAAGATTCATTGTACGCTTACTGTAATTGCGTGCTTATTCAGTTACATTGGATTATTAGTTGTAAAGGAGATGCTAAAATTGGATGCCCAGATGGTTTACATTTTCAGGCTTTGTCTAATTTTGAAATCTTCTGACTGACTTAATCCCTAGATAAAACAATTGCCTACCCTGTATCTCTTGCCCAAACGCATGCGGTTGGACTAAAAGCCAGTAATGCTGGTTCACTTTGCTGCTGTCAATGCATTGATTGGTCAGTCATCCTGCCTCTGGGAGTAACCCTTCTGGGCTTTCAAAATATTAAAATTGATCTAAAATACATTTTAGATCATACATCACTTGATGAAACAATGTGCTAACACAGCCTGATGGAAGTGTGATATTTACAGTGTGATGCATTAGCGCAAAATGGTGGCTGAAAGACCACAGTATGGGTCAGCTTATTAATAATTACTCTAAACGTCACGTAAGGAAAGTAGCAGTGTCCTTAGATTAGTTTCTCTGCCACTATCAGGGAAAAAATAAATAAAACAAAAACCAGCAGTAACCAGTCTGTTTTAAAGGAAAAAATGATGTGAAAACTGCCCTATTGCAGTCCAAAATGCAAGTATTGATAATACAGGAATATGTTTTTGTGTAATTTCCATCAATGTGATTTGATCCTTCCGCCACAGCGTGCCTTTGCTTTAATTTGTACCTTAAAAAGTTTCTCTCAAAACTTCACCACTCCTTCACTGTATTGGAATTTAAAAAGACTCTCCACTGGGTAGCTCATAGCAAAATTTGTCTTGAAGTGCTTTTTAATTATATATGAAGATAAAATGGGCTTGTTTGCAATTTTTTGTTTGATTCCACATGATCATAAATGTTTAGAATACTTTTCTAGTGTCACAATGCAATTTTTGTCAATGCTTGATAAAAATGAATCTATTTTAAGTATTGAAAAATTGCCCTTTCTTTTCACTGTGGTCCAGTTATCTTCCTTTTACAGAGAACCACAAGGTCCACAGAGCTGAAAGAAATGACCAGTATTTGTTTCTTTTTGTCTTATTTATTCCTCTTCTCTGAAAATCATCTTGCTCTCATCCATGTGTCACAAAAGCCTAAGCAGTAGGTGCTGAGGACAACTTTGTTGTTTTGTGAGCTCTGATTTTGGATAAGCCCTCTCTGTGCAGAAGGTGCTCTTGACAGGTGCTACCATTACACACTGTGCATGGCATAACTTACAGGCAGATATCCATCCTTCCTTTCTCTATTGGCTTGAATCTCTGTAGGGAGACCAGGTAGAAAGTTGCATTAGTAGATACTTGACCATTTTTTTAGCATTGGAATATTTTTAATTTTTAGCTGCAATATATTGCTAGACTTGCCACAAACACTGATTTTATACATCAGGATAAAAACCTTGGAGTAAAGCCCTTAGTACAGTACTGCATTAGTATATCTGCCTGAAATGCCTTAAAACTGAGGAGAGATGCTGGTGAGAAGACCTAGAGGATCAGCTGTCTTACAGAACTTGAGGACGGACCACGGATAACAGGATTTGCAGTTACACTGGAGAAGGCTTCACGTGGGCTCAAATTACTAATCTTTTTCTGTAATCACTATGGACAGTTACTAATTTCAGAAAGCCAAATTCAAGGTCATTCCCTTTCTCTTTCCTCTTGTTGTAGATGCCAGTTACCTATCTGTATTTTCCCTCTCATTGATATTTACCTTGTAGGGAGGCATGCCGTTGTCTAGACTCATGGAGAGATTTACTTTTCTTCTGAAATGAAAACATCATTGTAACTTCTGATTTCGGCAGCTTTTCCTTCTTGGTTCACTTTGCTGACAAAATTACTGACTTCTTTAGTAAAACCGTGCTTGCTAAATATTTTCTTACTAACCTTTTCTTTTTAATTAACTTTTCTACGTTCTTTTCTCAGGTAGAGTTCTTCCTTACTCTTTCCAGTCCTTGCATTTTCATACACATGCAATAATGTAGCAAAATGCAGCATTGTCACTCCTTTTTAGAGGCTCTGCTCCATGACCATGTGCTATTTCAGAGGAAATTTATCTTTCTCCTGTAATTCTAGCTTGCCATTCTGGAGCTTCTGCTGTTGCAGGGATTGGGAACAAGAGATAAAGTCATGGAGGCAGGGACTCCATCTGCTTCTCTTGGTCAGACATCAGCTGCCCCAAAAGTCTTCAGAATTTTTCTTTTTTTACCTAGAGCAATGTGGAGAAACTCAGATCCTGTCATTAACCACAGAGATTGAACGTAGCTGCTAACTTTAAACTCATTATTTAAATACTGTTTGCTTAAATGTGCAATCAGTTTTATAGAAAAATCAATATATCTTGAGAAGATATGAAGAAATGAACAGTTAAAACACAACCTTTGCTCCTCATTTCAGCTCTACTAAAAGAGTATTTTTAGAGGAATATTTGCATTCCAGTTACTCAGAAATTATTCCCCACATACAAAGTACTCATTCATGGTTCAGTTGCTTCAGCAGATGACTGCATTTTAGTAGTTAGTATGAGGTTAGTATTACGTCAGGAACGAGGGTAACAAAATAAATCTGAGTTTTTTGTGCCTTTGCACTGAAGTCGCAGAAGAAATCCCTCATCAGCATTTATCATCCTCCTCTGTTTGCGTTGCAGCATATTGTCCTTCACTTCAGATTTGTGGCTGTGGGATGCACAGCTGGGTGCTTAGAGCCGCCTGTATTTTCAATCACAGTTCTTCTGGCTCACCGTTTACTCACTGTAGTAATTTTCATGACCTTTTTAATCTTTCAGCATACACACTACAGAGAAAAAAATACAGCCATGATCTGGCCCAGTTAGCAGCATTTCCTGGCACCGGCACAATCACGGCACGCTGAATATTGTTGGTGTTGCTTATTGTGCTGTGTGAGATCGTTGCTATGAATAGCTTGTGTGCTGCTTCATAGGAACAGGGGAACTTGATAGGCTGAACCACTCTCACTTCTAAGATCATTCTTATCACAGCGCTCACGTTGAGGGGGAAATGTTCAAAATCCACCTGATAGGACAGTGCCCTGAGCACTTAGAGGCATGGGGAGGCAGCAGGAGCAGGAACCCTGCTCTGAGGGGCATAAAAGCCCATAAGCATCCTGAAGTAGCACAGAGTGCCAGAATGGGCTGGGATAAAAGGAGGGATAAGGACAGGAATGATGTTCTGCTTCCAGAACAACTATAATTGTTCAAAGAATTTATCATAAAACATATTGCTTTAGAAGGATCTCGTGATATAGTGCCAAACTGCTCCCAGATAGACTGATTTCTGATGTCTTATTGTTGGCAAAATCATTTGTGTGCAAGAATGCCCCTGGCTCCAGGAAAGGGGTAAAAGAAAATGAATTTTATTAAAGAAAAAAGAAATTGGGGCCCTGCCTCACTAGTGCAGGGCTTAAAGCTTTTGTGCCTGGTATTGCAAACCTCTCGTAATGCTCAGCTGAAGATCAGGCTTCTTTGACTACATGACATTTTTCTATGCTGAGTGGCAGAGCTCCAGGTCTATGGCAGAGCTCAGAGCAGAGCCATCTCTCATTTAGATCAGTTATTGGTTTGGGACCTTTGCAGTTCTGCCTTTTTGGTTTATACAGTTTGATGGTGTTTTGGTACATAGAAATCTAGGTATATTCATTTTAAAAGTTTAGGTACTCCGAATTCCTATGACACAAATATTATTGTAGTTATGTTTGGAAATTAAGACATTGAGACAGCTGTTTCTTGTGTTGAATCAGCATTTTAGGAAGTCGAGTAAAACAGAAGCTCAATCTTGTTTCAGTTGAAGTTTGCAAAACTGTTAACTAAGAAAACAGTGTTTTTCCTCTAGCATGAGTAAATGAGGTAGTTACACACCAGATCTGCAGTCATTTGTGGTACTTAAAAGTACTTTCCAGGGTGAAATCACATTTTACAGGTATTTAATAAATAAAACTCACAAGCATCTCTAGTATTTACCAGGACCATTAAACTAATGTATCTTAACCATGGAACATTCAGGATATCAGCAGTTCAGATAGCAGTCCCGCAGTGCTTTCTCTGTTTATCATTTCTAGCTGTTGGAAGGGACAAGGAACACTTATTAAACACTGAATGCTCAGGCTGGGGCAGGCTCATAACAAGAACTTTGCAGCAGCTCTTTAGGACAAACAGCTCAGTGCTGTGTTACAGAATGGGAGTTATAAAAAGTTGGGAAACAAGAGCCCAAACCGACCGGGGAAGCTGATTTCCATTGACAGCAACCATAGCTCTAAAAGCCTCTGAGAGAACTCCATCCTGGCTCTGTGTGTCAGATGGCCACTAGCATTATGGTTATGCCTGCATTCCTCTTAAAAAATTCTCTGACCGTTGCTAACACCAGGTATTATGGTATTGCAGCCAGTGTGAGGTGTCCTGCACTCTTCCCTCTGTCTACTTCTGTTGTCCCATGGTAGAAACAGCACAACAGCCCGTTAAACCTTCAAGCCATTCAGCTCTCAAGATTCACATGAGGTTTCTGTGCCATTTCAGTGGTGTTCCTGTTTTACTGGTCTGTGTATGTTCTGTGAAGACATAGGCCACAAACTTACTGGTGTGCAGGGTGTGGGGTTTTTTGTTGCTGTTGTTCAGGTTTGCATTCTTGTGACATTAGAAACTATGATGTCATGTACACTTTTTCCACCCCTCCTGCCCTTTATTTCAAGCTTAAACTTCTGAATACAAAGTGCAAACAAGCCTTTCAAGTGTTTTTTTATTTTCCCACCTGCTCCTCTTTTCAAATACAAAAAGTAATGGCAAAGCCATTCATTGTCATTAGTGGTGATGCCTCTGGAATCCCTACAGATTTTCTAAAAAGGCCCAATGAATATCATAAAAGCATCAATTGAGACACAATTGGAAGAACGATCCACTAAGACAATCTCTCCTTCTTGATACGTCAGAGCTAACTGCACAATGCTACCGAAGTTTGAAGATGCATTAGGATACACTATTTGCCCTAATACTGCAAAATTGCCTGAATTGAAGAAAATATTTCTGTATCAGCAGCAGTGTTATCAGTCTCTGTCTTTTGCAGAGTTATGATATTGCTGAATATTTACTAGACAGCTTGGAATATGGAACCTGTCGATAGTTTCTTACGGCTGGCTTTTTAAGGGAAATGGATCTGCTTCTGGGGAAAAAAAAAAAGAAAAAAGCCTCTTTTACAGAAAGTACAAATTTCTTGAGGTAAATCATTTCTTGGTAGAAAAGCTTGTTCAATAATGTGTATAATAATAATGCTAGCACTGATCTTTGATTCTTCTTCAGAGCACTGTAAATCTGGTTTCCAAGTACACTGCAAACCATGAATTTTCTTTCTTACGAGACTCCTTGGCAGACTTTGTCGTTAGCACATGTAGCTGCAGCAAATTGGATGTTTTTAAATGCATCTGAGGAACACGAAAAGTAACAATATAAGAGCATAAGATGAGGAATTTACTTTAGAGGATAATTTTATACTTTGTTGGTTTTGAAATAACATACAGTGCCATTGCTGTCATAGCACAGTTGGTATCTGGTAGCCAACTACCATGTATGTTTACACACAGTTTCTTTTATCCCCTCTTCATTTGGATTCCAAGCCAAGAGTGAGGAGAGCACCTTGCTTATTGGAATTGAATCTGAGCACTATACCTTCTGTAATTTTAACTGATTTTTCAACTCCCTGGTGCTTGCTGAAATGTAAATTGTTTGATGATATTCTAAGTGCATTCAATTAATATTTCTCATAGTGGGATTGTGTGTCATAGCATTTGGCAGTGCTTTATTTAGCTAATGTCCAGAGAATACGCTCTGAATGGATTGTATTTGGGATAAATAAATTAGACATTTAAGCAGAAACCAGTGTGACTAATGTGGGATATCAAATTCTCTAGGACTTGCAGTTCTATGTGTGCTTGAGGAATGCATGCATGAAAACATGAGCCATTTCATAACCTTGACTTTTGGTTGTGCAGCGTGGCTTTGTGCTGGTGTTTGCATTCTAACCAGCTTGGGCAATTTTAGCCTTGGTGGGTGCCTGATGTTCTCTACTGGAGCGTCCAGTTCATTGTTTTGTTACCACAGATGCTGTAAAAGCCTGCTGGTCAGGTTGGCTGTACTGAAGACTTTTAACTGGAGTGGCTGTCTTTATAATTAGAAAATCGTGCCCTAGATGGGCAACTAAACTGGTGAGGGTCTGGAGCACAAGTCTTATGAGAAGCAGCTGAAGGAACTGGGATTATTTAGTCTGGAGAAGAGGCTCAGAGGTGATCTTATTGCTCTCTGCAGCTATCTGAAGTGAGGTTGAGGCGAGGTGGGAGTCAGTTTCTTCTCACATGTAACTAGCAATAGGACGAGAGGGAATGACATCAAGTTATACCAGTTGCAATTCAGGTTGATCATTAGGGAAAACTTCTCCAAAGGAGTGTGAGGAGCTGGAACAGGCTGCCCAGGGAGGTGGTGGAGTCACCGTCCCTGGAAGTTTTCAAGAAACATGGAGGTGTAGCACTGAGAGACATGGTTTAGTGGGAAATATTGTTGATAGGTGGATGGTTGGACTGGATGATCTTTCCCAACCTTGGTGATTCTATGATTCTATGAAGTGCAAAATTGTATCTAGCTTGATAACATCTTGCACATGAAGCCATTATCTGAATATCATCGTAAGAGGGTTCAGATAATTATTCACCCTGAATTTTTCAGGACAGGAACATTTTTTTCTTTTTGTTTAGATAGCTGGTAGATAACAGACACTGCCATAGTGCATGTGACACTGTACGTCAGGTAAAAAGATGAGATCCACAGTATTCAAGGATTAAAACTGCAAACATAACAGTTCTCCAGCTGCCTATTTTCAGGGCAAGGTATCGCTTGCTGTCTCTGTTGCTGCCTTCATCTCTGCACCCTGGAGCTGTACTTTTGGAATGAGATAAGGAGGCAGAAGGGCCAGCCTCACTCCCTCACCTCTGTGGCATACTTTAATTTCCCTCTCATTTTTAAGCTGTTCTTCTCTGAACAGCATGGCAGCAGGGATGTATGGCCAGGCTGACTTTGGCTGGAGTTTTCCTATCACCCGTGGGTTTTGCAGATTGTATTACACAGCCATCCTCCCCAGGTCATGTATCTTTTGCATTGTATAATTTGTTGGTGAATCAGTACAATAAGACAGTCTAAAATACGACTTTCTGTGAATGTGAACATTTTAAACTATTTTAGGCATGTTTTGGTTTTGTTTTTCTTGGGAAAGATAGTAGTGGTTGATGTGTGGAACTGGAATAGGAAATCTTGAGATCTTTTCTCATTTCTGCTGTGAGCTCATGTTGTGATACTGCATCCAAGATCTTATGAGGGCATGGGTGGACTGAGACCAAAAAACTATTGAATGAGAGGTCAGATTATGGCATTTGTTACACTGACTGGCCTTTTTTTTCCCCCTTTGTTCCTGGCTTACATATCCTATGTTCCATTTCAGGCTTTGTTTATGATGTTGTTTTGACTATTCAATCAGTATTAGCATCTATAAGCTGCAAAGAACTTTACAACCAGTATATAGATATTAAGTGCCGTAAGATGATGTTTAAGAGTAAAATATTTCTAATTTATCCTTTCTTACTCAATCTTGCATTGAAACATGAAGCGGGGCTGAGAATGAGGGAAGCTCATTCTTGTCCTGTTATTATCAGTACATTGTTTCTCTGTGCAGTAGGGGTCTAAGTTGTGGGGGTTCCCATTTGGCACCCTTCTAACAACTGTAAGGCTTCTGGAAACAAAAAGAAAAACAAAAAAAAGAAGAAAAGAAGAAGAAAATGTGGGATGCTTTATGCACTGTGCAGTTTTTTTCTCCTTGAAGTTAGATTTGCCAGCTGATTCTCTGATTTCCATTGTAAATTGAGTTCATCCAGCTTGTAGGACAATTAAGACAGAAAAAGATGTTCTTAAAAGCATAATTTGCCAAATAAAATAAACATTAGATTGTAGGGATTTCAAATTATTGTCCAAGCTATGGGAATAGACGGCAGGAGATCATTTTTCCCTGGAACATATGAGTGGGGGAGGCTCTTTGAAGATCTGGTTTAATTGATTCCTAGATGTAACCTTTTCCTGTTTTCCATTTGGGCCTTTCTGGCTCCACTTTCTTCTTTAGAATATGAGACTGATGTAATAGAAGCAAATACCAGCACCTCAGTGAAAGCTCCACAGCTTTGTTCTTTCAGGAAGGAGTCTAACAGATTTGAGCAGAGCAGAACAGTGTAGGATGTCTTGAAACTTTGAGCAGCTACGAGTTTAGGTACATATTTCGAGTGTGGTGAAGGATTTTGTTGTTGGTGGTTTGTTTTTTTTTTTAGGTAAGTATAACTACTGTTATAAAGAAATGTTCTGTGTGTTCAACAGTGTTCTTAGTAAGCCAGTCTGTCTCTATCAGAAAAATGGATTTGAGTTTTGTTACAACGCCTTAAGCTTGCTTGGCCATGACAAGAAGGAAGACTAAGAAGGAAGACTTAAGTGCTGCTAACTGATCATCAACTACAGCAGCTGAGATCCCTTTGAAAGCGAGAGCTGCTGGTCTTCAATTTGCAGATAGCTCTGCTAATTACAGGAGACAAATACAAGAGGTTGTAGGAGTTTTCCTGAACTTACTGTCTTACGGTTTGTGGTTTTTCAGTACTTTCTCTTCCCTACTCACAGATTTTTCTGAATGTATGCTGAGCATGGAGGGTTGAAAGGAAGAAGTCCAGACTGCAATCAGAAATCAACGTGTAATGGTTTTGGCTCTTATATGACTTGTTAAGCACTTTGGAAGGAGTCGAATTGGAATATTTTTCTATGTGTACTTATATAAAATGGAAATCCCCATGACAATCATTTTATTCTTCGAGATTGTGTGCGAACTGTTAGTTTGAATAGCACTTGGTTGACAGAAACAGTAGAATAAGTTAGATTTGCTTTCAGAGGCAGAGTAAACAGTCTTTTCTTTGTTTTTAAAATGGTAAAAGTTTTAGGATAGATGGTTACTAAAGTCATTCTGGTAAGCCAGTATCAAAGCTTGTAAGACTGTTGTGTTCACCATTCAATCTGATGGCATTTTCCATAAATTACCTTAACTTATTCTGTAAGTCAGGATTTTTTTTATTTCATTGTTGGTTTTGTTTTATGAGTTTTGTACGTTAGGTTTTAGTTTGTCTGCTATAGTTTTGTTTACTGTGCTTTTTTAATGCTCTATAAAGCACAGTTAGCAGACCTTACGAGTCAGTGAAACAACTCTGTTTTAAATTGGAGATCGTGATCAGTAGTAATTTGAAAGAGCTAGAGCAGGAGCTGGTAATTCGGGTTTCTTGTTGTTTGTTTAAACAGTCCTACATTTATAGATGACTTCTGAAAGGGTATAGAAGGGTACAAGGAACATAACTTTCTATCCAAAAAGGAGCTTTGTCAGTTCATAAATGGAATTGTGTATTTTCCCCTAAACTTGAAGACAGTGTTCCATCTGCCTTGATTTTCTTAAAGGCGGAGTAACATTAAATAGGAGAAATTATGATAATCTTTCAAAAAACAAGAAAAAAACCTGTTGTTTTCAGCCTTGATTCAAACTAACCTACCTCAAAGAATTCTATCAATGTGCATTAAGATTTGCTATTTCGGATCTAGCTGAACTAAACTCTGGAACTACTTTTTGTTTTGTTTTTTCATGAGAGGAAGCCATATCTGCCTGATGTGTAGCATCTAAATTACTGTTCTTCTGTTCTCTTCAGATAAATACAGGGCACCAATCGGAATTGACTCTATCGAGAGCAGAGGTGGGAAATGAAAGGAGCCAAAATTTGGAAAGCAGCCCTTTCATGTCAGACCTTCTAAGCGATGTACCCTTTGCCCTGGCACCACATGTGTTAGCAGTGCAGGGCACCCATAATGATGTTCCTGACCGACTGCTCACCTACAACATCAATGACAATTTATCAAGATTTTGGTACGACTTTACGCTTGAAAATTCTGTTCTTTGTGAGCCATAATGTTTTCTTGATCTTTTCTGTGTGTCAAGGGAAAAGTCTGAATGTGAAGATAAAGATTTAGTTTGAGCAGCTTAATTTTTTGGGGGGCCTACCACTGATATAAGATCCATTGGATCAAAAGGATTGTTACTCAGTGCTGTGTTATATTCCTTAGATCTAAGTGGACTGTAACTTACTATGTTAAGGTTCTGTTTATCTACAAAGAAATCAAGCAGAACTGTTTCAGTTTGATGCTGGATGTTGGTATCTGCTTCTTGTAGGTAGGCTGTAGACACAAACATTTCATAAAGATGAAGTCTGAGTACAACTGCTCTGTTTTGTTTTCCGTTCTGGTTATAAACATGCAGATCCTGCTATACGTGTTTCTTTAGATCACCTTTGATTTTCTGCAGATAGAAGCCAGTGTTAATAGTAAAGCATGCTTCTTTGTACTACTGGACAGAGAGTTTTCCAAGAGATAAGTTTTGAAACTCAGAGTTAATTCTGAGTGCTGAAGTAATTTGGAGTACTTGGTACGATTGATTACCAGTTTAAAGGTGGCCATGGGTTGCTCCACTCTCTTCCCTGTGGATGGTATTTTTGTGCCCTCGTTTTGTGCCATTCCTGTTGCCTGGGGAAGTCCTATAAGGCTGCCTGTTGGCTGCTGTTTGTTCTCACTACCACATGTGTTCCTGATTTATAAACGGATCAGCTTTTCCATTTTAACCTCTTTGCCCCCTAAAGAAGGAAATCTCAGGACACGTACTTTTAATGGTCACACCCTCCTTTTTTTAATTTGTGTGCCAGAGATACAGATGGCAATGTTTAACAACAGGAAAACATTACATTGTTTCTTATCCAGCTAAATTAGATGGCTAAGTACCTAAACATGCTTTCTCACAGACCACTGTGTCCCTAGCTCACATGCTTCCAGCATGTTTTTTCCAAGTAAAACCAGAGTTGCTGTTGTATGAGCAGCAGCTCTCTGATGTAATACTATGATTTGTGTGAATAATGCTCTGTGTTGCACAAAAGATTACACTTGTTTTCTCTCTTGGGGTATTTATATCGTGCCAAACCTTAGTAGGTAATTCCATATATTTTTATGCTCTGTGGTAGCTCAAAATATATATTTTTTCAGACTTACATTCTGCAGGTATTTGAGAGAAATACCATAAATGATGGAAAAATTGCATTGTGAATGTCTTAGGCTGTTACATATTCGTGTTTAAGATTTAATCTTTTTTAATGTATGTATATAAGTGTATTTGTTAGTATGTGTTTAACAGTTGTGTTCTTAAATGTTCTGAAATACTTGCTTCAGGGAAAGTAAGTGTACTGCATACCAATAAATAATTGTCAAATAATGTGTGACAATTAATACTTGGCTCGACCTGTTTTTTTTCTGTACCAGTGACCATTGAGACTTCGTGGGAGCTTGAAATTGTTCAATTTAGAAAATCTTTTCAGTGTCACTTTAGAATCAGGGTATTCAGTGAGACTGTGACACCTTCATCTGCTGTATTTTGTGCATTGTGTTGGTGATGTGCAGTGGTTGGTTGGTATTGATACACTGCTCCGAGGACACTGCTGCTGTGAGCTGGGAGTACTCAGACCTTTCAGAGGAAATAATTAATTTTACAAAGCTGCTTAAAACTGTTTTGTTTGCTATTTTTCTAGTTAGAACATACCTGAAGCACTGTTTAATTTCCATGATTGTTTTATATTTCTCCTTTAAAAATTAACCATTCAGCAAACAGAATGCTTCCGTTCAAGATGTTCATCTCAAACCTGAAATGTCTCTCCAGCTCAGCTGGACTGGAAGCAGAGCTTGCACGATGCTGCTGAGAAGCCAGCAAACTCACAATACTCGTTCTTCCCTTGTCAGCTGACAGCACATAACTTTTTTTTGCATTTGTTTTTGATTAAAGCTAGATAATCCATCTAAAATAATTATATCTTGTCAGAGTCATGCTCTGCTGTGCTCGCAAGCCGGTAAGGTGTCCTTTTAAAAGAAAAGAAGATGCAAAAGAGTGTGAGGACGAGGTTGCGTTCACCCATGGTGAGAAATATGGCCGGTAGGTTAAGCATTTGGCCTGCATCCTTGGCCATGTTCCATAAAGATGAAAATTTGCACATAGCGAGAGTTGTAACGAGCAGGGGTACTGGAGTGCGTCTCCTCGCTGCCCTCTCTTTAGCAAGGGTTGAGGCTTTCCCTTGCTTAACATCATCCATAAAAAGTAGATTGAAGCTTAATGGTATCCAGACCACAAAGGTGAACTTCTTCCCACTGGGATAAGAAAAAAGACACTTAGACTGTTATAAATTAGCAAGATTTATGGATTTGCCTGCTAATAACGTGAAGATGGTACAGAATCTCTGGAAAATGAAAGATTTCAAACAGTCTTAATTCATATAAAAGTGTATAGCACTGTAAATGCCTATCAGTCACTGTCAGCAAAAGCTGAATGGTTGTCCTTAAAACATTAGGCCACTGATTTTAAAAAATGGAAGTATAAACTATTATAATATAATCAATATTGAGATCTAAGCAGTAAAACGCCCCGGCCAGTCTTTTCTATATGTTCTGTATATTAAAACAAGAACTGGAATAAAGCTGTTTGCATTGTGTTATGGGTATGTATGTAAATTGTTTAGACTGAACTGAAAGATATTTCATAGCTGATATCAGCAACATCAGAGTTAAGACAGGTTGCCAACTCCAGAGCTAATGATGAAAGCCTGAGGTATGATCCTGTGCCGGTGGAATGCTGTAAATGGGAGCTTTGCTACTGCCATTAGTGGACACTTTACTCGGCCTTTTCTCTTTTATTAAATAGTTTATTTAAGTAGAGTTTGGTTCGTGGCATATTTTGAGTTTCATTTGTAGTTCTGTACATTTTCCTTGCAAAAGATGTACTCTGCTTTGTGTGATGGCTTCCTTATGGAGCTTTCTAATAAATCAAACATAACAAGACACTTCTTATTTCCTCTGGAAAAGTAGTAAATACAGGCCTCTGGAACAGCCTAATTTTAAATGTAGAAAAAGGAGACCAAAGCCCACATGTTCAAAGGTAAATCAAAGTATAATTGCATCCAGAGCAGCTCTACGGAAGGCTGAGTGTGAGCCCATCCCTACAGACAGCTCCCTGGTGACAAACTCAGAAGTGGAACCAGACAACACTGTGCAAAGGAGGTCAGTCAAGGAGATGGTTACAGATCCCCTTTCTGTTGTTTTCTATAAAGTACGACCTGAACCTTGTTACCACAGCTGGCAGTGCATGCTTGTGTGGTCACGGATGAGAGGTTTTGACCCTAGAGCAAAAAAACAAAAAAGGGTGAAAGGCAAAGAGTGTATTCACCATGCTAGTTGCAGCAGCTCAAAATAATATGCAGTTTATTGCATTGTTAGCTGGAGAACCTGTCACGTCCACAAAAAGCCGAAGCAGCCTCCCTGTGTGGGACGAACGGGCTGCTCAGAACAATAGCATGAAGCTTGTGCTTGAGAAACTGCTTTCCTCTCCTCCCCACCGCCCTTTTGTTATGACATAATCATTCATCTTGCTTTGGGTTTTCTCAACCTAGTGAGTACAGAGAGGAACCAGAATTGCAACTAACAGGGGCTAACTCCTTCCCTTCTTAGGTAACTGCAACAGTTCCTCTGATGACAAGGCGATTCCAGATTAACCAGATTTCCTTTCAAAGCCAGAGTTTGTCTGCTACAGCAACAGAGGCCGAGCCTGGCAAGTAAGTCCTTAAAACCCAAAGGCAGTCTCCTTCTACGTGCCAAAGGGCACAAAAGGAAGAGGAAAGTTTAATAAGCCATGTTGGATTTGCTCAGTCCATCTGCTGTGATGAATTTCCATGAGCATAACGAGCTCACAAAGTTAGCCATAGGTACATCAGGCCTAATTTCTTCCCATCAGTGTCACATTCCTTGAAGTAGCATTGTGAATCTACCCATTATTCACTGAGGCCATATTCTTTCTTAGATATTTTCTTCCTTTGATTCTTCTAGAGAACTGCCTATTTCTTTTCAATATCTTTTACAGAGATTAGACTGTTCCAGAAAATAGACCCAGCCTTCGTTCTGCAAAGAGGACCTTTTTGCATAGGCACTTTGCTAACAAGCCTTCCTTCTGGCTGAATCAGAGCAGAGCCATCCAAAGGAAGCAACATAAGTATTCATTCCTACTGGAAGGGGAGAAAAGGCACTACCTTGTTCCTGTTAACAGCCAGCTAATTCGGAAGCACTGCTGCCCACAAAGCACAACTTGATTTTTTTATCAATTTGGAATTCCATCATTTTCAGATTCCATGAGTCTTAAGAAGGAAATTCAAGGCATGGCGCCTCACTGCTTAGTTCTAAAGAGCAAATTTTAGATTTCTGTGTTTGATATTCCCTTTGTTCTGTGTGAGTAAGACTGTTTTAATTCTTCAGCACGTGCCGATGAGCCTGCTGAGAAGGAATAAGATCCAAGAAGCAATGAGATCCAAAGCACTGCTTTGACCTCTGTGGATGAAGTCCTTAGGCAATTCTGTATGCGGAAGCATTTTCCTCCATGTATAAATGGTTTAAACAATTAATAAAACTCTCAAAAATAATTTTTCAAACTTTATTTTCTGAGGCACATTAGTGGCCTGCTTCGTTCAAATTAGTGCATTAGTGGCAAACGTTCCTGCTTTCATGAGGAGTGCTAAAGGTCTTCACTAAGCCTGGCTGTTCTGCATGCAATTACTTTGAGGCAATTGGAAACTACTGGTTTTGTACAAATATCTACCTACTATGAAATGGCAGAGTCCTCATATTTCCTTTGTTTTTTTTACGTTGTTTGGAACAAAGAACACATGGTGGAATTAAATCAAACTAAAGGGGAAAAGGGTGGCAAGGACATGTAAAGAAGTTTTTGTTGTAGTAGCTGAAACTGGCTTTAAGGAAAATGCAGAAACTGAATGAAATGCAGATGCTAACAATTTGACAACACTATTGTATTGGTGATCCAAATGGGAAGTAAATTGGTGTTGGTATCGTGCTCAGTGTTGTGTTTTTTTGTGTACATGCAGCAGATAGGAGAAAGGTCCCTCGTGTTACTGCCTCTGTCGTTTACAGGTAGTGTAATGCGTAGAGTAACAACTGCGTACTCCTTTCAACATCTCAGAGCTGGTGCTTGTTTTCAGTCTGCAGCCTTCCAGGCTGTAGCCTTTCTAGTCTGTATTTCACCACAGAAAGGCAATGAGTATTAAAGTTTACTTTCTAATGAGACATCAGAGTTGCTCAAAGAGCTTTGCTATATCAGAGCTCAGCAGTTTGTCAAATGTGTTCCTCCTACAAAAACAAAACTGTGTGAGCATGCTGCATGGTTCCTACAAGAACCGGGAGCTGCAGAGCTTTCAGGCCTTGTGCTGCCAGCTATGGTGAGATACTGGAGAAGCTTTTTTAATTCCTTGGACAAAATAGAGTATCTAGTGGTGGGAGTGGAAGTAATGATGACCCCAGAAGGATGGAACAGCCCTAGAACAGAAGAAAGAGAGGCTTTGGTTCTGCCAGCCAATTCAACTCACTTTTTCTTTCTTCAAAGATAAAATAAACTCTTGAGACCAAAGATCTCATTTACAAGGCTGTTGTCTTAAGTCAGTCAGCACATGCGTTTCAATAACAGAACATAAAAGAAACTGGTCACAAGCAAACAACAGAAAAAACCCATGAGTATCGAATTATAAACATCCCTCATCCAACTGTGGGTGGGTATCAGCTTTATGATGAGAGTAGCCACTTGTATCCAAATGTTCATCTAACTATTTCAAGGGGTTGGATCTGGGCATCCTTCTAAATTACAGCGAAAAGAAGTTTGAAGCAGATGGGGTCAGAAAATAGGCTCAGGTGAAATGGGCCATCAGGAAGGGAAGGAAACTACTTGTTTAAATGAACTGATACTGACTAGAACCGCAGAAGATGTTGAGACTTCATTTTGAGCACAGTGTCACCCCTTTTTGTGAAGAGATCTGCTGTTTGTCTGTTCTGCTCAAGAAAATCAAGCAACGTGTGGTGCTTTGGAAACTATGTTGTAATTTCCTTTTTCAGCTGTTTTTAGAAACTGCTGGTGCATCTGCTTGGCTTACTCTGCTCTGAAAGACATTTTTAGGTTCCTGTAGCTCTGATTTTGACTATTATATGTTTAGATAGGGCTTTTGTCAAATATGTAATATTTATCTTACCCACTGAGACAAAGGATGTTTTTGTTGTTGTTTGACTTTAATGTCTTTTGTAGTTTGGTCAGTTCTCCTTCAGTAAGCTTTCAAATAAAAAACATTTACACTTCTCCTACTTGCTAGGATGGAGTAGAACATATGCATTAAATTTATCCCAAAAAGGGTTGCCAAATTTTATTTCAAATAGCATTACAGTACTTGTAGATATTTCAGATCCGTCTTACTGTAGTTACAGCTAAATTTTTATCTGCAAGGTTAACATATTCACTGTATTTTCATGTAGTTTAATTCATACTGTAGTTTAACTCATGGCTTGGGAGCAGGCAAACTGGGAAGTTGTTGTAGGGGCAATGGATGTTGAATTAATAGAGGGATTTACAATCACTTCCCCTACATACATCTACTGTGCAGTATGTGCATCCACTCACAGTGGTAAAGTTAAAGTAACTACTTCAAAGCTGGATCTTGCCATTGGATTTTTAAATGAAAATAGTACAAAAGTTCTTTGAAATACCATTCACTTCTGATATTTCAGTCTGGAGATTGGGACCCAGTAATCTGTCAGTCTCTAACAGAGTAGTCCATGTAACTCAGTAACACTTGGATTACTCTGTTTACCTTTCCCCCTGTATATATCTATTGATCTTAAACTCCTCTGACCTAGAGACAGTCTCTCGACACTGTTTATTATGTTATTAAGATGATGAAATATGGAGTAAACAGAGAAGAGGGGAGATCCCTATCTGAGAATTTCCACCCTTGAACTTTTTGTCCCATATGCATCCAACCTGAACTTTTAGGTGCCTTAATGGTCTGCAGGCTCAACCCAGGCCAGAAGGTCTGAGAGGAAAATTCTCCGACACACATCTCCATTCTATGCTTTCTTTGTGCCAGTGTGCTTAATTACAATCCCAGTCATCCTTGTTTCCATCCACACAGGAGAGAAGGGAAGGAGGAGCTCTTCAGCCAACTTTAAGGTCAGAAATCCCTTCCAGCTCAGCCTCGCTTTGGCTGATGGGAGCCAGGAATGACTGAACTGCCGTGCCATGGCCTCAGCTCAGTGCTTGGAAGTGGGCTGTGTTGTCCTGCTTCTCTCCTGGTGAATGATTCCTGCTGAGATCAGGCCTGTCATTGAGAATTCATTTATTTTTTAAATAAGTATTTTGATTTGTTCAGTGTTTTAAGTCCTGAAAACACGGTCTGGGAAGGGTTCAGTAGAGTGTTTGCTCCAAATATACTGAAAGAGCTGTTCTGTTGTCAGCCGCGGTGGGAGCAGTGGGGATCAGAACACATAGCATTCCGGGAGAACGTCATTCCGTAAGAGCAGTTTTAGTTATGCAGTGAGCAGCTCTTCAAAGCAGGGGTGTACAGGATTTATAATAATTATAATGACCACTTCCTGAAATGGGTTTATTTAGAATTCTTTGTTATAGGCCAGCACCCAGTCTTTTTTCATCTGCTTCTTTCTCTAAATGTGTAGGAAGGTGTCCTTGTGAGCTCACACATCCTTCATGACACTCAGCTGCCAGTTGGCACCTGTACCTTGTCCTCATCATGGAGATATTTTAGCAGAAGTGTGTTTTAATCCCAGGTTTATTGACAGAAATGATGGAGGGGTGGGTAGATAGATAAAATGATAATTCTTCAGCTTTACCAGAAAAAAATTCTTTTGTCCTTTCAATTCAGATATCAGATACTTCATGTGGCTATGCTGACTCCAATCCTGTCATTTTGCCGTATCTGCTGTCAATAACTCCATTACCAGATAGTCCATCTGAAGAAAAAGAAAGGATTCTGACATTCATCATATTATTATTACTATTTTATGACAAGTGGCAATACACAGAGATGAAGGTGCAATTTCCAGATCGGAGTCTCCGGTAGGTTCATGTGAACTATGTGCCTTTAAGAACCATTCTCTCTCCTCATAATTACTTATTGTACGAAATGGCAGTTGGCAGCAATCAGGTTAAGTATTTAAATGTTTTCCATTTAACTGAAGGGATTACATTCACATTTCCAATTTAAAATGTGGTACCATCTTAACTACGAAACCTCCTACTGTGCTGTAAAGTATGTTTTAGAATATTGGTACTAAATTTGCATGAAAATCCTTGATTTCATGAACACAAAATAAAACATACTATTGCATTTTTCTCACCCCTTATACACAGGTATGTTCTCCAGCAGGAACCAAATGGTTTATTGTTTTCATTGCTGCCTTCCCTTTGCTCTCCATCTTCATCCCTCTCCCAGTGATGGATTTTAAGTGCTGAATGTGGAGAAAATCATCATAATGAAAGAACTGACAAAATCTGGTCAAGAGCAGTGATCCTTCTTGGTAAGGAGACATGTCTAAACACAGTTCACATCTTTTGTCTACACTTGCCTACCTTTCTTATTTTCCTTCCTTCTTTTGTTTCTTTATTTTTTTTTTCTCCTCCAATTCTTAGCAGCTCAGCTATTTCCAAAACTGAAGCTCAGGGAAAAGGAATTCTGGTGACCTCTTCTTTGCAGTAGGACTAAAAATGGACAGGGAGAAAGTCTATTCATTCGTGATTGCTTTCCATGCTGCTTAACAACAAGCTGTGTGTGTGCCTGACGCCTGCCAAGCAGCCTGAGTGCGACTGGTGTGCTCTCATCAACAGGGCTCGCCCTACAGCTGTAGCTCATCTCTATTTTTAGGCAACAGTGTCTCACCTTTTCTCTCCTCTGCTGAGCAGACATTCATTGTGTTGTTTTCTGGGCCTTTTTCTGCGTGGTTCAACCATCCATCTGGTTAGGATGCTGAAGCCCCATGGTGCTGATAGCCCCAGCAGGGCGGCACTATGAGCCGATGTGAGGGGATCTTGGGCACAGAATCACAGAACCATAGAATGGCTTGGGTTGAAAGGGACCTCAAAGATCATCTAGTTCCAATGCCCCTGTTTTGGGCCGGGTTGCCAACCACCTGATCAGACTGCCCAGGAACCCATCAAGCCTGGCCTTGAATGCCTCCAGTGATGGGGCATCCACAATTTCTCTGAGCAGCCTGCTCATGTGTCTCACCACCCTCTGAGTGCAGAATTTCTTTCTAACAGCTAACCTAAACCTTCCCTCTTTCAGTTTAAATCCATTCCCCCTTGTGCTATCACTATCATCTGTCTAAGTTTATAAACTCCCTTCAAGTACTGGAAGACTGCGATGAGATATCCCTGGGGCCCCAGGACTGGACTGAGTACTGCAGATGGGGCCTCACAAGAGCAGAGTAGAGGGACACAGTCACCTCCCTCTCCCTGCTGGCCACCCTTCCACTGATGCAGCCCAGGGTACCATTTGCCTTCCAGGCTGCAAGTACATACATCTGGTTCATGTCCAGACTTTCGTCCACCAGAACCCTGCATCCCTGGGTGTCCCCAAAGCTCACACTCAGCAGCAGTGGGAGTGCTTTCACTTCACTTGTGAGGAGCCATAAAAATGGGATTTGTTATGACAATTACATAAATATTACGTAGTCATTACAAAAGAGGGATTCGTTGTAATCAGTTAATTCTCATCCTCTCAGTGCTGATCACATAACTATATTTTTGTTCTGGAATATCATTCCGTCCCTTATATTTGTTCATTCTCTACATTGACTAAAATACTACAGTAGATTGTGGTGAAATGGCTCCTGTTTCCCCACGCTGTGCCTTTCATACTGCTGGGGAGGCGGATTTCATATTCTGTGGAAGATTTCTTAAAGTATCATTCCCAGCTGAAAGGAAAAAAAAGCTCATCATGGAGTGAAACACAAAGCAGGTCATTGATGGGTTTGCATTACATAACATTGTTGAATAATATAAAAAAAATCATTTCCACATTTCATATCCATTTTTTAACAAAGTGGTTTTGAAAAGAAACTAGAAATATTAAAAATGTGGAAATACCACAGAAACATTGAAATAGGTAGTAATGAGATGAAAATCATTTTGTTTTATCACCCCAATATACCAGAACAGTAAAGCACGGAGAACTTCAAATTTTGATGACTATTGGCTTTCCCAATGGAAACTACTGAGTAGAACTAACAAGTTGTTTATATAAAAGCAGGGGGGGGAATAAAAAAAACTCAGAACTTATCTTAATTTATCCAAAAGGAAAAGCAGCTAAAAGATTTGAAAGCTCCTCCAGAGTCGTGTTACTCATTGTCTGAGACAGCCTTCACATAACAGTTGCCACCTTTAGAGTTTCACGATGAGGGTTTTGTTCCTGGAAAAGGAACTGGGAGCATGGTTTGTGTTTTGTGCTTGGTGTATACGCTTTTAGGTCATTCCCCATTCGCACCACAAATGTAACACAGCCCAGTTGTATCTACTGAGACTTCTGGTTGAAAGCAGTACTTTCCACATCACAGCCTTCAGATGAATCTTTACAGCCACCACTTTATTGAGCAGCTTTATATTTCTCCTCCAAACACAGTTATCTCCACCGATCCATATCATATCGAACAATCTGAAAATAATGTTATTAATGGGCAGGTGTTCACCCACAGAATCACATTTTATTTTAGGCAATAATTATAAATTGAACATGTTGCCTGGATCTCACTTGCCTTTTACAGAAGGATATAGGGACTATGGATAATTTATAAACAAATAGTATTATATTATTGATCACTGATCTCCATGGTTACTGGGCTCCTCTGGTTTCATCGTGGCCTCTTTGTAATTAAGCATTGTTGCACATACGCTGTGCTGTGAGGTAGAATAGGCTGGAAACACACAAGTCATTATAACGGGCAAAGAGGGAGATTTCCCTTGTTTTGCACCATGGCACAACTGGCAAAGCCCTTTTGTATGTATGTGTGGAACTGGCTGCCTGTGAGTCAGAGCATGTGGGAGCAGGTTGGGGTCATTGGGTGAGATCTTCATCTGGGGCCATAGCATCAGTGCAGGATTTGGGCACTCACTGCCTGCTGTCATAACAGCACCCAAGGCACGGCTCGAGAGTCACTCTGTTCCAATGGGATTAAAAGCAGTGATGAGTACTCAGGTTTGTGCCGTTCATTCTTTAAATCCATATTTTTTATTCCTTGTTGACCCAAACAATCAGTGGAAGTATCCTTTCTTAAAAAGCATTGCAAAAATATGTACATATGAAAAATTCATAGAAAAAAAAAAATCAACCTTTCCCTCCATCTCTGTTCTTCATTGAGAGTAGTCTCAAATAGTTCTTGGAGCAACAGACTGTTCAAGTTGAAAACAAACTTTGGTGAGGCTTACCTTTTTGACAAACATGTTTTGAATACTCTTCTGTGTCACCTCTGAGCTGACCCGAGGCAGGTTTGTCCTCTCTAGATGCCTCAGCTCTGATACTGAAATACTTTAAAATGCAAAAAGGAAACAACAGAGGAAGCATTTGCATCTTGAAATAACTTTTTAAAAGCCCGTCTTTCAGTCTCCATGCACCGATTATTCATTTCCTTCTCCCTATCAGACAAATTTCAGTTTCCCCATTTCTGGGTTTGATTTCCCCCAGCTCCATCTCTGCAGAGCACCCCTCCTGCTGTTCCCCAGGCTGTGGATATCTGTGTTCCCGTCTGATGCAGAGGCTCTGAGGGATGTGGTCATCTTTACTGCAGCAGCCACCATGGGGCTCACTCACTGCTCCTTCTCCTTTCATCTTCATGGATACCTAATCTGTAACACACTGCTTATCATCCTCATCAATATCTTCATATTCTGCAGACTCTCTCTTCTCTTTCTAGATTTTAAAGTCCTTATTTGGCCAAGGAATCCTTCCCAAATAAAGCATATTGATAATATTTACTTGCTCTACAATAGGACCAGTTTCAAATATGCAGCTTTTGGCATCTAACATATTTCCAGGGCTCCCAGGGGAATGGGCACTCGTAACGAGTAGCAGATATTAAAAACCAAAATGGGTCTTACCAAGTTTTTTTCAGGACACTTTTCCACGCAATCCTTTTCCTAAACAAAAGGGTTTCAATACACAAAAAACATAACACTATTACGCCAAGATGCTTAGGTGCTGTTATAGTCACAGAGGGACCACAGCCAACAAAGAAATCTACTTTTAAAACACCAAGACGAGTCTATAGAAAGCAAAACATTCCGAGTATGGATTTATGGATGCTTTTGCCTAGATTAAATCCCAGCGGATGAGATCAGGAGTCAGTCCAGAGCTGTATTTAGAAGCCACTTTCATAAAAACCAATGAAGCAACGATATAATTCTATCCATGTTTCTGCTCAAGAGCCTCAACCCGACATGCAAACATCTAATTTCCCTAAATTTTACCATCTCCAAAAAACCCCCACAAAATTGCAAAAAGAAGCGAGCCCAAACAGGCCCATCACTAAGGACTGAAAATAGGGATTTGCAAACAGTGGAATCTGTGGAAAGTTACCATGGGCACTATGTATTAAAAATGGTAAAAAAAAAAAAAAAAGAAAAGAAAAAAAAAAGAAAAAAAAAAAAGACTTGAGGAATCAGAGAGATAGTTTGGTCTTTACCACTTTCTAAATAAGAATAATAAATGGCAAAATATGCAAGGCTGGATTGTATTAGAGAATTCTCGTAAATTATATACTACAGAGTTGGACATTAAGCTGTTAATACAAGAACGCTTTGGAGCATGGGTTTCCAATTTCTACTGTATGAATTTTTGTCAACACAGCTTCCTGTGGTCAGATGACTTATTCGGTCAGTGCTGGTCTTTTCTCCCCCCAAAATACTGAACTGTCAGGCAGAAACTCACACGCTGGTGTTCTGCTGAAAGGCTGCACTAGAGAGCATTTGAGTGTTTTGCTTCTGAGCATACCTTTGTGATTTCTTACCTTATTTATCCTTGTGATCGCCTCACATTTTGTCACCAAAGATGTAGCCATGTAAGCCTTTAATTAAACACGTCAGCAGTCATGGAACAATTAAAGTAAGTTTTCATCAGAGACACTTGGTCTGCAGGGATGAGGAGTGGCACAGTAAGTGTGCTGTGTGCCAGCGCTTTATTTACAGAGGCCACGCTGAAAAAAAACAAGACCAAATCAATAGCGGTTTGCCTAAAGAAGGAGCTTTAATGCCTCATGGATTGAGACACTAAAGTCTTCTTCTTGCCTATTACTCTTAATACACAGCCACTGTCATGGGGCTTAATCAGAATTCATGGAGCCGCTAAACCAGGGGAAGATTATTGATCTTATTAAAGATGTAAGAGCACTGGTCTGAGAAGACAGGGCCTCCAGAGAAGGGCTCTGCCTCATTCTGCCTGCCTGGGGCTTCAGCACTGCCAGGACCCAGAGGCATTTTTCTTCTGTAGATAAGAATCTCAGAAGCCTGGGCACAACTGCCCCACACTGAGCATCTAAATCTCCTCACCTGTAGTTATGAACATGCCTTCCTGACCTTCACCAACAGTATTTTCATTAACTTTGAGGACTAGGTTCCTTCTGCTGTTAATCCTATGCGATGCCCCTGAAAACAAAAGAGCAGCATAGATGTACCTGGATGGGAATTCAAAAATTGCAGATTACAAAAATGTTACTGATGGCCTAATGTGATTACTGCTTCAATCACACTGCTAGCACACAGAGAAATAACCCAGGTGTACCTCTGTGTCCTAGCTGTGTGGCTTCTGTTGTTGATGTTTCTTTTAATTTCCTGTACAAGCTCTGTTTAGTGTGCAAATTGCTTGCTATATTCATAGAAAATATTGAGTGATAGCAGTGGAACAGTGCTAATGAGTTTTAGATCAGTTGCCAAACTGAAAAAATTAAACTAAAATTCGTTTAGACTGACCCACAAAAAATGTTTTCCATTTTTCTCGATGTAAACAAAATGTGAGAAAGCTGTTCAGGGAACTGTTGAGTTCCTGAACTACTGATTGATCACCTGAGGCAAGGACTGAGTCAGCCACGGGAGCACAGGTGAAGGCAATTCATCTGTATGACTCTTAGACCCCATTTAAGAGCTGACTGCCACAGGGGAAGATTTTCTTTCAGGAGATCTCTCCCTTTGGAGTTTTTTTTACTGTAAGCCTAGGATATGGGTAAGCATTTCATTTTTTATTGTCTCTTTTCACCATGATAATCTTTCTAACTATAAAGCCTGTAAGATACCATTTTAGCCATGCTACTCTGAATTGTACATTTGTTAATTGTACAGCTGCAATTTGAGTATATTTTTCCATTGGCTGGGAAGTTAGATGTCTTATTTATGGGCTTGGCTCCCAGAAACCTGGAGTCATGGGTTGCTGCTGCTGAGCAGCTGCATAGTCATCATTTAGTGAGGTACAAAAATCTGGGGTGAATTCCTCTCCAGCCCGTGGAAGAACTGGAGGAGTTTTGGACAGCTTCCCCAGTCTCGGTGGGCAGGAGGGAGACAGTGTGTCCAGTAGTTTCTATACAAAGCAATAAACATTGGCTCCAACCCCTTGCCTGTGCTGATCTCCTTGTGGTTTCCTCAGACTCCTCCCAGCCTTCCTCCACAAGGTTCTGGGCAGTGACTGATGGCACACCAGTACCATGGCTGGGGAGCCCATCCAGGACAAACATGGCGATTAGAAGGTTAATTTAGATATTAAATTAAAAATCTTAATTCCTGCAGTTCCACAAAGAGTGCAGTCTTGAATACACATCTCTCATGTTCTACATCAATCAATCAATTGCCAAGCCTTTCCTTTTCCTCCAGCCTTTCCTTTTCTTCCAGCTTTATCTATCTGAGGGAAAAGGTCAGAAGAAACACGGGCAGATCTGCTCCAGATTAAACCCAGTTAACTAAACCCGGTTGTTCTGATAATTACTGCAGTCATCTGAAGCATTCACCCAGATTCGAGCTGAATGTCACAGCAATGTTCTTGCAGCACACCTGTGCAGGCAGGATCTTCAGGCTAAGCTGGAATTAGTTTTATCTTTCCACAGCAGGTGAAAATTAAATCTTAAAACCAGAAAGGAGTAACACGAGTTTCTTGGGTAGCAACCACTCTTTGGATAATGGGTGACATGCATGATGTCAGAGCTGCTGCTAGATGGGGGAAAGACATTTTGGGTTCATTCCCATTGCTGAGTGCTAGGTGTGAGGAAGGGTCTGTGGGCTCTTTGCACAAAGGGTCCCTTTTGCTGCATGGCACTCCATCATGCTCCTTCCTTGCATGGACCTAACTGCTGCTGCCAGTGATGTTTGTCTTAGAAGCCATGGTTTAGCAGAGCTGTTCAGTCCCACTGTGCCATTCAGGTAGTTGCGCAGTTCATCTACCGCTTGTATGCTTTGTACAAACCTAGATAGGTTTTCTGAAAATTCTGTTATGTGATCACTGCATTCTCTCTGAAGGCATGTGAATTTGTAACGGTGTACTTTTATAATAAGTGCTTTACTTCTACAGATTTAGGTTTTCTTGTTCTGCTGAATCCTTTAATTAAAGCGCACCTAGGAAAGCTGGGATGTCAGCAGATGATGTTTGTTGGAAGTGCTGCTGTGTGCTCACGAGAATGCTGCAGAACTCGAGAGACAACGGTGCGTTTCAGACAAGCCTAAATGTCTTCTAACTACTTGCTCTGTACTTTAATTTATGCTTCTTTCTGAACATGTCAAATTTTAGTTTATACGTAGGCTCATCCCTGTGCTTTTGTACCAAGTGTGCAAGCCACTGAGGCAAATGATGCACTCACTACAAGCTATAATTTAAAGGCAGGTGGGAAGTGCTTGAAATGCGTGTATCTTTGTAAGTTATTCCTAAAATGCTATTATTACCTGCAGTCTCTTTAGTTTCTGAACTAAATGTCCTTTCCTCCTCCCTAAGCCTTTTATCTGCTTTGAGAAAAAAAAAAAAAAAAAAGAATGGAGAGAGGATTTGTTTCAGATCTGGATTTTTGGGAAGCTTTAGCAGCCATTCATCTGCAGATGACCATTTGCAGTGAGTTGTGGCTATACTTTGCTTTCAAGAATCAAAGCTGGGTAATGCAGAAGAGACACCAGCAAAAACCAAGCTACTGATTTTCCATTTTTTCTTAACTGCAGGAATATCCATGTTTTCTGTTTAGCCTGGTGCTGAGATCAAAGGATCCAAATGGTTGTGCGAGTGCGCTGCAGCTTCTGGATAAATTACTGAAAATGTTATTGTAAAAGTTAAACTGATGTGACCCTTGTTTTCATCAATCTTATATTTAATCTTTATATAGTGGCTTGTGTAGAAGGTTCTTGTACCGCTATCCTTGATACAAAGATAGCACCAATTAAAATTCTACACTTGCATATAATAAAGTGTGATATTTTTAGTGTTGTTGAGCATTAGTGAACCTGTATATATGCAAAATGGCTATAAAACATTGAAATTTAAATTTAATAAACATAGATAGGAAATTGTAAATGAGAATTCTCATTTGGGAAGTTAACCACTTGAAAGAGGAATAGCTGTTTTACCTGGTAACTTGCATGGATGGAATATTCCAGCTTTTGGAAACACAGTGTAGATAAATTGAGCTCCTACATCTTTTCTACTCCCATGTGCCTAATCACTGGCGCTGCAAAAATTAAGCTGCAAGAATTTTGATTTATACACATGCAAGAATAATAAAGCAGATCTACAAATGATGTTTAAATACCCACTATGGGCTATCTATCAGATTGATATCAAGGAATAGGAGAAAAGCCTGGGAGCTGGGAAAACAGCAACAGCAGGAGTAGACTTCTACATGCATAAAATACGGGAATAAGAATTGTTGGGTTTTTTTAAGTACTTGTAGTATCTGTTAATGTATACCATGGAGTAACATCTTTGAAATCTGCCATCAACTTCACACCTCTGCCATCATCTTATCTGTGTTACCAGTTCTTGTTTTTCAAGAGAGGATCTTAGCAACAAATCTGTGTTCTTTTTTCCTTTCAACCACTCTCCCACTTTTCTTGACGGTTCTTGACAGTTCTTACCATGTTTTCATTTCACTCCTCCTCTGTATCAGTAACAGAATATTTTTCTATTTGCCATTTTCCCTTGTTCTTCACTTCCCTCTGTGGTGATCCCAGCATACATAGAAAGATGTCTGTTCCACCCATGTTTTTGAAATACACTTAATTTCATTTTTGCTTTGCGATTTTTTTTTTCTTCCCCTTGAACGTAACTTCTCAAATAGAATAATGCACTGCCTGCAGCAATCACCTCAGATGGCTTCTTGCCAACTTCACCTTTTCTCAAGTCATCTTCAGTTTCTACTATGTGTGCTCCACGCGGCCGTTCTGAGGTCACTATTAATGATGTGAACGAATCTCAGGACTTCTTGCCTGCAGCATTATTGATCCTACTGTAACTCTGAAATCTTGTCCTGTTTTAACGGAATCTTTTCTTGTTTTCTTTTCCAAATCATTGCAACTTCTTTAATCTTTCCTTCAGCAATGGATCTCCAGCCAAGATTTCTCTTTCAAAAAAATCTCACCAGGCTCTATTTTACCTCCATTCACTGATTTGTGCGTTTTCTCAGGTGATTTCTTCTGATTACATTAACTCAACTGTCACCTCTACAATACAAATCCTTGCTTTTCATTACACACACCTGGTTCCCCTTGAGACTGAAATGTTGAAGTCAAGATAACCTTCCTGAATTCTTGCTATGATTTTATCAGCCTATTTTTGTATCCTTTCCTGGCATTCCTCTCTCCTGTGACTCTGAATACAAATGGGAGCCATACAAATTAGGGCCCTCCGTTGGGCACCTGTTTGTAATCTTATCTTGTATTTCACTATGCGGTTCTTTGTTCTGAGCTGGCTATGCCATTTTCAGTTGCCCATGCATCCTCTCAGAAAGTGCTGCCATTCCCTTTTTTCACGTTTTCTTCTTGCAAACTATACTCAAAACACACCGTAAAAAAAAAAATAATAAAAAAAAAAACCAACAAAAAAACTTCTCAGCTTTCCTACAAAGTTATCTCAAATCCTACCGCTTTCGTGAAGCGTTCAGGAAAACAAGAATTGATATTGTCCTGGGGCAATTTCAGTGGGGTATGTATTCTTTAACTTGTAGCTTTCTAAATATGTTTTGTGATACATTTTTGCCTATAGAAATCTAGTCTATACTGAATATATACTCAACTTCATTCTTGCTTCCTTCTTTTTTTACTTCAGGTTCTCTTATAAATATTATAACCTCCTTTGCTTTAAGAATTGTGCTTTTTGGGTGTGTAGAACCATCAGAAAACCCTATAATACAACATAATAATTTTTTTTAGCTGTACTCACAAGACATCATGAGATTTCCCCAAACACCTTATCTTCTCAGACACCTGTAGCAGCATACACAAGAGTCAGCACTAAATGATGTAGTGGTAAAAAGTGAATTAAATTAAAACGTGATAATTTGAGGCATTAACACAGTGTGGCGTGCCAGCTCATCTCATTGCATTGAAATAATATGAAAATGTAGTGAGAAAAGAAAATGTGTGCAGTATTGCACAGTTTGGTCCAGAGAATCAGGGTGAACACCTGATCGGATTGACAAGATACTGAGACAGGCAGATTCACACTGCTGCCAGCTAGAGCTCTGTGTATCACGAGAGTAAAAGGATATGGAGGGGCACTTAAGTTCTGTGTGTGTGTTACGGTGCCAGACATAGTAGTTTCATGATTAATCACTTGGTCACCCAGCTGCTATGACAGTAAACAGGAAAAAGAGTTCAATTCCAGAAGGCTGGGGAATATTTTAAATTCAGTTTCTTAAAGGTGTGACAATCCCAGCCAGGTCGTGCCAGAATCAGCCTGTTCTCATTTTGTGTAAAACCAGTAACACAAGCCCACTGAATTGCATAATTTATAAATCACTTCAAGAGAGTTTGGTGTGAAAGGTGATATGAAAGTGGAGGTTGTTAGCCACCGCTGCAGCTGGCTGAGTGTCTTGTTTATTCTCTAGCCATATTCTGCGTCAGGAGCCTGTACCACAACTATTTAGCCATAATGCTTTATAATTGTATAAACAGAATATATAATAGATCTGTATGATATATAATTAATTTTGCCCTTAAGGAAAGCTTTTGGAAGTCAAACCATGAGCTCTTTGAGAATTGCCTCTTTATGCTCTCGCTGACAAGGCATATATCTCTGCTGGCAGAGCTCAGGGAACCTTCCAGAAAACAATTTCATTAGGCATGACCAGGTGTTTTTTTGCAGGAGTGAGTGCTTGCAGACACAACTCTGGCACTGAGGTGGCTGCAGCTGTGGCTGTGCCTGCCTTCGTGCAGCCAGCACTGAGAAGTGGGGCTTTTGTGCAGTGGTCAGTTTTAAAAAAAAAAAAAAGCTAACCTGTGGTTGTCATAGAGGTGCTACTTATTTAGGCTTGTGTTTTGTTGTCCTTATTTTTTATTAGATTATTTTTCTGTGTGTGCGTGTGTATGTAGTAAATTCCAGGTTTAACTCCATTATTGCTATTGCAAATACTACCTCAGAAGCCCCAATTTTTTTTTCCCTGGATTATAATGCATAAGAACAACCCAGTATAGTTGGAAAAATCACTGCTCTGATAGACTTGCTTATCTTTGCCACTGGAAAAAAAAATAAAAAATAAAAAAAAGACATGAAAGACTTCAGGAACTTCAGGAGTCCTGTTGGATCAGACCTGATCCAACTTTTAAGTTTTCTTAAAGTGACACAGCAGGCAGCATCCCATCTCTAAGACGTGCTCAAGCAGAGGAGCAAAGTACCACGTCACCCAGATGTGGGGACCAGGGCTGTGTGAAGACAAGGCTGCAGCTGGCAGCAGTATTCTAATAGAACTGGGCTAGTCTGCTGAGAGATTTCATCAATCCTTGTGTTCAGCCAAAGCTTCTCATTGCGAGATGCTGATCAGAGCCAGCCCAAGGTGGGGAACTCCTGTCTGCCTGGTACTCTGCCGACATTTGATCAGAGACAGCTTCATGTCGCACTCCATAGGAATGATAATCACACCCTTCCTGAGGCCTGACATGCCATGGGCAGTGTTATCTTTGCAAGGCTTTCTAGATCCTTCTCACTGATAAAGTTTCTGTACCTGAGAAGTATTTGGCAGAGCTGTCCTCATGCACACAAACAGAGGAGTTGACTCTTAACCTCAGACGCTTGGGATGGGAGTAGTCTGTGTCAGTTTGCATGCCCTCCAAAGCAACTCAACAGGTCATTTACGTTCCCCTTTCCCTGGGGAGCTTTGAGGTGAATTTATTAATTGGGTTCCAAATCTTTTGAGGTAGCTATTTTTGAGGTAACAAGATTTTTCTTCTTTCGTTGCTTTCCCACCCAAATCCGTGTCTGAATTTAGAGCTGCCTTCCGTTCCTTTGGGAGCTAGGAGTTACAGAATAAATCTTTTTCCTTCTCCCTTCCAAAATTGAGAGATAGCTTCTGTCGTCTGATGTAAACAACTTCATTTCTTACTCCCTTTCCCTGCACTTCATATGATGAATTATCACTTACCGCTCTTCACACAGATACATTTGTTGTTCACCACTACCTCTCACATACCAGAGACATTTCATTTGCTGGAAGAGCCAAAGCTGTAACTCAGTAGTGTAAGAGGAGGTCTTCCCCTTGAGATGTTTCATGCTGGGCTTGCAATCACTGAACAATTACATCAGACATTTCAGTTTCTGCATGATGACAGGGATTTCAACTGCTGATCTGAATGTAGTGGTTACATTCCCACCTGTGTCACAGTGCTTACACTGTATTTCAAGTATCAGGGACCTTATGTGTGCCTACGTGGCTGGCCAGCCCAAGTTTCCACATGACAATCCTGGAAAGAACTTGTGAAAGTAATATGTGGGCTTTTTGTCATTTAAAGATATGAAGAATCTGAAGGAAATATCCAGATGCACATCACTGGGACAGTCCTGATTTCTCAAAGGAAAAAGCCCTCTTTCCGGGCAAATAACACATATAAATAGGTTTACCAATTAATGCTTTTATTTCCAAGAACTCATAAAATCTCAGATTACTCTTGAGAGTAATAAATACTTCAATAATGCTGTTCTTGATTACAGGCTGAGTGTAACAGCTCTGATTGGTAGTGATGTCATAATTATGTTTGATTACAGGCATGTTCCTATTGTACTGATGCAGAGGGGTTATTTGTTTCCTTCTATCAGTGTCCTGGATTCCACTGGAGACCAAGGGCATGCTTTGGCAGCACGCACGGCTTACAAAGCTACTCTCCTCAGAGCCTTGTCACTAAGGCACAGCTATTAATAGCTGGGCCAGCAAAACTTTACAGAACTGTGATTAAAGCTCCATGTAATTACATCAGTGGAGGCCACTTTCTAAAGGAATCCTGAATTTGAGCAACTCTTGAGGGCTCTGTCTTGCATGTAAAGTTTTACTTCACTCACAGTACGAGAGCTAAAGTTACTCGTATCTTATTACCATTACAACAAGAATCAGCATGACAAGTTAGAAATAAAGAAAAACTATATCCATAATATTGTCCCCACTTCCTACTACTACAGAGCTGAAAAAAGGAAAAGCTCTGTTAAGCCAATTAGCCCTCTCTCTGTCAACGAGCAACATCAACAGAAAAATCATGCCTTGCAATTTATTCTCTGGTGTTTTGTTTATTTGGTATTAAATGACTCATGGAATATGGTTTCCACCTCTCCCCTAGGGAGATTATCCCAGCTGCTGAAACTTACTAGCGGTTCCCTTTCTTTTGTCTCACTTTTAATGATCCCTAAGTTTTTCATTCTATTTTAGGTTGGGATGTAAAAGCTACAGGGGAAACTCATCTCCCCAAGCCTACTTTTATAAGCAGTTAAGGCTGTGACAGAAATTCATAAACCTAAGGAAACGTGCAGTCAAAAAAGAAGCACGTTGTTTGTTTCACTGAACGATGCCATCTCTGTGGCACATGTATGTTTCCTTGTTCTTACAGGTTGTTCTGGAGAGTTATGTAAATGTGCATTTATTGTAAATTAGCATTTGGCTAATTGTTAAAGCTTGTTCTGTAGCTTTTATGTCACACCAACAACCCACATTTGCAATTAAGTATTTGCTCCACAGGCAAACACGTTGCTTTCCTAGAATTATTATTTACAGCATGTTGTCTCAGTGCTGTGACTCTGTTCTGACCCCATAACCTGCTGTATGCACAGAGTATCTCAAAATGGAACGTATTTATTAAGGGTATGTAGCCTTAGCAAAGCAAACTCTATTTAAAAAAAAAAAAAGGTTGTGATACGTTTTATTCTTACTCTTCTTACCAGAATGCAGTATTTACTTGACAAGAGAATATTTTCCTGCTTTGAAGATGTAGTGACAGCATCTTCATTTCCCAGCTGTGGTTTTGCAGTACACCGTGTCATTTCATAGCATTCCAGCTGGCTGTGAAGGAATGGTAAGGGGCTTTCCAAAGAAAATTCTGTGCTTCTTGTTGTAAGATGGTGGTGAACAAGGCTTTGTTGGTGAGAAAATGAAAGGAGGATAGACAGGTAGAAGAAATCCAGAGGGCAGAGCTGCAGGCCAGAGGCAGCCCAGCTTCTCACGGTGTACAGTCTGACATTCTTGACTTGAGCATTATGTGTACCAATGGACAGAAAGAAAGCCTTAAAAATAAATCAGGAAGAAGGATTGGTGATTTTAGCTGTGAGTTGAATGTCAGCCTTTGTGTTAAACTAAATGCTCAAGGAATACATAATTCAGAATTCCCCAGTGGTTGTCCTGTTTTCCTGTAGATGAGAAGAGGATGCAGCCAGCAGGTATGATTCCAGATGAGATAAAATGTTGTTGTAACAAAAATAATGGTTAATGAGCACATTCTCGTTTAAGTGAGTTATCCACTACCACAAAGAAAAAAAAAATGCTTCTGGCAGCCAGGAAGGAAAAGCATTACCCAAAATGGTTTTCGATATTCTTAAGGAAAAATCGTATGGTTCTTATTTGATAGTTTCTCTGTTTCTTCATTATGCAATCCTTACTCACAGCAAAACTCTAATGTGCTGAATGAAACACAGTAACAAATAGCATTTGACTAAACAGACGGCACCACAATACCTGTTTGTTGAAATCTGACATGAAACTTAATTCTAAAATATTCTAATTTGTGAGTATGCGTAAGTACTAATTTGACTCAGTATAAATACTCCGTAAGTATTTAGGATAGACATGAATCAAGACTATAAGGAGAGGAAAACTACCACTTGTCCGAGTGTTTGGCTCTAGATGGGACAATGAGCAATACAGCATGAGATTCTGCTGCTCATCTTATGGCTCCATACAGCACCAACTGCCTGGCCCTCCTACCCCTTTCCAAAACATTTTCTGCTTCTTTTTTCTTCTTCTTCTTCTTCTTCTTTTAGAGGAATCTTTTTAAGGCAAAACAAGCCAAAAGACAAACCAACACCCACAGCCTGATAGACTTTTTCTAGGAAAACTCCCAACTCCTGGTCTGGCAGCACCAGAGGCTTCGTCCCCTTCCTGCCTAAGGAGCCTCAAGTGCAACTTTTGGAGACAAAGTTTCATCATTGAAGGGCTGCACCTTGGCTTGTTCGAGTACTCTGCCACAGCTGATTTTACATCCAGACTGCCACTTGGATATAAACACTTCATCTTATTATTTTTCCCATTCCAAATGCAATTATCCCAAATGTAAGCTCACTAGAAATAAGTCATTGGTTGTAGGTTGTAATATAAAATAAGGTTGTAGTGAATGGATCAGAAGATATGCAAAAACAAATGCACAATTTTTTGTTGCTATTTTGTGTTAGACATTGCCTGAAAACCTCAGAGGCAGTCAGGAAAGACTTGTTTCTAAGTCGAGTGGGCAATGGCAACAAAGAAAACGTAGATAGAGGAAGATAAAAGAGATATAAAAGCACTGAAGCTATCAGGCTGATACACTTAGAGCAGAGTATTGATGTTCTCAGACCCACGTAAGTGCCTCAAAACAAAAGATACATCCAGACTTGAAGAGTTTTTCCTCTTTAAAAACTTCAGGTAAGAGCAAACTAACAAGGATTAGGAATGCACAGTGCCTAATGACTGCCCAAACCTCTTTGGTTTCCATGGCTCATGGCACTTCAGTAAGTCTATTTCTGCCCCAGAGAGATGAACCCATTAATTGATAACAGTAGGATACACTTGTGCAGCTCTGCTCCATGCTTGCCTGCAGCTGCCCTGATCTTTGAGTTTGTTCTCTTGTTTCCATGCTCTTGCTTTAATGTATAATTTCCACTGCATTCAGGATGCCTCTCCCAACCATGCTAAGAATGCCGGTGACTCCCAAAAGGCTTTAAATTTCTGAACTTCCCATTACTTCCAACGTGAACTCCCTAAGTGCATGGAGATGTGAAGCAAGAAACACTTATGTAGCTTTTGAAAAGCTGTCCCAAGGTATTTAAGGCAGATGTGGATTTTTGAAAAATACATAGACTCCAATAGGAGCTCAGTTTTTGCTCCACTCTCCCTGTCATACCTTCCCCTGATTGTTACAAAGCAATGGTTTTCCCTGAGGGAAGTACTCTGAAACCTATATCAAACGCTTAATGGAAAATATCAGCACTTGGCACCTCACTTAAAAATAAGGAAGAACATATCCTTCATCTTCTTTGGCCTAGATGTGACAAACATTTCCTGGGAGAAAGGTGCGATGCTGTTTTACTATGTATGCTAATTCCAGCTAAGGTGGTGACAAAAAGGAAAATAACTTGTGGGGGGCAATGTCTACTCTGTGTAGCTGTTGGTGGGTTTGGCAAATTTGGCTGGGAGTGCCCCCAGCAGACCAGCCTTTGAAGGCTGTGTTCACTTGGACTGTAAGGTCACAGTGTAGATCTTGGTGTCTGGAAAGGAAGAAATACTGATATTTTACAGTGCTCTGTCCAATCATTGTGGGAAGGAGTAATTTTTGTTCTTGTTCATGTGAGTTTTTCTTTTGTCATAGATTTAGTTTGTCTTTATGCATCAGTTCTTCCTGTTCTTCTGTGTTCTATTTGTTTTGATGAGGAAGGACGTAATGGAATTATGATGAGGGGCCTGGAGCATCTCCCTTATGAGGAAAGCCTGAGAGACTTGAGACTATTCAGCCCGTAGAAGCCTGAGAGGGGATCTTATCAATGCTTATAAATATCTAAAGGGCACGTATCAAATGGATGGAGCCAGGCACTTTCAATGGTGCCAAGTGACGGGACAGTGGGCACAAACTGGAACACAGGAAGTTCCATCTGATCATGAGAAGAACTTCTTTGAGGGTGACAGAGCACTGAAACAGGCTGCCCAGAGAGGCTGTGGGGTCTGCTTCTCTGGAGATACTCAAAACCAACCTGCACACTTTCCTTTGCTACCTTCTCTAGGGAACGTGCTTCAGCAGGACAGTCTCCAGAGGTCCCTTCCAACCTTAAAGATTCTGTAATTCTGTGATTTGCAGGAGTTGTGGAATAGTGTCTAAATACCATATAAATTTTAAAGTCTTTCGCTAGTTCCTCTTTGCCTTAATCTGATGTAACTGAGCACTGTTAATAACTGCAGTGTATTAATCATTGCCCTACACAGACAAAGATGTGCCTTTTCTCAGATGATCCTAAATGGTTTTTAGTCTCTACAAGACATTACTGTATCAGCAGTGTTATCTGACAAAACTAAAAACATAGGAAAGTGTGCTTACTATTTAAAATACTCCAGGACTAGCGTGAGCAGACTACTACTACTACAGAATGGCTTCTACAGCGAGTTTGATGCCAGTGCAGTGAAGTAGAAAAAACAAACTAGATGGACTTCATAAGCTGTGATTAAGCACAGTGCTAAATCCTCGGGGAAAAAAAGTCTCTATAATGCAGTTATAGAAGCAAATTTGGCTCATGTTCCCAGAAGAAAAGACTGGACTAATGGAAAAATATACGGTTGCTGACTTTTCTTAAAATTAATTTATACAAGTGGCTCTGCTGCCTGAGCACACGTTCATGTGGACGTGAGGTGTATTATTCCTACCCTTTTTGTAACATAACCGTGGTGACTGCATCACATGATGCTAGTGCAAACAAAGTCACATTAACAGCCCATGAATAGATGCATTTTCCTAGAATACGGTTTCTCATTGGGACTATCCACTAGTTCCTGGGCTAGCAGAGGATAAGGATAGGTACAGACAGCTTTGGCAGTATAGGGTAAGGGTAAGAACCTTCACAGCAGTAGAAGATAATTGTGTTTATCATATAACTGGAAAAGGTACAAAGGATATAGTTAATTCTGTGAGACTACTGCTTCGTTACTGTATCAAACAATAAGAACATAGCTTTTAAACATTACCCATTCTATTTCTATCTCTTCTCTATGTCTTTTTTGCTTTTAAAACCTGCATTTTGAATCTGAGAAGCCAGCACATCGAGCTGACTTCCCCCAAGAAGGAAGACTTGCTCCTTTATTCCTCTTACGTCAACCTACTCACATTAAATTCAACGTAAACTGCTCTTGATGGATTCGACTCATCTCTCTAATCTTATAGCCATCTGATTTCTAACTATTAAGTTACACGCCTCTTTTCTTTCTGTCCCACTCCCTTGTGTTACCAATTCATCTAGTGGGAGCTCTTTCTCCCACAACGTTGCTTAATGCCACTGCAAAACTTTATTTCCTCCTTGACTTTTTCCGAAAAGCATTTTTTGACATAAGTTAAAAAAAAAATAAATCTCATCAGTTTCATAGAAATCTATACGCGGTGACGATTCTATGTTGAATTAAAATTTGAAGATCTTCTGGCGAAAAGAAAACCTTTGCACGCGCCTGATGGTCACACACGATTGGTGTGGGCGTGCTGGAGGCCATCTTTACAGCCACCTCACACCTCGCGGGGCGGCAGAGACGGAAAGAGCTTCGCAAAGGGCAGAGCGCCCCTTGCTCCGACTGAAAAGCCGAACAGATGGGCCTAGAGAACCCCTCCGTCCACCAACCGCCCTCTGGACCCCTCCGCATGGCCACCTCTTCCCACCCGCCCCACAGAGGGCCCGCCCCGCCTCCTCGCAGGGCCCGCCTCCCTCAGCGCTGCCACATCCCATTTCCCGCATCCCGCCCCCTCTCCGTAACGCCCCGCCCCCCTCTGCACATCGCCGCTTTTCGATTGGCTCAGAGCGGAGAGTGAAGGCAGCGCTGAGCAATAGAGTCAGCGCTGGCGCGGCGGCGCTGCCCAAGGGGCGTGCGTGCTGCCCGCCCCTACCCGTCGCGGCCGGGTGTCGGGTCTGCGCGCTGCCATTCGGCGGTGGGTCGGCGCGGGCGGCGGATGGTGCCGGCGGCGGCTCTCGGTCGCTGGCGGGGGACGGAAGCTGGAGCCGGCCGCGAACGCCTCTCCTTCCCCCGGCCCTCCCGTTCCACCTTCTCCGCGCGCTCTCGTCGCGCCCCGCCGCCGTCTGCTGTGAGCCGGCGGCGCCGTACGATGTGAGCGGTCGCGGGACTCGGCAGCGCCCCCGGTGCCCACGACGCTGGGGCGGGCAGCGATGGCCGGAGCCCGGCGTGGGAGCAGCCGCCGATAAGAAGCGCCGGGGGCAGCCGGGCGGCGGCGCGGAGACTCCCCGGGGCCGGGAAGCGCCGCTCCCGCCCCGCCCCCTCCCCTCCTCCCCCGCGGCTGGTGCATGCGGGGCGCCGGGGGCAGCGCTTGGGTCCTTCCCCCGCCGAAGAGCGTGAGCCGCTCGAGGCCGCACCCCCCACCATGTCCTCGTCGTCCAGCTCCTCGCAGACCCCCCCGTCCCACCACCAGCCTCCACCGCAGAGGATGAGGCGCGGCGCCGCCGGGTCCCCCACCGCTGGTGGCGGCACGACCGGGGGCCCCAGCAACGGGGGCGGCGCAGCGGGGAGCAGCCGCTTGCTGCAGCCCATCCGAGCCACCGTCCCCTACCAGCTCCTGCGGGGCAACCAGCACAGCCCGACCCGCTCTCCCTCCGCCTCGGTGGGCAGCAACACCGGGCCGGGAGGGGGGCGAGGCGGCAGCCCGCCGCCCCCCAGCGCCACGCCGCCGTTGTCGGCGGGAGGCGGCGCGGCCGAGGCGGGCAGGGTGAAGGGCCGGCAGCGGCGCTCGCCGGACAGCGGCGGCAGCAGGAGGAGCAGCTCACCTGAGAGACGCAGCCCCGGCTCCCCCGTGTACAGAGGTAACGCACCGAGAAGGACGAAGCCCGCTTCTCGCCCCAGGGTCGGGGGGGGTACCTTCGGTTCGCCCTTAACGTCCGCCCCCCGGGGAGAAGGCAGAGAACGCGCCTCACGCCGCTAGGGTCTGTCCCCTCGAGGCCGTCCCCTGGAGAGGGGATGGGGGTTGGTTGGTTGGAGGTGCCGGAGCTAATCCTTGCTGCAGGTGTAACGCTGCGTGCGGGCTGCTGCTGCCGGTGGGTCCGAGCTGTGCCAACCGAGTTGCTGAATGTGTGTTGAAACCAAACGTCCAGCGCTCTGCCCTTCTGCACGGCTCTGTTTCTCAAGTATTTCCTTTTATTTAGCCTTCTCTTAAAATAAGGGTTAAAATCACGTAATGTTTTCAAATACGGGCTCCGCGGTAATTAGGAAATTCCCATATTGAAGCGCTTAAAAGCAAATAACACCGGTCTGTCTGTCTCGTTATACCGAATACTGTATCTTGGAGGCTGTGGGAGCCCCAGCCCTGTAGCCCGAATGGGCCTGTCGAAGTTTAAAATGTTGAACTGGCTGGTAGTAATTGCGACTTAACCTGTGTCAGGTTGTCTGCTGATGTGCTGAACGCGTTAAAGTGGCAGTGGCCATCTTACCTCCCCCCGCCAGTCCCTCGGTAGCTGAATGAGGCTGCACTGAGCAGCCCCGCTGCGCTATCGGGTATCGCGCATCGCCTCTTCTTGGCTCAGCACCCCCCGCTTCTGCTCTCCCTTCCTCCAGCCTAGCTGCCTGCCCTTTCTGTGGCAAACTGCGGTCTGTAGTGGTTGCCGACGTGTTTTGTAGCTGTGGGTTCTGTTATCTTCTCGCCAGCCCTCCCCCCTTTCAGCCTTAAATGTGTAGTAAATCCCTACAATCCGTAGTAGTTGTAACGGAGGCAGAACAACGTGACCGGGGATGGTCGTAAGGCATGGGCAGCGTTTTGCGAAGGAGCAAGATGTCAGTGCCACCTGTGTGCGGAGTTAATCTGCAGCGTAGTGTCTGCGCTTAGGCAGATGGCCGAATTTGTTGTTAACATTGAAACAGAAATACTTTGTAACTTCTGCATGAATGCATGATCTTCCTGTGAAGTTTTTGCACGCTTCAAGATGGAGCTGCTCTTCAGTGCTGTTGCTTCATTCAAGCTCTAAATAAGATTTTCAAGATCATATTTTCCCTACTGCATGAAGCTCTAAATGTACATTTCCTTTCCTCCCCCCCCCCTTTCAATGCTTAGAAAGTGCTAATAGGAAACAAAACAAAACCAAAAAATGCAGTGCACATGGATACTGCTAACACTGAAGCTGATGATGAATGCTGTAAATAATTACGAGAACCTGGTGCAAAACATTGTAGCGGTGCAGTGTGTGAAGGTCTGCACTCACTGTGTGTTGAGGAGAGAGGAACGTGGACAGTTACGTGCAAGCAAGGAAAAACACTGCAAAGCTGTGAAGCATTTCATTATTACACATGGATTTTTTTTGTCTGAGGGGAAATCTTAATTTTAGAAAGTGGTTTTAATCTTCATCTGTGGGCTATTTTGCCCTTAATAAATTGGGCTATAAACTACTGCTGAATGACTTTTCTGTCATTAAACTTGTTGCAGCTTGCCTCTTGGTGAGCCATGCTAGCAGCACACACAACCTGATGCGGTGAGAGCGCAGCGTAGGAAATCATAGATGGTCCATCAAGAAATCCACTCTGCAATCTGTATGTGCTGTGAGGAATTTGGATCCCCTCTCCTCCAGGTCTAGCCAGCTGCTGCTGCAGAAGCTGACATCCTCCAGCAAACCCTGAATGAATGAATGAATGAAAACAATGTGATCACCCTAATAATGACCGCGGTCGCACACGTCATCGGCTTTATTTTTACAGAAATACAAGCACCATTTTCTAGCGGGTTAGGACAGCAAGGTACACTATTTCTTCAGTCTTCCAAATTAAAAAAGAATACTGTCCTCCTTCAACCCCCCCCTAATTTAGAGCCGTTTTACACAATTTGGAATATTGCTGTGGGCCTTTGTTCCCCTGCTTATTCCCATCATTCTAATGCATGATGTCTAGATTGTGAGAATGATGCTTGCAGTGTGTACAGTGGTAGTACTATGTAGAAAACTGGTGAACTGAAGGAGTGCTGCAGTAATAATGGAGGGCTTGAAAAGATGCCTGTTTTCAAACACAGGCCATCTTGCTGCAGCTTGTTAAACAATGTGCTACTCCAGCTTTTTATAGTTGTGATCAGTGTTCAGGTCTTGGGGAAGCTACTTGGTTAAGGGTTGTTTTTTTTTTTTTTTGGTCAATTTTTAAAAACATTTCCACTGCTGTACAGTGTAAGCATAGGCTGTAGGTATAATCCTGTTGTTTTTCTCACCAGTGTGAGAGATCTGTTTGTCTTTGGCTCTGCAGTCTGATTTAGACTGTTCCACAAACGTGCTTGTGCTGCAGGCTGCTTGTGGTTCTGATGGATAAATGTTTTTCTCTTCTGAAGACACCTGCTCCTTCCCTACCTCATGCCAGCCTGTCTTGAACTGGATATGTCCTATTTTGTTGTAAATATTTTGGTGATTTGTCAGAGGTTGATGTTTTTTTTTTTGCAAATGATCTATGAAAACAATCCAGCTTTGAGCCTCTACAGGTCAGTGCAACTTCCATTGCAGGCATTGACATCACTACTGCTTCATGAATGAAAGCAGCACGCTGCCTCTGCTCCTATCATCATGTTCCCTTTTCTTCCTTCCTAAAATGCCACATATGTTTTTGTTCTGTAGCAAAATATTGTGTTTATTTGGTATTTTCTTTAAGCAAATGTCAGGATTTTGTAGTTCTTAGGAAATGGTTGCTGCCAGTATTGGATTAGTGTTGTTCATGAATGATGAGAAATCATGAATGCTATATGCTAATTTCAAGATGCTAAAGCAGCAGGAAAAAGGGCAAAAAACTTACAATGCCATAGGATGAACCTGCAGTGTGTGAGTCTATTCCTTCCCTTTAAAACAACAACAACAACAAAAAAAACAAACACCTTGTTATTCCTTTCTCATAGACATTTATAGCCTGTATTCATATTTTAGAGCTGGCAATTTAAAAAGTGGTTGAATATGACAACATATGGTTTCCTTAGAGGGAATCTATGTACTTATCTGGTGGCGTAAATGTAAGAGCAGCAAGAATGAAGCTGTATGCTTTATGACAAAGGACAACTCAATAATAAGGCAAAAAAAGAAAAGCCCTTTTTGAGATGATCAAAGTGTATTTCTTGTAAACACGTAGTCCTAGTTGCAAGCTGTATTCATACCTGGATAAAATCTGTAGGTTCTGATGTTATGGAAAGCAGTTTGTGTAAATCTAAGGGAGTGTGTTTCCTGTGTAGTTTGTCTTTTACATGGTGTGTGATGTTTCGCATACAAGGAATGCATAAGTGATTTCTATACGGTTTGATCTCAATATTGTTTTCATCAAATGCTTTGATTTATTTAGTGGTAACCATGGTGATACATGAGAAAAATACTGACACAAAATACTTTAATGTACTCAGCTTACACAGCTTATACTAAACTGTTTTTCCGTAGGAGATTTTTAAAGCAGAGGTTAGTTTTAAGAATGTATGAAAAATACTTTAATTACTTTGGCTGTTAAGGGTTCTTAATATCTTTTACTTATCAAAATAGCTCCTGAGCAGTTGTCAGCATTAAAAAAGATGTATATATGCAGAGCAACTGCATAACCCAGGTCTTAGTAACAAGTATGTGGATCAGCTGTTATGCTAGCAGGTAAGACTATTGGACTGAGGAACAGGACAGGCAGTATTGCTGATCTGTAGACTTGTAAGGGATGTCAGTGTTTAAAAATAAAAAATTCAGACTTCAAAAGCCAGAGCTGTTTTGATATCCTGGATTAAAGCCATCCAATGTTTTGGCATTGTAAGCATTTATACTGGAGATCAAGATGATCTTTCCTTTATTTCTAACAAATGTAGGTAAGGAAGTAATTTTTGTGATGCTTCCTATTTTCTGATGCCTGAATAATAGCAGTGTTCCCATAATTGAATGGCCAAAGCAGTTTTGCTCCAGATTTGGCCTTCTCTCTTCCCAAAATAACTCTTGCTGAAATATAAGATGGTGATATAGAAGACAATAGTTAAATTCAAACCAGTTGTTTTAAAGTTGAAGAATTCTATTGTTACATGTTCTAATATCATCACTTCAAATAAGAATAGTTATTAGATGTCCTCGAGCATAAGACAGAGTAGCTATTTGTGTTTCAGGTTAAGATAGCTGCAAGAAAGAAAAAATGGGGAAGTGTTTTCTTCATTGAACTTACATGCTACTGTAGCAAGGCATTATTTATTAAGAACTTTCCCCCCACACAAATGAACTTTGAAGAGGCATATATATATATATATATATATATATATATATATATATATATATATATATATATATGACACTTAATTCTTATTCTTTGGGAATAAGCAAATATTAGTGCCTGTAACTGCAATTTCCATTAGCATAGTAAGCCTGTGGCTAATAGGAAAAGTTGGTTACTGAAAATCACTGTTCCCATTTTTTGTCCTTTTCTTTCCCAGGAAGGTAGTGGGGAAGTGGAGACTGTCAGGTAGTGTGGATCAAAAGAATCTATGGTAGAACCATGAGGATGTCACTGGTGTTTGCTAAATATGGACTTGCAGATGAGTTGTTGAGCTTTGCTGTACTGCTAAAATTGATAACAGAGAGATAGTTACTTTGAAATGGAATTCATATGGGTACTTCAGGTATAGTCATGGGAGAGAAAAGTAACTGATGCAGTAATTTTGAAATCTTTGTTCAGCTCAAACTTGAAAGAAATAGCTGTAACAATGTGAGACTTATTGGAAATGAAATATGCTTCTTGTTGCTTCAGTTGGTTAATATTAAATTTTTTTTATGGTACTTTATCAATCGAGTAATTATTTTCATCAGAAGACGGTTATAGTTTTCCTTCATAGTGAAAAATGAAAGATCCTATTGAAGCCAGTTGGCCATGTCCTGTGTAGAGAAAAGCATTGTCAACACTTGATGCAATAGCTGGTTTTCCCTGGACTTAGCATACATTCAACAAAATGAATATACTAGAGTTTAATGTGTTGAGTAGCATTTTTTTTAAAGTACCTTTTCTTGGTGAAAAAAAGGCCGTATCGTGAAGATACGTAACTGGAAAATTGGCCTCTAGACTTGAGATAGTTAATTCTCTTAATGATGATCATTTTGTTTTAATGTTAATATTTAAATGCGTCAAGTTTACTTTCTTTCAACACTGTCTCCAATGTAATCCTATAGTGCACTAACAATGGCCCAGGGCATTTTTAGGCAAGTATTATAAAATAGTATTTGTAGCTCATCATTAGAAATACTACATCCACAGCAACTCACGGACCCAAGATTATTCCTTCCTTCTTTTTCTCAGCATTTTCATGAGAGATTACAGTGAAGGAACATGAATGTACATAATCCTTTATATGCTATATACTTCTCTCTAAAAATTAGTTTGGTTTTCAATTGTGCTTTTTTTCCTTAATGACGTGACTGAAGTTCACCACTGGCTTGGTTTATTTTACCAGTTGTATTATTTTTGAATCAGGAATTGAATTTTCTAGCTTGAAAATGGCTAACAGGTACTGGGAGGTATCACAGTTTGACACTTCTGCAGTATGGGCATCACATGAAGTATCATGGTAGTATATAATGTTAATCCTTCTGAATAGCAAGTCAGTCTCCTTTTCTGAAGCTGGGGTCCCATCCATGAATTACTTGTTCATGGTTGAAACTGAAATACATGCTCTCTTGGGAGTCTGTTCCTTCTCTACCTGTTATGCAAGTATGATGTTGAGATCAGAACTTTTCTCTTACGCCATGAGGGTCCAAACTTTTGGCTTGATTGAGCTGCAGTGAGTGAGGAGGAATTGTCCTGGTCTGTATATAAAATACATAGTTGATGTATACAAGAAAGAATACTTTAAAAAAAAATATTTTCTATTAAGGCATTAAATAAAAAGGTAAGAAATCCATAAAACTAGTGGGATAGTTGATATTTTTGTGAAGCTTATGCAACAGTCTGGTTTGATGGAAGTGGTTGCATTTCTTCATGAGTTCTCAAGGTGCTTGCCAGGGATTCTTGACCCAATAGTACAATAGTACTCTTCCTGTGCTTCATATGTGAAAGTAGTTGTTCACACCTAGTGGTGATGTGAATAAGGGGTGATTGTAAAGTGGGGAGTATTTTTCTCTGTTAAGATAGGTCTTATAGAAGTCTAACAAAGAGTCGTAATCAAATTTGTCTTTTGGTTAAATGTCTGATTGCAGCTCTGTACATTCAGTTTGAAAATTTGCAGATAATGTATTTGTCCATTGAAAATGGAGTTGGAAATATACGAAAGCATTGATGTTTTCTGACAATCTTGAAACCTGTTCTCAGATTTGATCCTCAGCATGCCACCTTCACCTGCCCTACTCAATTGGTATCTGCACTGCTGCTTATTAGCCACAACCGAGTCTTACCGAAATACTGATTGTCACATTTTAAAAACAGATTAACTTTCTTGGGATGGAAAAAAACTAGATGTGTCTTTACTCCAGCACTAGCTGTTTTCCACACAATTTGTAAATAGGGATTAACCAAACCTATTAGTCTTGGTTTGATGGAGGATGGTTGTGGTTAAGTTTTCATTTTTTATGTTAGTAGATCTCTTAAGTGGCTTTTGTATCAGATATTGCTGCTTTGGAGGCAATAGGTGCTTCCTAGTAGCTCATAAACTGTTACAAGTTTGAGTTTTGAAACTTTAATGACAGATTTTTCTTAAATATTGTATTGGTTAGATCTTATTTAGTGTTGCATGTGCCCTAAAGTCTTATTTCTTCTTTAGGAAGAGTGTTTTTCATTTTTCTCAGTAAAGATAGCAGTTCTGTCATGATTTTCTACTTATCTGAAGCCTACCATAGGATTGTCCTCACTGTCTTCTACAATGGTTCCAATTTAGACTGTACTTCAGGTGTCCTGTTCCTTGAACTCTATAAGTCACCTGTTTGAACAAGGGTGGCTTCATCCTTCTTTCCCACATTCTCACACCAGGCATTGAGTAAGGAGATTAGTTGTAGGTATATTGCTGAATGTAGTAACATGTAGTAACACTCCTTGCTTGGCTGATCATTATGAAGTTGCTGGCATTCTTACTATGAACTTGAAAATCATTTCACCAGCTACATAGACTTAACACTTTAAGTATAAGTCTGTTTTTTGAAATTGTTTTCAGTCATGGTAACCACTTCATTGAGAAATGATTAAATTATTTTGCCTTAGTCCATGGACAGTGTACCGACGCATTTTCAGGATAATACCAACAGGGTATTTTGAGTGTATTGGGTTGTGTGTGGCTGTGTAGTTCTTGTGCAGATAAACAGAGTCTTCCTAATAATATGGCAATGGCACTTGATATGAGAAAGTACAGTATGGACTTTATCTATCATGTGAGGCTTGGTATAGCAGGAGTACACTGTGCTCTTGCTTGGTGGTTCTGGTTCAGCAGGTGGTCCCTAGTCAACTCTGTTGATTCAGTGCTGGTCTACAGAAACTTGCCTATAATTGCAAACCTTGCTTCCAAATATGACATTGAAACCTGTTACGGCTGTTTGTGAGTAGTGTGAGTGCAGACATAAATGCCTGAGTCTGTGAACGTACAGGTTCTGGGGCAGTGGTACAACTGCTTTCCATTTTATAACCCATATTGGATCAGAAATGTTGCTTTAACATCTTGCACTTTGTTGCCAGAATTCAGACACCAAGACGAGGTGCCAGTGAGTGACTCTGCAAGAGCTGTGTGGGTATGTGCTATAGTCTCAGACACACTGCTTCCAAGCATGATGGCAGAGCTCAGCTGATGGTTTTTCTTTTTTTTTTTTTTTTTTGAGTCTGAAGTGCTGGGAATTATGTTGCATAGCCTTTTGGATTTTGCAGTGTTGAATGTATACCTTTGTATCCAGTGTGTCAGATATCATCCAGAGTCTTTCTGTTATGTAGGATATCATAACTTTGTTTTTTGAGCAGTGGGGAGCTTGACTTGTTCACTGAAGATTAAATCTAGACTTAAACTGAGTGTCCTGGAGCAGACTTTGAACAGAGACTCTAAAAATATCAGCTAACTGCTTAAGAATGCAGAATAAAACTTTGGTTTACACAGAAGTTGGAAAGCTGCCAGGTTATGGAAGAAGTGGATTTGGGCATTACTATAGAAACAGAAGAATTTGTAATTTCAAACCAAGTTGTGTACTGAAGGATGCAGTCCTTGGATTGTTTGTAATGCTCATTTTAAGATGGTTGTGTACATCTACTGTAATTACTTCTAGGGAGGGAATTAGCCTATTAGGATTGTTCTGTGTAGTCTTGTGGTTTTATTTAGTGGTTTTTGTTATGTTTTATGTAGAGTTGGAGGAAGTGGAGAGAGCTTTTCCAAAAATGATTAAAACAAAAGCCTCTAAGATAGTACTTATGGAGTCTGACAGCTCAGAACATGGGTGAACAGAACCAGCGGATACACTGGTGCTGTTTGTACTGTAGATGTTAGATGTTAGTTTTTTACTGCTAGACCTTCTTCAGTTGTTCAAATTTACATGCATATACAGCAAAACAAAATCCTGCAAAAAGTAAATGATGTATAAGGCTGGAGTAAAGTTTCAGATTACCAAAGGAAATAGTTTGATAAATCCCGCTGAACGTGGTTGCTCTGAATGTGGAGAGAATCTGATTTAATGAAAAATATTAAACATAGTGGAATCTTTAAAACATCAGTAAAAGTCGAGGAGCTGATCTGATGGCATGGACATTCGTCTGAAAAATGCTGATAGGAGTTTGTGGAGAACCTGAAAGAAACAGGAAGGAACTCGAGGTAACACGTCGCTTTGCTGATCAAAATCTTAACTGAGGATAGTTAAAACCCAAACAGAATTGTCTGCACTTAAAGACCAAATCTGGAAACTGTAGTTGAAGCTATTCTGTAGCAAGAGAAAAAAGAGATGAATGATGATCCACAGTTGGCTTATTGGAACTGTGTATTTGGAATTAGAAATTACCTCAGTTTTGATGCAGGTTATAGGGTTTAATCAAATCAATTAAGTGGTTTCTTTTAGAACGTTCTAGAAAAGCTTGCTCAGGCTTTTATATTTTACCTGTGACTTTATAAAGCAGTGTATTTGAATAGGAAGTGGTATTATTTGTATAGATGTGAGAAGAGCCGATATATAGTTGTATTTTTAAATTGTGGAAAATATGAAGTCCAGTTGTAAATTACTGAGATCCACTGGTCTGAATTCTGCTTTATGTCCAACATCAGAGCAAATTCCGAGGGATAGTGGAAAGCAGTGAGAAACACTGAAGTGCAAAATGATTTTTCCAAACTGTGTTGTGCTCACCCTGTAGTTTTTGTAGGAGAAATTATTTTCTGCACAGGAAATAGATCTTAATCTGCTTAGGCAAATTTCAGAGCTAGGGTGATGAAACCGTAGATGAGTTTTGAGAGATTTAATTAGCACGCAGGTTAGGCAGCAAAAGTTGAAGGACCCTGGGAATCAAAATAACAGAAATGTGAATAACAGAAATGTGAGATTTGAAAGTCTAAAATGTGCGTTTATGTATGTGAGGTAACATTTGATTTCCCCTTTGTGGTGTTGGAAAATGCTGGAGGGTGGAGTTGGGTGATGGTGGGATCTCTGGCTGCCAGCATGAAGCGACTGAAGAAGTACTGGGCACAGGTTGAGTCTTGCAGAGTGAGCAACCTGCTGAGACACTGTCTGAGGTGCTGCACGTGTTTTGGAGCTCCATGCATTAGTCTGGTTTTACTTTTCTATTTCTCAGTACTTTTTAAAAGGAAAATATTATTCTTGCTTAATATAAATATCTCTAGCTAGGAAAGTGCTTTCTGCCTGTGGTCAGTGGTGATGAGGATGATAAGTGATAACAGTTTCATGGATTTCCATTGTGGTAATATCACAATGGTGATAAATGCCTTTTAGCTTTTTACAGTGCTTGTTTTTTCAACTCAGAATACCGTCTGGCTGCATTTTGAAAGAAATTGGAATTAAACATATACAAAACCCTCACCTTTCCAAAACATTTCATTAAATTAACTACTAGGAAAAAAAAATCCCCTCAGAATAATCCAGTTTATTCAACAAGGGTTGTATTATCTTCAGTTTCTGAATTAATGCCATATGTTTATAATTTCATTCAAGATTTTAATTTTTAGTACACCAGAAGTAGAAATAACAGCTTCAGTGCTCTCTTTTTTTTTTTTTTTTGGCTCCCAGTAGTTTACTTCTCAATATTGGATACATTTATCGTTAGCTGATCTAAATTAACTAAAATGAAGAAAATATTCTCCCTTTACCTGCAGAAGTGACCAGTGGCTAGTGGTTTTGTTCTTTCTTAGTGTTTAGCTACTGAGCTCTACTCAATTTTGCTTTCTCTTCCAACAGTAGGGATATGTTTGAAATAGCATCATTTAATAAAATCAGGTAAGTTTAGGTCTTTGTGTAGTATTTACATCTGAAACAATCTTAAAAATGCTTTCTAAAAATCTGGAACATATAAAAATAAGGATTTTAATTTACTTTTCCGTGTCCTATTAGAATGCAAATGCATAGGTTACATCTGTTGAACAAAGCGGGCTTTTGTGGTCTTAAATGCTTAGTCAGTTTTTAGAAGTCCTATACATGGCAGCTTTAATCTTTGTGAGAATAACTTGGCTTTAGAGGGCTAAAACTTTCTTCCTTTGTTTACTCTTCTTACTCAGATTCAAGCTTTCTTTCTATGCTTTATCTCTAGGGATAATATTGATTTTTAAGTAGTTTTGCTCTGAACGGAATCTGACTTAGGAAAAATACATGTAAGTCACGTTTTGTTTGACCTGTAGGTAGGTGCAGTAGGGACATGAGGCAGAAACTGCATCCCAGCACTGTGCTTTCCTGTGCAAACATATGGAAGGAGTTGTATGGTATTGAGGTGTCATGCATAAAGCCTTGGTGATGGGGAGGTGCTTTGACCTACGTGTTGGATTCAGTGACTGATCAGAACATGAATTACCTTGGCTAGGCTCCTTCATCATGGCTGTAAAAGATAACTCAAATAGTTGTTTCCAAATAGTCTTATCGTGGGTGTTTGTCTACAATTTTCCTTTGAAAGGACGAGCTATTTTTGTTTGTTTCTTCATTATGAGCTACTTCTTATATTGATATACTTGCTGTTTCATGCAGTTCAGTTTGAATTCTCCTAAACCTCGTGATGCACAAAAGACATTGACTTAACTGCTGAGCTGTGAAATGCTGTATGTGGAAGAAGGGTTCCATAATTTTTACATCTTCTGAAAAATCCATGATGTAGAAAGCACATTGCTCATGGACCTGGATCTCTGTGACCTCCTGTCTGACATGGCCATACTTACTCACACTTTATGTCACAGCTTCCTCTGTCAGCTTGGCCCTTGAGCTGCTGGATTATTTTGAATGGCAGGTATGAGACCTGTGGACTGCATTCAATTTGGTTGTTGGAGACTGGGGTAGGTCATGATGCTGTTCTGTACCTCCTTTTTTTGGTCAGTTTGAATGATGAGAAGAAACTGGAGTTAATTGTATCTGTCTGTTTAGAGCAGTCATTTCATAATGTCATCTCCACTCGTTTTTAGTCATCTAGTCTCTGTTTCTAAAAATGGAAACTTCAAAACAGTCAAATCAAAAATACAATGTGGTGTGCGTAATACAGATAGGGAGCTGAAATTATGGTATTGTTTCTAATGGATCAGAGTAGCTTGAAATGACTCTTGTCATATTCCCTTAGAAGCAAAACGCCGTAGTGCATTTTGAATGTTTAAAAAAAACTTAACTGTTGCTTTGTTTTAAGCTGTTAAAGTGATCAAACTGATTAATTTTAAATTAAACAGAGGAATACTGTAATAATGCAAAAATCATATTTTATGCATTCCAGTTGCATACTAGGGTGTTTTTTGAGTTGCTACATAAAATCCTATTTCTGGCTATTTTGAATGAACCACATGTGGTAAACAGCGTGCCCATAGTTGTTCTGCACCTCTCTGAGCTGCTAATACCGTAGGTCAGCAAGTCTGCAGATTTGTTCAGGAACAAGTCTGTCAGTCATTGGCAACTGGGAAATGTCTTTTGAGCTTATAGATCTATCCTGTGGAGTAAAATTTCTGGGTACCCCAAATCTCTCACTAATCCTCCTCTTGAGAGATTTTTGGCTCCAGTTACAAGAGAAAAGCCTTCCTGAGAATGAAGATAAAATGATGGTGGTTTTTTTTTTTTTTTTTTTTGAGCAGCTTCCTAATCCCTGTTATTGTCTTTTCCCCTCACAATGCCAGTAGAGACAAATTCTGAAAATAAATACACATTGGTTTGCCCATCTACCTGCATAATCAGAATGGGAAGTGCCATTGATTGTATGTTAGGAGTCAGTACGGTATCAGTATATACTCAAATAACCAAACAGCAAGCTGAAAAAAAGCTAACCAGCACGCTCAAAGGCCATTGCTCCTCTTCTATCTGAAAGTCTACTTCGGTATTACTCAATAGATCAGTTTGAAATAAAGGAAGAAAAAAAATGTGGAAAAGGTGTAGCAGAAGAGGGGGATTTAGAGCAGAAATGTTTTGAGTAGTCATGAGTAATAGTAGCTACTGTCATCACATGACCTGAGTGTTGGGCTGCCATTCTCAGTAGTTAGTGTGGGTCACCATTCCTATTTCCATTTCTAGGTTACAGTTTCTATTCCTGTGCTGTGTTCCTGTGTACTTCATTATTTAAAAAGTGCCAAACACAGGCATTTCTGAATTACTGATATTGCCAATTGCTGTAAACTTGTCGTCTTCAGTAGGAATGTCCCAGATCATTCTCCTTTGTGTTATGGTTTCTGGTGTAAACATCTCCTTCTAGCCAGACTAATAGCACTTTAACTTTGGGGCTTTTGAAAGAAGTGCATCACATCACTGCAAGTGAGTCAAGAGTCTTGCAGGCCTCATGTGTTGAGTGTATGTGGACAAAATTCTGTGGAAGTTAGTATTGATTTCCTAGGTAAAATCTTGCCAATGAGTCTCACACTTGGAACTCGTTTCATTAGTAGCCCTGAAGTTCCAAGCAATCCAATATAGCTCATTTCACAAATGTATGCAAGAACTTCTTTATGGTGAGGGTGACGGAGCACTGGAACAGGCTGCACAGGCGGGTTGTGGAGTCTCCTTCTCTGGAGATGTTCAAGTCTCCCCTGGATGCCTACCTGTGCGACCTACTGTAGGGAACCTGCTTTGGCAGGGGGGTTGGTCTTGATGATATTTAGAGGTCTCTTCCAACCCCTACAATTCTGTGATTCTGTGATGGTGAACCAGCAGGTTCTGTAGAGCATCAGTAACTAAACCAAAGAGACAAAAACATATGAAACTGTCACATCTGTACTGTGGAAATCTGTAGTGTTATTTCTTGGTATCGTAACTAGGCTGGTCATTGAAGTTACAGATGAGCTTTGAAGAAAAGATCAGCCTTTTGGTGGAAGACTTTTGCAGTCAGGTGACATTGGTAATGAGGTGACAGTACTTCTGGTTTTAGGGATGAATGAGTTTTAATTCATGTTTTTCATTCTACTTGAGAGGGATCTATCATCTGAGAAGTTCTCAAGATAATTTTAATGTTTTGGAGCTGGGTATATCCATGCCAAGATGTGAGTGGAAGAGCTTTGGCCAAATTTGAAGCTGTCTGCTAGATACTGAAAGAGACGTGGGAAGAAAAGATGCTGATAAGTGAGCTTTGGATTTAGCTGAAGCAGTTTTCAGGATGGTACTGATACTAGCTTTCAGTCTTGCTCCTTTTCTGCAGGTAATTTGCTTTATTGCGTGCATGGCAGAGCATGTTATTTAAGCCAAAACAGGCTGTGATCATGGCTTGAGATTATGTGCAGGTTAGCTGCCTCTGCATTGGGGAGGGAGGCAAACTCTTCATTTTAGAGCAATGGCAGACGGTTTTATTTGAACCCTACATCCTTTTTGAAAGAACTGTCGTGTGTTAGTTGTACTGAGTTACATTTTGCTGGCAGAGAAGTGAAAACCTTTTTTCAGTCGTTCTAGGTGATATAGTTAGAGTTCTTTTGGCTGTCGATGCAGCATGCAGAGCCATAATTTCACGCAGCTTGTGTTAGCTGATTCCTGCTGGGAGGTATGATCACTCAGAATTTTACCAGCTGTAGTATTCAAGTGGGCCCTTGTGTCATTTTATGTAAAATCATTTATTGCAAGAAAGGTCTAGCAAAAGCCCTTAAATACATACCATTAAAACTTGTGGCTTATTTTACAAAATGCATGAGGTATTTTGCCTTCCTATAAGCGTATGTCTTGCTTTTGTTATTTATAGCTTACTTTTTCAAGTAATGTGATACTGAAGTACTGTATTCCTAAGATTATTTGTTCTGGAGGCAGTGCAGAGCTCTTTTTGAGATGAAGCATCTCACATCACTGGAAAAGAAAACAAAATTGTTCTGACTTCCTCCTATTGTAGTGAAATCCGTTCATACACTGAGTGCTGTTAGATGTGGTATAGTCTGAAATGTGAGCAATTTTTGAAACTTGTGAATATTGCTCAAACTTCCCTCAGTGCTCAAGGCAGTTAATAGAACACAGCACTGCTGCAGCCCTGTTGTTCCTCCTGGCTCCCCTGTGGCTGTTTCTGCCCCATGTGTTCTATCATCTCTTCCTCTAATGGTGAAAACTATGTATTTCACTTTTTTTTGCATAGGTTTTAATTTTCTTTGTATTTACCTCAGTTTATCACTGTCCTATGGGTTCATGCATCTCCTTGTGCCATCACAAGGTGTATATAGAAGGAGCAGACAGCACTTGAGTTGGCATTACATTAGTGGTAGCTTTGTTTTATTGGTTTATGCAGCTGAGGAACTGTGTCCTCAGTTTATTTCCTGTCATTCAATAAATACTGAGTAGGTGCTTAAAAGACTTGGACTTTCATTTGCTTAGCTTTAGGGCTTTACAAAGTGTCCTGCAATTCACTTCCAAGGTTGCCATGGAAAAAAATGGTAGCTTTTGGTGATGCTACTTTCTGTTCCTTTTGTAATGAAATTCTGTGGGCTCCCAATGTAAGGTTTACTGTTGCCTTTCCTCTGGCTGTAGGGCAAGGCATAGACCTCAGTTAATGCTCTGATTGTACTTGTTTTTGAGCTGATACTTTCTTGTATTAGTGCAAACCATACCCTAATCATTGTGTTAATGCTATGTAAAGCATTGGTGATGGAGTCTGCCTTTTGACACCTAAGCAGTCTAACAAGAGAAAATGCATTTGAAGATCCTTGACCTTAAAAAAGTGTACAAGCAAGTGTTGTCAAGTTTTGAGCAGCAAACAGGATTTTGATGGGTCAGATCATTGCATAGCATGTGACTGCTTTGAAAGTAATTTCACTTGCAAACCTCCTTTGGTGGGAGTGAGCAAGATAGACAGTAGCTGTAATGTAGGGCTTAGACTGGCTTATGTAAAGTCTAGAAAATGAGTATATGAAGTAATTTTGCCTAAAGGACGAAACAAGATGATCCAGAGAGCTTGCCATAAAATTCTGACGTGGGAAGGAACAATCTAATGAATCACTGTACTTTTTGCTTTACAAATGAAATGTAGAAGTGTTCCATGATCTAAGTGTACAGGGAGAGGAATACAAGACTGTAGGCACTGTGATGAGTGAAGGCAAACGTAGTAGCTGCTTTGACCTGAGCGATGTCAGGGCAAAATACAACCACGGGCTTCTAGCTTGCTTAGGCCTGTTTGAGATATTGTAAACAATATGGGATGCAGTGCATGAAAACAAGAAATCCGGTGTGTGTCTTTTGAGAATCATCCTTCTTGTCACGGTTTGTATTTTAGTGTTAGTGCAGCTAAGCAAGCTGACTCGAATAAGTAAAAGCCTGAACTGATACTTTGTTATGCTTTCTTATTCAAGACCTCTGGCTTTCCTGAATTGCATCACCACCATTTGTTTATTTTCTTAGGTGAAAATGAATCGCACAGGTAGACTTGTTCTTAGCTGGTACAAACTCGTGGTGGTGTTTTTTGTAACTAAGTTTTACCTTCTGTATTTTTTTCCTCCTTTGTCTGATGTTATCTGCATTGATGTAATGGCATTCTTCTTGGCTTAGCATTTAGACAAATGCTTCTGATATGTTCTTGCCATTGTCTGTCATAGCTAGCTTTTAACATTTCATGTCCAATGTAGCCTGACTTTCTTTTGTTAATTTTGTTCTGGTTTTCCACAGTGGACAGGCCAAAATCCCAGCAAATCAGAACTTCTGGTACCATAAGGCGAACTTCTTCTTTGGACACAATTACAGGACCTTACCTCACAGGACAGTGGCCACGTGATCCGCACGTACACTACCCTTCATGTATGAAAGATAAATCTACTCAGGTAAAAACATAAAGCAACACAGCGGAGACGTTTCATGTAATTGATATCTTTCTGGTAATGCTTTTTTCACTTGATCTGGAATCTTAGCACAATTTTGTACCAAAGGAGTGTAGATTCACTTAATTTTATTATAAAGCCCTCTAAATAGGGTTCAGTAGTGTTGTCCTTATCAATGTGAGTTCAGTAACATGCTACACAACTGATGGTTAATATTGTTATGCATTTAGTGGACAGTGCTGTTGGGAAGAGTTACCTCTTGAAGCTGGACTTCAGAGTGAGTCTTACACAAACTATGTGGAAAGAAGGAAAAGGAAAGGGAAAAACTACTGAGGCTCTGTATGTCCCAGTACTCCTGGATCCTTCTCAGGGCTCTGTCCTTAGTAGGATCTGCTAGCAGTTGGGCTGCTGTGGCATTTATAATGTTCCATCACTCTTTGGCTGAAAGTTAAATATTCTTGCTTGCCCAGCTTCTGGTCACATTGGCCTTGTTGTCCAGAATGTTCGTCACCATCAAGCAAGTTAAAAAATAATTCTGAAAACTCAAATCTGTAATGAAGAAGTCATGCATTTTTTTCATAGCATTGCTGGGGTACGAAGCAAGTTTTCTCAATTTCAGTATTCTAAACTAAACTGATGAAAAATAGAAGGAACTATGTCTTTGATTGTATTTCTAATTTAAGGGCCATGTACTCACAGTTATGCCAATTGTCTGTGCTGTGATTCTGGTCCATTGTTACCAGTGGTGTCCTGTATAGAAGTATCAATATTTTCCTATCATCTTAACTTCTGTGTGTAACTCTGTTAAATCACTAAGACTTTTCTTCATGGAAGCATATGTTGTAGCAATGCATGTAATATCTTTAAAATATCAAAGATTTTTTTGGTCATAACTTCACCTGTAGATGTACAGTTTTTCATTAATCTTCTGTTTCCAGTGATTTGCCACACATTTATTGCCTGTGCTGGCTCTGTTGCTTGTATTGCAACATTTCATTGTTGCAAATGCAACATCTCTTTTAAATTATTCTAGGTTTTAGTGTTCCATGTAATACTGACCAGTTAGAATGTGTAAATGATTTTTCACATATTTTTAATGTGCTGTTATGCAATGCAAGAAGCCCTCTAATGGGGAAAGGATAAGGGCAGAAAGCTCAGGGGGAAAAAGTCTGTGTGAGTTCTCTAAATGTTATGTTACCTGTGTAGGCTGTGGAGAGCTATTAGCCTAACTAATAGCCTCGCTGGTATGTAGCTTTAATATGATCCAGAAGTCCTGTCTAATGAATTTGGGAATCAAATGAGTAAAATTTGTTCAAAGAAGCTTAGGATTTACAGAAACCTGTTGTGTGGCTCTTCAAAAAAATCATTTGTTCAAATTCTGCTCATTCCTCTTGAAAACAAGCAGACATTTTTAACAGAGAAGAATAAGCAGCCATCTTCGCAGTCATGAAGGATCTAAATACAAAGCTGTTAATTCTGGGTTTGCTTATGAAGTACTTGAATTTCACAATGCTGTATCTTGAAGGTCTTTTTTTAACCATAATTTCTGTCCAGGAAAATTTCTGTAGCGTGCTTTGTAGTTGCTAGATTTCTTATCCCCTTTCATGCTAGTATACCCAAATCAAACTTTACAAGTACTTTTATTAATGAAATATTTGGCATATTTAAGGTTTTCCAAACAAACCTTTTCACTACTTACAGAAAATAGAAATAAACTTGTTCTAAAAATACTTGAGCTCCATGCATTTGGCAGTAAAATTACTTTCCTAGCAAGCTGAAAATAAATGTTGAGGTTATTCGACCTACTGGCTGCCACCTTTGGTCTCCTTCAGAAGCAAAGCTTAGTGAGGGTCAAAAAATATTTTGCCTTTACAGCATAATCAAATGAAACAGAGGAAAGGCAGTACTATGGTTTCTACAAGGTGAAGGATTACTTCAAAGGAATTAACATGGGGAAATTTGCTTGGTTTGGATTTGTATGGGTGTCATCTTATTCAAATTATACGTAAATAAAACCAAAGCAATTAGCAGTTTTTAAGCTGGGTTGGGAAAGTGTGTATTTAACTACTGAGGAGTGCACAGACACAAAATGGAATGAGCATAGAGATTGGCACAGCAGCTTCCAAGCTTTTGTAGGTAAAATGTTCAGTGGGAAGGCTTTTAAAGGAAACTACTGAGTTATATTCTGATTTTGTTTTTGACTGAACGCTACGTGGTTTGAAGCCTATCTAGTTTCAAGAACCAAGGATGAGTTCCTAGTTCTTGATAGAATGTATGCATGACAAATTAACACCCTGCTCTTTGCATGAGTACCAGCACGGGTACTTTCAGCACATTGTGTTTCTTGGATAAGAAACAGTTCAGAGCAAGGGAGTCCATATAGTTTTCAGTAGCTGAAAATAATTACAGTTGGTAGTTCATCAGAGTGGAGGATGGTAAGAAACGATAAAAAGATAATGAAAATCAATAAAATTAATTTTTTGTACGTGTTTTTATTGGAAAATAAATTATCTCATTTTACTTTTACCGATCTCAGAAACAGTACTTCCAGTACAACTTAGGTTGCAGGTGGAATAATGATTTCTCATTCAAGGGTACTTATTTTCCCTAATGTTTCATTAATTTTTAGATCTAGATTTTGTGCAGTTCTGATGAAGATGGTGATTATTCCTTAGAATTCATGTAGTTAAAAATCATAATAATAAAAAGGTGATATTCTGGTCATTGTTGGTTAGGTGAGTCTTACTATAAGTTCTTTGAATCTGCACAGTGCTAATGAATAAAATGTCTCTCTTTAAAATTAAACCAGTATTATAAAAAGTTTTCAGTAACATTGTATTACTTAAACAGAGAAATAGAGCTCTGTGTTTTGTTTTCATTTCTGTTCCTTTTTGGAGAATAGTAACTATAGTTCATTAAGTGTTTTGAGAGAAAGCACTGAAGAGGAGTGAAGCTGTTTCATTTGCTTTTGGAAAAATATCTGACAGCTTCACGTATGGCGATAACAAATTCTGCATCTCAGTTCTTCATGCATTTGTGTAGGTGTTTGTGCATATGCATGCAGCTAGCTGATCTTCAAGGAGCGGCGTGTTTTGGGTAATGAAAGATAAATATTTTGTTTAGTACAGTTTTAGATATTTCAGAAATGGAGGTAAACTTACTGCTATACTGTGTTATTATACACACTGACATACCTTATATATCCTTGTGTACCCTTCCCAAATTCCTCTGCTTTTCTGCCTCCTTCTCCTTTTCAGTAAAGTTTGAGTTTTCAATTAAGAGAATTTAAAATTCAACTGGCTTCCTTCTGTGTTTCTTCTGTCTGGTCGGAAACACTGACTGAGCAATTTTATATACTTCTTTGTGCTATACATGTAACAATTTCTGCCAGCTTTGAGCAATAATTCTATGTTGAAATGGTTATGCCTAACCTCAGAATCATCAGAAACAGTTGGATAATCATCATAGTTTATTAATGTAATTACTTGGCAGTAGCTAAATCGTTGAAAGCATTTTTTATAAAATGAAAAAGAGAGATTTGGGATAAAAATATTTTCAATGACATCAGCATCATATATTGCCAATTAAAATGAATCTATCTAATCTTTCTTGATCTGAATAACAACAACAAAAAAACAAAACAAAACAAAAAAAACCAACCAAATGTCCAAGTGGTATTTGAATCAGTGATTCCTCCTCCATTTTAACTGGATTCCAAGATGCTTGGATATGCCTTTTTTCATTGTATATGGCAATTATGTATTATACAAACAGCAAAGAAGAGAGTTTGCAAAATGCATTTCAGGATTTTTGTTGAGCTGTTCTCTAATCTAAAGAATAATGCAGAGTTAAGCTGAAATGCTTGGCTAAAATATTTTTTCTACTTCCATGTAGATTCAATACTTTTCCTTAATCACCTGCATGATGTTTTGTTCCCTTTTGAGTAGATTTAATTCTGTTGCTTAAAAACTGACATAATAAACAAGGAGATTGAAGCTTTTTAAATGGAATATTAGTTAACAGGATTGTTTTTTTTTTTTTTTTTTTTTTTAACTTTTGAGGGAGGTATCAAGGAGAAAGAGGTGCATGCTGTACAACTACAAGTTTACCATTCTGACTGGTCTTAACCTCTCAGATGTTTAAGAGGAGTCACCTATAATCAAGTCAGTTTCTAACTCCTTAGGGCATTTCTTGTTGTCAATTTCTGAAGGTCATTTGAATGCTCTAGAAACATGTGAAGGCTGATCAGACTGTCTAGTGCTGTTGTTGCATTTTTTTTTAAATGAAAAAGTTCTTCAGAAACATTATCAACTCCATAGTAAAACAGACTCGTGTTCTCAATCTTTGCACCTATCCCACAAAACTAGTTCTTCTGGGATGCAAGCTAGATATTGTAATTAGAATGAAGGGCTGGCTATAAAGTGTGAGATTGTTATTTCAGTCTTATATTTAGGTAGGTTGGTACGTTGTTCCAATCTAAGTGAAGTAAAATGTATATAGATGTATATCTCTGATATAGATGGAAAAGCAAGGCAGAATTACTGAAGGCTTTGCAAGAAATGCTAATCTCTGCAAGGCTGGATGAGTTAGAACAGTGGTAATTGTGATTTACGTTAAAACTGAGAAGAGCAACCAGATGTGGTGTTTGCAGCTCACCCTGTCCTGTGCAAATGCTTTGTGTCAGCTGAGATCAGGACCTTCGCATTTCAAAATATCAGCCATCCTCCTCTTGAAGTTGAATCATGAGTTATTTAAGCCTTTCCAGGTTCTCATCCTAAAATGTTTTGAACCTTAGTTTCTTCTCATAAAATTGTAGGAAATAATCCTGGTTCGCTCATGCTTAATACAATAAATTTGTTTCAGCTTTGAAGTGGTGTTGCCAGCTTCACAGGTGTTACTGGTGACCTCTGTTACTTTGTTTCTGACTTGAGATGAAGCAGCTAACTCTGGTTTTGCTTTCTGTGATGCAGAAATTTACCTTCAGATACCATTTTTTCAAAATGTTTAACATGTGAGGAGTGCACTTTGCAGTGGCTTCAGATGAAGACTTATGTGAATAAGATTGTTGTGTAGAAGCTGTAAATAAAGATGGGAAAACAGCTTTCACAAAATGTGGCTTTGTCAGGGGTGCAGTACAACTTGTTCTTATTTCTGTTGTATTAGAATATGAATCTTTTTTTGAGAAGTTTTTCTTGAATATAAGGATTTGGGATTATAAAGCCCATGTTTTTCTTCATTTAGTGTGGGTTATGTTAGAAGCAGAAATGTATAGCTTTTAAAGAAGAGTCCAGCTTGCTATGATACTCTAGCAACTGCTTAGGTTTATTTTTAACTCTTTTTTTTCCAGCTGATAATAAATAGCACATTAGTACAATACTGCCTGAGTTTACAGTATGATATGAGAGTATCATACTGTTTTATAATTCTGCAAAGAAAAGTGATGGACGTGATCTATCTCTATCCTGGTATTCATACGTATATTTTGAAAGGTTGTGACTTGCCTCAATTTACCAGAGGTTGAAAGCAAATGTGTAATCCTTGACTCCAGGGATAATATTAAACTGGAAGAGTGTCAAAGCATAGTTTGAGGACATACAAAATCTAGTGCTGATTGAATGGATTTTACATATTTGTTATTCTGATCTCATTAAGTCAACTGCAATGCAGGTATTCATCTCTGTCTTTTCTAGCAGTACCAGTACTGTTGATGAAATTCTTCGAAATGCTGCTACTAGTTCTTGTTTTTCCTATTTGGATCAATATCTATGCTTAAAAAATGCAAGCTCTCACTACATTCCTTGGTTTGTTCTGTCTATTTCTGTTTGAGTAACTCAGACTTTTTAGATACTCATTGTCTTTTCTATTCTATTTATTATGCTGTTGTTGAAAGGCTATGAGCTTGTAGTGATGCCTGCCATGTCCTCCTGCCCTAAAGGAAAATATTTAAGCACTTTGTTTTGGAGTTATTCATCAAACTGTGGAGTAATGTGATGTTCAGAAAGCATCACTGGAATGTTAATTTCATGGAATCATTAAGGCTGGAAAAGAGCTCTAAGATCATTTAGTCTGACCATCAACCCATCACCACCATGCCCGCTAAACCCATGTCTGTCAGTGCCACGTCTACATGTTTCTTGAAAACTTCCAGGGATGGTGATTCTTCCACCTCCCTGAGCAGCCTATTCCATTGCCTTGTCACTCTTCCTGAGAAGCAGTTTTTTTCTGATACCCAAATTGAACCTCCCCTGCCACAACTAAAGGCCAGTAGATCTCCTATCACTAGTTTGCCTGGGAGAAGAGTCTGACAAACCCACCTCGCTATGACATCCTTTCAGGCAGTTGTGGAGAGTGACAAGTTCTCCCCAGAGCCTCCTTTTCTCCAGACTAAACAATCACAATTTTCTTATCCTCTTTGAAGACTTACGTTCAAACCTTTTGCCAGTTTTGTTGCCCTTATTTGGGTATGCTCCAGGGCTTTGATGTCTGTCTCATAGTGAGAGGCCCAAAACTGAATACAGCCATTTCGAAAGCCCACGGTTAGAAGTTCCATTAAAATACAGAACAAGTAAATGTAGGTAACACTTGCATGGAACTGGGCACTTCTAGGAGGAGAAAAAAAAAAAAAAAAAAAAAAAAAAGAGTTTATAGAATCTTAGAATGGCTTTGAAGGTGGACTCACCTGCCATAGTTAGGGTTGCTGTCCAATAGATTAGCCTTCCCAGAGCCCCCAGTATCTCTGGCTTTGAATGCCTCCAGGGATGGGGCAGTCATAGCTTCTCTGAACAACCTGTTCCAGTGCCTCACCTCCATCTGAGTGAAAAATTTTTCCCAAAAATCTGATATGAATCTCTCTTCTTTTAAAGCCTTTCTTTTTTATCCTATCACTATCAGATTATGTCTGTAAGCAGTACTCCATGTGTGGCCTCATGAGGTCAGGGTAAGGAGTAAAATTACTGCTCTTGCTCTGTTAGCTGCTCCTGTTTTGGAGCCGCCTAGGATATAATTGGTCTTCTGTATTCGAAGTGCATACTGGTGGCTCATGTCAAGCTTTTCATCCACCAGAACCTCACGTTCTCTGCAGAGCTCCTCAAAGGGTGTTCTCCCAGTCTGTACACATCTGGGATTGCTGTGACCCAAGTGCAACACCTCATGCTTGGCCTTGTTGAATCTCATTGAGTAGGGGAGTGCCTACTTCTCAGACTTGTCCAGATCCCAGTGGATATCATCCCTTTCTTCTTTTGTTTCAACTGCACTGCTTGGGTCTGATGTTGTTGCTGGGGTTACACTTGATTCTTTCTGTCTCCATTATTGATAAAGGTACTGAACAGAACCAGTAATACAATGGACCCCCTGAGGGGCACTTCTTGTGACCAGCCTCCACACGGATGTAGAGCTGTCAAGCACAACAGCTGTGACCTTCCAACCAGCTCTTTACCCATTGAGTAGTCTGCCTTTCAAATCCATATCTTTCCAATTCAGAAATAAGGATGTGGTGTGGGACCATGTCAAATGCCTTGCACAAATCTAAGTAGATGATTTCAGGTTGCCATTCCATTGTCCACTGTTGCCATCACTTCATCATAGAAGGTCTCTGGATTGGTGAGCCCTTACTGAATTCATGCTGGCTGTCTCACATTCACCTGTTGTCTCACATGTGGCTTAATGTAGCTTCTAGGAGGATGTGTTCCATGATCTTTCCAGACACAGACGTAAGGCTCACTGTAATTCCTTGGGTCTTTCTTTCTCCCTTTTCATAACAATGGGAGTGATGTTTCCCTTTTTCCAGTCTCGGCTCTCTGTCTGACTTTTCAGGTATGGTGGAGTGTGGCTTGGTGACCATATCAGCCAGCTCCCACAGTACCTTGGGGTGCGTGTTGTCTGGCCCTATATAGTTGTATACAGTCTCACCAGGAGGCATCTGAGTTGTGGATTTGCCTGGCTGAGTGACTTGTATTTTCATGATAGCTAAATCATCTATTTAAAGCCCTTCACTCGTTGACTGTTTTTTTCATAACCACATTAAGGCTTCTTTCTCAGATCCCCACGCAGACTCATAATAAATACACAGAAGTCTGACTTTTATAAAGACTTGTTTTCTTTACTGAGAACACGCAGCAAAAAATCAGGGCTGGCAGAAAACAGAAATGGGATATGTGGGCTTATGTGCACAATGTGCCTGTTATCATAATAAATATTGGCACTGGTGCCAGGCTGTAGGCCATATATACTGTAGCAGCTCTCTGATTCTAACAGTGTAGCCTACAACCTGAAACTAAGATACAGTATTTAACGAGTGGTTCCATTCTCTGGGTGCCAGGGAACTGCTTTTGCCCCTTCTCAGAGTAGGAAGAGCGAGGGGCTCTAGGCACTGCTTATTGTGGTACTCTTCAAGGCCATGTCAGCTCTTCTTTATTAGCAGATTTTTATTTTTATTAGCAACCTCTGTGTGAGGGTGCTTCAGAAGGTTCTAAGTCCCAGACAGGAAGCAAGAGTGAGAAAAGCTGTGGAGGATTTGGGTTTCCATGCATAGATGGGGGAAGGCTAAAGGGAAGGCATGTGGAGAGATGGATCCCTGAAGCAGTCTGACCTGCTTGAGTGGAGTCCCAGCTCCCCCATGCAAGTGTCGCCAGTGGTCCTCTGAGGTCACTCTGATTGATCTTGTGGCCATAAAAACCACCTCTGATGAGTTTTCATAGTTTTCAGTGGTATGGTTTCATATCTTGCAGTTGGATTCAGCTATCATCAGTGGAAACTGTTGAAAAAGTCTTGTGACTTTGTGTATTTCTGAGTGTATGTAGCCCTGACTTTTAGCCCCAAATCTATGAATTTTAAGTGTCATTTCCCCTCTGCCAGCCAGTGATTCTTTTTGTTTGAAAATGCTGGTGGATATCCACAGTTTTGTAATACTCCTGTGGTGAATAAACCTAGGAGGTGCAGAGCTGGCTTCTAGCACCTTCTCAGTTTTTGGGTTCTGCATTTATAGCTCCTAAATTCAAGGACTATGTTAGCAGCCTTCTGGGCTTGCAGACAAAGCTGGAAGAAATCTATTCTTCTGCTTGTTAGGTCATTGTCAAAAATAATAAAAGAAATATTGAGTCAGAGTTAAAAGGAATAAATTGATTATATGGCCAAGAACACACGTGGGATTATATGACTAAGGAACACACGTGGGAGAAGTGAATACTGGCTTTTGGTCTCTGATTTCTTAATTTATTTCTTCTATATTGTGGTTTTCTACCTGTTCATTGGGTAAAAAAAAAAAAAAAAAATGTATGCTGAAGCAAAGATAGGAATAGTCAGATTGTTTTTGTAGTTGTCAGGCAGCTGATTTCTTCTTCAGTAATGTTCATTGTCCTCATCTTTTGTAAGCACAAATTTACAAAGCCTTAAACTGAATCATCAGCACAGTTTTTTCTTCAATGATAATATTACTGCTTCATATTAGATTCTTAATTTTTTTTTTTTTTAATTTATAATGCTTGGACTCTAACTTTACAGAAAGGTTAAACCAATAATTTGTGACAAATTTTTTTGTAACCTTGGGAATTCACTATACATGTATATATTTATTTTTTTCTCTTCCAGACACCAAGCTGTTGGGCTGAAGAAGGAGCAGAAAAGCGATCACATCAGCGCTCAGCATCATGGGGAAGTGCTGATCAACTAAAAGAGGTGAGAATTCTTGCACAGTGCAGACTTTGCCGTCTTGATATGGCCAAGACATACTTTTTAATCCCTATCTGGAGTCCAGGAAACTGCACCCTTTCCCTCCCCTCTGTTGCTCTTGAAACAGGTTTTACCTCCCTACTTAGAAGTGTTTTAGAACTGATTGTTGTTTTATGCATGTTGGATTTCCTCCCTTTCTACTGCATGGTGTTGGCTGCAGAGGAGTGGCCAGAGTGAGTACTGAGAAAGCAGCTTGTTGCTGTTGTTTTTGTTCAGAGTTACCTTCATGAGTTTTCTGTTCTCTAGCACTGAGAGAGACAAAGCTTAAGACTCTATGCTGCTATATTCTTGTTTAGAAATTTTGGTTGGGCTTAACAGTGAGGATGGAGAGGATGCCAGTTTCACAAATGAAATAGTAAGGTAAGTGTTGACACATAGTTGAAATGCTCTTCAGTCATATGTGTTCCATTGTAAACTGCAATAGAAGGAAGATAGAATCCAACAGAAGTGGATTTGCATAATGAGAAATTAGGTACAGGAAAATGGTTTTTCAGCACAGTTGAATATGCCCTATGTCAGTCTTATGTACCAATGAACTGCAGTCTGTCTCAAGTTCACGCAGTTCTAGCTTTGGCCAGTGCCAAATACTTAGTCTGCAGTCAGCCTCCTGTCTGTGTCAGGAAGGGTTCAGCCTCTCTTCCAGAGCTACATCTTTCTCTTCAAAAAAATTTTGCAGCTTATTTTCATGTGATGGAGAGTTGAGAAAAAGCCATGTTTTTTTTGAGTCCTTTTTCTGGCTCCTTGTTTTGAATAAGGCATTCAAAAATGAGGACAAATGTATAGGTTGTCTAAGGAGAGGCTGTTATTGGCAGTAGTCCTTTTTCTCACAGCTATTGGTTAGAAGAATAGTTGTCAAAAGCAGTGAGAAGTTTGATTCCTCAAATGAATAAAGAGTAATTTTGCAGTAATTTTGCATTTCAGTGGTAACAATATCCTTGTTTTTAAACAAAAGCACCTGTGCCAAGGAAAGGTGAGGGTTGTCCATTCCTGTCACATTGAGCACCTGTTAACGAAACCCATCTTATCTGATTTATTAATACATGGGCGTTCCAAGTGCGTGGGTGCCTTCATTTTGCAGCTATGAGCAGATACTCAGAACCACAAATTAAGTGCCTAGGAGTTATACAGAAGGAGTCTTGTGTCTGAGAAGTTTTGTCTTAAACATTAGCTATCAGCGCACAGGAATTGAACCAAAGGCAAGAATAACATCTGTGTTTCTAGGATAACACTCTCACTTCTACTGAGAGAACATTCTTCATCATCTGGTGGTTTTGTATCGAGTTTTGCAGCAAGCAGCATTTCTCCACCACCTGGGCTCTGACTATCAGTGGTAGGGAAACCTTCAGTGTGTAGGCAATCTCTGCCATTTGATTGCAGTGATCCGTTTTGCAAAATTGCCATCCTCTATGAGCTGATCACAAAAGAATGACAAGAAATGTAGCTGGTGAGTTTCGTGATTCCTTTCTGATAGAGCACATTAAAGAAAACAGGGGGGAGGTGGAAAGGTGTGTGGAAATAAACTGTTTCTATTCAAATTTTGCAAGAGTTGTTCACGCTAAAACTTGCCCTCATCTCTTTCAGCTTCTGGGTCTTTCCCTTCTGTTTTCCTTTCTCTGTCTCCAGCTTTTCAACACTTTTGTTGCCTTTTCCACATTCGTAGACCCAGTGTCATTCTGCATACGTTTTTTAGCCAATTCTAGTCTACTATTACTTTTTCTTCAGTTACTTTCCTGTTCTTTGTCTGTTCTATCTTTCTGTTGTTTGGTTTCTATTTTTATCCCTTATTTTTTCTTTCCCCTCGCCCGTAAGTCCTGATACTAGCCTGTCTGTCCAAGCATTCTCTGTCTATGTGAGATACTTGCAAGGACATGCAAGTCTTTCACCTTCCTACACCAAACTACTTAATGCCTGCATGCTGTGTGTTAAGAGTTTTTGTTCAATACTAGTTTCTTTGTGACCTGTCAATCTGCATTTTCTGGAAGCAGAAGTTCTCTGAGACAGTTCTATTCAGATCTAACGTTCAGTAGAGAATCATAGAATCATAGAACTATTTGAGTTGGAAGGATCTTTAAAGTTGTATAGTCAAACTCCTCTGCAGGGGAGCAGGGACTCCTACAGCTAGATCAGGTTGCTCAGAGCCTGGTCCATTTGAACTCGAATGTCTCCAGGGGTGAGGCATCCATCTCTGGGCAACCTGTTCCAGTGCCTTGCTACTGTTATTGTAAAGGACTTTATATGCAGTCTAAATCTTCTCTCTTTTTAATTTGAAACCATTTCTTCTTGTTCTATCACAACAGATTCTGTTAAAGAAAGATACTGATACTAGCAAATGTAGCTGTGTCTTAGTTTCACCTGGGATGGAATTGTTTTCTTCAAGGTGTCTGGTATTGTGTTATGGTTTGGTTCTTGGAGAGAAGCAATGTTGATAATACACCAGTGTTTATAATTGCTGCTAAGCAGTGTTGTAAAGGGCCCAAGGAGCTACCAGGGAACTAAGTTAGGACAGCTGACTTCCACTGGGAAGTGAGAGAAGTGAGAGAAGGGACTGGGTGGTGCGCAGGTATCTGCTGGGTTAAACCATAACAGGCTGCCAGTTCCAAACATCTATCTCAAGCATTAGCAAAACTTTCAGTTTGCCCAAGCTTCACCAAAAAAAGGCTTTTTCAAGAAGTAGGTGCATTATCAGGGTAGGGCTCCCAGGCGAATGTTTTGCTTTTTCTTCCAAAGCATTGAAGAGTTAAACAGCATACGTAGAATGATTTTTATCTGCTTTTCTTGGATTAATATATCACTTACATATTTGGAGTTTATTTTGATTGATGTTTGATCTAATGATGCTTTTCTGCTGCTTAGAAAGAAGACTTCTAGCTTTCTAGTTAATTAAGGTTCTTGAAAGCACAGCTACCACTTCCTCTTAAAAGGAGTGGTTTTCTTCAAGTTTGGTAAAAAAAGAAAGACACTTAACAATAAAAAGATGATTTTGTAGAAGAAAAAAAGCAATTGAGATTTCAAGATTAGTTTTGGCAAGTTGTAGATTCACTGTGTACTCTCAGTGAAGAGATGGAGTGCCATTTGGTTTGGAGGGTTCTTCTGCCCACATATTTGGCACTGCTGACTGCCTACTATGGCTGTTATGAATTCAGGTAGCCTGTGCTGGCAAGCCTGTCTCCCATGTCTAGAGGATGAATAAGAAATGGCAGGTTGCTTTTTATGTGCTCATTTTTACTTTCTCATTCTTTTGTCTGATGTTAACTACTGTATCAGAGAAAGACAGGGTTCTTGGGAAATTAGGGTTCATCAAATTCAGGGCTAGGGATATGATCAGAGAAAGTATGTCTGTTTATTCACTGCATTTTGTATTTGGTTTAAATGGCCACATTGCGATTCCAGACAGAAAAGTCAGATTCTTCAAGTTTTCATCTTTCTCTTTTTCCCCAGTGACCTAAGAAGCATTTTGTTTGTTATTGTTATGTACATTGTTATGTATATCGAATGCCAAAATACACATACTCTGGAAGTGGCTGAGAAAACTTTCCATCTAGATGTCCATGATTTAAATAAAATGTAGGGTAATTAACTGTTTCAGTAGGAAGAAGCCCAGAGCATCAGGGGAAGGCAACAGAAATTAAAGCAGCGTTTTCCCTGCCTTGTGTCCTTGCTTTTTGGATATTCTTGTAACCATCCATTTCAGTCCATGGCTGTCTTCTAGTCTGGGCTTCATTTCTTTCTTGTTCTGCTTTTTAAAGATTATCACTTCCCTACACACCCACTTCTCCAGCATTTTTGATCTATGTTGTAGTAGATATACTTTCGTGTTCCCTTAACAAACTGGTTACTTTCTTCTTCATCTGTCTGTTAAGCTGGGTTTTCTATTTAATGTTACTCTTACATGGAGAATCAAGTAGTTCAGGACTTTTTTTCTGTGGAGTTGAGGTATCTTCAAATTCATTCGAAGTTTCATAGTGCCTGAGTGGCACTTTGCTCAAGAGATTTCTCATTCTTTAGCACATTTTTGTTAAAAACTTGGTTGTGTTCAGACTATCTTAATGTATTCTCCAAAACCCATTTGGAAATCAACCCATTTCTGTTATTGAAGATTAGGAGTAGCCAAACATTTCTGAGTAGCAGTTCTTTGAATATGGATTATGAAGTGTGGCAAGACTTGATGTGAAACATTTAAGGCAGATCTGTTGTGTGAGTGATGTTAGAAACAAAACCAAGAAAATTCCAAAGCTTATAGTCAAGCTCCATCAAAGCCTTCACTGAGCACCGTCAGCTCTTGATGCTGAAAAGTGATGTGAAATGGCTCTTTACCACGGTGCTGCTTTTTTGCAAGGACATTAGGGATATATTTAACTACTTGGACTTGACCGCAGAGTGAATGCACTTGAAGTAGTCTCAACTCAGGGGATACTTTCCAGCTGATGAATTCCATGTGCGCTCATATCTCCTTACTTCAGATTTTTTAATTGTATCTCTAGCTGTGTTTAAAATAACTGGGGACTTGCATGCGTTGCCTTTTATGCCAGCATGCTGATTGTGAAAGAGTGAGCGTGAAGGGAAAAAAAAAAAGTACCCTGGTTTAAGGAAGTGTCTGTACCTGTTGTCTAAATTTGCATATCATCTAAGTTTCTCAAACAATGCTGAGAGAGTTAAATTCTCTTTCATGTAGAAACTATTCAGGGGTAGTAAGTGAAAGAATTCCTGGATTAAGTGCTTTGATTTCTATTAATGAGCAGGTCAAGTGAATAATGGTTGTAGTTGCATTTGACCTTTAAAATATATGTTGTTCGCTTACACATCTTTGCAACAGACATCAGGAAAGGTAATTCTGTCTACTTGAAGAAATCTGTGATAATGTAGCCTGCAGGGAAATATAATTAAATATATTAAGCTCTCCAAGATGAAGCAATACATACTGATTGACAGTTGTTTGTAGAGGTTCTTTTGTTTTAATTATGAATTATTGGAAAACTTTGCTTTGGCTCAAGGTCAAATAATTTCGACTGTAGGCTTCACAGTCTCTCAGTTTAAGCTAGTTCTAGGCCAGATATCGTTGTAAATTGTTACTAGGGATACTTTGCATCAGTTATTACAGTATTTCCTTGTAAATGAGGAAGTTTATTAGTAAACTGAATCTGCTTGCATAAGCATGTTGGTGACTAGGGCAGTTACCTTGGAGAAAGTGTCTAGTAGGCAGTTAATGTTCATACCTCAAAGGTAGACAATCCACTATGCTTGTAAAATTCTCTAAAGAAGACTTTAAAAACATCTGTGATTCACTTGATAAAGAAAGATAAACAGATCTTCTTTTGATAACTCATTAACTCACTTCACCTGAACTTCTTTCCAGCAGATTGCCAAATTGAGACAGCAGCTTCAGCGCAGTAAGCAGAGCAGTCGTCATGGTAAAGAGAAAGAACGTCAGTCACCTCTCCATGGCAACCATATAGCAATCAGTCAGACTCAGGTAAGTAGACAGCTGCTTATATTAACAGCCTCCTGGTTTATCAGTGTTGGTTGAATAACTTGCTCTTTCTTCCCATCTTTCTTCTGTTTGCTTCCTTATGTGGTACACTGAAATGCTTAGCAACCTGATACCATTGCATCTACACTGAATTTTATCTGATAACCATCATATAATAAAAGAAAGAAGGGTTGCAGCAGGATATAAACTAAAATAAAGATGCTGTAAAAATTCTGTGAGTGGCCAGATAAGACTGTCTTTCCGGGAATACATGTTTCTAAGACTAATTTTCTTGGTACGCTTTCAAAGGTCTCTGCTCCTCTGGAGGGTTTTTGCTTATCAGCTACACAACCCAATTTCATCTGAGCTCATTTTATAGGTAAATAAATAAAATGTACCAAAAGTGAGCAGTCTGGATTGACAGCTCAACAATTGGTAAGTCTTTGAGCAGCAGACAGAACTTTGAACGGGACTTCTTAGAAGGTATTTGCATTGAGATTACAGAACCCAGTTTTCTGCTTCTCTGAAATGAACGGATTTGTTGCAAACAAATATAAGTAAGGCTTATAATTCGCCTTATCATGTATTCATCAGTAGAAGACTGGAGCATTGCTTTATCCAGTATTTAAAGAAAGATCTCATTTCCTTGTCCATTTTGGGAGCTTTTCTGGTAATTTGCTTATTGGTTAACTTGTGGCCAGAGAAGCAATGATTCCCTGTGATTGACAAGTTAAAAAAGAATACTGTCCTGTCTGCTTTCTAAAAGGATGACGATAATTCACCTCAAATTTAATTTTGGTTGAAATCAATGATGCTTACCAGTTATCCCATCCCTGAAATAGAGGGCTGTTTATCTTTTACACTACAGGGTATGAATCATCTTCATAACTTTGCCTAGGACGTGCCTTTTGGTTGTTATGGTAGTCTAGGATCATTGTCAATAAAAGATTCTGTGCTCTAGGATGAGAACCTTCACATAATTCTTTGTGGTAGCAGTGCCTTACGTGAGGTAGAACAACATTGCTATGTTACAGTATGTGTTGAGAGCTTCCATCATGTCCAGATTATGTTGAAGCGTTCTCATGTTTTATATCAGTGAGCAATGCAATGACTGTCAATGGGCAGTATGATGTATTCTTCTCCAGCAATGAGTTTATTACACCAGCTCTCCTTTTTCTTTCTTTCTAATTTATCCTCTGATCTCTCTCAGGCTGCATATACCTGAGGAAACACTTCTTGGTGAATCAGGAATAGGACTGTAATCCCTTAAATTCTCTGGAAAGTAAAGCTCAGGCTCCTAGTCTGACATCTTCTGTGTTGTTATTACTTATCTAAAATGATTTGAAAATGTATGCAAATCTTAATAGAGTTAATTGTTTTAGTATTAGCCTGGCTAAGACAGCTTTGATTTTTAGATCTCTTCGTGTATCAATTACAAAAGCTTGCCTGTATTCTGAGAGTGTCTTTCTCATATTAAAAAAGATGCTGATGCTATGAGTAATAGCTTTGAGCAACTGCCTGGGTAAATTACCCAAGTGTGAGCCTGATTCTTAGCAGGGTGCAATGAAAGATGCCGCACACAGTGTTCTGTAAGTGTCACAAACTGGCAGTGGAACTGAAACTGGTTCTAAAGCTCAGGCGAGATTCTGTTAGTGACTTTGTGAACCCTTAAGATACCTGTAAAAAGCAGTTATCTTTTCTCATTTGACAGTGTGAGTGTTTGAGTCCTGATTAAATTTCGCCTACAGTGGATCCTTAATTTGGTCTCCATATTGCTAAGAGGCAGCTATTTGATCTCCTGAAATGTTTGCACTGTAGTTGTATTTCCTGACAGCTTTTTAAAATAGTGTTTTTAAAAGAAGGAGTTGTGCCATGATGGCTATTTATTCATGTTGGCTGATTCCTTTATGTTCCTTCTGCTTGGATAAAGTCTAGTGGTTAAGATCTGGTCTTGTGATGTAAGAAATTGATGTTCTTCCTGAAACATTTATGTCTCTATAACAAAAGCTTTGCTGCATTTTTTTAATAGAAAAGGATTTTACTTTCGATCTCAATGTAAGCTGTTGCATGTACCTATGCCATTGCTTATAGTAAAAGCAGTCTGTCACAAACTGAAACCCACCTAAGGTGTATGCTTGATGTAACGTTCTTTAGCACTGGACAATGTTTTGGATTCTCAAGAATGTGTTTAACAAGGCCAGTGAAGTTTTCAGTTTTCCTGGGACCTCCAAGGGATGCTATTCTGCAGGCAGTGTTTCTTAATGCTCAAACAAAAAACAAAGCAACAAAAAACAGCAAACAAAACAGAAAATGAAATGAAGCAACAACCAGAAAACAACAGCCCCTCCCCCCAACAGGCTGATTCACTGAATCATGAAATGACAAAAATTTGAGTTGGAAGGGACCTTTAAAGGCGATCGAATCCGGCTCCCTTGCAGTGAACAGGGACAGCTACATCAGGTTACTCAGAGTCTCATTCAGTAATCTCTCAGAGGAGTCCACTGGTATGTTTTACATTTTATCTTATCCTGTGATTCTGTGAACAGCAGGAAAATATATACTTGGAATTTATGACTGTTAGTGTAGGTGCAGCTGCTGCCAAGCTAAAATGTTCAGAGTTGACTGTGCAAGACACGTGCTCTTGTGAATGGATCCTTCTTGTAACAGAGTTCCACTCATTTTTTTTTCTGAAAACCATATTTGTATTTTTTTTACGTGCTTGATTCTTAAACTCCAAATGTTTTCTCTTAAGATTTTTGACACAAAGTTCTGAGATGTTAGAAGCTACTGAAATTAGAGGTTTAGAATGAATGCCTTATTTTTCTTTAACATAAACCAACCAAAAGAGGTTAGAAGTGCATTAAGCAGATATTTCATTTGAGTGGTTAAGCTTCAGGAATGTTGCGAAATGCCTTTTGGATCACTGTTAAACCATCCACGTCAGCCCACCGCGTGCACCGCATCCCCTAGTGTGTATTCTGTAGTCAGTACATCTGGAAAGACCGTATACCTGCCTGCCTACTGACAAATGAGGTAGTAGAATGTTTTTATTATAGAACTCTTGTGAGTCAAGAAGAGGTGATTTTAGTTGGCCTCTGATTTACGCAAACGCTCCTTTTTAGTTAAACGTGCCAAGTAAAGATGCTCTTCTAGATGGCAAAATTAATACAGTTTCTTAGTTCACCATCTTAAGGTTCTTTAGTGCTGATCTCATACTTCAGTTTTATTCTGTTTTCCAACTTCAAATCATGTGGCTCTCTACCTTCTAGGCTTCTATTTCCAGATCAGTCCCTATGCCACTGTCAAACATTTCAGTGCCAAAATCAACTGTTTCACGTGTGCCATGTAATGTAGAAGGAATAAGCCCTGAACTGGAAAAAGTGTTCATTAAGGAAAATAGTGGAAAAGAAGAGATATCCAAGGTAAGCTTATATTAATGTGTCTATAGTGCCTTTCTCTTTGTGACCTACAAACACATGAGAAAACTCCCTCATAGCAGAAATTATTATTAATTTTCCTCAGACTGTTTAAAAAAAAAATTTTGTTTCAGTATTTTAGGACTGCTTGTTCTTCAGTTTATTTTTAAAGGCCTTTTAGTCAAACATTTTATTTAGAATACCCTTTCTTTAGAGAACCTGTAAGTTTTTATGAGAAATGTATGCACTTAAATATTCAGCTTACCGTGAGTAAGTAGAAACTGGGAGATTAATTTATTTGCTTTATTTTATGTGCTTTTTCTTAGGTAAGACTTAAGTTTCCTGTGCTCTGCTGAGCTTCTTGGTTTTAATGCATTTCTTCAATAAACTAAACTGAATGTGAACTGTGTAACTTCCTTAAAACACTGATCTGTAATGGGGGATCTCCGTATGGGAAATATAAGCTAGGCGCCTGAGCTTGTACATATGAGAGATCTGGAGTGTTGGAATTCTCATGGAAGAGTACTAGAGTGCTTAAATAACACTTAAAATGTGAAATGCTTTGCAGCCACCCTGTCCTAAATCACCAATGAATAATCTCTGCTGTGGGATCAACTGTTTCTTCTAATTCTCTAATTTTTTTTACTTGTGAATGGTCTTCTAATAGCACTTCAGTGCACAAAGCAAGCTACAGAACTTTAATCAGAGGTATAAGATTCCAAAATCTGATGTTTGTGTTTCTTCACTATGGCAGTAAAGTTTAAAAATAAATAAATAAAAAGCTTTGGAGTATTCTTGGCTTCTCCAGAGAATTAGCTGTGTTTTGAATGAAATACCTCAGTAGTAAAATGTTTCATGCTAGATTGCCTTTCCCAAAGCTGTCTCATCCCTTTATAAGAATCTGTGTTGTAAGAAGGGGAGTAGAGACAAAAACAAACAGAAAAACTCCAAAAGTCCAAATCAATAAACTCTGTTAGCTCCAAAGAGTATAAGAAAGTGTATTGTATTGCCACTATTGATATTGATATGGCCAGAGTTGTGATGTCTTGTGGTTGAAGGAGGTTTAATTTATTTATCAGACAAATCATCTTTGTAAGTGCTGTCCTTAGGCTTTAACAGCTCATTACTTCAGATGCAGAACCCAATCTTATAAGTTACTGAATGTACTGGCTCTGACCCAGCCAAACAGGCACATTCTTAAGTGCATTGTTGGACTGAGGCCAGATATGTTCAGCAGTTTACACAACCAAGGCAATAGTGAACCCGTCATCTAAACATCTAGCTGGGGAGAATCTTCAGACACAAAAGAAAGTCATAAATTAGGCGTTGCCCTTGAAGTCCATCTTTGTGAGCAAAGGGTTGTTTCCTGTTATATAACTGCTAATTTCTGTCAGATCTCTTCTGGTGGGAACTAAAATGGGACTCCTAGCACTGTCTTAGAGCTTCTTACATCTCACAGTTTACTTATGGAAGATCATAATAAAAGTGATTTACTAAATCTTACCGCTGGTGAACTTTCCCCAACTGCAACAGTTTAGCTTCTTTTTAGCCAGGGGGTGTTGGTTGGCTGGGTTAAAGGTTAGAAATTACTGAACAAAAGATAAACCATAGGAATCCAAACTTCATTAGTTTCACTGCTAGTGAAACAATTTGTTTTTCTTTCAATTTTCTGACTTTCCTTCTGGTTGAAATGTTCTATTTTAAAAAAAGATCTAACAGTCAAAGGTAAGTGGTTGCCTTGGGTGATACATGAAGGACAAACTTCATTATAAGCTTGCTTTTGATATTGGTGGGCATCTAAATTCTCAACTGGTTTCTTCTAATCTGCTTCTAAATTTACTTCCTAGTTTCAGCAAGTGCATCTTTAAAACTTCGTGTTAATCAATCCAGCTGCTTAAATCTCTTGAAGCGTGTTGTGCATCTAAATTCATGTCGTAGAGAAGAGTAGTTACCTTCATTTTTTTTACATGCAGTTTACTATCTTAAGTTGTATTCAATTTTAGCCGTATGTTAATAGCTTTCTGATCTCATCAGTTTCCTTTAAATAAGCATGTTTGGAATATCTTAAGTAAAACAAAATGCATTTTAGTTGGTCAACTCTTAAAAATTATAGTTTAGTGTTCTTGACTTTTTTTTTGCCGTTACTATTTCATATCTTCAGTATAAACTTGTGAATTTTTGAACAAACTGTTTCTGGGTTTATCACCTTGAAATAGGTGATGCATGGGACAGAAGTAAGCTTATGGTTAAAGTAGATCTGGTTTTATGGATGTTTGAATTACATTTTAAATTAGCTGCCAGTTGAAATTGGAAACCAGCGGAACTTTCCTCTCACATTCACACTTTCTTCTTTAGTCTTCAGATACACAAATAAATTTGATTTATTTTTATACTTTTTTGATTTTGGGGGTAGGATATTACATACTTTATTTTCCCTTTTGCTGACTTGAATTTTAGCTGTCCTACTTCTTAATGTATGAATTGATTTGGAATGTATTTCTATCTTTTGCTGATTTTGCTAACTGAATTCTTTGGAAACCTTCTTCACTTTTTTTTTTTTTTTTTTTCCACCCACGGTATTTTAATAATAGGAATTTTACTTCATGGAAGGGTAATTGTGGAGTGATTAGCCTTGTTATTTTTACATGCTTCATAAAGATAATGGATGGTACAGTAACGTCATTAGGTCTTTCTTTTAATAATCTAATTGACTGTGAAGTTTAGTGATATGTGGTCAAAGCATTTCAAGCATTTCTTCCTTTTTGGTTTGGCCACGTGTGTGTATGTTTTTCAGATCATCTCTCTTGCTTAGCTGGCTGAAGGCATTCTCATTTTTATTTCATAAAAACAGTTAAAGTTGGCATTTAGTTTGGAGTCCCTTTTTAATAGCGTTTTTGTCCTCAGGTTTACTTAAAAATGTCATTTCATCTTCTAATGCCTTTATTTAAAGATTCTGGATATATTTTCCTTCCTGGTTTATAATTTGGTGACCAGCTTTCCAGGAAATTGTAGTTGTCTCTGTGCCCACCACAAATTGTACAAGAGAATCAGCTTTCTGTGAAGTTGTCTGGCCTTTATTCATTGCCCTGTTGTGTTTCTGCAACACAAATGTTGGAGACTTTGAATAAGATGTTCCCCCCAACTCACCACAGTATCTTGCTTAATTTCTTTTGTTTCTGGAAATAGGTAGTAAAATGCTTTTACGTACCTATCAGAAAATTCAGTCCAGTAATAATTGTTTTTGATTGTTTTTCTAATTTGAACAGCTGCACAGGGTCTATACCTTAATCTTCATATCCTTCATCTGAAAAGTTTTGGGTTTTATTCTTCTGAATGCTCCTTGTAAGGAAAAGTCTCTTCAGGATGTGATGGATTTTTGCACTCTCATGTTGTCTAATTCATTGATGACTGTATTTATGCTAGAAGGCAGAAGCAATTTCCTATCTCTGCCTTTGTGCTCCAATCTGGAGAATAGTTTTTAAATTAAAAGCATTGAATGCTTTACTCTGAAGAAAACGCCTCTCAAATAGATGTAAGGCATTTGAGAAACATTATTTGTAAGGTTCCTGTTGGTATATTATGTCATAGTAGAATTCCTGATGCTACTCTGTAGGACAGTTTTAATTTGATTGATACTGAAAAAATCTGGTGATTTTTAATTGCATTAAGAAGTGCATGTTGTCAAATAGACCATTTCTGTACTTTTGCAGGGAGGTATAAGGACAGTTTATGACTATATCCAAGAACATACTGTCTCATAGTGGTTGTTGGATGTTTTGTTGGAATGCCTTTGGAATAGAATTAGTACATGACTGAATCCTCCTGCAGGAAAGAAAAAAAAAAGTATACAGAATTCTGTAATTTTCAGCCATTTTCCATGCATTGAGAATTATGACAACTAGTAGCAGCTGTACTCAATTATAGTTACCCTATTTCTTGTGCTTTAAGATTGTGAGGACTTGGGTTTTTAAAAATAGTTTAGGCATAACTCATGGAAAGTAAGTTCTGAAGTCTTTTTTCATGTTGATCATGTTTAAAAATTGAGTATTTCAAGTTGATGTTTTCACAAAGGCTTATGGTCTTGTAAAAAAAAAAAATCGGGCTCAGTATTAAGGGGAAGAAATACAGAAGCACAGTAATTTTTGAAGCATTTTCAGGCTTTTTCTGTTATTTTACTTTAAAGAGTGATTAAATATGTATCTTTGTATACTTGCATGTATTTCTAGAGGCGTATTGAAAAATGCAGATGACTTTCTATGCCTTCAATTTTGATTCAGCAGAGGCTGAAATAAGCGATTTGGGATATGCTTCTTGACTACATAAGACTATGGTGTTTCTTCAGGTGTGGAAATCTGTGCTATCCTGAAGTCTAATTGTGTGATTACTTACTGCTTTTATTCTCTCTCTGGAATCCTTGCTTTACCTGCTCTGTGGTATGTGCATGTAATGAGCAGCCATTTGGTGTTTTCTCCTCATTAGATGTGTGTCATAATGTTCACTACTAAACCTTGCTTTGAAGCCAGAAATCTGAATTCCTTCATGGATTTTTTCTTACTATATATTAAGAGTGTCTCTGAAATTTGTTTTATTTTTATCACACCTATGTTAGAAGAAAGGTGATATTATTTGCCTTTTATGGATGGAGAAACACAAATCCACCAGGCTTTCATAGTGTGCTTCTTCAGGTAGCTCAGGATACTGCATGTGTTTTAGGACTTCAAAGTGCGGCTCTCACAGTTTCCTTCTCCATCTGTGAATGATGAAGACTTTTGCAAATCAGTCCTGTATAGACTGGGCTTCCAGAAGAGATATGATAAAAGAGAAGAGTTGGATCAGATAACTTTGGCCTCTTGTAGAATCTTTGTGTCAGAAGCAGATTTAAAAAAAAAAAAAGCTGATCTGTGTGGCAGTTCTTTTCTTTTTGTTAATTACGAGACTAATTTTCTTTCTACAGCTTCAGTCTTGTTTTCTACTTCTGTCTGTGTAGTAATACAGGTCTATCTTCAGGTCTATCTTGTGCATTGAATGAGTCATGGCCTGTTGGGGGCAATGGGAATAGCAACACGTGGTCCTGTCGTAATATACAACATGAGCTCAGCTGTTGAAACAGCTCTATCCAAACTTTTGAGCATTTGATGTAGCAACTGTAATATTCCCCTTATAGTGTATTGCTTGGCTTTTAAATGAAATGTGAAAAGGTATTAGCTAGAAGCCTTGTAAGAAGGAAAGGATTTTCTAACTCTACTAGGCCTGCCTCTGTATAATTTGATGGCTTTCTACATAGGCTGTTGCTGAGAAGGGAATATTGTTTCATATCCTCTTTATTAGCAAAAGCACGTTGTGTTGAATTTTAAGCTCTGGAATTGGCTGCTCTAATTTTGGTACATATGGAAAACAGGAAAATGAAACACAATTCTTCACTTGAAATGAGAAGGAAGGAGGCCTGACATTTCCTATCTTGAACTTTTGATCATTCCTCTGTGGCTTGAAATGGTCCTTAGTGAAGCAAAGCTAGAAACATCTATGCTGTATGTTGCAGCATAGGGTGCAAGATCAACTGGCTGGTGCCAACTAAACTGATATGAGAAAGCAGTGCTTATCTCTTCAGTTTGAAACAAGCTTGTGAACCTTATATAAGCCTGTACATGTTTTCTTTTAGTTCTGAATTTGTTGTAAGCCAGCTACAGAAGTGAAGGTTGGAAAGTACAGGAGTGCTAGAGAATTACAACCAAACTTGGATGGTTTCATTTGTAATTGTAATTCAGTTCATTGTTAGGCCAATAATATGCTATTGTATTAGAAATATCTCTTATCCAGGTGAGACCTCTGTCATGGTACTTGTTTATGCTCTGTGCTAACTGTTACTGAAAATTATTCTCTTTAGTATAATGAGATCTATTGATTTGAGGAGGAGATTGCTTTCTAAAATATCAGAAAAAATGCTAAAAAAAAATGCTGGCAAGTGTAAATCAACAACAAAGTATACCTCTTTGTTAATTTAACTCCATTGCATAAGAGCATATCGTTGTCTTGGGAAATCTGTGCATTGTCCCAGCATTGAGCATAATTAATGTATGTTGTGCATTTTGAATTGCATTATTTTCTTCCCCAGAAGTTGTTTCACAAATGAGCTATTTAGATTTCACCTGTTCAGTTCAATTACGAGTACTAGCTGGATCTTTTCTCAGAAATCTGAACTGCTTGTTTCTCTTGCAGCCGTTGGATATCCCTGATGGTCGAAGGGCCCCGCTACCTGCTCACTATCGTAGCAGTAGTACACGAAGCATTGACACTCAGACTCCGTCTGTCCAGGAGCGCAGCAGCAGCTGCAGCAGCCATTCACCATGTGTGTCTCCCTTTTGCCCTCCTGAATCTCAGGATGGGAGTCCTTGCTCAACAGAAGACTTACTCTATGACCGTGATAAAGGTGAGAGTAGAATGGCCCACCTTTACCTATGGGAGGCATGTGATGTCCTGCTTTTACAGTTACCTTCATTTTACTCATTACATCAGTTTTTGTTTCTGTTTGATTGTTGTGGAGGGATTGAGGATTTACCTTAAAATTGGTTTTGTTTGTTCACGTATCTTTTTCCCTCTTGTTTGTGAAGCTTCACAAACATCTTCCATAAATACGTCAGAGGAGCACAGCAAACAGTTTTACCCATTTATGAAGATTCGAATGCAAAGAATTCAGAGTGTAACGTGTTTGTTTCAAAAGGGTTTCAAGAAGGTTTGTGATAGACTGTGTATTCATCATAGGTGAGTTATTTACTGATCAAAACAGTGAGTTTTTGGACTATTTTATCAGTACTCTGCTTCTGAAGTCGCATCCCATTTGAAGCTATTTGGTGCGGAACTCATATCTGAGTTTAAAAAAATCTGATGGAGAGTAATTATCTGTCTGCATATGTTGTTCTAACAGAAGAAAAATTCAGTGTAATTTCTGTGCTAATATGTCAATATTCAGTGTTTTGTCTAAGTTTGAAAAAAGTAGTTTTATGGAGGGAGTAAATCGGAATTTCAGAACAGAGTTAATTTACAGACAAGACAGTGTGAAAATGAGGCACCATCATAAAAAGATTGATTTTGAACAATTCTTTTTACAATGAAATGATTCTTGGGTTTCTGGTTGTCTAGACTTGAGCTTTTAATCAATGTAAATATGAGCTTTATTTTGGAAAAATGCATTTGGGAGAGATGTGCAAGCTAATAGCAGTATGTTCACAGGAAATGAAAGCTAAGATTTTGATTTGGCATAGATTTACTAATGAGCTGAAAGCAACAGTATTTTGAGGTTACAAGCTAAGATTTAAGCACTTCCTGCAATTATTTTCTGTTTGATCATCCTTAAAGTAATCTTAATTCTAAGTGATAAGCTGAAGTGAGTAAGATTGGGGCAGAAGAAATTATATCATAGATCATAGAATGGCCTGGGATGAAAAGGACCTCAAAGATCACCCAGTTCCAACCCCCTGCCGTGTGCAGGGTCACCAACCACCAGACCAGGCTGCCCAGAGCCACATCCAGCCTGGCCTTGAATGCCTCCAGGGATGGGGCATCCACAACCTCCTTGGGCAACCTGTTCCACTGTGTCACCACCCTCTGTGTGAAGAACTTCCTCCTAATATCTGACCTAAACCTCCCCTTTCTCAGTTTGAAACCATTCCCCCTTGTCCTATCACTATCCACCCTCATAAACAGTAATTCTCCCTCCGGTTTATATGCTCCCTTCAAGTACTGGAAGGCCACAATGAGGTCTTCCTGTAAGTTAACCATAAGGTCTTATCCCAGCACAGAGTGATAGGTGGTCATGTTCCAAAACCAACTGTGGTTATTATTTTTCCCCCCTGCTACTTTCCTTTCTTACAGTATGCATATGTAGACATCCACTAAAGTACAAGCAGTCAGGGAAATGCCTTGACAGGTAAGTTTGTTGTATCTATCCTTAAAACATACATATCTTAAAAAGTGATAAAATACGCAATTATCACAGTGAGTGTAGTTTTTTAGTGGTTTTTAGTGGCACTAGCAAGTGAAGATAATTTGAAATATTGCACTTAATTTTCTCAATGATTTTCAGGGTCTTTATGTTCCACCTGTGATGATCTGAGCAGTTCGCTGGAGTAAAATCCATTGCTGAACTTCACAATGAGTAGATGGATATGTATTTGTGGTTTCAATCTTAAGACTGGCTTTAGGTCTGTATCGAAAGTCTGCCTTTGTATATAGGTGATGGTGATAAACAGGAAGCTTTCTAGAGTTAAACTTAATTATATTTTTAAATTAGTTTAGGCTTTATGATACCCTGCTTATGCAAAATAAAAGCTTGAATTCCTCATTGCAACTTTGTTCTTTAAGGACAAGATAGAAACTAGAAAAACACATAGCAGTTTGCCAGGAGCAAATACTTTGTTCAGAGGTTATAGAAGTAGCATCAGTGGTTAGGAAGTGTGCCCTTCCCTCTCAGAACATTGATGTCACAGGTTGGTCAGAATGTTAGCTTCAGAAGAGTTAAATTGTAGCTAAGTGAGTGATACAGGTAGAAATTGTAAGGAAAGAAAAGGATTTTGAGAGTGATTTTATTAACATCTGTTATTGATGTTAACAACATTACAAAACAAACTTTTTTGTGCTCATCTTAAAAGATTCTGTTGTGCTACAGTATAACTTATGTAACTTTGCTGCAAGACCTGCTAAGTTCTGAAAAATGTTTTTCTACACATAACCAGAATTTAGGCATTTTAAACTTAAGCTTTTTTTTTTGTTGTTACTTGTCTCAAGATGGAATTTTATTTTTCTCCTTGGTGGAGTAACTTAATTTTCCATTAAAATATGATCATCAGCTTAAAATTAGCTCCTGAGTGTGATTCTGTGTGGAGAATGAGGGTCAGCAGTTTGACTGAGACACAGGAGCAGTGAGAGGAGCCAGCACTCTGTACAGACAGCGCTGCTTTACATTTCCAAAGCATCTTTTATTTCTTGTGCAAAGCTGTGCTTTGGCCTGAGGCCTTCACAGCTGCTCTTTGGACTGCATCAGCTGTTTGGTTTAAGTTTCTGCAGGGAGCTGCTAAGTCTATTGAATTTTTCAAAAGAAAGTGAAAGATTTCAGAAAAGGGTCACAATACATCTCCAAATAGTGCAATGATACCAAATGGTAAAGATCAGAGCAGAGAGAGAAGGGTGGGAGAGTGTATTTTCATGGCACCAGGCTTTGTGATTTGTTGTGAAATACTGTCATTGCAAGCTAAACGACTGCCTTGCTCCATTAAAGCTACTGCTTTCATTAGATCTGTTTTATGATATCCTTCTTCATGAGACTAACATGTCCCACATATTTAGTAACAGAGGTAAAATTCAAAGGCATCTGAAGGCATAAGGATTCAGTGATGTTTGTTTGTTTGTTTGTTTTTATGTGAAAATAATGTAACCTGCTTCCTAGGGATTTTTATTCTGGTACTTTTGTGTAGGATTGAATATTCCTGCTGCTGTTAGCAGGCTGTAACAAGTAATCTGTTCATGAAGATGCTATCTCTTGATCTGGATCTCATTTTCTAACTTCTGGGTGTCTGATTCATAGTTTTTAAAATAAAAATGGTATGAGAAGTCTTTGGGTAGTCTTAAAAAAACAAAGGCGTTTTTGAGCTGGAAAATCCTTTTGAATGTATCAAACCAAATCCCAAGGCTCACTGGCCAAGTTATGTCACTGAAAAGAGAAAGTTCTTTACAAGCTGTTTTCAGTCTGTCCGTTGTAATATATGCAAGCTAAAGTTAGTGGTGTTGAATGTTTTTGTTACAATATTATTTTTCAGTGTCTAATTATGAACTTAAACATTTTCTAGATTATAGAATATGTCAGTTTGAAATATGTTCAGGAATTCTGTGTAATAGGGCTCCCTATTGTCTTCAGTGTGGTTATGGTAACAAAGCTCACTTTAAAGGTTACAGCTGTTAATCTTCAATCCTAATGGTAATGAAATGTGATTAGTTTGTAGAAATATGCCAGAGCACACCCTACCGGTGGGAGGCTGGAAGGTGCAGATGCCAGATCATGCATTGCAACCTCTGAGAAAGCCTATAAAAAATGAAAAACAAATAGCATTGTTTGAGAATATCCCTTAAATGACACTGCAGATGAGTAATGATGTTATGATTCATTGCTTAAGGCCCGATAGGATACATGGCTGGAGACTGGCTTAAGCTTCACACTTCCTCTTACCGCTACAGCTGGTGGCTTTATTACCAGCACCCTTCCATTATTACACTCTAAGTGAAGAGCTAACAGCGAGCTTATACGTGTCAGCCTCCTGTGCTTTTCAGATGCTAGTGTGATGTGTGTTTGGTCACAGTGAAAAGCTAACCATTTAGTAAGCTTTAAAAGCTCAAGGAGGCAAAGGGGGAAACAGATTGGTTAAATTATATGATTTTTTTTTTTTTTTACTTGTTTAACAGATGTTCTATGTAGAAAGTTTCTGCCAAACAGGGCTAAACAAACCAAAATTTATTGAAAACTGCACTGGCTAGACAACACTCTGAATCTTCCAAGAGCTGACTTAACTTTGAGTTCAGTTTAATTCTTTCCTTGGATGTACCCCCACAGTTTTCCAGTATTCGCTAGAATGAACAGTAGCTCATTTTATGTCCCAGAGTTTTTTAATAGAAACTTGGATCTTCAATTTTAAATATGGGAAGGGGGAAATAAACTGTCGGGGTTCTGTTAATGATTTCTGTATTCAGAATGAGCTATGAGGGCCAACCGTGGAAAGATTCCAGAAGACCATCATGTGCTCAGCAGGACAAATACCTGCATTGTCTCTAGACTTGTTGCCTCCACACAGTTAACACCAAAAATTCTGTAAATGGAAGTTGTATTCACCATGCAGCAGGCAAGAGCTGAATAATCACTATACAAAGGTCTACTTTGACCATCTTCTCATACCTTTGACAGTAAAATAGGATATGTGACATTGGAGCTGATTTGTGTCTCACTGATGGTTCAACACCTCTAATGATTAGACTCTGTATTTGAGTCATACGTATGCAAATGTTTATGTAGTTACCATTTGCAAATTCTTAAGAAAAACTTACACGTTTCAGTGAACCCAGATTGTAATGCTTGAAGCTTTGGTTGGTTTTCCAGTGTTGCTGAAAAGGCACATTTGAACAGCAACAGAATAAGGAAAGATATCAGAGTTAAAAAGAATAAGGTACACCAGACTGGTGAAAATACTTGAAAGGAGCCAAAGTAGGAGCTACAATTTCTCTTCATTGCTTTTTCTTGTAAGTTGCTAAATCCTCCTTAACCTTGCCTTTTCGTTTCATTTTTTTAAATTGTAAGCCCAAACATTGAACAGGGAGCCACTTGTGTTGGCCTCTTGCTCTTGGAAAAAGTAGAAGCCACTGCAGAAGGGTCAATTTCAGTGAGTAATTATTTTTGCACCTACTTTGTTTTCTTCTTGAATTCAGTGTCAACATTGTCAAGGTGAAGGAAAAGGTTCACTTTAAGGTGAACTTTTCAAACTTTTGTTCTTCTGACTTCACTAGAGATGAGTCTTATTTCTCAGACTTGCCAGGAAATGCGAAAGTCTGCCTGCTGTGAAGTCTGTCCTGTGTCCTAGATGTATGTGTCTTTAGTTCTAGGTGTGCCTAGTAACCCTCTGCAAAACACAAAGGCAGCTGCAGCCATTAAGAATAGGTAGGTCCTATCGTTAGTGATGATGAGAGTGGAATTGTGGAGGCTTTATTTTGGATGCTAAGAGAATTAAACTGTAGAGCGAATGAGGTGGGACATTATAATGATGACATACCAGTATCTGTATCAAAAATGTGTTTTGTTTGCAAATTTTGAGCTATTATTGAAACTAATGTGGTCAGCATACCTGCCAAGAATTGTTATAAAATAAGACAGATGCTGTATGCACACATTCTCAGTAACTGTTTATGCAATGAGAAGGCATTATCGTTACCACTCATAACTCTTCTGCATGTGTAATGCATATTACTGTGTTGATTTATATTTTTTGAAATACATAATTAGAGCCAATTTGATTCCAGGATCACAACTCTTCATGCCAGTTGCGGTGCTCTGGATAAAAATACCCTCCTGTTACGTGTTATGTGATTACTGCTGCACTGAAGCTTTTATTCAGAAGAAATGTGCTATGCAAGGGTGTTAGAAATTGCCTGCGATAAAGGAATCATTGTGGTAGAAGCAAACCAGCATAGTGGCTGAACTGTGAAAAAGGCATCTTGTTTGGAAATCAAGCTTAATCAAGAAAACACTCTCAATCTCTAGTAATATAACTGCTTTAAATTTTCAGACAGTGGGAGTAGCTCACCGTTGCCCAAGTATGCCTCATCTCCCAAACCAAACAACAGCTACATGTTCAAACGAGAGCCCCCAGAGGGATGTGAGCGAGTGAAGGTCTTTGAGGAAATGTCGTAAGTAATGCCTTTTATATCAGCTGGTATCTGCAAAGCAGTAAACCTGTTTACTGAGCCCAGCCAACTGCAGATGAATAAACTATTCCAGCTGATGAGCTTTTCAGGAGCAAACTATTCTTAGTTTGTACAGAAGAGAAGTTGAAGTGTTCATGTTGGTTTGAAGAGGAAATGGAGTCTTTTATGCTTGAACTCTTTCTGTGCATTTATAAAAGGCAACAAAAATCCAAGCGGAAAAGATAAGGTACATTTAATTTCCTAAGCATTTATAAACCTCGCTTCATATGCTTGCATTAACTTTTGTAAATGTTCCTGGTTTGACACACAAACTCCCCTTGCCAGAATTCTTTATCAGTTTTGAGCAAAGGTTGCGTCTGTATAACCTATGGCTACGCTTGTGTTTAAAATGCATAAAATGGCATGAGATCTATATAATTTAAAGTGTGTTTAGATGGTAGTATACTTAATGACATAAACTTTGCTCAATAGTTTTGCTGTTGAGCAGGAAATCAGAAATTAAGCTCTTGGACATCGTGTCTTTTTCCCTAGACTCAGCAGTAAACACATGCTGTTGAGGTTGTGTGCTTAGCTCCTGTGGATGAAAAGAATGAAGGAGGGGATGGGTCTTGCTCTAGTAGCATTCACTGCCCAATGGATGGTGAAGGAGCAATGCTAGGTTGTGGAGGAAGCCTCCGAGCAAATGATGGAATATGGGAAAGGAGAGGTCAAATTAATGGAGTCTCTCAAAGATTTGATGTGACTACACGTGTTGTTTCTGCAGTGCTGTCGTTAAAGAGGAATTTGTGTCATTCTAAATTACCATGGCATTTTTTCACGTGCGTATGTATTGCAGATTTTTCTCGTTGGAAAGGTGCATGTTTATCCAGTAACAATCAAGTCATTTTTGTGATGGCACTGTTTTTAATGCTGTGGATCAGTTAGCTGACTACCAATATGGAAGATGTTTGCCCCTCTGTCCAATTAATCCCATTCCTTGTCATTCACATTTTAGCAACCTGTAGAACCACAAAGTTCACAACGTATAAACGTCTCAGTTGGCCGAGTATGTAATCTCTTTTCTTGTTGTAGGTCTCGTCAGCCTGTCTCAACCCCTCTCTTTTCATGTCCTGACAAAAACAAGGTTAATTTCATCCCAACCGGATCAGCTTTCTGTCCTGTGAAACTTCTGGGCCCCCTACTTCCCGCTTCAGACCTGACACTGAAGAACTCTCCAAACTCCAGTCAAAGCACAGCTTTGAGCAGCCTGACTGTTGAGCAGCTTTCGTCTCGGGTCTCTTTCTCATCTCTGTCAGATGACACCAGCACAATGGACTCTACAGAGGTCTTGGTACAGCAACCATCCCAGCAGCAGCAGCAGCCTCTTCTGCAAGAAATTCAGACTGAAGAGCATTCCTCTCCTCAGAGCTATGCGCTAATCTAGACCGAGGTGTGGAGCAGGCCTCTGCCCCAAAGCAAGATTGAGGAGGTAACAGTTCAGTTCAGATACATCTGCATGAGGTGGCAACCTTTCAGAACAAAATGCAGTACTTAGCAGCATTCTGAAAAATATCTCAACGCTGTTCTTGGCAGGGACAGAATCCATATTCAGCATCTTTTGTGAGAAAGCAGTGATGCCTGCAGAATCCATATATCATTAAGCGTTTTAAGTGGAGACTATGCATTTCATAGTATGTTTGACCAGATTAGTACTGTGTCCTGTGTTCTGTTTCAAATTCTACAGTATAAATAAGCTCTATATATATATAAAAAAAAAAGAAAAAAAAGTTGCCTGTCTGAATAGAAAATGTCTTGCTGTGTTGTGTCCTATGGAAAATACTGTACTTCAGGATTATGTTTACAATTGATCCAGGTGTTTATGTTTCTAACTTCTGTAATACACACAATGCAAAAAAAAAAAAAAAAAAAAAAAAGAAAAAAAAAATGGCCACAGCAGTTGCACAGTGCCCACCCTATGGCCTAGCTTCAGGTACTTCTCTCGAAGTGTAAACTCAGGTAACTTGGAATGTATATCATATTGGGATATTAAATATTTTACAGCTACAAAGCTAAAGAGGGAACATCACTCTTTTGCCTTTCCTTATTTTATGCATTAATATTTCCTCATTACATTCCACTTTCTTGGAATAAGTGCATTCAGCTCCAGGTGAATGGTGACCCTGGACGTGGGTGAACGTGAGGAGAACCAGCAAATCTGTGATGAATATCACTTTGTCATGTGCTTACAAGCAAAAAAAAAAAAACAACTGTTGCATTCACTGTCATTTCAATATATGTAAAATGTGGCATTTAAAGGTTTCAGGTGTTGCTCGGTTAATGACTGTTAAACTGTTGCAAATAAAGTGTTCAGTACTAGGCTGTACATGAGAAACATTCCATGTTGTGTGTGAGAGGATTTTGAAAGACAAGAATGTTTTTGTTTGAGGACAGAAATTCTTTCAGGTTTCACGGCGGGGTGATGGGGATTTCCTCTCATGTTTTTGTTGGCAGTTAAGGATGTGAAATGCTACTGTTACCGTCTAAAAGTCAAATTAATGTTTAGTTTCTCTTTTGGAAATGCTCATTCATTTGCTGGTTGGAAATAGGTTTTCAGATTTTGTCGAGCAGTGTTAGATGAGCAGCATTTAATTTATGTAGTGAGTAATTGTGTTTGGATTGAAGTCCGCAAGTAGCAAGTGGGTGTTTTAAGAGGGATGGGGAAAACAGTAGTTTTAAGTTTGTTACTTAATCAAAGCTTCTCCCATAACTTTTGCTTACTTTAAGCTGTATGTGTAAAAGTGTGTTCTCCCCCCTCCTTAAGTATGAATTGTAATAATAAAAAGATGATGATCCTGGTTTTGCAGGCTGGACGCTTTCTCGAAATGGCAAGAGTGGGTTAGTGGTGCTCTTCTGCTGTAGTGGAACAAGAAGAGCATTGCTTTCAGAGATAATTTCCTGTGATACAAAGAGGGACCCCAGGGGCAAAATAAACTTGATGTTCTTGCTCCATTGCTTTCAGCTCAGTGGAATTACATTTATGCTGTCTGCTCCTAAGAGAATAAAGCTCACCTTTTCCAGGAATTGAAGAGATTAGTAGCCTGCAGCTACCGAGCATTTAAATTTGCTCCATTATTCTTTTATTTCTTTCCCACTTTTGGAGATGAGAATGGAGGGGGGTGAGAGTGAACAACCAATAACTGCTCACTAAGTACATGCTTGCTTTGGAGATAAAGCGTGGTTTCTTTTTATTACCGAGGTTTTGTTAATACTGCCTTACAAGGTGGAATTTGCAGCCTATAAAACAGTAACTGGTTTTTGGCTCCCCTGCAGAAAACATGAGGAGAGAGGTCTGTCTCTAACCATTTTCACATGAAAAACCTGCTTGAAACACAACAGCCATCTTTAACCCTACTAATCTCAGGCCTAGGTGAAAACACTATATATTTTATAGATTGAAGATAAAGGGGAGGAAATACTCACGATGTAAGTATCGATTCCTTTTGATATTTTTCCTTCTAGATTAACATTGCAGTATGATGACCTTTTTTTGCTCTGTTATGTCCAGATAAGAAATCATAGTCTTGGTTGTTGGTGTGAGATTACCGGGGGATACGATGAGTTGTTTTTAGATCAGCGGTGAACTCTGTACAATAACTGCAATGCCATTGTGTACTTTTATTTTTTTTTTTCCATGAGAAACTAAATATTAATTGAATTGCACATTTGTTCTTAGCAGATTTGAAGGTTTTGAACCAAATGCGTTAAAGCTAATGCTTTGCCATGTAAATTTCCCAGCAGTTGTTTATCTCTATTGTATTCTACATCCAGCTGTAGAAGTTTGTCAAATATTGTTTAAAGTTTTGTACATAGTTGTACTGTTATTTCTAGCCACTGTGCTGAACAGTATTCAAATTATCACACAATATTGCTTTACACAAGGAAATGTGTGGCTTTTGTTTTGTATTTTTTCGGTATAGAAGTTCCTGTGTCTTATTTAAATAAAAATTATAGTTTAAAAAAAAAAGAAGGTGGCGAGGACACACAAAAGCGGCGGTCCATTTATTTGTTTGGGAAACTGTGACCTCATAGAATGAGATTAAAGTTTAATATTGTTCCAGAAATACATCCAGGCTCGTGTCAACCACATCTCTGTGATTAGTGTGCTACATCATCTTGCACACTGATTTTTGCGTAACACGCTGCTTTGAGGAGGAAAAATATCTAAAAAATGGTCAAATACGTGAAAAATAGCGTATTTTATTGTTGCATGTGATGAGGTCTTTATTTCTTCAGAGCACAGAAAAAAAAAAATCAGTTAAGCATTATTGGAAACTCCACTGCTGTGTTTGTGGTATGGCCAATTTCAAGTTATCTGTTGAAAACTATGAAAGCCATGAGATGTTTCACTATGTGAAACTAAACGAAAACCCTAAAGGATGTGGTATAAATCTACTGACAGTCTTGGTTTCATGTTGTTTTGTATGAGTCAAATGGTTGTCATTTGCCTTGCAAAATAATTCTTTCCACATGGGGAGAGGGAAGGGGGGAGGAAGAAAGAATAATATTTGAATACATGTTTAAATACATGTAAATCCTCTGCAGTCGGTGTTTACTGAGAAGCACTATGGCAGTAACCCATAGGAATGGTTCAGTGCTTATTGTTGTGAAGGTGGAAATCTGGGTTTTTGACATCCCAAAGATTGCAAGGTTTCCATGTGACTGTGTGAAAATCTTGAAACTGCGGTGCTGGAAGTCTGGAGCTGCAAAGGCTGCAGTGTCCTGCCCTGCTGTGGGAATGGCTGGTGTGCATCAGTCAGAAAAGGCTTCGTTTCTGTTGTTTTATTGTAAGCTCATATGGCTGACTAGGAAAAAACTCTGGCCATCCTGCCCTCTGGGTGGTTTGGCTGCAGTGGCTTCAGCTTGTCCTGGTGGGAGAGGACATCGTCTCCTTGAGAACTGCTTTGACAAAAGCGTGCAGCTCACCCTGCAGAGATGTGGCACAACTTGAACCACAGGTAACTTCGGGGGCTGGACTCGATGATCTCTGAAGGTCCCTTCCAACCCCTACAATTCTGTGATTCTTCGCCATCCTGGGGACTGCAGTCCCTCACCTCCATAGGTTCTGGTACAGCTTTGTAATTAACTGTGCATGTCCTCCTCAAAGCCATGACGACAAGCAGTCAAAAAAAAAAGTGCTGAGGATAGAGTGGTAATGAAATAATTTTGCCTTGTGTCCCCATTCATTTGATGTCAATGTTATAGTTCCAGACAGGTTGTGGCTCTGGAAGCGGACCCTTCAGAGGCTGTGGAGGAGTGTAAATCCTATGTATGCTGGGTAGGGGCAGCAGATAGCGACCTGCTTGTTTTAGGAAGCAGGGTGCTGTCAGTGCAATGATTTATGGCTTCCTGACAGATGAGCTCTTGGGGAGGGCCAGATAGCTGCCCTCGAGAGCCTCAGTATCTTCAGTATTTAACCACAGCCTGAGATAATATAAAGTAAACATAAGGAATGGAATGAATTAGAGATGCTGGCTGACACTGCAGTTGCGAAGACCACCGAGGGTTTGCAGACGAGCTCCTGGTATCAGTGTGCTAGAGTGGGTAGGTATGTGGATGGGTTACTTGAGGTAAAATCCAACAACCTGGAGAGGAAGGGCGGCTTGTAGAAGTATAAATCAATGGCTGTTGTAAAATAGTCTGGCTTACTTTGCAAAACACAGCACTGCAAACAGAAATTTGAAGCTACACAATTGGGAGGAAATAACCGTAGTTCCGGCCGTGTGCTTCCAGAACATAAACACAAGGAAAAAGTGATTGAAGCTGGGAAAGTATGTTTGTTAATGGGCTGCACACGTACAGCCCTTCCTAATGCAGTGCTTGGCTAAAGGAAGCTGTGTGATCAAAGATCGTCATGCAGTTAAAATATGTACATCTCTCTGTTTGCATTAGTGTAACTGCTCCAGGGAAAGCAGTTAAGGGGACTATAGAAGGTTGGAGGTTCCGGGAAGGGCTATAGGAGTGAGTGAGGAACTGGAAAAAACACAGCAATGTTTTGGTTCCATCCTTAACAGATGAAGAATGATTTAACTCCAGTTGGTAAATGCCTGCACAGGAAATGATTGGTAACGAGCTACTCAAATTCAACAGATGTGGAATACTACTAGGGATAGAAAATGAAGCTGGTTAAATTCAAAGGAGAAGTGTGGATATGTCAGCAGTTGGGCATGGGGCCATCTCACAAAGGTGGGTTTTCAAAGATGGTGTGTTTAATGAGATGATGTTACCAAGATGTGCTCAAAGAAAAATCAGTTCTATAGTGTTGAAATGTTACTACTGTGTAGATTACAGAAGACAAACACAATGGCTATGATGGGCTTTTGACCTTTAAAGACTTTAAAGAGGTATTTTTCAACTACTTGAAACATTCTTATATGTTGCTGGAAAAATGATGCCCTGGTATATTTATAAATGGGGGAATTATTGCTTTTTTAAAATGATCTGGGAAGATAATTTCTGGCTTCTGAAGGTTTTTTGTTTGCATGACAATGGAGTGAAGCCTCTGGCACTGCGGAGGTGGTTGATTACGTTTAGAGCTGTTTTCCTTTCTGTCAGCTCCTCCATAGAGCTGTAATTTTGGGCGGATGGCAAGAAACTGGTGAGTGGGCGCCGCCTTTTCAGAGTGCAGTGGGTCACAAAAATACACGTCGCTCAATTAGGGCAGACAGAAAAAGGCTGATTGTGAACGTAGAGCGTTTCCACAACAAAGGCCTCCAATGTAAATGTGCGAATATGCAAATAAAACTGATAAATTGATAACAAGAGCAGTCAGATCAACAGCAAGCAATCGGATCGAGCTGGATAGAGACACCATTCCCTTTCTAAGACCTCGTAATTTTATCTCAGGTTGTAACAAGTTCTGATGTTAAATTGGCTGCCTTGAGCTGTAGCCTGGAAGCTCAGCAGCAAAAGAGCTGACAACCTGGGAGAACAGGAAGTTTGGTCATCTTTTATTCCTCCCTGGATCAGACTAAGCCTGTTAACAAAGCACGATTGTTCTAATAACTGTGCCTGCAGAAAAATATGGCCTGATTGTGGTTTTTGTTTTTCTTCTGGTGTATACATAATGTGAGGTGTGCAGTTAAACTTTGCAGTGATTTGTACAGCTGCTGGCGAGGAAGTTGTGTTTGCTCAGGGATGCTATGGGATTTTGGTGGAAGCAGGTTCTTTCTTCAAGGAAGACAAAGCTAAGAGAAGTAGACCCCTCGTTAAGGTTTGGTGCTGAGATGATGGGCGATGCAATTACTCCTTTCAGATTTTTGTTTGGATAAGAATTTCTCGCCCTGTCTTTATGATGCAGAAGTTTCTTGGGGAGGAACAGCTCCCTTTCCATACAATTGCTGAGATGGTTGGGCTTGTTACATAGGGAAGGAAGAACTTGCTCTTGTGAAAAATGAGGGAAGGGTGTTGCCTTTGGAAACGAAGTCTTGTTTTTAGGAAGCAGAGAAACAAATGCCTGACTCTGTTTTGGTGGTTCTTTTGGATTGGCTATAACTTATTGCACCTCCTGAGAAAGCTCTGAAAAATACTGAGCATTTTAGTGTGTGTGCCTCATTCAGGCCATCTCTAGTTGGGTTTGGAGTCTCTGCAGGGATTCAAACTCCATCTTTCCATACAACATATTCTGGTGTTTGACCACACTCAAAGGATGCATTTCTTATGTTTAAATGGAATTCCCTGAATTTCAGTTTGTGCCCACTACCTCTTCTGTTAATGGGCACCACTGAGAAAAGTCATGCTCCATGTTTTTGGCACCCTGCTGCCTCCCTCCCTTGAGAAATTTATCCACATTCCAGTGGATAATATCCCACAGTGGATATCCACATATCCAGTGGATAAGATCCCACTGAGCCTTCTATTCTCCAAGTTGAACAGGGTCACCTGCTGCTGTTTCCATTTTTTGTTTCAGTTTGTTCAACCGTGCATGTCTCCTGCCATCATGCCTTGATTTCCTGCTTGCTGGGCTGGACAATCACTGAGCTGAGAGGAGGTGATCTTTGAGAAACAGCCTGCGTTCCTGGACTCTTCCAGGGCCGTATTGCAGGTTGTTGTTCTAAGCAGGTGCCTGAAGAGGGCAAAGGCTTTTTTCTTTTTTCTTTCCTACACTTCTCTGCCTCATGGTGACTTCAGCCTCCACATTCTCAACCAGTTCTCCCTCATTTGTAGGTATGAGGCCCTGCTGAGCATCAGCTCCTTGACTGACTGCATCACATAGTTATCAGTGCACTCTGGGAGTGTGCCCTGCTGGGCTGACTGCAGCAGATTTTAGGGTGATTTGAATCCCCCCTGAGAACATGAGGCTTCTTCCAGTTGTTGTGGGTTATGTGTCCCCTGTGGAAATGAACTTGCTTTGTTTTGGCAGTGCTCCCAAAGGAACATGTTCTGGTCTGGCATTGCTGCACAGCAGGATGACTTATTTTAGGGCCATAAAAGCACTTTCCTGTATCTTAAAACACTTTCCCTTTTTCACTTGGATAACAACTATCAAACAGTACAACACAATGTACATCAACTTCAATTAAGCCCTCTATTAGATACTCTGTGTGTTCAGAGTGAGCAGAGGGGGAACCCAAAGCACTTTCAGGCAAGATGTACTGTTCATTAAAAGCAGCCCCTGGACAGGCAGCTCAATCTGCTCCTGAAATCTCATGTAAAAAAATGACCTGTTGTGCATTTCTTGAGTTTTCTGATTGCATTTAATGTTTGCTAACAGCGTGGGCTGTTAACATGGGAGGGAGTGGGGGGGAGGGGGTGGATTTGAGGCAAGCAGTGCAGCCTTTCTTCCTGATCGTCTCTGTTTACTGTTTAATCCTGTTTCCCTTTTACTTTGTTTTGGCAAAGTTCCCACTGCTTAAACAGTGAACTGCAGGACTGGTGGATACTCTGAGGTCCCTCCAGGCTTCAAAGTGCAGCACTGACACTGAGAAGCCGCAAAGGTCAGCAAAGCCAGTGTACGCAGATCACACAGATCACATCCCGCCTCTTCAAAATGAAAGCAAAAGCCATGAAGTGCGCTGCGTGGGAATGACAAGGGAAGGGGGGGCGATGGGAAGATGTTCATCTAAGGATTTTCGTGATTGTTATTTCCCTGCATGAAGAGCAGTAACGGCTGCACAATCTCACAGGTAGGCTTTGCTCACCTGTGCTTTGGAGAGGAGTAGAGGTGACCACAGGCCCCGTCTGAAGGCTGTGGTGTCACTGCTGCTGCTCCTCCCTGCCATGCTGGCTCTGGTGCTCTGGCTCAAACATCTCTCCACTTTTTTTTTTTTTATTTTTTGTGACATTTTCTGTGTGATCAGAGCCATCACAAGCTCTTTGTTAACAGCTAGGCAAGTGTCTGCTATACACCATGGTGTGGGTGGTGGGAGGGTGGTGGCCTGCATTTAGATTAAGTGCTGGGATGACCCTGGACCTGTACCTTGGGCAGGGTACTGAGACTTAGCAGTATAGAAGGCATTTGGGAATCAAACCCTGCCCAATTTAGATAGGTGAAGCTACCTCTGTATTTGAAGCTTGAGTGCTCGAGTTCAGTGCAGGCTGTCTCAGCAGTTATAACAGCAAAGCAGTTACCTCAGTGGCCAATGAATTTAATTTCTGTATTTTGTGCGTCAAGGATTTATAATGAGGATTGCACTTGGAATAATAGTAGGGTTACTGGTTTTTTTTTGTTGTTTTTTTTTTAATTTGCTGGATCCTGCTCCTGCTATGTTCAATGTACTTGTTTCCCTCAGCCAGCTGTTATCTGCTGACATAGGTGGAGACAAAGTGGGTGATTTCATTGTGTAGCATATTATTTCCAGCCTGTTCATGAGGCATATGGCTTCCAGTACTTGTACTGGGGCCTTTCCTACTGCATCAATAGCTGAGGAAGTCCAAAATGAAAGCAACACCCTACAGGGCAGGTCTCTGGGGACTTTTGCTTATAAAAGAAGGGAGACTGAGCTCAGTTACTCTACCCAATGGCTGAGGTTGGCTGGCAGCCATTTCATTACCTCTGGTGCATCTGGGTGGAGCGTTCGTTAACCCCATAAAGATTTCAGTGCAACTTAAAGTAAACAGGGGTCAGATAGAATGAGCCTTATCTTCACTTCTGGGAGTTGTATGTGGCTACAGGGAAATGGTAGCCTCCTTGTTCTACTGACCAGGAACATTAGACTGGTTTATAATTAGTGAATAAGGGGAAATGTCAGGGTAACGTTTAGGAGAACATTGTTAATAAAACACTCAGGTAGAACAGTGACTGACGGCACAGCCAGGCTCCCCTGGTGCTGGAGGGCTGATAGTTACCAAAGGCAAAACATGCTGTCCTTGTCTGCTGTGCACCTCAGTTGCCATAAAGGTACCTGGGTCATACTTGGAACGTGTTAATGCTGCTGCACTCACAGGGCCAGCAATTAAACTCAGGGAGGTAGCAGAAAATGAGAATTCCTGTTACTTGAGGACCCTTTGCTCTAGGGCTGAGGCACAGACTTTATGATTGCACAGCCACAGACCTGGGTCTCTGTGTCCTGTGCTGGACCAGTGGTGGGTGCTGCTGTTGGGGCACCTGCGTACAGCCCTCGCTCTGTACCTGTGCTTTTGGGTTCATACATTCTCCAGCATCATCACAAAATTATAGTTTGGGTTGGAAGGAACCTTCAGGATCACCCAGTTCCAACCCCCCCGCCATGGGCAGAGACACCACCCACCAGATCAGTCTGCCCAGGGCTCCATGCAGCTGTGCTTAAAATGTTTCCAGGCATGGGACATGCACAACTGTTCTGGGCAGCCTGTGCCAAGGCCTTACTCCCCTCAGTAAAGAATTTCTTTATACCTAATCTAAAATTACCTTCTTTCAGATTAAAACCATTACCCCATCTCCTATCACAACAGATAAGGATTCTCTCCCATTTTTCCTGTTGGCCCCCTTTAGATACCACGAGGCTGCAATGAGGTCTCCATGGAGCATTCTCTTCTCCGTGCTCAACAAGCCCAGCTCCCTCAGTCTCTCTTCATAGGAGAGGTGCTTCAGATCTCTGAGTGTCTTCATAGCCCTCCTCTGGAACCACTCCAACAGCTCCACATCTTTCTTGCACTGGGGCCCCTAGCCCTGGATGCAGTGCTTCAGATGGGGCCTTACAAAGGCAGAGCAAAGGAAGACAATCACCTCCTTCACATGCTGAGTGGGGACAGCAGCCCCAGCAGCACATGCCCAGCTCACCAATGCAGTGCTAGCCTGTCTCAGCATTGCTGCTTCTCAGCTGAGGCAAACCCTCTGCTGCCTGGCTGTTAGAGAGCTGTGTTGTTGCTCTGCTTCCTGCCTTCCCCTATGGTGGCTTATTTAAAAATAAGGTATTAACAAAGAGCTTAAACTGTAAAAGTAGGCCAACCAGAGGGTGGGTACAGCAAATCCTAGTTGAGCCAGTGTACCAAGCTTACAGGGGGGGGCTCAACTTCATATTACTTATCACCCAGGAAAGACTAGAACTGCACAAGGCCCCTGGATTACTGTGTCACAGGTTACTGTGAGGTCCAGCTCTTCAACCTGCTCTCACCTGTGAGCTAAGTGAGCAGCACTGCAGGCTGCCCAGCACACAGGGCTTCCCCTGACCACCCAGCTCCTCCTTAGCATTTCTACTGTGCCTCCCTGACTGCTGCTTGGTGGACAGAAAAGGAAGAGAGCTGGAAAAAGGGGACCCTCACATATGCTTTTACCACTCCAAGGTCTTGCTGTTGCTCTGAGTAACTGTAGAGAGTAGGCAGGACCCTCCAGGTCTTCCTCCTCTGCCTTAGGGCTAACTCACCCCACATTCATTGGAAAAACTGCAGCCAAGAATGGAACAACCAGGAGCATTTGTCACTGGTGCTCACCCAGGATCTCCAATGGTGGTATAAGATGGCAGATGCCCTGAGAAAACTCAAGTCTGACGTGACACAGTGCCTGGGTCCTCATAGCAATCTCCTGCATATTGGAGCTGTCAAGACCAGTTTGTCCAACTTCCACGCATCAAAGTACATCAATTTATAGACTCACATAATCCTTAGAGTTGGAAGGGACCTCTGAAGGCCATCTAGTCCAACACCCCTGCAATGAGCAGGGATACCACTGCTAGATCAGGTTGCCCTGGGCCTTATCCAGGAACCTGTTCCAGGGCCTCATCACCCTCACTGTAAAAGATTTTTTCCTTATATCTAAGCTCCCCTCTTTGAGATCTGCATGTGGAAAGAACAGAAGGGAACAAGCTGCATTGTATTCTATGATGCTGGAATTGAATTCCGGTCACTTATGGAGGTCATAAAAAGTTCCATGTTAGTTCTCTCCACAAGCTATTCAATCTTCCAAGGTGCACACTCCAACCTCCCAGAAATAGCTGCTCTTGGATTTGTAAAAACCCAGACTCATCAAAATCCACTACATCAACTTTAATAAACTTCCTGATGAAGACAGTTAATCAATTACCACTGTTTTCATCCACCACAGGGGGGTTCTGCAGCTGTTTTTATTTTAAGACAATTGGCTACAAAACAAGTATACGCATTTGGAATGAAGCATATTAAATCAAGATGAGCATTCTGTGTGTAGAACAATCAATGCACAATTTTGCCACAATGCTTTGCTACCCTGATGTCCCAATTACTGCTGAGCCTGTACACACATCATAGAAAATCCTCCAACAATGGCACTGTGGCATGCAGTTGCTCTGTAGCCCAGGCTGTAGACAAGCATATCCCATACGCATTATGATCAGTGAAGTATTGCTTCCACCTCTGCAATTAAGATTTCTGCCACCAAAAAATGCCTTTCTGCAAGGTGTTTCGTTTGTCTGCTCCTATTTTCTTAAATGAAATGGTCACGATAACAACACGCTGTACAGAGGGGTTTCAACTGCTTTTCTTTCAGCAAAATTACGTATTAAACACCTCTGGCTTCTTCCATTTAAAAGTGTGAAAAATGGCACAGGCAGAAAGCTAAAAATTCAAAGCTGACTAATTTTAAAAAAATATGATACAGGAATTCATAGCATGAACTGATCAGTATTGCAGTTTTAAGGGAAATACCTGCAGTTGTGGATTCTGTCACATAAAAAGTATGATCTAAAACATGACGAAGATTCAGAACACTTTTAGCTGAACCTGTGCCATGTCCTCAATTTTCCCACTTAAGACAGGAGCGTTTTGTTTGTTTGTTTTAAGCATCCTGGAAGTCTACAATCTGTGACCAAAAAAACACAAACACAAGAATTTTTTGAGTCTTATTTCTTTCTAACTCAAAGTACAGCAAATGAGCTGTTTTAGCCTCACCTTTGCTTTAATCAGAACTGCTTTACCCATTAGCTAGAATAGATGGCCCATAAGTATTCTAACAAGTATCAAGACAAATATAATCTTTGCAGATGCCTTCCTTACTGCCACAGACTGCACTCAAAGTCAGGACCTCAGGCTGCTCCCCTGCAATGCCCCAGGAAGTTACACATCTCAGGAGAGACTTCACAGGTGACAGCTTATTGAGCAAGGAGCCATTACCAAACAGCAGGAAACACTGACCTTCACAAACAGGTATCTGTGCCTCCATGAGCTTCTGTGTCCTACTGACAGCACAACAGAATGGCCCCACCCAGTGCTGGGTACTCCCTAAAGAGATCAGGCTATCCACTAAACATGAAAATACACATAAACAGCATAAATGGCAAAAACAAAAATATCTTCCATTTTTGGACTTCACAGCTATGTGGCACCTTAAGCAGCATTTTGAACATTATAAATTTGTATGCAGGTGCTCAAAACTTGACGAGGGTTCAGCCAGCTGGATTCCAGTCATTCCTGCTCACCCTTCCACCAGTACCACATAGCTTTTTAGCTAAATACACATTCATGTTGCCCAGTGCAGCCATCAGATCATGTTCTACTATGCTTGAGGAGCAGCACGGCTCAGTTAACTTCTGTATTACACAGTCACCTTGAGTTGCACAGTGCAGGTACTTAGTTATCTAACAGACCCCAAGGCAAGGATTAACTAACTGAGCATACAGTTATGAGCAGGTGAAAATCAGCTGAATTTTAAAAGGCCAAACATAATAAATTGCAAAGCAAGCCCAATACAGTACACATAGCAAGCATGCATAACTTGCAATATTAAGCAACTGCTGACACATTTTTTATACCTTCCTTTGCTATAAAGGGAGGGTCGGGAGAGAAAGAGACACCGAGTAAATTCACATTCTCTTATTATCCTATTGCAGTACTATTCCAAAACAACGTGAGGTACTGGTAATCATTAAGTACTGCCTAAAAACTGGCCATCTGTTACCTTCGGATGCTTGTTACGTACCAACTCAGCAGCACTCCACCATCTCAACCAACACTGGGAATAAAAGCACTTTCTTGTGAAAATCATTTTATTAAAGAGTTAGCGTCACAACAAGCTCAAAGTAACACATGCTTCAGAAATAAATTTGATGAAAAATACTCTGAACAGAAATATGAATGTTTTGAAGGCATGGTAAATCATCAGTTGCAAGAAACTTCTGCAAACAGGTGCAAATTCTGTTGGTGCAATGGAAAAAAAAGTCAGAAAAGAAGACTTCTGGCCATTTTGGTAGTAACAGTTTGTCTAAGAATTTAAATCAGAAAGGGCACAATTTCCATGGCTGCATAGACCCAGATGTATTTCTTCAATAATTAGCTCCAGCACAGATTTTTCATTGTGAGTACTAACAAAACAAATTTAGTTGACACCCAAATGTAGCAGTAATATATATATATATTATATGCAATAGGTGTTTGACTCATGCAGCCTCCTCACTTACATTATTTTTCTTTAATTTACTCAATAAACATTATAAAAAAATAAGCTTGCAATTTGTATTTCGTTCCAGTGTTAGCTCTGCATCACCTCAGGCAAAGACAGTGTTTTCAGCAGACAGATCATCTAATTTGGCAAGAAATCTGCCCTAATTCTTAAACTCATTTTTGTAAATCCATGTAGAAAATAAATGCAAACTCTTTATACAAAACAAGAGCAAGTAACTGTACCTATATAAAAGAGGAATTTGTTTTGTAATCATGGCACATACTTTAAAGTTTCACAACAACATACTAATTTTAATTAGTTTTTTTTTTTTTTTAAACCCCAAAACAGTGTTGATGAATGGAAGAATGTGCGTTACCATGGGCAGCTGACTCATGCATTAAGCAATTCATGTTCTTTATCAGTTTTCCCAACAGCATCAGGATTGGATAACGGGTCAAGGTCAGCAAAGATACTGAACCAGGCAGTCCGGTCTTTAGGATTCCTTGTAGGTTCTGGGGAAAAATGAATAAATAAATAAAAGTACAAACTTGGAGTTCTTCCTCGTCAGCTATTTCAAAACAAAACTGACTGAAAGTTTGGCTGAGGTCAAACAAATGCTGTTGTTTCACTTATTACTAAGGGCACTTCTGACAAGAAAATCAGAATGAGTGATTGCATTTTAAAACACCACCTTTAAAAGAATATGGAACTTCGTTAAGAACAAATGTTTTACATCTGTCTGCCTGTGTACTTTATACATCTCCTGCCATGATAAGTACAGAACACTTCAATTACAAATAGTCTCTGTCAAGCTTTAGTGAAAGGTATTTCCATAGAATCATAGAATCCTTTGAGTTGGAAGGGAACTTTAATGGTCATCTAGTCCAACTCCCCTGCAATGAAAAGGGAGAGCTACTGCAAGACAAGGTCACTCAGACCCTGGTCCAGCCTCACCATAAATGTCTCCAAGGATCTGGGTATCCCCCACCTCTCTGGGAAATCCATGCCAGTGCCTCACCACACATATAGGAAAAAAAAATACTTCTTCCTTATATCTAATCTAAATCTCCCCTTCTTCAGTTTGAAACCACTTCTTGTCCTGTCACAACAAATCCTGCTAAAAAGTCTGTTCTCTTTCTTTTCAAAGCCCTCCAGAAGATACTTAAAGGCCACTATCAGGTCTTCCTGAAGTCTTCTTTTCTCCAGGCTGAACAGCCCCAGCTCTCTCAGCCTGTCCTCATAGGAGAGGTGTTCCATCCCTGGGATCATTTTTGTGGACACACTCCAACAGGTTAGTGTCTCTCCTGTATTGAGGGCTCCATATCTGGACACAGAACTCCAGGTGATGCCTCACCAGTGCAGAGCAGAGGGGCAGGAACACCTTCCTCACACTGCTGGCCACACTTCTTTTAATACAGCCCAGGATATAGTTGGCTTTCTGGGCTGTGAAGGCACACTGCTGACTCATGCCCAGCTTCCCCTCCACCGGTACCCCTAAGTCCTTCTCAGCAGGGCTGTGCTCCATCCTTAACATCCTCCAGATTGCACTGATAGTGGGGGTTGCCACAACCCAGGAGCAAGACCTTGCATTTGAATTTGTTGAAGCTGATGAATTTCACCTGAGTCCAGTGTCAGAGACATGTACCTGTGTGTGTGAGACTGCTTGTGTACACACCTGCATGCCTGCAAAAAAGCAAAAGCTAAATGGAAGCAAACTCTACTTTCAACCTTCAGTCTTACTGGACTGAATTCCCCACACAATATCATAAATCATGTCTCAAGTACAGCTTCTAGTATAAGGGTAGATTTTTTGATTGATATTAAAAAAAATGTACAAAATAAGATGTACTCTTCTACTCAGAAGGATAATGTTGAACACTAAATGAAAGCATTTTTTGTCAAATAAGGAATTTATGGGCAAAATATGCTCTGCTTGGCATTAATTCCATCTTCATGTCTGTGAGGCTAGAGAACCTGTCACTTTCACAGACACAGATTTTAGAGTAGCCGAATGCTCTTCGTATTTCTGGTGAAGGTATTGCAGCTGAGACATCTTATTTATCTCCCAACCAGTTCCCAAAACATCCTAACTGTCTTTTTCTACTAGGCTAAAAGCAGTCATTAGTTTAATCCTGGGAGGCAGGGGAAGGAATACACAGTGCTCCTTCCTTCTGCACTGACCATATCTGAAACAACTTCTGCTTGAAAATGAATGCACAAAATAGGCTGCTAACTAGAATAAGGATGCAATGCATTCCTGGTTCTCCTATCAAAAAAGCCCTAGTCAAAATCAGCAGGGCTTTGTCTCAGTAGATAGCAGGACTATACTCTTCGCCACAAGCGAATTGTTTCATACAGACAACTACTGATATGATGCATGTTATCAGTGAAATTTATGATGGCTCTTCTGTCTTATCAGTAGCCTGCATTATAGCCTAGAGCCTCAGAACACTCTTTAGCTTACACTAGTGCATGCAGATGCTTTTCCGTATGACTCAAAATTGAAGTAGCAGAACAAACTGTAGTGTGAGCTCACTTGTTACTCAGTACATTATTCTTCTGACATACCAGCACTGAAGCCTACAAACAAAACATACGCACAAACACTGTACATATAATCAACACTGAGAGAGCAAAGCAGTAGCAACAAAACTCTTGATGTGTAAATGCTATAAAAACAGGCTTTGTTGTGGTAGATGAGGTGAGAAAACTAGCAAGATGTAAGTCACAGTTAAAGAGGAAAAGCAAAGCATCTCAAAAACTAAATGACTTACCACCTTTCACTGGCGTCTTGTTAGCATTCACATTCAGGCTGTTTGGTTTCTGTGCTGGCTGTGGTATAGACAGGGGGCTCCCACTGTTAGCTGCCCACCCTAAAATTCAATAGTATAGCAGCATTAGTGGTAAGAATTACCTTGTCAGCTCTGAGACTTCACTCTCCAGCAGCACAGTGCTCACACTAGGTGATGGAGCACAGTGCTGTTTTGGTTACGGCCTTCTCTATCTTTCCTCGTACATGAGAAATCAGCAGGAAGATACTGCAGACAAACAACACCCTTAAGAACAGAGCATCTGTGGATCAGTTTCTTCATCTCCAGATTCAAGGAACTGTTTACACTTTTCACACCTTTAACCTAGCTAAAGAAAGATAGGGTTGTTTTGGTATTTTTTGTATCTTTAATCCAATCACACTTAATATGCCAGTATTAAGTGTGCCACAGCTGTAGAATGAGGAACATCAGCTACACATGGGCAAAAAACATTTTTTTTTTTTTACATCTTCCTTTACTTTTACAGTTCCAAACATTTATTTCATCAACTGTTCCAGAAACAAATGCATTTTGTGGCCCTGGGTTATTTAATGAATTATGAAATCATTAATTCTGAAAAAAGACATCATTTGTTGCCAAACACTGAAGAATTAAATTCTAGATGAACTACTTGCAGCTAACTTAAAGCTGGGTTTTAATTGAGTGTATTTTAGTTATCCTTCATGGTAAGGATCTTCTCACCAGGGAGAGAGCAACTATGTGGAAAGAAGTGAAACTGGGTATTCACAATTTATTGTTCCTCTGCGCACATAACCTCAAGATAATAATGACAACTGCAGTTATTGAAGCTGGATGAGCCAGGCTGGCAAAATGAATTAGGGACAGCATACCACAGAAACATAGGAAAAATGGTCCGTGGTTTAAGGTATTTAAATTATTATGCTTTATCACATTTAGAGGACCGGAGGTCATATTTCTAATACCAGGATTAGAATACAGATGTGATTAGATTGCTTCTATTTCTTATTTCAATGCCACCTCCTTTAAGTGTTGCCTTGGTCAATTATCCATCCACCTCAAGGAACTCGTATATCTAATTCTTCAGTATCTGAAACAAGATATTCATCTGTACACATGGCTAGTATTTCCTTTTTCAGCCTCTTTTTCTACAAGTTCACACTCTCACATCCTTTATCTGTTCTCGTCTTCCTTCCTCCCCTTACTTTCTTCACTTTTGAGACCACTGTCAGATAGCAAGAGCTGCTGCAACAGCCATTATGTTACAGAAACCCTTCCTTCCTCTAACAGCTTATTCTCATCACTCTGATCTGGCATTGACTATAAAGGACTCAAGGCCCATGCTGTGTTATTAAAAGGAAGCAAGAAGAGTGTTTCTATAAAAATCACATAGATCAGAAAGGGAATTTTAAGCCACAAACATCCTCTGTATCTCTGAGAAACTTAAAACTTCCTGAAAATCTGGATGCAGAAGGCTCACATACGTTTGTTCTAGGCAAAGGCAACAAAGGCTTACAGGCCAGCTTATACCTCCTGAAAATGTGATCTTAAGAGTTTAATCTTTCAAATTAAAAAAAAATAAGGCATTAACACTTCAGAGTGACATACTTTTCATACTTTTTCATACATTTTCTCTGCTTGTATTACAAAAGAGAAGAATGGCAGAGGACACAACTACAGAAAACTGTAATGCTTTCATTTGCACGCGTATGCATTGCGGGAAAGTGCTTTGCATGTCATGGATAGCAGTGGATAAAATGAGAGTTTCAAAGAACGGGGCCAAATCCTAATTTCAGAGCAATGAATGGGCAGTGCTGCCTGGAAAGTTTCTGTGCAAGTTCCACTGCCTTCAGTGAGCTCAGGAAGAAACCAATATGATCGTGCATCACTGCAAATGTGGGAGCACAGAGTGGAACACTGTGAGGCACCCAGCTGCTTGGACCCCTCCGTTTGACTCTCTGAGCTGAGATCTGGTGAGCCCACATGGTGCTGTGCTCTGGGTCTCTTCATTACAGCACAGGCAGCTCAAGCATCACTTTGAAAGCAAAAAAAAAACCTAACCATAAAAAAATCCAATCAAAAATGTTCTGTAAAATAGACAATGCTCATATTATGAAATTCTGGATCCATGAAGGCTTTGGGAAAGATTGCCACAGCATTTTTATGAAATACTTTCATGAATTTTGTTTTTACCACCCACTCACGGTGAGCTGCAGAGAACAAAGCCTGTGCCTTTCAAAACCAAACTACAGTCTGTATCAGTGTAACAGCATTTGCTGGCCCCACACTTGTTTTAGTTTGCCTTGTTCACAGGGCAAATTCATTCTGTGACTAGACAGAAGGTTATCGCTGTGACAGCAAGGAAACCAAACAGCTTGCTCTTCAGCAAGCTTCTTCACAAAGTTACCACAATTAAATTTAGAAATGGAAACAGTAAGCTGCACATTTTCTTACCGACTAGAATATGTGCATATGTAGGTGATACAAAGAGGAATTCTCAGTGGGGTAAGTAAATGTGGCCATAAACATGAAGGAGAAAGCCAGTGCTCTCTGTGAAAAAGTGGCATGGCAACTGAACTGCAAAGCTGTATTTAGAATGGGATATAAAAGATTCACTGGGATCATACTTTGTTTTTGATATTTGTGTGTATATATATACACACACACACACACACACACATATATATATTTTTAGACATTTTAAAACAGCACTTGGTAGTCCCCTAGCAATTTGGAGTCCCATTGTGCTAGATCCTGTCAATAAATACAGCCAGAGAGAACTCGGAGCTGGGAATTCCTGACCGTAACAGTTTACAACCTGCATAGCACTGTGCCTGTTTTACAGATTAAGATCTGAGGCAGAGAAAAAACAAAGCCTCAAAGATTTATGAGTGTGCTTAACATAAAATAAGTAAGTAATCCCACTGAAGTTAATAGAAAAGTTAACGTGCTTAAAGTTAAGCATGTGAGTTTTAAGAATTTTTATGGTCTTAAGGCCAAATTCACACAGGAAGCATGCACATCTAGGCTCTGCTGCAGCACCTCACACTGAATAATTATTAAACAATCCCATCAATTAGGGGGAAAAAAAAGTACAGCACAGTGCACAGATGTATCCCAAATGCCTCAGTAAAATATCCATAACTCACATATTCTAATATTTTTGTTTAGACATGCTTCTACTGCAGCTAGTATTTTTTTTGTTTTCTAAACAGTCACTGCTCACAGATCTGACAAGGTTATATGAAAGAAGTCCCATGAAGTGAAATGCAGTTTCAGAAGAAATGAGATTTCACAAGATATAAAAAGCATACAATTTCCTTCAGATAAAAAGTAAAAATAATGCATTTCACTTGACTACTAGACTCAGCCAGGAACATGATGATTATCAGATATGATCATTTGAGTTGACTGGCTTTTCAAATGCCAGTAGATCAATTACCATTATCTTCTCCCAAAATCATGGAAATTAATTTGAAAACATTAATCTGTTTTACTCTTTTAATGTGTGATTCTACTATGATGTTACACTGACAGAACTACTTTCCTATTTCTAGTGCTTCATGAATGCAACATACGTAACTTGCACAACCAATGTCACTGTCTCATGCAAGTGGAAGAGACAGCAACAAAACAGATACTCAGCTGTCTGAATATATTATATACATATATGCATAAATATTTCTCCTTGAAAAAACATTTACATTTAAAAACATACAAAAAGTCAAGAAAAGCAATTCTCAGAACATATATATCGCTATTTTTACTCATTTGCTTAAAATCTGTGTACGCCCTTGCATCAAAAAAGGTGTTTTTCATTGTTCCTTTTGTCCCTGTTCCATTTGACAATGCAGTGACTAAGACTCATTTTTTTTCTGTTCCTATTGTATGTAGTCAATTCCTACACTGTTCCAGTCCCTCTTCGTTCTATTAATCATACTCATATATGCATATATCTAATCATAAAATTGCACAGCGTTGCAAATGTCATTTGCCCAGCTCTCATCTAAATATTGAAGTCAGTGAACCCAAGTATCTTGCTTGTGCTGGGAAGAAGGAACAGTAACTGAATTAATTACCAGGTAACTTTGACTTTCTTATTCTTGCCAAAATGACACAGGTCAGTACATATCCTACGTGATTATATGAGTTTCACAGGTTCCAAGAAGTAGTCTTCAGGATGAAATCAGTCTGCTAGTCTTACTACAGCACTCTTCCCCAAAGGAGATGAAAACGACTGCTGGGACAGGGCCCAAAACAGCACGATCCTCCTCCAGTTTGCAGCACCCTACACAGAATCTGGGCTGGCAGCTACAGACAGTGGGGTGGGTAAAGGTAGCTGTTGTTGGCTGATTAACCACGCTCCCTCCCTCAGGCCAAAGAAGCAGTGGGAAGGCTTTCCTCTTGTATCCCCTTCTTCCTTTCCCCTTCCCATTGCTCAAAAAGCTCAAGAAAGAGAATAGCATAGAACACCAGGGAGAGGAGGAGTGGTCACTTGTATCAGTAGACAGATGTGCAGCCTACAACACAAATTCACCAGCGTGGCTGCTAGGAAAAGGTATTCCACTCTTACCTCACTTATATCCCTACCCGACAACAGTGTAGGATACAGAAAATAAATGCAATTGATTTTCACTAAGTTGTTTAAAAGTAGTATTTCCAGACAAAATACAGTAATCATTTTTGGTTCTTTGGCCCCTTAACAAACAGACACAGCAGTCATAGTTCAAACAGTAAAACCCATTCACACGTATTTTCTAATACAGAAAAAACATGTCAAAGACCTTTCAGGAATAATAATGAAAATATTCAAGATAATTATTCTGACTTCAGGCTTTAAAGTAATTCCTTCACAAATCTAAATGCAGGGCTAGAAGAAAAATGCATGTTCCTCTCCTCTCCAGGTCACATTTCACTTTAACTTCAGCATTTCTGCAGCTATGGCACAACATCACTACACTTCTAAATAGCAGAAAGCCGTACTCTGAAGCTTAAAAGCAAAAACAAAATGATAACATATCAAGATGAGCTCTTACCATGTAAAGATGACTGCAAGTCATTCATATTTTGGTCTAATAGTTGAGAGGGCAAATAGCCTGATGGAGTCAATGCCACAGCTGAACTGTTATCCTCATCTCCAGCTGAAGAGTTCATGGCAAGATCATCCTGTCCAAAAACATCTGTCCATTCTTTGCTGAATTCTCCCTCTTCCAGGGAGGAAGCACTGAAGATATCATCCAGTATTACCAAGTCATCCTTATCGCCAGGTTCTGATTTCAAGGACTTTGCAAACTGCTCCTTTGATGCTGTCTCAGAACAAAACAGAAAGTAAAGATAAATCAATATTAAAACAATCAAGGAATGGAAGCCACATTTTCAAAATATTTAGTCTAGTTTCTATGTATGAACTAAGATGGGATATTTTTTTCTATGAATACTTGTCATTTTCTCTTGTAGAACTAATTCTCTTGGACACCTGGGCTTGTAGTTTATGCAACAAATTATTCCCTGATTACCTTAGATAACAGTACTGCACTTCAAACTCGTTGTCCATTAAAAATACTGCAAGCTTACATAACTAATAGATACTGCACCAAAATCAATACATAGTTTAATACCTAAAAACACAGGAGAAAAGTACTGTGAAGTATTACATAAGCTACTTTTTGAAGTATTACATAAACCTCCTCTCAAAACAATCAGATGATTGATACAAGCAGAAAACAACTGGAGATGATTGTAGAATTCTGTGAGAACATACTTAAGATGGCCTTTATAACTTTCTATTCATTGCTCACAGGGATATGCTGTTCTTCTCCAAAGGGTGCTGTTTTATCACGTAACTTTTGAATTCTCATATCCAGTAAGAACCACAATCCTTTCCACTAGCTTACATAACATTTGGAAAGAGAAAGAATCATCTATGAATGCCAAGTGTTATTTTACCTGGAAACATTTAGAGTTCCACTGTGGGAGCAAATAGAGGACAAAAACAGTGGTTAACAATGCTGATGTTATGTTACTGAAACCCAGATCAGTTTATCTTAACTACGCTCATTTCAAACTTGTGGTAAGGCTCAGAAACAAATTCAGTTTTCCAAATTGCTGATATATCAGTTGAACTCTCCACGTTTCATACAGCTTGCAGAGATGTTTTAACATTTTGGGGTTGAGATAAAAGATTGATAGTGGCACCGTGCTTGCTACCAGAGCAACTGGTCATTTGATTTAAATTCAATTGCCTTCTCAAGAAAGCTCTCTTTTAATAGCTGCAGTAATTTACAATGAAACGGCTGAAGTTGAGTCATAGGAGAAAAAAACAGCACAACTGTTTTAAAAATAGGTAGATGAGTCAACATACACACCTATGTACTAAGAAACAAAGAAGACAACACGTAATACAACGGTTTTTTAAATTGCTGAAGTCAACACTGATGCTGAGCTCCTCTCTAATTCACATTTTATGCTCCCTCACATGACCAAAAAAGTAGGAGCTATTACAAACAAGTCAATTCTAATGTTCCCACTAGACTATAACTAAAATACCATAGAAAACAACTTGTTCTCATGAATACTGAGTTGCTTTCCAATCTTCACATAAATAGCAAAGAATGTTAACATTCCCCAAGAACCTACAATTCCCCCAAATCTCTCTGTTCAAGCAGCAATGCGGCGGGGTACATTCTTACATAGGGAAAAGATGCTTGCTGTTTCAAAGACGTGTAAGAACTGTGATTTCTACCGGATGACACCATCTCAAATCGGCTTTCAGTAGGCTCCTTCATGAACTTAGAAGGCTTGCAGGGGGGACTCAAAGAAGGCATCATTAATAACAGCATACTACCAATACTAATCACAAATTACTTTTACAAAATATGTTACAGAAATTCAGCAGTGAACAGCTTAGGGAAAAAAATTGCTTCATTTGGGTATCCCATTGCAGAAGTACCATTTCTACTGGAAGAGAAAGTAAAGTAAAACACAGCTTTACATCAGAGAACCACTTGAATCTTGCAGTACTTCACATAACCACCATCTCTTATCTCAGCAGTCTTTCTGGTTTTCCTGGGGAGAGAATGCAGACAGAGTAGGGGATGATAGGGTGGTGCCTATGCTGAAGCTACCTCAAGTAAACAGCAGTAAAGCTCTGCTTGTTTGCAACAATGGTTATCTTGAAAACAGTCTTGCTTATCGAGATATTACTCGTGTGGTATCTGTCCTAGATTACTAGAATTATATGGACTTTCTCATCTCACCTATAAAGCTTCTATTATTTCTTTTCCCATTTCACTGCCTATTTTCACAGTTGAAATTGCTTCTTCACCTTCACATTCTGCCCTTAATCTTAAAAATATCCATGAAAAAAATCCACAAACTCCCAGTAAAAGACTGAAAAACCCAACGTCACGATATTCTCTTCTGTGTCTGATTGAACAAGCATCTAGCAATACTTGAACTCCTTTGCAAACATTCCTCATTTTGCTGTTATTAGAAAAATAAATAAATAGGAAGATAAATTAAAAATATTTACAATTATACATTATTTGAAATACAGGATAAAGACTACCTTTTAAGTCACACACAAAAGTGTACCTCTAACTACACTAGTGCAGTTAAAATAGCAAAATAGTAATTAGTCTAAATCTAGCTAGTATGTAAAATCTAGGTTGATAGCTAACATTAACACAAGCATCTTTGTCAGATGTAGCTACTCCACAACTACTTTCATATTGACTTAACTATTTCACTAAAGAAAAAAAACCAACAGGCTTTTAACTGACATGACTCAACTTGTATGAACAATAACTGTATGCATTATCTATATCTGAAGGTTGAAGAGCATACGGTTCAGGAAAAAACCAGAAGGGAAAAAAAAGGCCACATGCTAACTTTTTATTTGTTAACCACAGAAAAGAAGTTATCACTATCAGTTCACAGATTAGGATTGCTATGTGCAGAGGTAGCCAAGGAAACTTTCAGTGTTTCTGCCTGGGTTAAGATGCAATTTCCCCCTCAGTACAAGCCCGTGGCAAACCAAAGTCACAGTGTTTGCAGATCTGCTGTTGCTTACCCAGTGGAAGGCTGTACCTTAAGTAGCCCAAATAAAACTCTCTGACTTGTGTGGCTGACTAAACCACACAAAGGGACTTCTTTGGTTCTTTGTTTGCTTTCTGAGCTGCCAGATTATTTTGATCTTGTTGTTAAGGTTTTTTTTACTCATTCTTTTCAGATGAACAAGTGAAGAGCAAATGAAAAACTGCATGCAGAATTCTTATTGCACAAGAGAATTCAATATAAACCATCTGGCAAGTAAAACAGCACCCTTTGGAAAAGAACAGCACATCTCCTTGAGCTGCTGCTAATCTAACAAAAGTGAAAGGATAGGAATAGAACCTGGAATTAATGCCATTGCTCTCACATCTATTTGAGAACAACACAGCAGGTTTAATTAACTATATGGCTGAAAGAAGTTACCAGTTCTTAAATGTTTTCTAATATTTTCACTGTTGGTATAAAACTAGTGGTTACTATTGTATTGCTAAGTGAAGAGTTCACAGAATCACAGAATCATAGAATGGCCTGGGTTGAAAAGGACCTCAAAGATCATTGAGTTTCAATCCCCTGCTATGTGCAGGGTTGCCAACCACCAGACCAGGCTGCCCGAGCCTCATCCAGCCTGGCCTTGAATGCCTCCAGGGATGGGGCATCCACAACCTCCTTGGGCAACCTGTTCCAGTGCATCACCACCCTCTGTATGAAAAACTTCCTCCTAATATCTAACCCAAACCTCCCCTGCCTCTGTTTAAAACCATTCCCTCTGGTCCTATCACTACCCACCTATGTAAACAGTCATTCCCCCTCCTGTTAATAAGCTCCCCTTAAAGTACTGGAAGGTCACAACGAGATCCCCTGGAGCTTACTCTTCTCCAAGCTAAACAAGCCTGGTTCCCTCAACCTTTCTTCACAGGAGAGGTGCTCCAGCCCTCTGATCATCCTAGTGGCCCTCCTCTGGACATGTTCCAAGAGCTCTGAATCTTTTTTGTGCTGGGGGCCCCAGGCCTGGATGCAGTATTCCCAAGGGACCTCACAAGAGCCGAGTACAGGGAGACGATCACCTCCCTCTCCCTCCTGGCCACCTTTTTTAATGCAGAGACTGCAAAAAGTTATAGCAGAGGTAAGGTTTATTGTGCAACCTACTTCAATGGAGCAAACCAATTAATATAACCAATTCAATATAACCTTGAATCACCTGCTGGAATGTTTTTATCCTCAGTAAGGTTTGTTTTATATTCTTATATCAGGCACAGTGTTTCAACTGTTTATGAAGTTGAACTTCCTTTAATGCTGTTTAAATACTGCAACTGAATAATTTCATTAAGAAACATATTAACCTTTCAGATTATGAAAGCAATAAAGAACCAAGATTAAAATTGGCACTTGGCACCTATGATTGAAAAGTAAATGAAACAGATATGCACAAATGTTTCATACCATTTTCTTCAGGATGCAGGTCTAATAAGTCATCTACAGCACCTAAGAATAAAAAAGAAAAAATTAAAAGCAACAGGAGATTTGCAGTACTGACAAACACCTTGTATACATCTAGATGTAGTTTCTTTAGACACTTCACCTGACTTCTGTTTGTGGTTACAATTTCCTTGTAACTTGGATAGGGAATCCTTGCCATCATGAGCTGTAATCAAGAGCCATGAACACATCAAATCACACTTGGCACTTGATGGTATTGAAAGAATGAGAACATGTTCATAAACAATGTCACAATGTTCAACATGCAACATTTGCTACTCATGCTTAAAATGAACCTGGTCACCATGGGTGAAAGACCCAAGATATTTAAAAATACTTGTAAGTAACATTTCTGAATAATAACAAGACAAAATCTTCCTCTGCAACACCACCTGCCCCACAAGACCATCTCCTGGCTAGGTGCACCCAAATGAGGGAACCCCTGAACTGAACTTTCCTTCAGAAGCAGATTTATTAAAAAAAAAAAAAAAAAAAAAAAAAAAAAAAAAAAAAAAAAGTTTGTACTTCCACAGGGCAGAAGAGAGAACAAAAGTGCTCAGGATCTCATCAATCCTTAAACTGCTTTTCTTGACTATGTATCAGTTTATTATACAAACTGGATGTTAAGAAGTGGAAGCAGTTGATGAGGAGAGCTGTGAATAAACAGTCCCATCACTAGTGGCACCATGTTGATTATTTTAGGATATGAAGATGTATTAAAAAAAAAAAAAGCAGAACAAAAAAACCAATCTTAGCAATGTCAGAGACTTGTTAGTATATGAAGAGGGGAAAATTCAGCAAAAGTATTCCAAAATAATTCAGTTCCTTCTAGAGATGAAGGAGAAAGAGACACAACAAGGTATTTATATTATGGATAATACTTATGAGCTGTCAAATATTTCAGTAAGTGACAACGTCTGCTAAGAAAATACTTTAGAAGTCAGGTTTTTATATAAAAAAAATATATATTTAAATATCTGGTAAAGTAAGTATCCAATTGCTTAACCGCAAAGAGGTTGAAACTTCTAATTGCCAAAAAAATGTCCTGATGCAGTGCCACAATTAAGGAAAACACACACACACACAAAAAAAAAAACCAGTGATTCAAATAATTGTAGGTAACTATGGGCTGGTAAAAGAACAGAAGTACAAGTGCTCCTGTAATAAAATGTATTTTTATGGAAAATAGGCTTAGTTTGAAAGTTAATAAATGGAGATCAAACCAAAACAGTAACAACAACACCACCACCACCACCAACTATTCAATTCTTTGATAAAACTATGAGCTTTTTTAGCAAAGAAATTTGTTTAGAAACAAGTTGGCTTTCCACTATGCAGCCTTCCAGCTAGAAAGCTAGCACTGCGTAATATCTATAAGAAACATACTGAATGGATTAGGAACAAGACAACTAACAGATGTCAAAAGAAGTTGTTGGCAAAAATAATTGCAAAGTAGAAGTGTTTCCAGTTTAGATCTGCAAGGTTTAGTGTTATATTCATTGCTTTTCAATGGCTTTAGCAGCCATCTGGAAGTAAACACAGAATCCCTCCTAAAAAAAAAATGTGCAAACAACTTCCAGACTGTTAGAGGTGGTCATTCAGGCCAGTCACTTAGTTACTACAGTAAAGCTGGAGAATTTAATACCACTAGTTCTTAAGATATATCTTTAGGAATAAAGAATATAAACCATGCTTCAGAATGGAAGAATGAGTCCTGGAAATCTGTGACTAAAGTGAACCATGCTTTCATAAATTTAAAAAAAAAAAAAAACAACAAAAAAACACATGCGAGCTTCTAACTTGACATAACTGAAAAAATGAGATAGTTCTAGAAATAGAAAAATAAAGAAGGCAATGAGTAGAAACAGGAATGTGACTTTAGAAACATTACTGGTGAAACTAATATCAGAAATGTCTTGTACAGTAATACTGCTCAAATATTAAAAGTGATGCTGGACAAGGAATGGAAACAAAAACTTCAAAACTAATGGACTAGAGAAGATGTATTACAGATACCAATATGGTTAGCCTATCATGAGGAGGATCTGAACTGCAAGATTCTCTATTAATTTAGTACATAAAAATATACTTTAAAGTCATAGCATAACTTGGATGGACATCTGTGTGCCATTTTGTGAGCCATTCATTAGTGTAGAGCTCGCTATGAAGTTGGATCAGGCTTTCCAGGGATGTGCCTCAAACATCTCCAAGGATGACAGTTTCTGTAAGGACTTATTCCAACTTTTTGCCACCCTTGCAGAGAACACTCTTTCTAATACCTAAATGTAGTTACATTTTCCCCTCCTGTCATTCGTCTCCATCATCTACCATTCTTTCATTGTGAATCTTCAACTAGAGCCTGGCTGTGTCACTGGATAATAACCACATGTCAGGTCATTGGCAGAAGCTGAATACGACTTTGCCCACCTTTTAGCTGTAAGTTCCACTGAATTCAACGAGTTATTAACAGAGGGGATGTTTAATCACTGGAATAAACTAGTATGCTAAGTAGCACAGTTTCCCTGTCTTCACATCTACTGATCAGAAAATTCTTTCCTTGAAGATGTGCTCAGTGTAAGAATTATGCTTTGGAAAGCAAACTATTTGCCTGAGAGTAACTGAGTGAAATGCAGTGGGATACAACACATAAGACATTATCTTTAACAGATCTTCCTGGCATTTTTATGCATTGTAGGGATTTACTTATTGAAGCTAAACATACATTAAACAAACAAAAAAGAAAACAACATATATTGCATTTATGAGTTGTAAATACATGAAATAAAATACCTGAATAGTCTGGTTCCTTGGTATGACTCTCCTCATCTAATGAAATCAACCTTAATTTGAAAGAGTAAGAAACATTAAGAAAACAATTCTAGGAACAGCAAATGTATTATTCTCTTTTTGGTCACACCATTACAGAATCATAATGATAAGGAGGAAACAGTAATTCATATGGACTCCTGCTTTTGCTATATTTGCTGGTTTGTTGTTGAATTTTATTGTTGTATCAGAAGAAGTCTAGTGAAAATCAAAATAAGACTGAAGACCAACTGTCAAAACCTACCAGCTTCTCATTCTTCACCTAACTAAATATATGTAATGAAAGCACAGAGTGTTCTGTTTTGGTCAGTGGATGTAAACCTAAACAAGTAAAATAACTTTTATTATAAATAGCCAAGCAAAATCCACTAATTGTCAGTCAAGCTGTTCTCTGCTTTTTGACAACTTATCCTTAGCTGGGTGCTTCACTTAAGCACAGATAGTCAAAACAACAGGTGGCAGCAGGATTATATCAACATAGCATCTCCTTGCAACTGAATCCTGATGGTCCCATAGGGGAGGGATCACATCTCATTCTCCTGTTCTTCTGTTTCTATAGCAGCCCATTCATAAGTCTCTCTCACCTCAGAGCTACAGGTAACCCAAACCTTGATAGCATCAGCACACTTAAATGCACTTTTTACTAAGTACCTCCTTTTTCATTGGATTACTAACCAGTGCTGTATACATTACAAAAATTAATTGCTGCTCAAAGCAATCAGGAATCCATATCCTATTCCCAGGTGAAAGGAGATGCTGCTGAAGGGAGAAATAGAATGCTCACATATCTTCTCCCATATGATGCTGCTTTACTAAGGAAAAGATGAAACAAAAGCTGAAAAATAAAGACATGGCTAAGAAAGATGAGAAACATATCAGGTTTAATGGATCTTTTTCAAGCTCTGAATTTCATCTTAAAGTTTATTAATTTTCATACACACAAAATATTTCAGTAATGCTTGCATTAAGCTTACTTTTTGCTAACGTGATCAAATTACCCGTGTCTCTCTTTTCAGTTTTAAATGTTTGGTGACCTCTGTAACTAGAAATCAGATTATACATATAGAGATACTTATTATTTTGAGATACAGTGCATATGACTTACTGACTCTGCTGATCTTCTGATTTGGTGCTCTCAGTCTGCGGGTCCTCCTTTTCTGCTGTTTCTCTTAGTTTATTCACAGGATCTTGCAAACTCTACATTATATTGATTACATAAGTGAAGAGAGAGAAGAAGAAAAGATTCAGGGAAACAAAGGTGTATCACATAAAGCCAAACAAGACTATAAAGACTACATAATTTAGTATAAAAGTACATCTGATACAAGTAGATTCACTTCTTAAACCTATTTGCTCCTCATACTGCTTCTTTATTTCTTTACTCTTTTTTCTTCCTGACCCAACTATTCTTAGGACCTTAGCAATAGCAGCGTAATACAAAGGTACTCCTCATATTCTGAACCTGAAAGCAAGAGTTAAAATCTCAAATCATTAGGTAAGAGGCCAAGTGTGATATTACCATAGCCTAACAACCCCCTTACAACGTGGAAGACCATACTATAAGACAACAGCAGTTTCATGGCGTGCACTTTTATATGCAAAAGTTGGGCATGTGAAGAAGCCAAGATACGAAGCACTGTATTCTCACTGAGATTAGAGAACTGGTTGCCCCCACAGTCAATATTGTTCATTAATTAGTGTTGCTGTATGAAAACTTAAACGAAGATAGTATTTAACATGTTCACTAAGTCCAGCTCATGTAAGGAATAAAGGTTACTGTCCCCAGTCCACCATTCGCTATGAGAAAAATATTCCCATAAGTTGTAGGTCTTGTTTGCACCACCTTGTTAACCAGAATCTGTTAGTCACTAGAAGGGGCATTCCAGTGTCTGTTTCTGTTAGTACTTGTGCATACAAGGATATGTACTTCTCTGTTTTAGAAACCAAAATACAGGATTTGTCAGATACTGCAGTTGTGTGGTTTTTTTCCCTCTTAGTGAATTAATGCCTACCTAGTACCACAGATTAATTTTTTACAAGCATCTAGACCACTGCAGACATCATGTTTTGAAAAATGAGGGATCACAAAGGCTTCACCAATAATTAGAGGCCTTAAAGAAATGTACCTTACTTTATGGCTGTCGTATTTTTCCAACACTATAACAGTGCAATGCCAAAGCCACTTACACTTCTTGGATTCTGAAAAACAGACACGAGCCACCTCATCTAGATGAAGGTGCATGTTACCCTTTAACTGTATTTGTACTAGGTGCCGACTAGATTGCACCTCTTCTACTATTAAAATTGGTGGGAGTTGTTCACTTGATCCTGAGAAGACCTGAATTAAAGTTCAGAAACAAAGCAATATGCACAGAACTGCAGCACAAAGAAAGACAGCGCTGGTACTTGCAGTGAAGCATCTTAAACATCTTCACGTTGACCATACAATTCACTGCACTCAGGAGGTGATGCTGCAACGGCATGTGATGCTCTGTGACCAAGCACAGTAGCACAGAGCCCACCCCAAGAAGGATGTTATGTTTTAGAATAACAAGCAGGGCTACATAAACTGCCTTATTATGTAACTTAGAAGTTATCAGAAGTAAAATCCTTTGCATCTCCACCAATGAGAAGTTTTACTTCTTTTTTTAATGGAGAAATTGCCATCCTTCCTTAAGAAACTGTATCACGATGCTTCCTTCATTGTTAAAGAATGTTTCAGGAAATCCATTTTTAAAAGCCTGTGATCAAAGCACGGAAACAGTATATAGAAATTAAGTTCACAAGTACCTTAGGAAGGAAACAGAATGATAATACTCAGAGTCACTATTTCCTGTATTAGAAAAATAAATACAGCTCTGAAATACAGCTTTAGTTTAAATGGAAATTACAACAAAACACTGCTGAAGATCAGCAGCTGTATTTTAAAACAATAATGTAACTAATTGTTTTTATGTTTAGGCAATATTTCCATCAATTCTAACAGCAAATAATTAAATTAATATCCTTTTCCCTATCTCCCTCCACTCCACATCCTAATGCACACTATGAACTGAGGTAACTTTCTAAAATGATTAAAAACAGAGAATAAATACAAAATAAAAATGAGTACTAAAAGGTACTGTTAACTGTTTTTTGAACATGAATGCACAATAACGTGATAACTACTGTAAACATGCATACAAATGACACTGTGACATTCTATTAATTGTTTTGGGTTATGTCTGAAAAAAGGAAGGTCTCCCATCACTTAGGAAGTAAAATGATTAAACAAGTCTGTAAAGACACAGACTGAATGTGTACAAAAGGAAGCATGCTTCATTCAGCTTGGTGTATAAAACAATGCTGACTTCACTGGCTGAGAAGAAACAGATGTCTAACTTCACAAAATCCATCTGGATGCTTGTGTGAACTCGCATGGACTTTGTAAGCCATAGAAATACATGGCTAAGGGTCTCATACCTAAAATGCTTTCATTCATGCTAGCTTCATTAGTTCTCTTCTATAAAAATTGGTGAGATTGTACACGCTTGTAGAGCCACTTCACAGTCCCTCATTGTGCCTATCCTCTACAACTAAAAGTCACCCAATAATATTTTGCTAGCTCAGATTAATATCCCAGCCATCCATGGGATTTATCCACTGCCAAGTTAACTTGGATTCCAGTTAAAACATTGCTCCTACACTGACTGCCTCTCACTTACAGAACTCCTTTACCTTGACTTGGGTTTCTTTCAAGTCCAGCCAAAATGACCTGGACTGCATGCAAAACCTGTCCTTGATTTACATCACTGGAGTGCTGGCAATGCACTCAGCTTGCCTAGAGCTCCTCACAAGTGACTTGGACAACTTAGGCACTTCTGCTCCACTACAGCCTCACTTCAAGTGTTCTATGCAGTTTTGGACACCACAATATCAGAAGGACATAAAACTGTTAGAGAGCATCTAAAGGAGGGCAACAAAGATGGGGAAGGATCTAGAGGGCAAGGTGCACGAGGAGCGGCTGAAGTCCCTTGGTTTGCTCAGCGCAGAGGAGCTGAGGGGAGGCCTCATGGCAGCTGTGGCTCTCACAGAGAGCGGAGGGGCAGCACTGAGCTCTGCACTCTGTAACAGGGCCTGAGGGAGAGGCAGCTGAGGTTAAGGAAAGGGTCTGCACCAGAGGGCAGTGGGCATGGAATGGGCTGCCAAAGGTTCCCATGGTCATAGTCCGAAGTTGTGGAGTTCAAGGAGCATTTGAACAATGCTTTCAGAAACAGGGTTTGAATTTTGGGTGGCCCTGCGTGGAGCCAGGAACTGGACTTGATGGTACTGTGGGTCCCTTCCTACTTGGGATATTCTGATTCTTTGCTGGTACTGTGGGTCTCTTTCTACTTGGGATATTCTGATTCTTTGCTGTGAAAAAGAATCAAAGTAACATAGCTGAGGGAAGCTCCAGAAGAAAGGGAGACATCCCATGTCCTTGTAAGAACATACGGAGAAGCACAACACCATTGAAGAGACAAATACTTGCATCTGCTTCATTTGGAGAGAAGACTGAAAGGTGGCTTCAGAATTGCCTCACAGAGGTTCATGAAGAAGAAAAAAGCGCCTGGAGATATAAAATTATACACAGTCTTGCCTAGGGAGTAAAATCATGGTGCAGCAAATGGAAATGAAACAACAGCAAAGGTCAGCAGAACGTAACAGTACTGAAGTAGCTGCTTGGGCTTGGTTCTCCAAATCATTTAAGCAGCAGATGCAGCAGCAGTCCACTTCGCACCCCCAAAAAGGATGGACTCAGATGTAGGTCCCTTGAGTCCCTTACTAAGGCTAGTACAATTTCTTGTCTCATATGAACTCCTCAGGAGGTTTAGCAGTATAGCATAGAAACGTAAAAAATCTGATCAAATACTCATTAAATAAGGCAAATAAACAGTGACAGAAATTTGAAAAAGGCATCATTTATGAAAAGCAGCCCCTGAAATAAACTTGAATCCATTTGATATGTACTAATTTAAAGACAATGAAACTTTCAAAGTGTTACCAAAGTAGCAGCCCATCATCTTTAATATTACAGTAATGGATATTTTTACATCACGATACTTAGGTTTGTTAGCACATTAATAATAATCTTTCATCAAGGATAAAATCAACAGTTAGGAAATACAGCTGCAATAGCACAGTTGTACTACCCTCAGCATATACCCTGAAGCAAAGAAAACAAATGGGCTGCTTTTCATTAATGGGAGTTTGGCAGTCATCTCTAAAGATAATGTTTTCTTTCCAGAAACAACCCAAGAGCCACTTAAGAGTCTCTTTCCTGAGGTAAATCTAGTACACTCATACTACAATATGCAAATAGTAGTTTTCCATTAAATGCACCTTATAGTTTTTCAGTAAGACAATCTACATCTAAGTCAAATAGTAACACTGTTTCCTTAAATTCTCGTTTTAAAGCAAAACACTGACCCCTACATACATGTATGCTCAGTTTAATTCAGAAGAGGCACTTCTGAATTTAGGATGAGTAACATTAAAGTGTTCCTATCAGAACTAGAATTATAAAAGTAAAAAATGATTTGCAAGCACCAACTTCAGTATTTTCCCTTAGAAAATATCCCTTCTGAGATACAAGACAAGGAAAAAAAATTCTAAGAGACAACTCTCAATTAAACACGTAAAAATGGCCACATTAAAATGTTTCATGTACATTTTAAACAATTATATATTCCAACTGTAAGTTTTTAATGCATAAAGTGAACAGCAGATACAACATTTTCATTGAATAAACTTCTACACTAGAAGATTACTCATTAGAAACTGCACTTATTCTTGATCACCTACAGTCACTAACTATACTTCACAAGAAAAAAATAATATCACCGTCATGTTTATTGATGGAAAAGAGATCATGCAGGACACTGAACTTTGATATACAAAAGAAAATAATCCCACATTCTAGAGACCACAAGAAATAAAGAACTGATATTATAAGACAGCAACATAGTCTTATCCCCAAGCAGCTGCTTTCTGCAAGAACAGACTTCCACAAAACTGCAATATAAAACTAACCTCTGATTACCATTACATTTCAGCATATATGTAGCTGCAAAAACAGGAAATCACATATTTTCAGAGCAGGAGGCCAGTAATAAAAATAGTTATGATTCTCATTAACAAACTTAGGGCTGCACCTCAAACATACTACAGTCACTTTTATAGTTATGTTCTGTTCCGCTGAGTGCTTGTTATTGGTGCACAGATAATACGGATTTTATTTCTCCATCATAGATTCCTAACTTAATTTTAAGTTTAGAGTATGTTGAAATCTTTCACAAGATGTAGTTCAGAAGAAAACAAGCATTTAAAAGTATCTCAACCTTTACCACATGAGTATTTCATGCTCTATAGAATAGGTGCATTTTCTGTGCAGGTTTATTTCCAAGATCACTACCTATTTTGAAACAACATATGTCTTGTTGAAATAATCATGTTTATAGGTATGAAAGGGAATAATGAATAAATACACAGCAAAAATACCAGCTAGCTGCACAAGTTAGACTGGAAAGGGCTTGTTTAAAAGCAAAGAAAAAAAATCCTTAAAATTTTACACATGAAGAGATTATGAGCCAGAGCAGTCCCTCAGCATGCTACCCAGGTTCTGGCCATGTTAAGCTCAAGCTGTGAAGCAGCCATTGGTACAATGGGAGGTGACTGAGGAAACAAAGAGGTTTGGAGTTTAACTGCAGAGTCTGTAGGCAATGACTGGCAGTGTCAAGATAACTAAGCCTGTCTTCTTTTGAAGTTTGGAGGTACCTTGTGCCTAGAATTTGGAGTATGTAAGAAGGAAGAATGGAGTTAGGTTAACTTCAGAGCAACTGTGGACTTATCCTACAAGAAAGGATCCTTTAGAGACTGTCTAAGATGAAAAGCTTATGAATTTTTAAAACTGTCCAGTACAGCCTCCTTTTATTTTTGTCTTCTGGTCAGGAGAGACTGAAGTTTGAAATGTGTTTGGTTGGTTGGTTTTGATGTTTCAAGCTGCAGAAATAATTGTCTCCACAAACACTTCATAAAAACTCTACAAAACTGCTCCCTCACTGCTCACATTCTAGAAGACAACTTTAAATACAGCATGTCATGTACGGGCAGGTATGCTAGCCTGGGGTATATTAAATCTTATACCTTCAGGTGCCTCTTCTTCCAGAGATCTGGAATAGCCACAGGCTATACAGCACACTGCAGTCCAGCTTTCACTTCTACATGCCATATGCAGAAACCTACATGGATTGAGGCTATGACTTGTAATTATTTTCAAACTAGATTGTCTCTCCAAGCACACAGTGCTTCGCTCAAAGTTATTCATTCTTTGCTTTTCTGCCGGTTTGTAAGCCTTCCATCAGACCTTCTTCAAACAAATGTTATTTTTCTCCTACGTAAATAGGATCAGTCCATCACACAGTTATCATGTTGCATAAAATAATTACAGGACAAGGACATATATGAGGATAACTGGGAAATTAATGTTTCTTTTTTTTCCCCTATTCCTCTACTGAAGCTCAAATTGCAATGGGAAGAGCAACTTCTTAGGCAGAAGCAGACATGATCAGAAAAAAAACACAGTGTGAATGAGCCCTTATTTTTGGAAACCTAGCTAAACTTTGAACTCATTACTTCAGTCAGATATTGCACACGTTCCACATTCAAAAATTACAGAAGATCAGCAAATATCACCAGTCCAGGAAAACAGTAATTCGTTTAGGGAACCTGCTTTGACAGGAGGGCTGGTCTCAATGATCTCTAGAGGTCCCTTACAACCCCTACAATTCTGTCATTCTGTGATTCTGTAGTTCGTATTATCTGGTCATAGTGAGATGGCTGTGGTCAAGGGCTCTACGTCCAAGTGATGGTTGGTTATACGCTATCTTAACCAGGGGTTCATCTTGGGATTAGTGATCTTCAACATCTTCATCAACAACATCGATAGTGGGGTTGAGTGTAACCTCAATAAGTTTACAGCTGACACTTCATAAAAGAGGGATGTGATCCAGAGGGATCTGGACGTGCTCAAAAAAGTGGGCATACAAGAATTTAATGAGGTTTAACAATGCCAAGTGCAAGACCCCATCTGTAGTACTCTGTCCAAGCCTGAGGCCCACGGTACATTAAGAATATGAAGCTGTTGGAGCAGGTCCAGAGGAAGTGCACAAAGATGACTAAAGGACTGGTGCATCTCTCCTGTGAAGACAGATTGAGGGAGTTGGGATTGTTTAGCTTGGAGATGAGAAGGATTCGGGGAGATCTCACTGTGGCATTTCAGTACTTGAAGGGAGCTTACAAGCAGGAGAGGGATTGACTTTTTATATGGTCTGACAGTGATAGGACAAGGCGGAATGGCTTTAAACCAAAATAAGGGAGATTAAAATTAGATGTTAGGAAGAATTGTTTAATTTTTATTTATTTATTTATTTTTTAACTCAGAGAGTGGTGAGGCAGTATAATACGTTGCTCAAAGAGGTTATGGATTCTCCATCTCTGGATGCATTCAAGGCCAGGTTGGATGGGATCCTGGGCAGCCTTATCTAGTGGCTGGCAACCCTTGTCTATGGCAAGGGAGTTGGAACTAGATAACCTTTAAGGTTCCCTCCAACCTAATCATTCCATGATTCAACAAAACATGAATGTTTTCTATATCACTGTATGGTCTCTTATTTGTTACCAATGGGAAGACAAACGTACCTATATATTCCTTACCTTTAGCATAGTGAATTCATATGGCTGATAACCTTTGAAACTTTCATGGATAGCTGCCATTGTGTGCGAAGTTTTTTCCCAAAAATGAAGAAGTGTTGTCTGTAAGGCAGGGTAAAAATTCAGTGTACTGTTATCTTAAACATGAATCTGGTTTTTCACACAAAGTTTATATCTCCACTCCAGTATTAGTTACAGATTCTCGTATTTGAATATTGCCATGGAAACCTCTTAGAGAAACATATATTAACTGGAAATCTTTATTTGGGAGGTAATGAGTTTTGTTTTTTTTTGGTACCTGATATGTTGTTAATACATGAGAAAGAAGGTTGCATCTGCTTGCTCCCAAAAGGTCAACTTTTTGACAGACATCAGTCTTCAGTTTGTCAAAGTTGAGTTTTGCATGTCGCACTTGAGCTTGAACCTTCAAACAAAGGGAGAATTATTTATGTAGCGAGTTTTTTTCTTCATTTTTCTACCCCAACTTCATGAAAGAAGAAACAAACAGAACTTTGAAAATCAGAAATATCAGAAAATAGAAATGAGAAAACTGAACAGACTCAATTAAAATCTCAAATAGAATTATTAATATAATCCGTCCCACTGAAAATACATTATAGCAAGCTGACACGCCAAAATTAGGAATTATAAGTTTACTGCATAACACACAAGGACATCTCCATATACCTGATGTAGGAAAGCAATTATGCTGATGAACTTCAAAGTCAGTCAGAAATTTTGCTGATAATATAGCACTTCAGTAACTTTGAACTGCTACAAAAAGTTATCTTATCACAGTTCTCCTTTTAATAGAAGTGTTGCTATATTTGTTGCTATAAGGAAAGTATCAAGACCTCCTTTCATAGGAACAATTTCTGTTTGAAAGAATTTTAGTTTTACAAATTCTTCTACCACCAGTTATGCATATACAAGATATTCTGTTACGCAAGCCATACACATTTGATGACAATACTAGTATTCTCATCACGTATCATTCGGAATGCAGGATATCTCATTTTAATGACAATTTTGTGCAGAGAAATTTGTATACAACAAAATGTTTACACAATCTAGTTTTTGTCCAAGGAAATACAAAATTATCAAAAAAACAAAACAATTTTCCTATCAATCTTTCACAGTTAAAAGGTTTACCCACAAAAATGTTCACAGTAAATGAAAACCACACTGAACCTAATTTAAAGACAATTTCTTTTCTTTACAGAAAATCCTAATTCAGAGAGGAAGCCTAACAGACTTGGTTAAAACAAGATCTGACAAACTTGCGTGTTTCTGGTTTTCAGAAGTAAATCCATAATCCTGCAAGAAAGTATCTGTGGTCCTTTTGTGGTGGACACATCTCATGACACCATCTGAAATATTAGGGTCACAACACCTATCATCCTATCTCACTTGTAGTAATAGACTTCCAACCAGGCAGAAAAAACCAAAAGATCAGTGCCACAAATTCATCAGATGACCTACTCAGATGAATTGTGGCCATGTCTGTGATTGGACAACCCTTTTTCTCTGATCTCATCTGATCAACTGTGCAAATGTTACAGGGTTGTACATATTGAAGGTCTGATACATCCATAATGAAGGAGCAATCATAACTGAAAACTGATGAAAAGTGAAGAATCTCACAGGTGAGATTTTAATTCTAGTTGATGGCAATGTGTCAAATATAAAGCTATACTTTCCAATGATGCAGCTGAGATCAGAATCCTTTTTGCTCTTCAGTGTATCACAGCACTAGTTTGTTTGTGAGAGTACAGCAAGGTCAACTGTGATTTTGTATATTAACAGTCCAAATGAGCAAAGAACGTTACTCCTGGGGAATATAAGTATCTGTGTGTCAGAAATGGTGGGCCACAAGAAAAAAATATATACTAATAAATGTGATTGTTAATTTCCACAGTTGGAAGTCTGGACAGGGACTTCATACAACAAATTGGGATTCAGGTCCATCTCATGTCTCCAACTCCTGAAGAAAAAAGCCCAGAAAAGAAAAAACTTGTAAAGTTTCCAGTTACAGTCTTCCTGCAAATAGCCTTCAGGACACTTAGCAAGAAACAACATCAGCATTTTATCTTAATACGTTAATAGTGCCTCATTTAAAAGCTAGAACACTGACAGAAGGGCGATTCGTAAGTGTGGAATATTAACCTGCATGTTCGAGATATCCATACAGAAGATTCAAAATACGTAGCACAATGTTTTGATACCAAATGTCACAGATTTATTTCACCAACCAATTAAGACGTGAAAGTATGAGAATTATTCAATGAAGGATGTTTATGAGCTTTTTTAACATATTAAAAATTTAGCAGAAATACTCTCCATCGTAGAACAACTGTGCAGGACAGCCCAGAAAGAAACCCACCCCAGGGCATCATCATAACCTTTTGCCTTTTATATGTGCCCATGAGCACATTTTCAATTCAAATTATTATTAGACACCTTTCAACATCACTGGCTTCAGGAATTAGGAATAAAACCTCTATGCTGACAAAGCATAATCTACTTAAAACTGCACAAATTATTATAACAAAACTTTAGTTTTCTGCTCAAAGGGGAGTTTATGCAACATATACTGAAGTTCTCCGTCCTCTGCAATTACTTTCCAAGACAGGACAAATAGGATCACACTGTGGTTTCTGTTCCACAAATTTTATTTCATATATTTCATTTCATCCATGCACAGCATACAAAATTTATTCAAAATCCTGATCTGAGATGTGTTGGGATTTTACTGACTAAAGAGAACTGCGCTGTTTCAAAGGCAAGGTAGGCATTTTACAATGAAAGAGCTACTAGCATCTGAAGCAGTAGGTGCCAGTTAAGAGATTTATGAAATACATGAAAATCTCACCACGGTACAGCTGACATTAAAAAAAAAAAAAAACCTACTACTCTCCATCTTTTCCTTTTTGTAAGGAAAAGTAAACTGCTTTTAATTTTCCAATGCAAATATCAAAGTATAATATTTAAAAGATCAAATTCTTCAAAGAAAACACATGAGAAAAATATGAAAATAAGTGTTTTATTAATTGCTTTATAAACTAATAAGCCAGATAAAACTGAAATAATTAAAAATAAGTAAATAAATAAATAGATAATCAGTACTAAGATCCTAAATGCCGTGTGTTTGAAATTCAGACTCTGGGATGCTTGACTGTAATACAAATACAGCTTCCTAAGCTGACATTCAAACAGAAATGTCCCAGTTTTCAAGACTGCCATCATCAAAAATAAAGAAATAAATTTTTACACCCAATTAAAAAACCCTGTTCAGTATATTGCTATTAAAATTTGGATTTTTTTTTTTAAACATATTTTCAAGAAAATTGTGTGTCTCCTATGGTATTTTCACGTTACTACTTTTGGTCTAAAGTAAAACACAACATTTATTTTCAGTAGTAGCCCAATTTCAGGGACAGTTCAGCCAATAAAAAATTATCTCCAAACTAAATGCAATATATTTTTTGTCTCAGCACTCCCAGTATAGAAGCAGAAACAGATGCTTTCAGTCTCATTTGTCACCCAGCCTCTCACTTACTTGATCTGAAAAGCATGCACAGTGTGTGTACAGAGTGGAAAGCAGGGGGGGAAGTAAATCAAGAGGGAAAAATTCCTGGAATATAGCAAACCTTCCCGTTGGGAGCTCTGGGTAAACTCCACCAGCAGATGGAATCAGCACAAATCTCTGCATGAAATAAGCATAACACCTTCTGGCATACCTGATTGTTATAAAGACTACATGAAACCTAAGCACAAAATAAAATAGGCTGTATTTTCAGGACAAAGTATTTAGAGCACAGAAGAGAAAGCAAAAGGAACCTGGCTACTAGTTATCACAGAACTGTAATAACATCACCTAAGCTATGAAATTATGAAAAGGAACACCTACTGCACTTTTAAACCAACATATGCAAGCACCCCTTGTAGTTTGCTCTTAAAGTTGAGTTTGATGCCACAAGTCTGGGAATAGAAAAGCTAATGTTTTATACAAAATAATGACTGTAGCTAAACTATTCCATGTGCAACACAAAGAATTCCGAAGTCTTGCACAGTGCTAACCCCAATTTCAGCATGCTTTAGTATGTTCAACATTTTGCAGGCTTTTCTTTGACTCAACTGTTCCTTTGGGTGGGAATAGTATTTACTGCATGTATTAATCTCTGTTCCATTAACATGTAAGGATAATATGTTAAAACAATATTTAAAGAAGAGTTTGTATACTTCTGTTCATGTCCTTTAACCCTTCTTTTATGGTCTGATGAAGAACACTGATAAAAGTTACTTTTGGAAGATGACATTTATGAAGTTCAAAATGCCTAACTAGAAAGTATCACTTGGGCAGAATAACACATGCAAACAATATCTGTCACATTTTAAGCTAAGCAGATGAACATCAAACTTGTCCAAAAAATGAAGCTATTCTTGTAAAAGATGTAAAATATCCTAGAAAAAAAGGTGCATAATTAGTGCCAATGATATACTAATTAAGTTTACCATTTTGGATTTAATTACGATTGCTCCTGCTTGTGTACATATGCACTTCACTCTATTAGGCTTAAGTAAACCTAAGGTAACGTTAGCATTCCTATAAAGGACTAAATAATTACCACTGCATGTCTGTCTTACTCTTGAAAGCAACACAAGTATTGTCTGGCCCTTCTGCCTCAAAAAAGATGATAGCTTTGAAAGAATAGCCAGTTCTGTGGAATTGCTACCTATGATTCTGACTCTCCGTCAATACAGAATTACAAGCAAAGAATACCTTGACACTGCTGTTGAAAACCTGTGTGTTCTGTGTCAGAGTTGTTTCTATCTATCAGGAATACCATGAGAAAAGAAAACAGAAGTAGCTGAAAGTTAAATTAAATATTATGTTAACTGCAAATGATTGCAACTGACTCTAGAAAGATTGAGAAAACTTTCTGGTATCCTAAAGTGATAAAAAAAATATCTCTATTATAGACCTATTTGAGTTGGAAGGGACCCTTAAATATCATTTTAGCTCCCTTGCAACGAATAGGGACACCTACAGCTACATCAGGTTGCTCAGAGCCTGGTCCAGCCAGACCTTAAATATCTTCAAGGATGGGGCATCCACCACCTCTCTGTGCAACCTGTTTCGGTACTTCACTATCCGTATTGTAAACAACATTTTTTTTTTTTTCTATTCAATCTAAATCTTCTCTGTTTTACTTTGAAACCATTTCCCCTTGCCCTATCACCCTGCGAAAGGGTCTGTTCCCTTCTTCCTTATAGCTCCTGTTTAGACACTGAAAGGGTGCAATGAGGTCTCCCTGGAGTCTTCAATTCTCCAGCCTGAACAGCTCCAGCTCTCTCTCTCCTGCATGGACTTGATCAAGAAAACAAGATGGCACAAAGATTTTTCAGCTGCCTACAACTATTTTTCTAGTATATTTTAGATTTAATTGGAACCTCTAATTCACTTCACTGCTCTCACTGCAGTACATTCAGTACAGTCCTGAAACTGAACATATGTAATAAGTCAAGTGATAAAACTAGAAATCAATAAAGAAAAATTAGTTAAGCAATGCTATACCACTCTGACACAATATAGTGAAATGTAGCTTAATATGAATTAGTTTAAAGCTGCAGCATGTCATTTACTGGCACTAGGAACAACCACATTTCTCTGTCAACTAGAGCTGAATCATTGTATACAAATAAAATATCACAAAGTCTTTATTCTATGCTAGTAGAAGTTATTTCCTTTTATTTCAATATTGTTTATTTCTACCAAAACAAATGAATCGCCATGATTTCAGTGTAAGCTTTGCTCTGCTTATAGTGTCTACAAAGCTGTCTAAAGGAAAGAACTAGTAAAAAAAATAAAAAAAATCACATTATAATTGTAATGTTATGCCCCCAAACCTGACAGCTTTCATGTAAACTTTGTCACAGAAACCAGCTTCATGCTAGCTATTTTCACCATCTTCTCTGAATTTGCAATAGTATTCTTCTTACACTCAGTTTTCCTTCTCACAAAGTGGTATCTAGTGAAATGTTACCATTCACTTCTGTAATCAAAATGTGAGACAAAAATAACAGTTGTAACAGCTTTAATTTTCACAGAAGAGCAATAGCCTTTGATGATAACTCACATTTTCATCTGAGTTACTGTGTTATTCCCCTTGATTTCAATAGTAATGCTCACTGTTGTTTAACCTTTGTATTGCAACAGTTACTGAAGGTTTCAATGAGACAGAGTTCCACAGCACCAGACACTAAAAATAAATGAAAAAAATTCCAGGTCTTGTGCCAGTGTTACGCAGTCTTTAGGTAAAAGCCCCTGATAGTCAGGTGTCTAAAATGGGACTGTGCTGGGAAAAGAAGCCCTTCCTGGATACCCACAGGGTGATTCCTGCTCTGGGCATAGTGGAATTTGCCCCACTAGAATGTTACAGCCCTTCTTATACCTTCTCTTGATTTAAGAGCATGGTTCTCTTAAGCCTTCACTGCAACATACACATAAGCACCTGTGCAACGCACACACTCAGGTCTAACATCAACATCCATCAGCTAAAAAGCATTAGAGCTGCCAGGGGATGTCTGGAGTAACACATTCAAGCAAGCTTTAGCATTCAGCTATGCTTCTGATCTGAGAATCAGGAGCACTTGAAAGACTTGTTGTTTTTTTTTCTGCTTCTGCTGATTTGTAATAAAAATAAGCATATCCCATTTAGTAAGAAGATAAAAATGAACTTAAATTACTACTTAACATTTCAGGCTTTTTTGCATGCTTTGTATCATTTCTCATGGGTAAGGCCATAGTATTTTAAACTTCCTTTTCTATTCTCCTTCTGACCCCCTCTGAAGAGACAATAAAGATGCTATAGAAAGGAGAATATTTGTGTAAGGAAGGCAAGGAATGTATCATATGAGAGAACTGCATTTCACACAGACACATGATAGCTTTGATACAGTATACAGGTCTAGATTCATGTATAGCATGCAATTGATAATACAGTGTAGTTTCTCAGCCACATGAAACTAACACAAATAAGCAAACACATTCTGTATTGCACTCTGACCAGCCTCTCTGCTGCTACACTATTCTACAGAAGCAGGGTCTTGATTACTTTTTCAGAAGTGGAATCTCTGTGGGCTTTCTAGGAAAGCATTCATAGCTAGTTGCCATTCATTTGGCTAGAGATCAACAGATCAACTTTGCAAAATCTTACTGCTGCACTCGCTCTAAGGCATACCTTCCAATAAGATATGCTAGGTGCAACTAGTCAGATGTTGCTACTTGAGATCTTAGTGGATGAAGATCACACAAACAATTGACTCTAGAGTTTCATTCATGTTACCCTAAAAACTGCCCATTTCTCTCCACTGAAGCTTTAAAAGCCATGCAGAAGCTTTTGAAGATTAGTTTACATGCAGACGCTACAGCAGACATCGGGAGGCAGATGCAAGGAGCCCTAAACAAAATAATGTTTGGGAAAAACCCAACTTCCTTTTTAGCTAATAACCGTAACTATTAAAATATATGCTTATTTGATATTTGAATTCATTCACACATAAGCTTTCAAGCATTGAATCTTGATAAATTATCGAAGAGGTGATCGAAGAATTTCAGTAACTTAAATACCATGGTCAAGCCAACTCTCCCTCTTGCCTTTGATACATGAGAATGATCGACCTAGAAACACCTTATCTAAGGTAATTTCCCCTAGTCCTCAAATTACCTCTAACACTTCTTAATTCTCCCTCTCCTTGCCTCCAGTTTTTCAAGCCAGAGGCATGGACTGCCCATGTATCAGTTTCCTAGAGAGTCCTCATGCTGGCTGACTAAGTGAATTCTTCCCAAAAGATCTTGACAAGAACAGTCGCAGCTATCTTACAAACACAGTTGCAGAGCTGCAATTAGCAACTGGCTGCCTGAGAGCGGAAAATAATAATATCCAAAAGAGCTGAAATTATGATTAAACATACAAAAGAGCTCCTAAATCCAGGATTCCAAACAGATTCTATCATGTTGCTACTATCTGCAGTGAATGGAGATGAAACCATTGCACTCAAGATACAAACATATGCCAGACAAACCACTGCTTTGATTCTGATCTCTTTTTTAACTAAAGCAAAGTTGCCTATGCAACTTTGTCCTAGTTTCTAGGCCTTTTTTTTTTTTTTTTTTTTTTTTTTTTAAATCCTGTCAGCACTTTGGGTCAAGTGCCTGCCTTTTCTTCCTGTTTTGAAATCCATGTCACCAGGTCAGCTTTGCCTGCAACACGTTCTTCTATGGTAGGCTACCTGGGTCAAGGACAACATCATGGCAAAAAGCAAAACACTTAAAGAACTTTCCTGTGTTGTTGTTTAGTTGATTGGTTTTGTTTGTTTGTTCCTTTAGCAGTAACATAAAAAAAAATATATATATATATATTTTAAATATATTTAAAAATATATATTTTATGTAATTATGTATTATGTAAAATACTTAATATATATTAAATATATACTAAATATATTTAAATATATAAGATGTTGTTAGGAACATTGCCATTTTTAAATCCCAACAGAGGATTTTTTTTTTTTTTTTTTTTTTTTTTTTTTTTTAAGATATTATACAAACATTATATTTACAAAGCAGCCTGACCGAGGACATGAGTTTTCACTTTTGTGGATTTTATTCAGTGGAATATGAAATTTGCTCTTTGCATCACATTTTTATCTCATTTCCCTCTAAAGTTTTTCAGTGCTCAGACTGTAAAACTTTTATGGCTTTGAATCTGTCGGTTCACAAGCCGTGTAAGTGCAGCCTGGCAGTAATGACTAAGCCATAGTCAAAACTGCTTACTCCATAACCACTGACAGTCAGCAGATGTGAGCAACTCTCTGACCCTTGCAAGGATATAAAGTTATGGCTGGCTTGAATATTCTTCCTTTTTCCCTGAAAAAACCCAAAGGCTGGTTGTACCATCTTCTGATATATTCCATGATGGCTATCGCAGAAATTGAATACTGCTAATTAGCCTTCCCTCTCTGGTTTACACAAACACTGACACAAAGAACTTATTTCTCTCGTGCTTTTTCTACCACCTCACTTCCTTCCCAGCTCTGTAATTACTCCTGCTGTTGCACATTGTATCTTTTCCAACTCTCTTATGTCTCTTTAGGTATGTGGAAAAACAAGAACCTCATCACACATTACGCATGTGGTTCTATGAATATTATCCAGTAGCATGAAGAATTGTTTTTCCCTATTCTATTTTTCTTATACCCAGACTCAAGTTGGATCTGCAAAATTATATCAGTTCAGCCATTGCACTGAGGAAAAAAGTTACGTTACTCTAAAAGAAAAAGTCAGAAGAGCACAAATGTATGATCAAAGATGTAAATAAGCTACTGTAAAAGGAATGAAAGATTTTTCAGTCTGGAAAAAAGAGCTGAATAAGGGGTGTATTAGGAAGCCATCAGACAACACACAGACACAGGAAAAAGCTGTGCTTTGGCCACAAGGACCAGAGAACATTATATTAAACCAGCATATTAAACTCAACACAAGAACAGCAGAGCTTTAAATAATATCTGTCAGTTGAGAAACCCGCTATGTTTTATGATGTCTCCACTGGTCAGATGGAAATCACAGAATCATAGAGTCACCTCCAAGGTTGGAAAAGATCACCAAGATCATCCAAGTCCAACTGTCCGTCTCTCACCAATATTTCTCACTAAACCACGTCCCTCAGTGCCACACCTACACATTTCTAGAACGCCTCCAGGGATGGCAACTCCACCACCTCCCTGGGTAGCCTGTGCCAGCACTTGACCAATCTTTTGGAGAACAATTTTCTCCTAACATTCAACCTGAACCTCCCCTTGTGCAACTTGAGGCCATTTCCTCTCATCCTATTTCTATTTACATGGGAGAAGAGGACAACTCCCACCTCACCTCAGATAGTTGTAAAGAGGAATAAGGTCACCCTGGGCACCTTCTCCAGACTGAACAATCTCAGTCACTCCTCAATAAGACTTGTGCTCCACATCCTCACCAGCTTTGTTACTCTTCTCTGAACATTCCCCAGGACCTCAGAGTCTTTCTAGTAGTGAGGGGCACCACGTACTTGCTCTATGCAAGGTCCTGGTTGCTACTGTTGGTTGCAGATGATGGACAGATGGTGGGACTTCTGCTTGAGCTAATATACCCATCCTGAAGAATCAGGTAACACTGAGGTGTGTGTGTAGGTCAGGGTGGGATTGTAAACAAGGTGCTGGATCAATGCCTTATCTGAAAGCTGTGCTGCAAAGGCAGTACAGATATTTTCCAAGCATTTTTCCTAAAAGACAGCAGTCTTTCTCATTTCACTGACACTTGTGCAACAGCAGGCTTTTTGGAATCAAAATTCAAAAACATGTTGAATTTTCTAACTTAAAAAGTGTTCTCAATTGTGTTAAAAAGTGTTTTCAATTGCCAGGGTATATTCACACACTGCCCATGCCCAATCATGCCTAAGTAAGGGAAAGCATTTAGAAATACTCCCTAAATTGTAACTGTAGGACAAGAAGTAAGCTTTGAATTCACATAAATTCATTTGAGGAAGAGATGGGAGTAATTTTCAGACACTGATGATTTTTACAGTCATGGTTGCAGTACAGACAAAAGCCCAGATCTCAGTGCCTTACTTTCACAAAATTTTGTACCTCCCCACACTGAAATCTACAGATATCTTAAGATCTGGGATTTCAACTTTGAAAGCAGCATGTCATAACATACAGGATCCACCTGGACAGATCTAGCTTAGCTTCCAGCATCCATTGCCCAAGCACGTAGACAACACTCTTCAAGTTCTAGAGGGTTGTCTGCCAAATGAAACTTTAACTCATTATATTTAAGAGGGGAGTGGTGCACCAAGCAGTAATATTGTCTGTGTAAATCCTCAGGAAAAAGATAGAAGCAGAATTTTTATTTTGTATTGAACTTTTACTTTGCATTTGTGAAAATTGGTAGAGCAGCCCTCCTACTAGGTTAGATATTCTGATCAGAACTAGCTAAACATAGCCTGAACTCATACACCAAAAATCTTCCATCAATTCAGTCAATGAGGTATTCTGTTTCAAGACATCTCAAGAGTGTAGACTTTTTCTCTCACCTGTTTAACTTTCTGAGTTCAATCTGAGGCTTCTTCCTCCCTACTATTAATAATATTATTATAATAATACTATTAATAGTATGCTAGTACAAAAACCTAAATCCAAACACATCTTTGCAGCGGCAAAATTTTATTATATCCAAATCAAATATCTTCAAGACATGAAAACGATCTCTGGCGAGCAACATTGCTCTTTGTGTTAAATAACTTTATGAACAACTGCCCTGCAGCAATGAATACACTTTCCACTCTTAAAAAATATTTTAGTCCCTTCAGAGGGAAAACAAACAAACAAAAACAGACTGAAAGGTACAGCCAAACAGCAACAGAAAAAGTCTGATTTTTTTTTAAACTAAGGAATTATGGAGATCTCCCATTTCCTTCCCAATTTCTTCCCCTCCAGCATGGCCCAACACAGGGAGACAATAACATGCCAGCTGAGGACAGCAGCCTCTGCTGAGTCCTTGCCACTCATCCAGCAGCTGGATGCAGCCTTGACCAACGTTATATTTCTCAGCACAATCCAGTGAGTGCAACAAGCCAAAAGCCAGACAACAAAAATATTTAGCTTTGAGCCTTACAAGAGTTTTTTTTGTTTGTTTTTTTGTTTGTTTGTTTTTAAACAAACAGAGGAGCACAGTGCAATTCCACAGTAGGAATCCATCTGCTCAAACAGCTATCAGTTCATTGCAATAAAGCACACAACACAAGGAGAAACTAACATGCTAGTTTTGAGAAAAATAGCTATAAAATACAGGATGCAACTGACTCTCAGGCATGACAGCTGAGTCACTCCAACCATAATTTCCTTTAAAGTGGAGAAGGGTTTGTTAAATTTAAGAACCAAGAATTGGCAACAATACCATATCTTCCATTCTTCAGAACCTCACTCCAATTCATTACAGAAACCATGATCACAGCACAACAACCATATGCTGAAAATTAGGCAAAGCAAAAAAGAAGATTGTCACACCATCTTAGCAGGACTCAGGCCTCCAAGACCACAAATCTAGAGATGTATCCAGCATTACTTTTCCATCAGATTAACTACATAGTTTTTAAAAATGATTTTGAATTAAACAAAAGCTAAACAAGTTCACAGAAGACTTACTTCAATTAAGAGCTGTTTACTTCAATCGAACCTGTGAAGAAAACACTTTTAAGCTAAGTTCATATATGATATTGTCAGTACAAAGTGAATGCTTGCATTGAGCTTTGCACGGGCTGAACTAAATTTAGGCACCATCTTTTGAAAAGCTGCGTATCTGTAAGGTCATCCCTGTTCTCAGGAAAAGGGCTGTAAGTACTACTGACTTTTCCTTTCCAAAAAATCACCCCCCATTTTTCAAATGCACAGCTCTGTGCTCTGTTACCCACCACCTTCAATTGCAATGGAAAGGTATCTCACAGTACTTTGATACATTTTTATAGTTTGGATCAACATGCAAGTTATTTTTAAAAGAGAACAAATAGTAAATGACAACGTAAAGGAAGGGAGGGCAATAACAACCTCACATCTAATCTGACTAACAGAAGGTCTGCATTTCCTACTTCAAGCAGCCTAAGTACATGCCTGAGCTTTCTACTGGTGACAAGTTTCAGTATTAGTCAAACTCAGGATGCATGCTATACCAGGCTGGAAGGCAAAAAATGTATTGATGCTAATGCAGCCCTTGAAACAATGACATGCACAGAAAAAAGTTACCAATGATTTGCCAAGTCCGCTGACTATGAAACTCCTAAATTGCATGCAAGACAACATCCACCTGCATAGCATTACTTCAGACTTTTGGGATAGATCTTTATGATATGACACCAACTGCAGTTTTAATAGTAAGCACACATCTGTAAGTCTACAGTTAAGAGTAATTACCACAATAGCATGCTTGGACACATACTATTCTTAACTGGAAAAAGGTGCACATTTTTGCACAAGAACATATATCCTCTTTAGGGAGGAGGTTGATTCTGGTATATCATATCCTCAAATGACTGACAAAATCCAACAGCACAAATGTCTATAACTCGATACAGTCTGAAAACAGACTTTTTTTGTAACTATAATGCAAGTCTGCAAGATGCCAAAAATGACTATTCAGATTTGTAGCACAAAGCAGGCCAACTAAAACAGATGACAAAAGCAAATAAATAAGCTTCCAGGTATGGAAGATCTTCATCAGCTCTAAACCACAGGTAACCTGGACTTAGCATTAAATGTGCTGAGAATCACTCTTAGTTCTTCACAAGTCAACTGTGTTAATTATATTGCACAATCTGAAAGCAAAGCAAGGTTGGTACACATGGAGCAGGGAGGTGCTGGCAAGTGTAGAACAATTAGACAGTTAGCTCTTGCAGGAGATATAGACAGGTAATTACTGCTTTTGAAAGCTGCTGAAAGGCCAGTTAGAGGGGTAATGTAAAGAAAATTGTAACAGCACAAAACTAAACTCTCTACTATGTCTATTTCATTCACCTAGTAATTACATAGCTCAGCTTCTATCTCATTTATTGAAGGTATGTTAAATCCTTTAGGTGCAACATCACAGACAACTGCATTTATATTTTTCATTCCCTTGCATCAAAATCAAATTCTTCAGGGCCTGAACAAGACTATTACTTGACTCGGAGGTGCTTCTGAGCAGGTGGATGGGTAAACTGAGTCATCTGGAATTAGGCAAAGGGATGTTAAAAACTCACGTTTAAGGGCAGTAACATTTTCCCCAGTTAGAGCATCAAAAAATACTAGTTGGCTGCAAGGTCCTTTTGCAACCCTTCCTGTGAAGGGTTGTGATGTACTTGTGATCGGTGAACGCATAATGTACTGGGAAATGCCACTGACACACTAAGCAAATATTAGCAGTATGACACCAATACCCCCAGAAATATACTTGTACCATCAACATGATAACCAGGTTGCCTTTAATATTTAGTGCCTAGGTGCTCTCACTGTCCTGAGCACAAAGCCATCCCATCTACAGTGCTAATGCAGGAAGAAAAGTCATGCAGTTGAGTTTCAGATTTTGCTTTCTATTTAACATTTTTCTGCATAGGCAATAGAATGATAACCACTAATAATCACAAGTCATTTACAATACAGTGTGTCTGTTGTACTGTTGTTGGTCCGGAGATCAACACAATTTTGTATAAATACCCAGCTGTATTTACATGAACTGACAGTGTTGTTAAGTAGAAAAATAAATTATGATTTATAAGTTACATAGTTGATGTTTAATACATCATTTTATTGAAAACATCTTCCCCAAAATAATTTTATTCTTTCCTGACACAAATTAAGAAAGATTAGAGTTATCATAAAACATTATCATAAAAAATCCCTACGTTATCTTCTACGTTGCACTTCAGACTTCACATTGTGCTATCACAGAAAAAACATCAGAAATTTAAGCAGGGCTTAGGTAGAATATCCCCTAAAAAAAAGTTGAAATGACACATCACATCAGACATTTCCCTGGTTAGCATGGCTCCTGTTTAGAGGTTTTTTTTTGTTTGGTTTTGTTTTTTTAAAAATCAATTTGGTTCTATGAAGAGAAGGAGAAAAATCAAACATAGTATCTTAGAGAAGATTCAGAGCCTATGTAGCACATAACTGAACAGCAAAAGGCCTTATGAAGTAAAAGCAAATGGACTACATTATGTATGTGCCCAGGCATTTTAGGAAAGTATAAGAATGAATTCCTGGGCAGTAGTGACCAAAAAACTTCTTTCTCTTGTGTAAACAAAGTTTTCCCCAACAGCTGTATTCCCCTTCCTGTTTATTCTTCTCTCCTGCAGAATTATCTCAATTCAGTCACATCTGTACTTCATTTATTTTTAAAAAATATTTCTTTAGCTACCTCCTAGCTTTTCAGATTATTAAGGCTGAGGGAATTTTCCAAATCTCATTTCTCCTTTTACAACCTATCTTGTTTACATTTTTACACTTCATTTGGGCTCTGAATTCAAATAATGTTCCACATGGGGTAGGGCTTTACCCACACAGATCAGTTTGCAGGATTAGAGTTTTCAAGTGACCACTTGAAATTGCCTAGGCAATTATCATTTCTTCTTGATTTTAAGACCAAAACACAGCAGGATAATTAAGTGAAAACAGCATTTGGTTGCTCCTGTCTTCCTTTTTATTAAATTTCATTATTACCTTTAATGCTTACACATTCCACAATTATTAGATTTTAAAAATCTGTTGAAGCCTAAAGTTTGCCACATCATATTTGAGAACACCTTTCTAACATTGGGGTTCATGACGATAACCATTACATTAAAGATTAACTTAACACTATTATTGTGTTAAATCACTTAACTTTTTTTAATTTGCTTTATTCTGATGAAGTACTACACGTTCTTCTAATGATACGAACAGCGGTTTTAACCTATTTTGTCTTGAGCTACAAGGATGAAATTGCACCACAATATAAACCACGTCCACTTTTTTTTTTTTTTTTTGCATTTTAACTAGGTTGCACATAACAAGATCACTAAAATATGTCCAACACTTCATTGCATTTTTATTTATTTATTTATTTTTTACAGCCATTTTGCTGGGTCTCATGTGACTCTTTTTAAAAATAATTGAGTGGATGATGAACCGCCTCTCAAGGGCAAGCATCAGCCTCTGGAAGCAACTCTATCCTACAAGCAATACATCTGAAGATGATGTAATCTGTTCCAAAAAGCTTGCTTCTATTTTTAAATAGCATCCTTTTATTATGCTTTTAAAAGGGCAACTGTATCACAAATTGTTACTTTGCATTTAACCTAGTAACAATCATCAGTGATATTCCGTATACATGAAATAGCTTCAGAAAATCATTGAGTTTTTTCTCATTGTCTAACAAAATCCTTACAATTAGTACTTGAAATGGTAATTTAAATTTATAAGATTATAAAATACACTGTGAAAAACTTTAGCTTAAGGTCAATTTGTCATAAAAAGGTGATTTTCTTAAAACCGATTTAAAATGCTTAAGTATTTTGTATGTAAAGTACATTTTGGTTTGGGTTTCTGCAATTAATGCTACTGAATTTGACACTGAAGAACGTGGAAAAAGCTTTACATCAGAAACAGCACAAAAAGATGTTCTCAGCACTGAAACTTCATCTGACTTTACAAGGAGAGACAGTGATGACAGATGATCAAAAAATCATTTTTTACAGAGAGCACTTTCAGTGTGTTCTACTTTCGATTGACAGGATTTCTAAATAAATCATTAAATTTAACACTCCCAGCAACATACAATTCTATACTAAAGAAGTATTAATTATGTTCTTTCTGTCCCAACAAGAAAGAAACAAAGCGTTTGGGTGAGACACTAGGAAAAACTTCTCTGAAAGAATGGGCACATGCTGCCCAAGGAGGTGGTGGAGTCACCATCCCTGGAGTTGTTCAAGAAACATGTTGGTGTGGTACTAAGGAACATGGCTTAATGGGCAACATCAGCCACAGGTGGATGGTTGGTTTAGATGATCTTGGAGATCTCTTCCAACCTTAATTATTCTATGATTCTGATTTCCTTGACGGCAATAAGCATGCCACAAGAAGTAAAGGATGTGAATGCTGTTATCTCTGTCATCACTTTGCTACACTGAGATATAGATCTCTGAATGCTAAGTGATGATGTCTCACTAATTTTAGAGTGCAGCAAATATTACTGGGTATCCCAGAATTTCACTTCATATCTTCTGATGATTAACAGCAACCCAAATCAGCAAACGGATCAGCAAGAGTGATAAAGATGGACTACCAAAGTGATAGAACCTACCTTTTCACATTTCTATTAGGCATGATGAAATTTTTCAGTATTTTTCACATAGTTGTGCCACAAATATCTCATATCTAATTATGGTCTACTAAAACTACTTATAGGTCCTTCTCCAGGGAACAACAATCATCATCTACTATACCACATGCAAACACTTACATTTTTGGCACCTAAGGGCAAAAAAAAAGCTTTAAGTTTTGCAACAGTTATCTTAAGAAGTTACTGTGGAAGTATCACTGAAAAAGAAACAGAAACAGCTGCTATCTAAAACATTATTCTTTTTTTAAACCAAAGTTGATAAACAGTAAATACCATAGCTGGCTCCAAAGATGAATCATTTACAGTGCTATTTGTAACTATGGCAGCTAAAAGTGTTGATGTACAATCAATGAACATACAGATGATATAGTATATTTGAAAGCTTAGCTTATGTAATTATTATACTAGAGCAGAAAAAGACACTCACCCTATCCTGGGCTCACATAGGAAACTCCAGTGGAGTTGATCTCCAGAATAGATCCTTCCCAATGGCAGTCAGCTCTTAAATGGGTCTAGGAGAGGTGCAGCCAGGTTCCACCCCTTCCTGCAGCACAGGTGAATTGCCTGTGCTCCTGTGGCTTGACTCAGTGCTCACCTCAGGTGATCAATCAGAGGTTCAGGCCGTGATTCAGCAGCCTCATCCAACTGATTACACCACTCTGACTGCAAATGCCAAAAGACATTTTTCTTTGGGATGCTGGTATACTTTGCTACTTGGAAAAACAAAACACTTTCCAGCTTAATATCATCTGCAGAAGTAATTAACTTTAGCACATTTTCTTTCAGTTGACTTGTAAATAATTAAACTAGAACACCATGAAAATCCACAAAACTTTTAAGACTATCACCCTCAACTGAATTTCATTTACTAGATGAGCAAAATCACTTGGAAAATGTATTACAAAAGCACATGTCATGGTAGGAAAACAGACTAATTGATTTTCAACATATTTTCTAGCTTTATTTTCTATGAGTTTGTTTAGTGTTCCTCAACCAACAGTCTCAGCTCTTAAGTGCACTTACTATTTAATGCAAGTTTAAATTCATTTTCTCAGTAAGCACTTTTGAACAATCCAGATTTATTATATGCAATGTATTTTTTCTACTACTTTCATAATTTGAATAGAACCACAAAATAACAAAATTCTGTAAAGCTATTTACAAACTTGTGTTGTTCACTATTCCTCATTTTGTTACTCTCTAAATGCCTACAGATTTTCTTTTCATTATTTTACCACAAACTGAAATTATTTTTACAAGGATGTGAACTGTCAAATTCATTCTTGTTTCAAAAGATCAGTACCATATTAGTTGTCTTTTATCCTTTCCTTAGATTTTTTCCACTTCCTCAGCACTTCAGGAGATTTAAGTTTAACAGACAATTAAAAAAATAATCCTTAAGCACATTTCCACAGTGCCTCCAGTCTTGCAGGGCTGTTTGCAGCTCTGGTGTTAAAGGAGGATTGGAATACGGAGAGCTAGAGATGATGCTGTAACATGGGACAGCCCCTTCAGCTTCACACAAGCCAAACTGCTCTCACACCAGGCTGAGCTGATAGGCAGGGAGGCAGTAGAAGAACAAAGACGTAGGGGTGTCAACAGCCTCCAAAGCCTTCCTGTAAAGCTGTGGCAGATGCATCTTATCCAGACTTGCTAGGGTTTTACAATATATACATTCTGATGTTTCCCTTTTGACCTTTTGATCAATGAATTTATTTAGATTCTCATTCTTCCCCAGGCATCCATACAAGCTTTAACTTCTTTCCTAAAAGACATCCAGCAGAGAACTTGTGCTGATCAGCTACTCCCTGCATGAGTATATTTATAAGAACAACAGTCTAAATGATTGTTATGTCTTCTTCTTGAGTTTTCCTTTTTCTTACTGCTTTCCCTTTCTCTTGCCAGACTTATGTTTAAAATGCCACTTAAGGACAATCATTTTGTTTCAAGTATATATAGAGTCCTACTACTATGAAGAACTTGAGATGAACTGCCCCCAGTTCATCTCACAGTTCAGCTGCAAGCTTGCAAGTTCCTCACAACTGCAAAGTAACAGTCAGACATTAAGGGACTTATAATTTTTAAGATCCTTAGGGAAAGTGGGAATGTACTGACACTTTTCTTCCATGGTAGGATGTATTCCAGCTCTTCAGCACACTAAAGTAGACTCTACCCTGCAATGCTGCACCTCGAACTATCTCATCTCCCTGAACAAGGAGGCCCAGCATACTCCGTACTACTTGTCCCCATGGTTCCCACAAACATGCTGATCAAGAAACTACTCCTCTTCCAGACAGTACTCCAATCTAATATATAATGCTTTACAGAGATATATCACTGCTATCTCAGTACCATAGGGCTTGCACTGTATTTCAAGCGGATGAATCTCACAGCATTCACAAAGCTCTGCAGCAAACACCCCATGCACTGCTTATTTGCAGTTTCAACCTCATCTCCCTCCCACTGTTTGGTTCATACAGAAGCAGAGATCCTTGCAAAGCAGAGGGGACTATGCAACAAGGAGAAATTGAGCCATCAGCAGTTTACAGATTGTGTTTCCACCCCTGGGGCAAACAGTTCCAGGTATACTGAACCATGACAGAGCCCCAGCCTCCACATACCCAGTTCTCAGTACACTGCTACACCACAGCTTGCCTGAGGCATCCCAGTACTTACAAAGCTCTGTGCATTTACAAAGCCACTTCAGCTTTGGCTTGAACCTCAGAACAAAGGGAAGCAAAGAGCAGAAAGAGGATGAAACAAAAACCCATATATACAGTAATGATTAATTTGTTCTACCAATGTAGTATTATATATATCTTGCCATCTAAACGATTTTTCATATAATTAAAGTTCAGCATGAGAATTTTTTCAAATTTTTATTTTTTAACCTGTTCCAGGAGATACTGTAATGTCTAGTTTATACAGTGTGAAATAAACATTCTTATCAAAACATCTAAGATAGCTTAGCTAAGTAAAATTGAACCAAACAGCCTCTTCTGTGTTCCTTATAGGCAGAAAACTCATGGAAAATCTTTATATTTTCAGAGCTACAGTGAGGAGATTCAGGGACCACCATTGGGCTATTTGGTCTGTAATCTTACAGTATCACAGCAGAGCTCACACTGCAGGGTGCAGTCAACAGACAGATAGAACAGCCAAGACTTAACAAACTCACAATCCTAATCAATGGTGGTAAATTTGGTGAATGAATATTATCTCAATGAAGTTACTTTAAATATCACAGTACTGCATAGCAAAGCACTGGTAGGGAACCTGCTTTGGCAGGGGGGTTGGACTCGATGATCTCTGGAGGTCCCTTCCAACCCCTACAATTCTGTGATTCTGTGAAACTGGGGATGAAAGACCACTATATTTATAGCTGTGCTTTAGTATCCATGAATCACAGAGTCATAGAATGGCCTGCGTTGAAAAGGACCAGAATGATCATCTACTTTCAACCCGCTGCTATGTGCAGGGTTGCCAACCAGCAGACCAGGCTGCCCAGAGCCACATCCAGCCTGGCCTTGGATGCCTCCAGGGACTGGGGCTTCCACAGCCTCCTTGGGCAACCTGTTCAGTGTGTCACCACATCCTGAGTGAAAACCTTCCTCCTAATACCTAATTTAGATCTCCCCTGCCTTTGTTTAAGACCATTCCCCTTTGTCCTGTCACTATTCACTCACGTAAACTGTCATTTATAATTAGTTTATAGGAAGAATAAAAAGAACAACAAACCTCCCAAAAAAAAAACCCAGTGGAGGTGCATAGTGTTTATAGAACACTGTGGGGAGAAGTAAACACTTTACCTGTTTCCTTGGTTTGACTTAAGTAGTAACAATCACAAGAATATCTTCATGTAACAAGGTAAAAAGTTTGTTCTGTGGGTTATTGCTGGAAAAACAACACCGAACACTTTGAAAGTGGCAGTATAGCTGGATCTATTGTATTTACAGCAACGTCTTGGAAATAGCAGTAGAAAACTCAAGTACCTCACTGCTTTGAAAGAGAGCTACAAAAATACCAATGTTTTAACTCAGATTTTATCAGCTCTGAAAATACTGACTCAACTATTGATCTTTTAGCCTTAGCTACTCTGAGGTATGAAAAGCCCATCTGGATTGATTTAGCTTTGGTCTCCTGAAACAAGTACTGCCTCTGTACACATAGTGATGTATTTATATTATGAAGGCCTACACAACTGAAAAACAGTTCTATAATCAAGTGATATAAATAGTGCTGATGCACTGGGTACATTAAAGATCTCTATACCAGCACTGTTTACTCAAAATTAAAGACACTTACTGAAGTAGCACATAGCATTTTCACAACACAAAGTCTGAAGAATTTTTTTTTTCAAATGCTCTCTCAGATCAGCTCCATTAACCACTTGCTAGTGTATCACTACATAAGAAACTCCAGATCAAACATTTCTCACTGGTGATGGCATATTTGAGAACTAAAAAAATCTTACATCTGTAATTATGGTATTTTTCTCACAAAGTTAAGCATGAATTAAATTGCAAGATCCAAAATAAGCCTTAAAAGCTCTGCATTACACTGCCACACTATGGTACAATCAAGATCTGCAAGCAAGAATATAACAAAAAGAGAATAAAAATAACTTCTATAATTATCTGAGATGAAGTACCTACCATCTGTTATGTTTATCTACTACAACCCCAAAGCACTAAAAACAAACTTGTGCCTTGTTCAGCATCAGCTACCTAGGTAAATTATACTTATGGGTTTTGCTTTGGTAATGTTTTTCAAAAACGAAAAAAGTTTAACTTCTGCAAGTGTTAAAACATGTAGGAAAGTTGATACCAGCAGCATTCTTTACTTTGCTGGCTGCAAAACATAGAGGTTTTTGTTCTCTACAATACTATGTGATCTGAAAGGTTTTCTGTCGACGGCCAGAGGAAAGAAAGGTTCAAAGACATTCTTTAAGTATTTTTTGAGGTATTCAAGGCAATGCTACAGAATTTTAGCATCTACATCGAACACATCAATGATTTGCTTTGTTGCTAAAATATAACTCATTTTAGACTTGCAAACTTTTCAATATATTTAACATGGTACAAATAGGAAAATTTTCCTAAATACTTCTAAGTTTAAAAAGACTTTATTTTTGCTGACCTTGAAGCACAGTAACACAAGAGGACTGAAATTTCACATGCAGCTTTTTAAATGCACAGCTCATGAGTCAAAGCATAAATTATTTTAATTACTTTGCCATTTACATAATTTATACCTTCCATAGCATTTGTTTTTCAAGAAAGCTATAAGTCAACTTCGTATGACCATTACCAGCACTACTTTATTTATTCTAACATTCCATTTTTTAAGTGTTTTTCTAATAAATCAAACATTACACATAAGCAATTGGCTGACGCCAAGACCATACCAATTATTTTACCTGTAAGAACTTGCCATTATAAACATTTCCCACAAGGCATAATAAAATACTTGCCTGGTGCCACGATACTTACAGGAATATCCTGAACTGAAGTATATTAAATAAAGATTAGATGGCTAGCTGGAATTTCATCTATTCCACCCCTTTCTTAATTGCTATTGTCACCATTTCAGTTTACAAGAAATGGTACAGTCTAGATACATACCAGTTCTTTTCCATTAGGATGGCTCACTCAAGTTTTTAAACTCCAAATTATGCACCTTTCATCTCCAAACATTTCCAGTCACAGAAAGATGACTGCTCAAGCCATTAATGAACAAGGATTGTCTTAAGAAAAGTTCCAGTCCTTCAACTAATACATGCAAGGGCCTCCTGAGCATTCCTGATCAGGATCAACCCAAATAAATTCTATCCTCACATTTGGCAGCAAATCTGTAGACTATCCTCTGTGACTTGTGATTGGCAGGGGAGGAATATAGTCAACCTGAGAGACACTGAAGGAAGACAATTTATGGAGAGTGCATTCTTAACAGTTTTAATGGTTAGTTGTTGCCCAGGAATCACGCTGAACTGCATATGGAACTCCTCCCTTAAATCTGACACCATTCCATTCCGAATAATCCTGCTTTTAACTGCACCCAAAGATTTATCAGCGGATACTGGCATTTCTGTTATTCTGTCCATTTTAGGTACAAAAATCTATTTTCCTTTCCCAGATGAAAGCAGACACACCTTCTTCAATTAGTCATTCAGGTACCACAGCTAAGTATTTAAAATTAGATAGCCTTCTTTAAAACATATATTTTATATTATAAAGATTTAAGATGAAGTTAAATTGACTACTGAAAAATGCTATTTCTTACTACCATATCTTCCCTTACAGCCTACTCTTCTTTGAAGGATATCGTATTCCATATCAGATTAATTGGAGTTCTGTCACACGGAAAAAGATCAGTTATGTTTAATGGCCTTTTTAGCACTGCAGAGTTATATCTTCCTGAGAACAATCAAAATCATGCTTCACTGCTTCATCAGGCATCCCATTCTAAGAAACTACAAGAAATGTCATACCTTCCTGAACTTTTCCATCTGCTTATAAAGATTTGGATCCAGTTCCTGAGACACATCTTTCATCCAAAGCAGAGCTCCTCTGTATTCAGTTCGATACTGTTCCATGCGATTTACTGTCAGCCACGTGTCTGATATGGCCCTATATCTGAATGTCTCCACTTCTTGATATAACCTAGTCAAAGGAGCACGCAGTGCTAATCTGGGGAAGACATGAAGAAATGAGGGGAAGGAAGTCATTCTGCAAAGGCACACAAATTAATATAATTACTGATACTTTGCTAGTAATCAAAAGACAGAAATAAAAAAGAATTCACTCAATTTTTACTCTGTGTTTAGATAGTTGAACAGATTGGTTGGGAATATACACAAAATTGATAGTTTTGTATTTCCAGCTCTCCTAGTCAAGTAGCAGCCTTTCATAGTTTCCTTCACTTCCTCATGCAAGTGGAAAAGATACTTTGGTTAATGTGTATATTTTATTTAGCTAACATGCTTTTATTTACTTTTTTAACTTTCCTCTTTGCAAGTTGCATTTAACAAGTGCAAGAATATACCTGAAGTCATTTTTATTACTGGATACATACCACAGATGCATCAAGATAGTCATGTTAAGCTTCAGAAAAAGCATTTCTATTAGCCTTTAATCTTCATATATACATGTAAACAAAGAAGTAATCAGTCAGGTGCCTAACTAACTGATTCATTTTTCTTTATTTTGAGGAATCCAAACAATTCTTTTGAAGGATATTTATCATTGGGAAGATTTTAGGGATTTTCTTAAATGTTTGTTTCAGATACTACACTTCGGAGAGGCAGCAGGGGACACTGTTGTCTTCCCTATGCCATCACTTCAGCTCCTAATGGGACAGAATTACTCCAACTTTTGCCATGTTTCCATCTGCTGCTTCTGCTTTCCTGTTTCTTGCCAGCAGCCACCTCACTGGAATGGGTTCAATCAGTTCCACACCAGTGTAGAGCTAGTTTAATTTGTCACTTAGGGACTTCCTAGGCCTAAGAGAATCTCTAATTTCAGCTCCAATAGCCAGCAAATTTCATTTACTTGATCTCCGGATTGCTACTGGCATTCAAAATAAGTACGAACAATTTTCACTCCAAGATGAGCTTGAAGATGGCTCAAGAAGAAAAGAAAGACAAACATCTGTTTTTATTTTTATGGGAAATAAATTTGAAAGACATCTTACTTGATGTACATTTAAGAGATATAATAAAACGTGAACTTCTTACTGGGTCTTTTTTGGGTATAATGTACATTTTTCTTCAATTCTACAAATACCTAACCAGTCATTCAAATGAAAAATTCACTTTACATGGACAGACTATACAGTGTGATTTGTGAAAAATGTTGAGCTACTTAAAAAAGCAAACATTTAGGGGTTTTGCTCAAAGGTATCTTACATATGTTCTGAAGATCTTACTCAGGGCTGTTCCTGGATGTGCTAATGACCAAACTGTAGCCCAAGATAAACATGAAATCCTCAGTACTTGGTAGGTGAGCTTTTTATTTTGAGCCAAACAGCTGCACTGCTCAGCTAAAGCTGGAAAGTGTCATGATAATTAAAAGTCTCCCCAAATCCTTTAGGAGTAGAAAATTTGATTTTTCCTTTGTCATGAAACTGAACTTTCCCTTCTGACTGATGGAAAATTTAAATCTTTCATAGTACTAATATGGAAAAAACAAACCACAAAATCCTACATACATAATGAAACCCAACAACATCAAGTACTGTTGCTTGTAAACCCTTTGAAAAAGCACAGTCAGTGAGACATTGAAAACTCTACAGAAAAGCAGAAGTTTGCGTGTTTGTGCCCCCCTGTATCCTTCACATTATACTAATCTGCTCCTACCCAATCTACGTAAGGTCAGCAGGACGTTTCCTTGAGATTCTTTCTGTAAGGTTAAAGCAGGAAATGGCTTTGTTTCCTTGAGGTGTGAGACTCTATGGTCCAGAAAAAGCCACCTCCTACCCCTCTCAGGACCTAGACATCTCCCCACAATAGGAATGCTGCAGTGTTTTTCCACATAATGAGAATTGCAGCTAAGCAGGAAAGAGACTTGAACCAGCTCCTTTACTGCCCCACTGCCAGACAGGCCATGCAGATAGCACACATATAGCTTCAGAACTGCTGAGCTGAACAGGCATAAGTGGAGGAATCTGGAGATCCAGAGACACAGCAGGCCCAGGGGACAGAAAACAGATTTGGCAAAAGTACTCACAGCAAGCCAGAAATATTACCCGTACTTTGACAGTTTTGGTCAATAACAAATTTCTTACCACTTTGTTCCTCACATATCTATAGTGGTAAAATCAATTACAGCAGTGATGAATGAACTACCATTATCCCATGTGATCAGATGGTAATTCAGACATACATACCTTTGCTGAGAAGAAAAGCAGAGGGCCTTTCCAGTTGCTTGCATCATTTTTCCTGCTCTCGTTTTATCCTGAGAACCCTGTGACCGAAGAAATTTCCCCAATTCATTTTCTTCCTGAGACAGAACTAATGAAAAATAAACGAGTGATCAAACATGTCATTTAAAACATTACTAACAGCTTTTAAACTGGCCTAACATCAAATAGGTTAAGTCACTCCAAATCCAAGCAGCACAGAAAAATTAATTTCATGGACTTTCTGAATTTATAAATCAGAATATTTGATGAGTTTCCTGTATTTAACAAGAACCACTATTTTGTTAGTGCCAAGAGTCAAAAGAAAAAAACATGCTACTTAGTTCTTGAACAAAAATAAATAAATAAATACATAAATAAATAATCAAGGTTGGATTACATGGAGGTCCCGAAAGTGGCATAACTGTAGTATCTAATCTGGTCTTTGTTTTTCCAAGCTTGATTACTGACTTTTTTTACTACGAAAAATCTAGTAACTTATGTTAAACAGCATTTATTTTCAAATTACTTTGCAGGACCATTTTTAGAACTCTAGGATTTTTCACATTTTAAATAATACTCTTGAATTTGTTTTTTTTAAATAAGAGGATAAACAAAAGTATATGGTTATATATTGACATGTTACTACTCCCAGTTTGGAACTGTAAGTTTTTACGATCTCAAATCCTTATAAAAAAATTTAACGGTGGCCTCATCTAACAGTCTTTCAAATTGGCTGTCTTCAATAGCACCTATTTCTTTCAGGCTCAATGAGGAGAATGCTCCAATATATTGAAAGATGTTTTGAAGTTCTCTTGTCACTCTGGTAAACACTGACAATCATATTGCAGACTCATAGCACACTACGACAGAGTGTGCTGCATGCACATCTTTGTCAAGGAAATTTCACCTGCTATTGTGGAATACATCTGAACTCCAATACACTACTAGTCTGCATTACAGTTTTACTCAATATCCTGAAACATCTTGTCATCTCTCAACTTCTTCTTTGGATAGGCAAAAGAAAAAGGAAAGAGTGGAGAAAATATGTATAAAACTGAACCACAAAAAAGTAAATTTAAAGGTGTTTCCAAAGTTGATTTACTTTTCTAGGCCAGAAACCACAGCAGCAGAAAGTCAAAAATGTCAATGGAAGAAAACTTCTTAGGTCTTTTAATACAACCTGCTGTTTGAAACTTCCCAATGAAGTTCCTGTCTCTCACTAATGACTACTAATAATTGACGTCCACCTGTTGAAGCCAAGTCAGCATAATCAAATTCATCATAATAGCATGGATCAGTTAATTATAAAACTAGTAATAAGACCAGTGTTCTTCATAGTCAATCTTGATAAAAACACAAGAATTCAGAACAGTTAATTTCTAATGCAAAACAGTTCTGAATTTAGATAGTCCATGTAATGTAATAGAAAAGAAGCCTCAAAAATCAAGCTATCCCACATAACTGTTGCTTTGTATCACTGTAATATCAAATATAAAACTTAACATGAACTTGGAGATTTATTAACAATTAAGCAAATCTACATTTAGGTGACCACAAGGAATGTTATCTTTAACTAGGATTAAAGCAGCAGTTCCCCATTTCCATTTTCACTTTTTCACTTGTTAGATGATTCCATATTGCAGATCTCCTTATCATTTTAACTACAGTATTTGATCATACTTACAACAAATCCTTTTTTGATAAAGTTCTATTGCTTTCAACAGCTCCATACATGTTCTCTGAATTGAATGGAACAGCTGGAATTAAACCAGAGTGAACAAAAATATTTTTAAGCGTATGCAAGAAACACTGAAGATTAAAACACACAAAAAAGCTTATCTTAACTTTTGTTCAAATACTAGGAATTTGTATTTTCTTCTTAAATATTGAGTAACCTTTCCCTTTTGAAAGTATATTTGCCTTAATTGTGTATTTCTTTCAATCACATTATCCATTGAAACTATATAGACAGATCAGTCAAAACATACAGAAGGAAAATAAAGACAAAATACATTTTGGAAACAGACTAAACAGTCGATATTCAACCAAAGTACTAATGATTTGTTTTTAGTTAATACCTTTTGATACATATGAAGACATACTAATCTTTGTTTTTGAACACCCTCCAACAAAATACGAGGTTAGCAAAATGCCTATCTGCAGTTTCACTGAGACATGTTAAGGGGCAATAAGTATATTAAATTTTTAATACCACAAAGGAAAGTGGAACAAATTCATATGATTATGCCAACAGTAAAATTTTTGATTTTAAAGTAAACTTCTTACTGTCACAGCTCTGGTTTTCTAGACAAAATGATAAAGCAGCAGTTTCCTAAGAAAGTATAGAAAAAACATCATTCTTGATTAAGTTCTGAGAATTAACAGGAAAACAGAAATTACCACTTCTTTCTGTTCATCTAAAACCTGCAATTTCAACTTCAACTTTGTTATTTTAAGTACCATGCAAATAATAGCAAAATGGACTGTTGGCGCAGTAACTGTCATCCTTTGGCACCTGCTTAACCTCCTTATGTACACTAGGACCTTGTCTTTTAAGCAGAGAGCATGACTTGCAGTTGAAAAGCTGCTTAAGTTAAAACTTTTTTTTTTTTTAATCTTGTAAACAAAGTAACCTATTTATAATCCCACATGAGGTAACAAAGTGTCCTGTCTGATGAATCTGCAACACAATAACCACAAGAACTCAGGTGTCCATATTTATAAAATACTGTTTCAGCCTCTCTAGCTTGTTTCACAACAATACTTCCCACTTCAAACCTATCATGAAAGCCACATGCATGCCTAGAATCCTCTAAGATATGTCAGTTATCACTACCACAGTTAGTGTACAAATATTTAGGTGTTGTAAGTTTCTTGTACTTCATCATAAACACATAAAAAAAAACCAAGAATCCTAATTCAGTGATTTTCTAAGAACAATACAATTGAAATTTAGCTAGACAATAACCCAGTTATTACACTTCAGAAGTCCATTATCTATCTTTTTTTGATTTAGCCAAAGATGTTTAGGCTCTTCACTTTGTAGAACCTTGGCTCTCTTCCAGCGTAGCTGAGGGTACTGACAGCAGGACTGTATTTGCCACTCATCAGGATTCCATCTCCCAGTTACTCTTTAAAAACTCAGGAACTGCCTTTTCACATGCTCACAAACAGTAATCTATACAAAAGCCTCAGAGAGCAGACTGCACTATGCACCAATTCCTGATAATAAACAAAGGATGATCTCCCGTTTCTCTTGACAACAGAAAAAGCCTGCCACCAAAACCTGAAAATAAGATGAGACATGTCAGGTTTCAAATAAATTTTTGTCTTACAAAAATGCCACTGTATTCCTTGTGTCTCCCTAAGTACTTTTGTCCAAAATTGGAAAGGATACTGTACAAAAACAATGATAAAAATCTATATAGATTATCATACAGTATGTATAGGTACATATCTTAGAGACTTGATGGAAATTAAAACATCTTAGAAGTTGTGAGAGAATAGTTATTACTCAGACATTACAAACCTCTAGTTTTGCATCCAGATCTGCATCTGAAGCCACAACATGTTCATCTTCTTTTTTTCCTGTGACTTTTATAAGGGTTTGCTTTGTTTTCCAGTATTTCTGTTGCATTTTATTAACCACAGATTTTTCTTGGCTTTGAGCATATTGGTCATAAAATTCTCTTGGATAATTGCTAAAATATTAAGAAACAAAACAACAGAACTTCAACATGATGCTGAAAAAGTAAATCTAACAGACTATATTAATATATTTCATATAAAATACGTCACGTATATCTATGCATGTGTATTCTAATATGCATCTCCTCATTATGCATTAGTAACAAAGTTATTAAAGCGGTACAAGTTCCACCAATATTTCCTATCCTCCTTTGGAAAATAATACATTGCATTTAATCTGAATGCCTTGGGCACGTAATATTGCCAAATAATCAATTGCTAAAAAATCTTCCCAATGCATTATAGAATAATTTATAGTCCCTTGAATTAAAATTCGTTTTTATACAACTAACAGGAAAGTTCCAAACAGCACTAGTAGAACTGCTATTTTCATGCAATTTAAGCTGTGTCAGGATTTCACAGAGATCATTTAAAGAATATCACGTAAAGAATGAAGTTACACTCTTCATTGTCATTTTTAGAAATTGCATAAATAAAAAAAGAATATTTGTCTCTTTTTCTTTCTCCCCCCTATGGGGGGGGAGGGGGGAGAATTTTTACTGGCAGATGATTCTGCATTGCATTCCTCCAGCAAAACCAATAGAAAAGTATAACATAAACACAAACTGCATATTCTACAATATGTTTAAACCATATGAAGCATAGAAAATACAGTCTCTCAATGAAATCTTGATCTCTTTCAGTAACAGTTATTTCACTATTATTTTCTGCAAAAATTACACTATTATTATCTGCAAAATCACTGCAGCTCATGAGAAATAATTGGTTTGTAAAATGTAATACTAGGAAAATTAAAGTCTTTGGTGCACATATTCCTAAAAAGGGTGGCAGTGCTACCCTACACAGTTACTGTAACTTTAAAAGGAACTTTGTTTGACAGGGATATGCCATTTGGTTCAATTATTTCTAATCAGTGAATTAAGAGGCAGCCAATCACCAAATGGATGATAAGAAATTTAACTGGAAATGAGCAAAGACAACATTCAAAATGCATACATACGCTGCATTTCTTGGCTTTGTCCTCAAATTCTCACAAAAAGAAAAAGGTGTCACTCATTTAATTCTGCCCAAGCACCAGCCCAAAGAGCTTCATTTATGAATTTTACTAAGCTTAGAATAAAAGACTTTGGTGCTACAGGACAAAATAAACAATGCATGCCAAACATGACATTTCATATGTAGTTCTGCACAAATACATGCACTCTGGCAACTTCAGCCTACCAAATTAGGTCAAATCTATACTGACCTGACTGATGTTGCACCTCTAAAAGACAAAATTTACAATATCTAATAAATGACAAGGACATTTAGATCCTTGCCAAATCCCCCTGCATTATGAGAAAGCTGAATATAATAGTTTAACTAGTAAGAACAGTGTAATATTACCTTAAAGAAGAAAATAAATAAATAAATAAAGTAAAATTGAACCAATTATGTGGCAGTACTAAAGCCCTAGCTACGTGCCAGTTGTGTGTTTTAATCTATGCTGCAGCTGTGCAAATAACTGGTATCTCAGTTCACTGGTCAACTGAAGAAAACACCATAATTCATTTGATGTCAACCTCCCTTAATAGCTGCCTTGTTTGAGATCACTGGAAATTCTGATGATATGCAGGGAAGAATAAAAATGAGCTACTAATGCAAGATCACAAAAAAAAAGTTCTGGGATTAATAGAGATTCCTGAATTACACAGATAAAGAAATTGGAGAGAGATGAAGAACGCAATCATCTACCACAGACAAATTCAACTACTAATGTCATTTGGAGAAATATCTGGCTCCTGCTTATTCTTAATGTGATTATACAAGGCTTGCTCATAAATCAATGCCTCCTATCAGTGCCTTTCAATACGTCAGCCTATGTCTTCAGAGGTGGATGCTGGTGGTATGGCAGTAGAGGTTGTACCTCCTCAGCAATATGCCATTACATGTTGTTGCCATGAGACAGATGGCAGCAGAGAGGCAGTCTGACAAAATAGCATCTGATATGGAAGTGCACATGAAGCAATGGTGTGGAACAGAATTCCTCCATGTGGAAAAATAATAACATTCAATAACATACATCGAGTCTATGCTGAATGTTCATGGAGACCAAATAGTGCCTGGTAGTACCGTGAAAGTTGGACTGCATGAGCAACATTTTCCTATCAGTAACACCGTCATAGCAGTAGTAAAATCTCTGCTGGGGCAGATTTTTAAGAGCATGGCATGCAGGTGCTTGTTCATCTCTGGTGAAAATGCATAGCTATTGGTGGTGACTGTGTTGAGATCTAGTGTTTTATAGCTGAGAATTTGCTCTATCAAATAGCGTTATTATGTTCTTTGTATCTGTTATTTCCATGGAAATAAACAGGAAGCATTATTTCCAGAGTGATCTACATAAAGCTTTCATTATCTAATGAAATATTTGGTGGATAATTTTTATTGGTAGGCTTTTGTCAACATCTTTTAAAATTTTTGTTTGGATTTCATGTCAAACAATCACAGGTATACTTAGGTTTCACTAAACAATGAGAAAAATAACTAAAAGAATGATCTAGTTTTATTTGGTTGTTAATAACAGATATATCTCTTGAAGTAAGATGGTTTATATACTTCCTACCATTAGGCAGGAAATTTTTAACGCACACAATTTTTAGCTTTATAGTCAATTCACTTGTTTTCCATTCTTCAGGAAGTTGGCAGTTTTTCACTTTCTGTTTTTATTCTTTTTAAATAAAATATCTACTAGCGATCATATAAATACTAGATGCCAGAAAACGCACGATAGACTCAGGCAGTGACAAATCAGCACACCAAACACCATTACCTCTTTAGAATAATAAAAAATGATCAAGGCACTTACTACTTATGACCATCCATGCTTCTTATTTTCTTCAGACGCTAAATAAATAAGAAATTATCAGTTAATACAAATATCTTTAAAATATAATTCTCACGTTAGACAACAGAAACATTGCTTTCCCACACCATGTTGTAGCATCTTGCATATCATGTTATGACAGAAGATTTTTCCATTTGCAGACCAAATGCTTTCCTCATGTAACACGCAATTCTCACCTGTATCTATGGCACACACATTTAAGTGGTGTTGCTGATTTTTATATTTTAGCAACCCTTTCAAACAAATAAGTTTACCTGGCATAAATTAAGCAATTTTTGACTCAGCAAGCCCAAAGTTTACGTTAGGAATAATCCTCAGTAAACTTTTTTTTCCCCCTAGAATTTTAGTCACAGTGCAGTTCAGCTACTTGTTTTACCAATGCCCCGCTGATCTACTTTTGAGAAAAACTAGCTTCATCATGTCTTGAGCCATGGATGTGAAATCTAACCACCAGACAGTTTTTCTCAGAAGGGCACCATAATTCCAGTGAATGAAATATGATTTGCATGTGTTTAGATTTTAAATTTTAGAAGTTAGCATTTCCAGTTTGGATACTCAGTGAGCTGTCCAGATGGCATGCACATCATCAGTAACGGAACACACTCCTCCTAGGCGAAATTTACAAATCAAGCCAGACACTTCTTATAAAAAAAGAGAAAAAAAAAACAACAAAAGCACAACAGAAAACAGCACCTGGCATCTCCTCTGTTACTTCCAGAGAAGACTCTCTGGCACTAATTTGGGAGAGAATGAACAGGGACTACAATGGGGAATTATGATTGGCAATATAGCTAACAAGGTACTGCCTGAAGACAGTATGGCAAGCACTGAAATGAAATGGGACTGGCACAGATTGCAGGGATTCGGACATGGCTATGCAAACCTGAGAACTTCCTGCAACTGTGAAGCACATGTACTCCCATTTGCAGCCAAACAGAGCCAAATCTCAGATTCTGGATTCTAGCCTCTCTGTTCTCTGTACCTGTGAAACTTCCTGGCGAAGTTCCATAAGATGCTGGAAGATTATAACAGAGCAGGATATTTTCCTGAAATTGAATTTTTGTGAAGTGCTCATAAGCTGCAGGAGAGATGGTGAGAAAATTCATAACCCCTGTCTTCCAAGCAGAGCTAAATGGTAAGGTCAATGACCAAAGAACAGAGAGGAAGAAAGAACCGCTTTGGATTACTGTTTGTCTTACAGCACTGTCATGTCAAACAACATGCAGAATGGATAGCAACAGGCATGTCTTTGCTTTAGTTTTTACAGAGTTACAAAGCATAGGCAATGTTAATTTCAGTTTTCTAATAGCTGTCTCGACTTTATTGTTTAAATACAGGTACTCCTTAAGTCAACATGTGCAAGAGATAGGAACACAGGATTTGGCTTGATTACACACCCATGACTCAGTTATTGAGCAGCACGCTTGGTTTAACAGGAAGCAAAGAACAACCTATCCAGGTAAAATGATACGCACACAATATGGAACAAAGCGTAGCTATCAACAAGGGGAACAGGTCTAAGGCACTGACCTTAAATACTGTACACACTCACCTTACTCTCCTAGAAACCAGCAACCTTAAAAAAAAAAAAAAAAAAAAAAAAGAGATAAGGTGACATTGAATTCTCATTTTGCAAGCACAGCTCACATTCTTTTTTCCTGAATATCTGACCTTATATTTGACTCTGAGGACTTTCCAGCTGCATTCCAAGTCCTACATCACACCTCTATGCCCTTTGTGCAATATTTTTGTAGTTTCGAGTGCCTGAAAACTGTGTTAGTGGTATGAAAATGAAGGCATGTGCTTCTGGACCCACTGTGTGACATGAAGGCACATAAGAAGTTTGAAGCTACAAGGACTGATGAGACATCTTCATATGGCTATGTAGGGTGGAGTCTTACCTATACTGGCTGCTATACTCCTGGCATGCAGTATCACTCAAATCACACTGAGAGAGAAGGGTCCCAGAGACCTCTAGGTGATATAGACATAAGCCTGCCAGAGAGATTGCAGCAGTTCAACAGCGGGAACCGAAAGCAGCACACTGCTGAAGCTCAGTCTTTGGGTCACTTTTATTTCCAATGCAGAATCAGCTTTTGGTATGAATGAGTATTGAGGCTGTAGGGACAGCTCAGTGAGTGCTGGCCTTGAGTGAAAACAGCTGTAGTTGCTCAGAAAGAATCACGTGATTTTTGACTGAGTTTGTGGTTTATCACCTATAATATCCATCACAAAGAGTTCCTTGATACCATTCATTTCAGATGTTGTTCAAGGAACTTTCATAAAGAAATCAGTTATGTTTCAGCTGAGTTTTACTTCTCTCACTGGCTGGAAAACCAGAACGTCTGCTACAATTCTGCAATTCTTTTAGCTGTTAATCGAGACCGCAAAACTGCACTCAGATTGGGCCCCATGATCTTCACTTACACAGAACTTGTTACTTGTAAGTTAGATACACTTCTGAGATATTTACAGGACTGCATACTAATTTCATTTCATGTTTTAGCATCACAGTTTAGCTTTACTGAGATGAGAACAGTATTAATTAACACATTAAAAGACATTAAAATAAACAAAAAGGAAAACAGGAATATTTACTTGTGCTGGACGTAGCTGGATGTAGTACTACAGGAATTCTTGTGTTTGTATCTGAGTGCAACTGCAAATGTACTTTCCCTGAAAACTGCAGTCAAAATTAACTTATGTCTTCATGTACTTTCAAATATAAAACTGAACTTAATTTGCCACAGGAAAGTTGATGTGAGAGACTCTAAGAGTAAAAAGCATTTTGGTAAACAATATTATGCTGACCTGGAAAAAAAATAGCATCCACCACCCCACTGGAAAACATTTCATTCAGAAAGTTTCCATTACCTTTAATGATAAAGAGCAGTGCAACATTCATTATCTCTGTGAAAGACATCTAACAAAAGATAGGGACACTGAATAATACGGAAAAAAACAGCAGCAAGCATAGGTGTTACGGATCTGATGTCTTCTTCACACTGTGCTCATTCTAGAAGTGCTACCTAGAGTTTTGAGACAGACAGATGCTACCACAGCTTCAGTTCTAAACCTAAGCCTGGCCTGATCCACAAGGAATCTACCTGGAAGACAAGGGATCACAGTGCTAGAACATCCATCTCTGTACGGAGCCGGGCCCTATTAGCCCTGCTGAACCCCTAAAGTTCCTCACTGGCCCTGAAAAGCTACAGGAGGCCTCAACACTATGTTTTGCAGTCCCCTGCGTGTGGACTGGCACCAGAAAGGCTTGCATCCTGGCAGCTTGGGCCTGGCACAGTCACTGGCTTGGATGCTGAAATAGCACCCAGCTGTTTCTAAGTTCAGCCTGGCTTTGGAAGGAGCATAGCTGCGTTCACACTGCATGCTGCCAGAGCTAACAAGGCATGCTGGAACCCTGCATGCAGCCAGCCATGGCATCTCTGCATTTGTGGTGGTTTGTCTGGGCTGTAGGCTATTTACCCACAAAGTATTTACATAAGTAGCCAAAACGGTTGGAATGCACTAAGAACTTCATAATATTGCTGGCCTACTGCATCACACTGCTCTCCTACATGATATTTTAGTAGCCATGTTGCTGGAAGGAATTCACTTGCAAATGGTGCTTCTGTTCCACATGATAAATGGAAATCCATGGAAAATTCTGTTTCTTTCACCCTCTCAAACCATTTCAATAGATCGCCAACACTCTTCTCTGCAAAAAGGAAACTGCTAGCTTGATGTTTCGAATAATTAAGTCTTTAGCATTCCCTAAGCTTCCCCTCCATTCCATGTTCTCTGTGTGACTGCCTTGCTTCTCTTTTTCAGTTTTATTATACTACCGTTTGCTGCATCATGGGTTATCTGGTTTCCCAAGAGCTGAACAATATTATCTATTATATTAACATTACTCAGAAACATTTAACATTCACTGGAAAAGGAAAATTAAGAAGCATCATGTGGCAAGGTGAAATTCAGATCTTAATGCTCTTTCAGTTACGTGGAACTTTAAATAAATCTTTTCTCCCCATTCAAACATCTGTTCTCTGCTGAGCATTGCTTACGTAGCTCTTACACTAATCCTCAGTCAACAGATTCTATAGGAGAAAGCAGGAAGCAACAAGAGACCACAAACAGGAATCTTTCAACCATGAAGACTGAATCTAAAACAGTGGGGATTCAATCACAACTTCTTAGAACTAAGAGATGATCTCAAATCCTTGCACAGCTGTTACAAGTGCTGATCTAAAGATGAAATTTAGCATTTAAAACTGACCTAATGTAGTTACATAGGATGGCAGTTAATTGAACAGTATATTCTTAGATGCATCTAGAAGCAAAGGAATGAAAGAACAGAATGAGAGGCAGAGCAGAATTCAGCAAGCCTGATATGATGTGCCCATGAGAAAGGACAGATGGGTTTGCACTTATACTGATAATCAGCACTATGCTCTCAGTTTACTGTCCTCTCAATGCAGCTGAAGTGTTCTGAAGGTTTTCTAGTTCCATCAAACTCTCCACACTTTAAAGTCCCCATGCCTTATAAGTACAAACATGGAAGAAATATGCATTGCAGTTGATTCACTTAAGCATTTGTATTAAAACAGTAATTTCTCAATAAACTTTTAATAACTGTAATTTGTACAGTACCACTAGACAACAACAAGAGAAAACAAAAACAAAAAATTGTTAGGAGTTCTACATGCAAAGAGTGTTAGTTTCATGTATGTAAAATAACCCGATGAGAAGAAAATCTGTGATCTGCTTAGGTGAGGAAAGCAATATCATCTGTGCTCTTCAACAGCTATTGGCTGACAACCTGTCTCCTCTCCTCTGCTCCCTGAGAGCTGTGATCAAACCGAATCAAGGAAATGGGTCTTTCACTGCAAAAAGAAGCTTAGGCAGGTCCCAGTTCTATCTGTCTACAAACACACTGACCCAATGAGTCAGGAGCTTCAAACCATGCATCACTTTGCCTTTTGCAAGCAAAATCAAACAGAGTGGCCTATGGCTCTGAATTAGCCACATTGTCAACACATGGAAACAGCAAAAACTGGGGTCAGGGTCTATACAGGCACTCAGCATCAAGATTATACATAGCTAGACTTACAGTTATAATGATTTGTCTGACTGCATGACTAGCTGCCACTAGATAAACTCAGATAAAATACAACTCAGATAAAATAAGTTAATGTTGATATGACAAATGACAAGATTTAATTTTTCCTCTAAAGCTCTTAACACTCACCACTGATGTTCTAATCCTGCAGAATCATCCACGCTTAGCTTTAAATCCGTACTTTCATTCTGTTAGTCTACTTACTGATGCATTTATTTACTACTTCAGAAAGTTTGCAGAACTGTTGTGCAAGTGTGGCACTAGAGTTTCTCCCATCCACTACAACTTTTTGCCTATTCCTTTGCCTTCAGACACATCTTATGTACTATCCCCAACTTCTCAGAAGAATCTGCAGTCTTATGAGGGAGAAGATGTATAAATGCAATTACTCCTTCAATCCACTTCAGGAGCTGACATCTAAAAAGATGTTGAATGCATTTGTAACAGAAGCGCCAGGAAGCAGCATGCTTTACACAGAAAAGGACTGCTGATGTTTTCCAGCACCTGAGTGGTTATGAGAGTGAAAGAAATTTGTGCTGTTTAACCCCCTTCACATAATTGGGGTACAGTATAACTCTAAACTTCTGCACAGACCGCTAACAGAATCTCCAAGGAGCAACTGGGAGCAATCAAACCAGAACCCTACTGCTCCCTGAGCAAACAGAAATGGTAGTTTCTGACCTGGCATGCAAGCTACATGGCTAAGTCATACAGAAAGAATGCTGCTCTACTTGGCTTCTCTTAGAACTGGGGTTTCATGATGGTCAGTCAAACCATCAGGGAAACAGATTGACCAGCACACCGATTAACACTGTGCATGGGACATGGCACATGATGCGAGTCCACTGGAACCAATTTTCTCTTTCACTGCAAACTCTTCTGAAACTAACACGTATTGATATGATTTACTCCATTTCCTCTTTCTCTCTATGAGGGTTACAAAAGACTGACAAAAACTTAACATTTCATTTATGTGTTTGTCTTGATCCTTTAAGATCTCAAGACAAGAAATACTACCAACACAACTAGACACGCAAAGCAAACCAACCAGCCAACAACAGTGAACTCAAAATAGAAACTGGAGCCTATTTTACATTTAGTTGGAGCCTACATAGCATTCTTTGCTGTCTTTTTCAGGCTGATCAATTGCAGGGAGAACAAGCCACAGTAATAAAAGTAGGCACAATAAATGACCATGATTCTGTGATTAAGGACTTGAACCATCAGAAGTCACACATAAGGTATGAAGAAATCTGGAGGTCTAGATCTTCATTTTTCAGCAATACCTGGGGACCTATCTGCAAACAACAGACCCAGCAAAATTAGCAGAACTATTAACATTAAGTATGTAATGACCCACCTTTCACTGTGCATTAAGCTGATTGTTAATAATTTCTACACAAGGCAGATGACCAATAGGTACTTCACTGAGTACTCTAAGAGTTACTTTATTCTAAAAACAATTATTATGCTTCTAATATGGAATAATTATTGCAGAATGCACAATTAAAATAGGAAATTACTCTGCTTAGTTTCCTGATGCAGTCAAAATTGAGGATGACAGCCAGTGCCTCATTTCTTTTGTAATCATTTGAATTTTTTTATTTCTCTATTCTCAGTACGTATAATTTACTAGAAGACAGTTGTGGATAAATACAGTAAATTTGCACATTAGAAGTTTACCATGCACTTATACCCTGAAATTGAGTATAAATATATCTGAGCTGCACTGCTTTCTGGTATTAAGAGTTGCTAGAGATAAGTTTCAGCTGACATGAAGATGTGAAAATGTGACAATATCACTGAGTTTTTAAAACCTATTTTTGCTCCCATGTGAGTGCAAGGACCAGATCAATTGCTATCATTCCTCTTTTTTTTTTTTTTTTTTTTTTTTTTTAAATATTGGTACTATGTGCCTGCAAACTATACCAAAGAGTATTAAGCCATAAATTTACAGGCATGGGTAATCTCCATGTTCTCAGAGCACAACATATATAGAATTGAAAGACAGAGCTGCTTTTTCGGTTTTTTAACAACTGAAAAACAAATTCTTATAAACAGTGTTTTATCTCAAGAACATAAGAATGGTAACGTGTAGTCACAACATGGTACATGTAGTCTCAGAGCAAAATATTTCAAATAAGTGCTATTTGACTCACAGTTGGCTGATCAGCAAGTAAACAACAGTCCTTTCCAAATAAACCGCACAAATCTTTCACTGTTTATATACAGAAAGACATAGATATTTAGACACACGTAAAACTCATTTTAAACCACTTCTGATTACACTGATTTTTCAGAAGCTGTTTGTGAAATAATACAAGAACAGCAAATAGTATCAGCTTGTCCTCAGGCAACAGCTTCCGCTTGACTACTAGTTTTCCATTTATATTTGTGAGAACACTGAGCAAAGAATGTCCTTAGGAAAGAACCGGGTAAGTACAGTAAATAAGTAATGTATGTGTCTCATGGAAGAAGTTGAGCGGTGGGTCTAACATCACTCTGCAAATGAGCAAAACTGGGGATATATGCAGTCCAGTATTTAATCTCATTCTAAATGCAGATTCACTTCATTTCTCTGAAATTATTATCCAATTGTTTTGTAATATGCATTTGTTCTTCTAGCTTTAAAATGGTATTTTTAAATTTAGTGGCCAAATACTATTAAAGAAAGTGCCATATGGAACACCTGCTGTGCATAGTTTATAAAAGACAATATGAAGACAGTTTCTCTGACACGTTCTACCCATAACCAGTCTAGAGTGTTAATGTTAGGAACCCTTCCCTTTGTAGAACAGATGGAAAAAGCAGAGGATGTACAAAAACTCATGAAACCTTTTTCACACCTATGCTGTCACAAATATGGTTCTAAAGTTCAAACCAACACCTCTCTCATTTAGATGCCCTATTTGCTGACATCGTCAACACTCAAGAGTCTGCCTCTTTCTTTCCTTTTCATCAGTGCAGATGTCAGGAAGCAGTGCTATTATACCTGAGGGGGAACAACGCAAGGGTAAAGAACAGGAAAAATTATCTTCTCTATAATTCCTCACGAGATCTTTTCACATCAGTGGTAAGAAATTTGATTAACAAAACAGGTATAGCATGCACAGCAAAACAAGAAGAGGCGATCTTCTTTCACTACACTTTGAGTCAAGACCACGATCAATACAGTCTGCATATCCCTGACAGATGCACAGCCCTCTCAAACTGTGCTTTATTGCTCTCAGAGCCTGGCACACTTGCTGAATGTTTCCCAAGCAGCAGTGATGCCTACGAAGCTACTCACAGGATGGACCTGGGCACTGTTTCAGTGACTGGGAACAGACAGTTCCCAAGTTGACGTAAACGCTTGCATAACCGGTCAAAATGCCCCTCGTTTTGCCATGCCTTACAATAGCCGCAGGAAAAGCTACTGTGAGACTACTGCTAGAAACATGCAAAAGGTCAAATGTCTCCACTGCTCTTGACTACAGGGTTCTTTGTTTAACATTCTGCCCTCTCCAGGCTTTTGTATTTTAATGCTTCTGCATCCCATGGCATAATTGTGTCTTTAAAGTGATTTTATAGTTAAGCAGCTGCAAAACATCCTGAAGAACCAACTTCAGAGCCATGCTGCTGGAGAAGACTTTGAAAAAAGTATTAAAGAGTCTTTGAGGATATTTCTTGATGTTTAGCATTAGCTGAGATACAAGCACATTTTTCTGCCAACTCATACCAAAAGCTTTCAACACCAGTTTAAGAGTGACAAGAGCTGTTATTATTCTGCTCTTCCAGAAAATGTTACTTGGGAAATCATTAGAACAATTTAGCAGCCTTGTAAAGGGTGCAGAACAGAAGAATGGGCAAGACAGGCATGCTTGAGACTACTAAAGGAGAAAAAAAAAAAACAAACAGCCCTGTAATATGGTTCAAATGGAATTTTACTTTGCAATATGTGACTCTCAGCCTCTACTTCCTACAGTGATATAATCTTATGCAAAAAAAAAAAAAAAAAAAGTGTAAAGAACTAATTTTCCATATGGAGAACTGATTTTCTTGAATGTGCAAAACTTTAGTAGTATGTATATCTGAATCTCAGTTCTCATGAAGACAATGGAGGAAATCCCTTTCATCTAAAAACACTTCTTTCATTCTTAAGAAGCAGGCACATTCCAGTTGCAAGCAACTGACTTTTTACTACGCTGTCTTTTGAACCCTTCTGGAAATAACTTTCACATACGAAGCTTAAACAGTAAGGTAGCTTTAAACAAGATTTGACAGCATTTAACTGCCACATCACCTTCAGATAAAACTTGCCATGGGAAAAACACAACTGGTTTTACCAGTTATGGCACCTCACTACACGAGAGATCCCCATAGCTTTACGGTGAATTCCTTTTGTATCAGTATTAGCATAAATCTCAAATCATAAAGTCACTAAGGTTAAACCAGTAGGCTAATAGGGTATTCAACATGTTAACGTCTAAATGAGACATTCCTAGACTTCATGCTAAATACTAGAATCAAAACTGCAGCTCCTCAGCTAGTGCCAGGAAGAAAACACTATCAGAAGGAACTTCCACTCCCTGGAACTCTGAATAGAATTGAAAAAGAGTAGATTAACAGGGAAATCAGGTGAAAGACCATAAACAAATCCAGCCTACTATTTTCTCTGTCCAACGCTTTGGAAAAGTGATCAAACACTTTCAACAACAGCTTTGTTGGACCAGAACAGCTTACTTCCAAGAAGTTTGCTCTGGAACAAGAGCAAGTCCAAATGAAACTAGATCCAATTAGCACAAAACTCAAGGAGGAAGACATACGAATAAAACATAAGGAAAACAAACGAAAAACCTGAACAGGTGCTTCCCAGAAACAAATTATTGCCTTGCTCTACAGCAAGGCTTGTGGATAAAGGAAAATGGTAGTTAACCAAACAGAAGAACTACACTCACACCAAGCTCCAGAATATCAACATGGTGCCATCTGGGACAGGGGACTCCACGGTGCACCTCTGAGATTGTCTTTCTCAGCTATAAATCAGAACTGGATGCACTGAGGCAAAACTGAACGCTCAAGGACTCGTACAGGCCCTGAGCCCACAGCACCAGGTGATAGGAGAGTTATTTACACTTGGTGCTGAATGTGTACACAGTACTACAAGCTAAAAAAGACCACAGCACCCTTCATACTCTCCTCTTACTAAAAACTGATTAACTAATTTTCTTCTTTTTATTCTAACCCAATGTATGAGATTGACAGCACTCACACACCAGTGTGATGGATGCAGGTCTGGTTATCGAGATCAAACAAAACAAGCTCCGAATGAGAAGTATTCTGTTACAATTATTCCAGTGTCACCAGCTGTAGGTGCCCGCTGTGCACCTGACCCTGCGCAGGCACCAGAGGCACGGCCCCAGGGTCACAGTGGCGGGCAGCCCGAATTTTAACCCGGCAGCAAAGCCGGAAACCACGGAGCAGAAGCGGCCGTTTTCCTCCCCATCCTCCCCGCTTCCAGTGGGCACCGAGCCAGGGAGGATGTACGGGAGGAAGGGAGGCAGAAACGGATAAATGCAATAATCACGATGAGATAACCGCCTGGCGGGAGGCAGGGGGAAGATGCCATCTTGCACCTCGCCGATTTTAACCCGGAGGGCACCAGCGCCTCAGGCCCAGCCGCCGCGCCGCCTCCTTCCCCCCCTGGGCGGGCAGGCGGGCAGGCAGCGGGGGGAGGCTGCCCGCCACCGGCAGCAGCCGGCGGAACCCGTTTCCCCAGCAGGTCCCAGCGCGGAGCCCGGTAGGGCCCCCTGCTCCGCACTCACCTTGCCCGCGGCCGAGGAGCGGAGGGCAGGGCCGAGCCGGAGGCACCGCCGCCACCCCTCCAGGTGTTCCAGCGCCGCCGGCGTCACGGCGCCGAACGGAGCCGCCTCTGCCAGCCCCGCAGCGGGGCGGAGTCGCGCCGCCACCCGCCCAGCGGCCGAGGCGGGAGGGCGGTGGCTGCCCGGTGCTGGCGCCTGGGCCGGCCGGCCGTTTCCTGGCGCTGGGCTCGGCCCGGCGCGCTCTTCCTCCTCCGTCCCGGCTGCGCCCGGAGGGAAGGCGGAGGGAGGGGCTCACGGGCTGGGTCCGTCGGGGACTCTTCACTGCGCCTCGGCTGAAAAGCGAGAGCCTCTCCTCGCCTTAGTCTTCTGGGGCTGTGGGTACCGCGCGAGGTACGACGAGGAAATACTGAAAGGTGGTGACTGGCAAAGCCGCCAGTCATCAAGGGAGTGGGATGGTCCTCCGGGGGAGAAAACAGGTGGCAGCCTTGGGACGGAGAGTGTGGGTTGTGGGATGGGGTCGGAAATGGGCTAGTAGGGATTTTGGAGTGGGCTGCTTCAAGTGAACTGGGTTTGAAGCTGAAGTCTGAGCCTAACATGAGGGGAGAAGTTGAGTGATGCTTGAAAACAGGCTGAATAGTTGGTAGGTAAAAGGAGAAACAAGGGAGCACCAAGAATGCAGGGGGGGAAATACCCCTCTGAAATGCATCTTTAGCTGAAAGGCATCTTTAGCTGCCTTGAAGAGATCTGTGAGTTCAGCACAACAGCAGCAGTGGGAACAGGAGTGAGGAGGCAAGGTAGAATTGGTGGGGGCCGAGGAACGGGGTAAGGAGAGGATGAGAGGAGAAACCAAAAGGAATGGAAATAAGGACACTGATGGGAGGGAATACCTGCTGAACCTTACAGTGGCCTGAAGCTTTTGTGTCAGCATCTTGGTGTTTCTGTGAGGTGTAGCTGAACCACTGCTGGGAACCATATGTCTAGGTGTAGAAATGCAAAACCTACAGCAATAGAACTCACTGTCAGATAGTGATGGCTGTATAATCTGAGGAGTTCCAAGCCAGGCATGGAAGGTTGCAATATTCCATCCCTTACTCTGGTCAGAGCATGGACAGCAGATTATGTCTAAGTGAGGTGTACATAACAGTGTGCTGGCAAACTGGTGTACACAAAATAGTGTGCTGGAATGGATTTCTGACAGGAAATAATGTCGTTGCTTTCCAGAACTGCAGAAACCTCAGTTGAATAGCCTTTGTGTTTGTATCAGTAATACTGAGCAAATAATTTCATAGGAAGTGAGTTTTTTCATGGCAGTCTCAGTCTCGAAGAAGAAGGTATACTTTTGGCATACTGTCTAGTAAACCTGCTTTCAGACATCTAACTTCTGTTTAGATTTTGTATGGTAGACAGTATTAGCTGTGCTGATCATCCAGAGCTTTTTAAATAAAATACAGGAAAATAAGGCATTTTTTGAGGTGTAGTTTATCTGTCTTTAGTTAGATGAATTTAATCATTCTTTGGACTGGAATTCCCGTGGGAATGATAAGGCAACAGGCTAAGGTGTATATACTTTCATTACAGGCATTACTTATTTAATCGTATTAATTCTTGTTATTACAGTTTAGGAGAAGAAACTATTCACAGAGTTACTAATGAGGGATGAAAAGTCTCTGCCATGGATGAGAATCTGAGATAACTTCAGCAGGATTTGGCATTGTTATTTAGTAATTTTTGCTCATCATCAAACACAAGAGAACTCTGTGTCTTTTAATGCAGTTTATGTGTGCAAACCACCCAGACTGTAAAAGGGTGGAAAAAATAAATCTCACTGCATGTGAAGTAACTTGTTACTTACCAAGATTCAAAAGAAGATTTTATTTGGTAAATTTAAATGTAATATTTTTGTTAGGTGCACCAGAGTGAGGAAGGAAGGCAAGTAGTCCTGGAAAATCCTTGATTCTGAAAAACATACTTTTATAATTTAGGAACTATTTTATGCCAGCAGTTGTGTATGTGTATGAATATATCTAGAATGGGTGTTGTAGATTGGCTCATTTCTGTTTACATGAGGCTAGCATTTTGCAAGCTGCAGATACTTCTGGAATTATCTGTCTTAATCTTTTAAATTATTGTGTGAGATCACGTTATAAAATTAAACAATTAATTTTAAATCTGTTTTCTTTATGATGTAAGCATTTCATAGTCTTTTAGAATGTTTCATATGGTTTATCCCTAGACATGAATGTTATAAATGTAAGCAAGTGCCATCTGGTTGTTCTAGCACCTTTCTTATCTCCCATGGAGATATTTTTAGTGCAGCCGAAATACAGAAAAGAGTTACTGCAAATGATGCATGAAATAAGGTTTACCCACTAATTTTCACAAACTTTGTTCTTTAGCAAAGCTGAATGAATACATAAAAAACCCTGAAGCTCAGTGCTACGTGAATTCTGTTAACATTTTTTCCCATTGGAGCATCAAAACGCTCTTGTTGTTCACCTCAACTAAACAATTGATCCACTGACCTTAAAAAAAAAAAAAAAAAAAAAAAAAAAAAAAAAAAAGAGTCTGGACTCACCATTTTTGCTGATTTGTACAACACTATATTCACTTGCAAACTGATTCCCTGAGCAACACTGTGAAAATTATTGGAAGATGCAAGTAAAGTACAGCCCTCTGATATATCACTATTGGCCACACCAAAGTTGGAATGGTCGTGGTTTACTGGGAGACAGCCAACCCTTCCATCTTGCAAACCTAGAGCTTTTGTAAGGGTGAACTAAAATAAATATTAATCCACTTCTTGTAGGATCTTTTCTATATCTAAGCCTTATGTTACACTGTGTCCCAGATCCATTTGATTTGTAAAAGGATAAATAAAGTTTGGAGTCGTATGTTGAGTCAGTGACACTCACCTTCTTGTCCTTTTTACTGTATTTCTTTGCTACTAAAGCATACCATAAGGTCATGCTCATCACTTGATTTGTTATATTCTAACTGCATCTGCATTCAGTGTTATCTATACAGTATAATCTTACAAACACGCAGGTTGCTTTTTCTCCAGACGATGACCTGAAAGATCCCTTCCAACTCAGACAATTCTATGAATTAGTTACTTATGAAATCTATGTAGAATCAGATATCTAAGAAACGACAGTGAAAGTTGCTCATCTTTCCTGACCTAACATTATTAGCTGGTGGTTGAACTCTCACACTTGCCATATTTTTAAATCTTTCTGTAACTCTTCATTTACCTTCTGGTTCTCATCCACACAAGGAAGAACAAACGTTTCACGCTGCATTCTGTGAAACTATACTTCCCTTAAATTCCCTATGGTCCTTTATATGAATGTTTTTACTTTTTTCTGTGATCTCTGATCTGTCTAATAGTCTTTTGTCTTGACACACTGCTTGCAATGTCTGGAACATCATTGCTGTTTATAAATGGCATTTCAATCTCTAATCTGTTTTCAGATTTCTTAGTAAAATGTATCTATCCAGTTTAATCATGCTAAATTTTTCAGTTAGCCTTCTGCTTTTCTGTATTAATTTCTATAGTTAGATAATTTAGCTCTGTAGAGCATTTAATGTGCATTTTTTGTGTGCCAGCCCTGTAGATAAAAGGCCAGAAAAAAAGTACAGCACATTCATTTGAGCAGTAGTATCATGAATGGTAGAAGCCAGCACATACAGGAAGAGCTTCTGGAGAGTATTAAGTTCCTACTTAGAAACAGAGGCAAATGTAGACCAATTCTAGTCATCAGTTGAAGAAATTATGTAAGGTAATGTAAAGACTGCTTGACCACTTCTATCTGTGGCAAACAGGATTACAGCTTAGTTATCTGCTGAAAACCTTTATCCTATTGGCAGCTTCAGAGATCACATAATTATTTGTTCCCATTTCATAAACTGGAAAATACATACTAGGATACTGATGTCCCAGAAATGATTTAGAATTAAAGCTTGGAGTGATGCCAGCATCTCTGAAGTTCAGAGTTGGACCCAAATTCTGACAAATAGAAGAGGGTCAGCCTGAATAGTACTTTTCACAGTGTTTAGTAAGCATTACTTTCCTCTACTTCTGCAGGCTTAACATGGAGCAGGTGTGAGCACAGGGATTTGCCTGCATTTTTCTGCATGAAGGATTAGTTCCACACTAGGCACCGTCCAAAGTCCTAGCTTTTAATGTTGCTGAAATGGAGATTAACAGTAGGTATTCTTTCATGTAATTCATGATCTCTGAGGTGTATAATACTTCTATTTCCTCTTGTCTGACAATGAGCATTGTTGTTATTGTACTTTATTACACTATCCTACACTGATACTTGTATAGTTGTCATTAACAAACTCCTTGAATCTCCTCGATGCATCCACGAGAATTTTTCCATTCAAAATAAAAACTCTTGAAACAATTAAATTATGGAAATATTTTTGTCCATTAAGAATATAAGTCACATCATTTTTAAAGACCTACTGGAGATGTTTCATATGTTAGGCGAATAAAAATCTATTAAAAAAACTCTAACAGCTGTTGTGCTAGGAGTTGTAGACACTGCATGCTTTAACAAGTGTGAGAATAATTCTGTGTCAAAAAATAAATCTTGCGACATAAACTATTGCATGCAGCAACAGAGTCTGATGTACTTTAAACTACTATCTTCTTTTATTATAAAATTCTTCTATTATAAAAGGTATACCAATTTAATTTTCTGAAGAGATATCTTTAAGAGATATTGTTACCACTTAATACTGTGGCTTGTTATCTGAAATTCCTACTGAGAGCATCCTCAACAATCCAAACTGCTGTTCATTTGAAATATTTTAAATCTTCCAAAATGTGTTAGTGTTCAATTTTGTAAAGTATTTTGAAATCTGCTTAAAAATGAATTAAAATGAAATCATTGTGCTTGAAAAGCTTTGCCACGTGTGACAAAGGATTCTTAGTGTTAAAACTGAAGTAAAACCAGACATCATGTAATCTCGAATTTGAACTGGTTGTATTATATTCTCCTGTGCTGTATAATCTCCGTGCCCTCCAAGGCAGTCTGATCTGGCTGGTCAAAGATAACCACATTGAGATAGATGTTTTTCAGTTACTAGAGAATAGATGACATACTTTATGTTATTTTTACAATCTTATAGAAAAAAAATCTGTCATTGCCTCAAATTGAAGAGAAGAACATTACTGAAGTTTCATCTCTTAAAACCCTGAGATTTCCTATCTGAGGAAAATACCTTTAACAATCTTTTTTATTATTATTATTTCCTTATCTGAATAGCAGTTCTGGAGGTTGCTATTCTAAAGATGATGTTTAGCGTAGTATAATTTTTTTGTGAAGTGAGAAATATCAATTATTATTGAAAATTCTGTTTTCCAAAATTTTTCATACACCTTTGAAAATCACTTCTGGTTGCCATAGGAACAATATTAAATTAGACCAAAAAAAAAAAAAAAACAGAAAAGGAAAGTTTTATGTGTGCTTTTAAATAGAGAAAGTATTCTTCAAAATATTTCAGCATCTCTTACTGAGAAATGCAATGGTTTTTAATTTTTTTTTTCCTTCTCTTGGAAACATCATAGATTATTTGCCCCAGGAGACAAGCTGTACTCTCACATAGATCCAGTACCTTCTGTTTTGTGCTGCTCCTTTTTTCTACTGCATACATGTACATATATACAACACAACTAAACATGAATAGATTTCTTGCATGTTATTGATGACATTGTCTTCAGTTTGATTCTGTGAGAAGGCTTTCAGTATCCTCAGAATGTTTAACAAAGCTGAAAATGTCACAGGTAATTAAACTGTTTTGCTCACAGGGTTGATGTATCATAAATGAACTCATTCTTGCTAAAGAAAAAACAACATTGTTTGGACTACATCTTAAAAAAATATTGAGATTCAGCTTCTATCTTAATGCAGGATTTCAAAAAGATTCTTGAACTTCTCAGGTATTGTTAGCAAAAAGGCTTAAAATACCCGTACAATTTTAGAGAAATCACATTATCTGGTTTATTGTGGAAGCACACTAGATTGATTATTTGTCATTTTGAGTTAACAATAATGGGCATCATCTTATACTTTTGGAGATAAAGGCTGCTAAAATTTGCTGTTTTCTCAGCTCTGTGATATTTACTGCAACAGTTTACTGCTGTGGTGAAAGATGTCACCTTTTCCATTATCATGTCCCTTTTAGATTGCATCCCAAGTTATTCATTTCAATTCCCATTAGGATAAAACATAGCTTGTAATACCTATAGTTGGTAGTTAAAAGCACTTGGAAATGCTAAATATGCTATGTTTGTAATCTATGTTGTAATCTAGTGTCTCTACAATTAAAGAATTCTTTAGTCTGAATTCTGAAAGGCATAGTCAAGGCTGGTTCCTTTCAGCACATTCTTGATCCATGAATGATGCGTAATCTGCTCAGCACAGAAATTGCTCAGAGACTTGAGATCTATATTATATTTTTGCTTCCATGTGGTCCACACTAACAGCTCATTTTGACTTCTCCTTTACAGTTGTGTAAAGAAAAGAGAGCTCTGTCTATTCTCCTTCCCAATGAATCCGAGTGGTGAAAAATGTAACTGTGCTATTTACTGGATCTAAGCGTACAAGGTCTAAATAGCCTGCTCACTGATATAAAGGCAAATCTGATAGAGGAACACAACAGTGGAAAATGCAGTTAAACATTTTTCAATTAGGGATTTTTTTTTTTTTAACTGTCAGTATTTGTTATACTGATCAACAAGTAATAATGTTCTCCACAGCACGTTTTAACAAATGCATTTACTATGGTTAAGTAGAAGTTTAGTGCTTGAGCCATTTAAACATTACTTTTGGGAGCTACAGGTCCAATGCAAGTCTTTATTACTTCTATGGCTACTGATTCAAGTTCCAGTAGTCTTTCTGTTTATTTAATCTTAGAATCACAGGCCCAGTGGGCCCACTTCAGTCCATTGGAAATGTGAATATATTTATTTGATTATTTTTTCAGGAGTTCCTTAAAACCAAAATGCAATCTAAATGGTCTAAAATAAACATTAGTACTCTAACCCAAACTAAACCAAGATGCATTTAGGATATCTGTAAACTCTCCTCTAATGTTAATAATTCTCTTTTGAACCAGGAAAAAAAAAAAACAAAGCCAAATATTTAGGTTGAGTAATGCTGAAGACATTGAAGTATTCAGCTGCACCAAATATGAATTATGATATAGGGCTAATAATGTAAAAAATCAATTAAAACATCCTCCCTTCCTTCTGCTTTTATATCTCCCTATATGAATCTTTCTGAGAGCTACAGATGAGTGTGTATAATTGCGAATATCTTTATTAGTCATTGATTGCAGGCCTCCTAAGTTACTGTGTCTCGTGGCAGGGAAGGGAATTATGACCCATGGTAGAGAAAGGCTGAGTGAACACCCTTGGAGAAAAACTCACTGATTGTATGCAGATGCATTAGATTGGAACAGGTGCCTGGAGAAGCTCTGAAATCTCCTTCGATATATTCAATATTTGGCTGGAAAAAAAGCATATAATTTGTCTTAAAAATGCAATTTGAGTTTAAAATTATTTCTAACAATGAATTAGGCCCTAGTTTGTACTGGTGGGTTGATGCCTTTCAACATGTATTTCTTTCTGTGATTCCATGATTCCAAAAGCACTTGTAACCAGCCATTAAAGATAGTTTGGTTAGATGTTGTAACCCATTTAGCTACAAATCCTATCAGTATATCAGTGAATATCAGTGTGCACATCCTCCCTCCAGGACTGCAGTTTACATAGGTGAGACACCAACTTGTATTTTCATACCTGAACCTTTTTTTTTTTTTTTAAATGATTCTAAGAAAACAACTGCTCTGGTTTTGTTTTGGTTTGGTTTGGTTTTTTTGTTTGTTTTTGGTTTTTTTTTTCTTTTTCTTTTTGAAGGAGTTAGAAAATGGCAAAATAATTTTCTTTCAGTTAAAAAAAAAAAAAGGCATTTGTGCTTACTATGGAACCTTCCAATGGAATTAGGGTTGATTTGCTGCTTAACATGCATGTATCTTAACTAGTAGATGTGCACTGACTTAGCTCAAGACAGTCATCATATAGGAAATGTCTGTTATGTATTCTGTAATATGATTTAATTATGATAAGTTAATTTAAGTGTAGAATTATTTGCATTTAATAGAATTATTAATCAGTGACATAGTTTAAATCTCAGAACAACAGTATGCCCTGTCTGAAGGAACAAGAGAGGAAGCAAAGCACATGGCACATATTGTGTCCTGAAATGGTTGTGCTGTACCAAGATAGAAGTCAGATTTCATGGACAAGTTTCCAAAGAGCAACAAATGTCTTTGTCCTAATTTCAGTCATTCTAGAATTTTACTTCTAACAGTATGTCATGTCAATGGGTTACAGCCTTTGGAGAAAATAAAGCAAATTTACCTTGTATCATGTTACTTGTTGGAAACAAACTTTATAATAAAAATGCATAAATTTCAGTGTTGTAGATATATAATATATCTACATATGTGTAGGTAAACATACTTTCTTCCTGTCATCGTAGCAGGTCCAAATTCTTCTATTATATTGCCGTGAATGTGAAATGAAAATGAAAAAAAACTATCAAAAGACATTCAAAGGTCCTTAATGTACCAAGCATGTCTTGTCCGATATGGAGAATCACAAAGAGGTTAATAGGTCTTGCTTTTGTAGAATTTATACTCAGTGGGAATTCAATGGAAGTCCTGATGTTTGACCTAGATAGGAGAGAGATTAGGTGCTGAATTGTGGCATTGCAACCAGCATGTCCTTATAACGTGAATTTTTGTTTCCTCCATGTTAATATCTTGTGACTAAAAGGAGAGTCCATAAGGCCTTTGTTGCTGAGGGGAAATACTGCTATAATGTTGCAAGGAAACACTTGCATTTTATGACTTGTTCTCTCCACTGTTCTGGGAAAAAAAAAAAAAAAAAAAAAAAGCCTATTCATTTACAACATATAAAAGTCCTCTTTTCTGTTTCAAGAAATGAGTGTGGACATGCTATTCTGTCTTCTGTCAAACTTATAATCTTTTAGATTCTTTCAGGGAATATAAAATTTTCTAACTCTATCGCTGGAAAGCAATAGTATATTAGAAGGAAAGAGTTATTCAATTTTCTTCATAATGGCTCTTTAAAAAATTGTAGGCTATGATTATTTTGCAATAATGCAGACTTAAATGATAGAAAACTTTCATCCATAATGACAAACATCTCATCTTAGGTATTTTCATGTAAGATTTAATAAATTTAATAAATCATTGTATTTCTCTTCCTGTGGTTGATATTCATTAAAGGAGCTCATAATTTCTAAACTCCAGTCTGCTGAAAATAATGAAATTAGATCAATAGAGTTATGTTTAATGGCTTGTGTTATGCAGCTCATCTGAAAAAGCTCTAAACGTACATTTTCATAAGGTCTGCATTACTCAACTCATTGACTATAGTGAGATGATGAGCTAATGCTGTTATTTTTAGTTCCTGCAGGTTTTATCCAAGGCATGTTGGAGATAAAGAGCTAGAAGGAATGACTGTGCTGAATATGGAAGTAGAATGCATTATGAATGATTGTCAGTTCTGGCTTTCGGGAATGAGAGTTAGGCAGTTCTGAGTAGTGTTGCAATTGCAACTTCCTCATTTTAAGGACTCCCGTTATTAGGTTTGGGAATGCTGCCCACGTTCACATTTTCTCAGAATATATTGATTGGAAGGAGCAAAGAAATTGCCCTGCTGAATTGGGCCTGTATGTTGTCCTGAATCTTGCCATAGCCAACATTAGGAGAACATGCAGAGAAATGTATGGGAGCTAGTTGGAGTTCACATGTAGGTCTCAGAGTAAACTCTGATGCCTCACTTTAAGACTGTAACAATGAAGTTTTCTTCCTTCTACCAATTTGTTATTTACATTGACCACTGTAACACTGATAACCTTTAGGATTACAAGGAGGTAGAATGGAAGCTCATGTTACCGTCACATTTTGCTTACTTCCTTTCTAAGAAAATACCATTATTTTCAGACTCCCTCTGTTTTCTTTTGTCTTTTATTCTCTTTCACTCTCCTCAGAGACCCTGTTAATCTGCAGTGCTCTTCTCGAGACAATATGTGGGATCAGATGCACACCCAGAGCAGGGAGAAGGTCACTTCTGTGGTCATCTCACAACCTTCTAATACATGGTGGTTTTATCCAGCCCTTTCCTGTGCCAGCTGCCAGTTTATCCATTTTCATGAAAACAGATACACATTAAACAGAAGCTTACCTTTTTTCCCCCTTACTGTGAAGCCATTACTGACTTTATTAACATGATGCTGTGAGAATACCCAGTCATCCACTTTGATCAGTATTCCTTACACTTCCCCACCACCTTCTTTGCACTTCATTAATTCTGTTTCCAAAATGTAAAACTCTTATAATTTTTAGGTTAATTTTAGTGTCATCAAGGAGTAGTGAATTTAGTAAAGGGCTTTGAATTCCTATATGCAAGGTACTGTGCAGAGAAATTGGAAAATAATAACATTCTAAAATTAGTCAGATGGATTTTTTTTTTCATTCAAAGGACATTGAGGCCGGGGCAAAGAAAGCCCTTTTCAGTGATGTTTCTTTACTCTTCCTATCTTTGTGTTTGTAAAGATGTTTGCAATTTATATGAAGAAACTGGCCAAGAGCTTCTTAAAGGACCTTGTTGGCTCAAATCCAGAGTATTCTAAATAATTAGAAAAGTAAGTATGGGGATGTGCAGGATATTTTCCAAGGCACAAAGGACAGTTAGGTAACCAACTCCCAGGACAAATCTAAGGCTCACTGCAATCTGTGCCACTTAAAAATCCCATACCTTTGTAACTTTATGCACTCTGAAAAAGTCTGAAAAATAATAATAAAAATTAACAGAGAGCTGGAGATGTAGATTGTGTCAAGATGTAAGACTCATAATTACAGCACAGGAAATGACAGCAGATTATGAAAGATCTTTGGCCTGAAATGATGTAGCAAAAATCTCTAAGCATCTGGTTAAAGATGCCTATTAACAAGTGCCTGAATTTCTACAGGCTGGCTGTGTTATCTTACATGGAACATTTTCAGCAGATGAGAGCAAGCAAGTGTCAGACAACAGCTTTGATTTTTCTTTTGATAAGTATTGGGAAATAAAAGACAGTTTGAATTTATTTAGCTGGTGCTCCATAGCAACTGCCCAGTAAAAGCATTTTTTGGGGGATGGCTAAAAAGGACGCTATGGCTTACTAGAACTGCCTGGTCTTGTGCTGGCCTGCATCTGTGTGTAAATGCTGTACAGAGCACAAAGGTGAGCAATGTTTGTTGTGTCTGTTTTGTTTTGCTATATTCAGGTAGGCATGGCTTTGCTTCCAGGTTATTAAAAGAAGGGTAGCTAATGCAGAGATAGAACATTTGGACACTGCTCTTGTTCCAGTGCTACCCAGGTCTCCTTGCTGCATCTGTGTTCTCAGCATCCCAACTGCATGGCATAAATGCCCAAAGTGTAGATAAGATTTCTATGTTTACTCTTTAGTTCATTAGTGTGATTGCCAACGCACACAAATATATATATATATATATATATTCACCAGAATTGTCTATTTGATTTGATTCAACTTTATTCTAGTCTGCTCTTACATTCATGTCAAATTATATGTGTTCATAATAACTTGCACAAGAAATACACATATGTTCTAGTGTTATTGAAATCAACTTTTTTCACTTCTAAGGTCCATAAATTTGGATATAGTGAAGCTAAATTGACATTAAAAATATGACAGAATTAATCAACTCCATTATTGCATTCTAACATACAAAGAGAAATTCCCTGTATGGAATGTCAGTATGCCTCTTTTGTGTGAGATTGTACCTTTAATAATAAAACTTACTTTTGCCTAGTTCTTTCATTATATAAAAGCCAAAAAAAATTGCAATATAATATAATAATATAATATAATGTATTATATATAAAAAAATCTATCAGTAAAGTCATAAATGGATGGCCTTATTTATATGACAAATGCAAATGTTGCAAAGCTATTTTCAGTGAGTTGACATTTGCCACACTATTTATAATTTATTAATAATGTTGTAATTGTTAGCAGCACAGCAGTATTGCTTGGGCACTCAGACATCCTGACAATATATGGTCCCTTCTGTATAAATATGATATAAATAAAATGAAAAGCAATCTCTGTCTCTAAATAATCTTAGCAGGCAAGGCAGAAAAGGATAGTAGAAAATGAATATTATTACAGAGAAATGAAGTGACTTATCCGTGGTCCCATCAGATGGGAGAAGCTGGAAATAGAAGACAAGTCTCTCGAGCCTCAGCCATCTGAGCCTCGGTCTAGTGGTTTGTTTGTTAGTCTAATCTGTCACTCACATACTCCTCTAACCCATACTCCTTTAATTGCAATCTGCACCAACCAAAATTTAACAGATACATTTTAAAGGCTATTTTTAAGTCCTGGGTTGCAGAGAAAATTCTCTGTATTCACAGGCCTGTGGTGATAAGAAAACACTAACAAAGTCTCATAGGAAAACAAATGTTTAGGAGGTCGTATAGATATATGCTGACACTGATTTACTTGTGACAGTAGGGAGGTTCATGTTAAGTGTGTGCTTACAATTGGTTTGCACATCTACTTTGACCATATCCTGTGGGACAGGGTGTTGCTCTGCTTGGTGGTGACACTGACTTCAAAAATGTTTATTGGGGAGCATTACTGCAATTATTTCTGCTTTAATTGAGGAAGCCATTGAATTTCCTTGTCTTTCTAGTGTTAGGCTGGACGAGGACCAAGGAGAATTTTAGCTGGGCAGCAAAAGGGACTCGCCTCAAAATTGACCACAAATTCAGGGACTGACCCATCACTTAGTTGCAGTTGTCTTCCTGAAAATAAACAGGAATGTAAAATGAAAGAATCAAGGGAAACTGAATGTAGTCCTGAGTAGGAATGCTACGGGAATGGGGAAAGACAACTTTTGAGCAGATGATTTGCTGGAAAGACAGAATGGGAAATTTATAAGTGGGAAGCCCTTCCAATGCATTTTTAATTGATTTCTGAGATTTTTTAATTATTATTATTCTTTTATTATTTTTATTTTATTTTATTTTATTTTGTGTATTCATTTGTTATGAAAGGGATGAGTCGGGTACTACATTTCTTTTTTAAATGGAAACAAGATGGCTTGGATCTTAGCTGACATCTGGAGTTTTTGTCATTAGTGTAAATCAAAGGATTTTAAAATACAGGAGCCAATGGACACTTTCACATGAGGATAAGCCAGAAAGTGAGCTGGAGATCTGTGAAAAAATGGCTGCAAATCCCAGTTTTGAAGTATCACTGATCAGGATGATGGGCAGCATCCCTGGGAACTCAGTGTGCTGGGAAAATTCCAGCAGAGCCTCGCAGAGATAAGGAGCCTTTCAGAAAGGATGGGGCTTTTTTTTTTTTTTTTTTTTTTTTTTTTTCCCCATTAATTTATATTTATATTTTGGCATACAGAGCATGTTACAGCGCTTTGTTTTTATAAAGCTGTACCCTAAAAAACATTCAGTGCATTTTCAGCAAAGGAAACACTACCATAAGATATTTTGTTTGCATGTTATGACACAGTGATAGCTGGCATTACAAAGCACTGTCTGTGTGCTGTGGGTGTGCTGCATGAAAGCCTGTACAGAATTCGGTGTGAAGAAAATGAATCCCTCAGAAACAGGCATTGATAAAAGCATGGGGAAATCAAAAAGGTAATATGGACAATATTTCCCTTTTGGAGAAAAGCACTGTAAAATGCAGCTGCCAGCTCTGAGGAACCCTGGCTTAGCTTCTGCAGATACAAATGCTACAAATCCTGCCATATTAATTGGATTTCTCCCGGGGAAGTTGTTCCGTCCCTCATTCACCTGGTTACAATCCAGCTGATGCAGCAGTCGCCATGGCAACGGCTGCTCCAACATCTGAACCTGTACAGATATTGCTGGGTACCGCCCCTCACGAGAGAGATGCTGTGGGTGGGAACTGCGCGACCCGACGTTCGCTGCGCTCGCTGCGAGGCGGGAGCGGCTCTGCGGGGTGAGGCTGACACCTGGCGGCCGCCTCTGCGCCGTTCGGGGCACGTCCGGCCTTGTCTGAAACGGGCGGTTCGGTTCATCGAATCAGAGTACCTCTTGGAAGTTGGAAGGGTGCCATGAAGATCGTCGAGTCCAGCTCCCGGCTCCACACAGCGTCATCCCTAATCCGAACCCTGTGTCCGATAGTGTTGTCCTAACGCTGCTTGAACTCCGGCAGCTCGGGGCTGTGCCCACCGCCCCAGAACCCTTTCCCCAACCACGTGCCCTGACACGGCTCCATGCCGCTCCCTCGGGCCCGGTCGCTGTCACACGGCTCGGCGCTGCCCTCCGCTCCCTGTGCGGAGCTGCTGCCGCCGTCAGGCCTCCTCTCAGTTCCTCTGCTCTGCGCTGAGCAAATCCAGGGACCTCAGCTGCTCTCTTCCGGACCCTTCACCGTCTCTGTGCCTTTCCTTTGGACACTCTGATAGTTTTATATCCGTTTTGTACCGGAGTGCCGCAAACTGCATGCAGTACTTTTCCTGTACGTTATAATTGTTCCGTGGAGCTCATGGCTGATGTTACACAATAAAAACATATCATTAGAAAATCAAACATGCTTCGAATTGGAGCTTTCGATTCTGACTTCCCAGCTAGCTCACGCATAAAGTCTGATGCATAGGAAAAATTCAGTGGTGAACACTGGCCAGTTAGGCACGCTGCTGGACTCTGATTTTGGAGTGAATCAAGCTTTTTACATTTCTTTAAAATTGAAATTTTCTTTTTTTTTTTCTTCTTTTTTTTTTTTTTCTGAGGCAGAGAATGAATATGTAGCAAATAATCTCTTCTAGGCAGAGCCTATCTGAAGCTTATGACTTATTAAGCATCATGCATATGACCAGTGCTTAAAAATACCATAAATAAATCCAGCGAGAGGACACACATAAATCCTCAGTACTATCTATTCTTCAGACACTAGCAAGGGCACAGTGAAATCGTGGGGGAGCTGCAGGTGCAGCACAACGCGGGTAATTCCTGAAAGCCTTGTGCCTGTCAGCTCCCAAGGGCAGACGGAACATCTCAGTGCTATGGAAAGGATTTCTGCAATGACAAGTGGTTTGTGTGTCTCCTTTGTGGGGGTACAGCATAAACTCCCTCTATTTAGTTTGGTAGCTGATGGGAGAGAGAGAGTGAAGCTTTAGCTGCCCTCCCTTCTGCTCCATTTTCCTTTGAAAAGTGTTCTGCTGCTGGCATTATTAACTCTGAAACTCCCCATACAGCTGTGGGCTGCGAGGACTGGATCTCCTATGCGACCATGGAAGAGGCACAAAGGTTTCCTTGTGACTACTCGCTCTTTTTGTGTCCCTACAAAAGCCTGCTCACAATGTAGTATGCTGTTAATAGCTAAAGCACAAGATGTGGTAATGTAAATGAAGCCTGAGCAGCTGAAGCGAAGGTTTCGGGGAAACTGGGGTCTAAATGATTGTGCTTTGTCTTCCTTATTGAGTCACTGCCACATGACTTTTTTGGCTTAATCCCTTCATAGCACTTTATGCAGAGGCAGTCCGTTCAGATGTTTAAACACGTATTCATTATATGCTGTATGTGCTCAGATGTCCTTGCATGTGAATATGGCTTTGTTAGTACTCTGTCCTCAAGTATATATTTCACCTGTCTGTGTGATTACTGAGGAATTTTGGCAAAGTTTTGGCTTTGTTGCAAGACTGTATTCCCATTCCCTGAACTAACATTATGTTCTTCTCATTAACATATACAAAAATGCACTTTTTTTGTTGTTGTTGTTTACTAATGAATGTTTACTAAGAATTTGCAAAATCTCAGCATGGAAGCAAAGGAACTGAGCATTATTGAGGACATGTGTGCAGTAGAGATCCAAAGAGCTTTGGGTTTTTCAAAGAAAGGAGAATTGGGGGCCCCGGAGAAGTGTACGCATGCCATGAATGTCCCTTCTGTTTGTCAGCTCTGAAGCAGTGTCAAAGAAGCTCCTATCTGTGACAGGCAGACCTGACAGACAGCATTGTTCATTCGGTTTTCATTCAATATAAGGGTCACAGATCCCAGTGTCAGGATAAAGTAAGACTAAGTAAGTGGTCTGATTGATCCTGCACTTTTAGGACATGTCAGTCTGGGATGTGGGTACTAGATGTAATTCAAATTTTGCAAGCATGGGATAAAGACTCTGAGATGAAAGTGAAAGATAGGAACTCTTTGTTAGGGTGGAAACAAGCCACAGTAGCAATTTAAATCTATTTCTACATATAAAATATGTGGCGTGCATACAGTTCCTAATTTTCATTTTTGTTTTCTATGACATCTTGCCAAGTTGAGGGAACAGTAGTGAGACAAACTGATGCCACAGAGACTGTGAAAAAAAAGGGAGGTAAAGAAATCTGACATCCTGACACTGTGCAAAAATCCTGATAGATTCATTATCAGCCACTGTGGAACCATGCTGTTTCAGAACAACTGTCAACCTCACCATGCTAATTCTTTTATTCTGGTAAAATATTTCTGTTCTTTACCTGATACATTCTGCTGAATTGGGCGTTTGTGGCTTCTAAAATCAAGAGCTACTGGACAGAAGCAGATGGAACGAAAATGGACCATAGTAAATTATTATTGTTACAGGGATGTGGGTATGTGAGCCTAACATGGTCTCACATCACTGTAGTTCTTATTTCAAGGAGCCATATACAACAAGGAATAAATACAGTGGACAGCATTTTCCTCACCAGCCAAAGAGCCAAAATGTCATTAACTTGAAATGGAAACTAGTCCTTTAAAATGCTCAGCTGCCCCTGAACCTCCCTAATCAAGTGATCCCCCTGCACTGCAAAGAAAAAGAATTTTCTTAACAAATGTTTCCTGAGAAAAGCTGTGTGTATAACCAAGCCTAAGGGGGTCTTTGGAACTTGATGATCCTTGAAGTTCCTTCCAACCCTTGAGATTCCTTCCAACCCTTGCCATTCTGTGATAAAACAGGAGAATCACTGACACACAGAAGCAAATAGGGGTTCTCTAGTAGCAAGTTTCTGTTGCCCTTCTTCCATCCAAAGACCCTTTAGAATCAGGCTAGAGCAGTTACACACAAAACTTTTAAGAAACTCAACCAACACAAATGTTTTTCATTAGAAGTTCATAACGAATGTTGAATTGCCTTGTTGTCAAAGAGCAGCTCACAGCATGTTTCAGTTTGCATCTCAATGCCAGCAGAACTCATGTTTCCGTAGAGAAGAATATATTTTGAAGCAAGCGTTCCAAATGCTTATGCATTCAGCTATTCATGATAAAGTGACTGTGAAGTTATTGTCTAGACAGTGGCTGAGATTTGAAGGCATCTCTGGAAACTGCATTGCCCAAGATCCTCCTCAAGATATGATCAGCATGAACGGGTTGCTTAGATTCTGTCCAGCTGGGTTTTGAGTTACTCCAAGAATCAAGACTCCATGATTGATTTGGGCAGTCTATGCCTGTGTTTGAGGATCCTCACCTTAAGAAAGGTTTTCCTTGTGTTTGGAATTTCTCATATTCGAATTTGTGCCACTTGCCTTTTGTCCTGTCAGCGAGAACCACTGAGAAGTATGTGGCTCTTATTACTCCAGGCACACTCTTCAGGTCTTTATGGACATTGATGAGATCCCCCTGATCCTTCTCTTCTCCAGGCTGAGCAGCCCCATCAGAGTAAAGGAGGCAGTCTGGGAACTCTGCATCTGAAATCAGTTCTGGAACTGACATATTTGAAAAAAATTGAAGTGAAATTCCATGCTGTGTCTCTGTAGTAAAAGCACAAGGGTCAGGACCCAGTAGGAAGATAGGTTAAAGTAACTTCAAGATACTTTTGTGCTCCTTTAACCTTGGATTGCCCTGGGGTCTGCTGAAAGCTCTAGCGTAATCTATTCAGCTAAAATTGTGGCTCCTCTGCACTGTCCTAAGGGGATGTGAAATAAGATTGCATGAAATAGAAATGTCATGGCTGAAATAGCCATAATGCTCTTCCTCTTGTCCCCACTCCAAATTGTAGCATGCTCATTATACTAGACCTTGAGAAAGAATGTTAGGAACAAGGCTTTTTTGCTTTTTTTAGAGCTTCTACTAAGGAAATCTGACATATTTTGAGGGATTTTTAGGGTCCCTTTAGACCTCTGCGTTGCTTCTTCATGGATAACAGCGAAAACAAGTCTTTTCTGTTTAATCCCTCTAAGTCTCAGGTATAAAATGCTTTTCTTTTTACTTGTGCCTAAGTAGTAAGCTTTTTAGATGTGATTTGGATTTTATTCCATGTGTTGGCCCTAGCTGAGAGGAGTCTAGGTTTTTCTCTAGGATGTCTAATAATGCTGGAAAGTAAATAATTAGGACAAAGCAGGATGCTTGACTTTGTATTAGGTAATTTTACTTTTCAGGAGTGAAAAGTGCAGGAAGGCTATGGGAGGCAGAAAATGACTCATTTTAACTGTGGTGCCTTCCGGTTCTGAGGACATCATTCGGAAACATCACCACAATGTAATGTATGTCCAGATGTCTAGAAACTTTCTCTTAAGAGCACTCTGCTCAGTGGCTGCCACTGTAGGGTGATAATGCTTTCCTTCTCATCCCAGACTGGAATTGCATCTCTCTGTCCTGGTAATTTTGATGCAGGTTGTCTTGGCAGATGCTAAATTAAAGGCGTGCTAGGAGAATTACATAGTCTTTTAAATACTTAAGGTTTGCTGTTTTTGCCAAATGAGTATTCCTTAAATTAGTTCATTTCAAACAAAACTGTAATAAAGGTCTCTAAACACTGTTAAGGTAGTACATTTCAATACCTGGGGTCTGCTTGTATGAGAATTAACTAAGATCCACGTACATGTAATGAGAAAATCAGGTCTTGCTTTGTTCAAGTGACACATCTGTTTCTCCACATTTTCAAATAATAGTAAAGCTGCCCTCTTAAATATTTTACTTTCACACAGTTATTCAGTATTTGTCAATATTCCCATTGTTATTCAAATCATATGTCCTACTCTTGTATTCATGCAGCAGTTAAAATTGTGATTGCTGGATTATAGCAGTCTTTATCATCATAACTGAATTTTTTACTTTGAATTAACTCTAAAACTTTAATGCTCCATTAATGTACGATACATTGGATATAAGACAGATGATGAGATTTGAATGAGCTCATATCTCTTGATCTTTTTATCTCCATGCATATGCATGGAATGGAAACATGGTTTTGAGGGCAACAAAAATTGGAAGGATAATGCAGAGTAAAAGAGTATTTGAAACTATTGATTTAAGTATTGAGAAGGAACAAATATATAAATGATGACATCCTTGAAATCCAATGGGGTTGAAATGACAATAAACATCGACAGCTACAGAGAAACAATTGGTATTGCAACAACTTTGGAGCTGAGATTGTGAAAAATTTGTTTATTTTCAGTTTAATCAAAAGAAATCAATTTCTCTTATGACACCCCAGATAGGTCTTTGTTCTCTGTCTGCGAAGGAATTCTGTCTTCCCTGTAGATGGAGGTGAAATTCAAGAGGTAAGTTGGTATCTCTGTGAACTAAGACAACTGTTCTTTTGTTGTTGATGTTTGTTTGTTTTTAACCTGACAAATTCTGGACTGAATGAACAAATCTTTTAAATACTGGTAAAAATACTTCTGCTCTTCAAAGCAGAGGTGATAAATGCTATCTCTCCATGACATTTATGAGCTACATTAAAAAACAATCAAGCTGTAATTATATTATGTGTCTGAAAAATTGTCAGAATTCGTATACGGAAAAATAAGATTCTCTTGCATCTTTCCTTGCTAAGATTTTTCACTAGCCTGTAACAATTCAGAAAGCCAGCTTTACTTGTTTTCTTGCTCTTCTCCCAGATTTCAGGTTTTAGCTTTTATACCTTTTTATAGGATGAAATCAAGTGACCTTCCTTCACTTCACCTAGGTCCTCATCTCCAATGGGCAGTGACTAGTCTGAATTCAGTGACTACATTGATTATTTTATCAAAGGTAGCAGTAAGAATACAGCAGTTAGGGAAAAAGGTTTCAAAACAACTTCATACAATTGCCTCCATGAAATATTTTTTCCTGTTCCTAAAGGCAGGCAGATCTGCGTTCTCCAACCCCTGTCCTACTTAAAGTATCTGCTTAAACATACCTTTGTGTTTCTGGCTATCTTCTCTCAGTATTGAGAAGCTCCCTGGCAGGCTGAGACTGTTCTTCTAGGGCTAATGAACTTCCCATCACCCAAGTGTTTACCAAGCAGGGTCTTATTGTGTAACTGATCATTTACCTTGCTGTCTAAACACCTTATTGTCTAACCCCACAAAATGACAGTGGAAGTATCTGGAGTTTAATGTCCATATTAAATGTGTATGAATCAGATCAGTGTTTACAATTTATTGCAGTGCATTTCTAATTTGGTCAATACAAGTCATTCAGGCAAACCAGATTTCTCTGAAAGATCAGGCTTACTCACCCCTGTAGTTTACTGATTTTTCACAAGACATGCTTTAAGAGTCTATTTTAAAATCTGAGGAGTAAGGATGTCTCTTTCTAATTTAATCTGTCTCTCCTGGTGAGCTGATGTGTAGTGCACAGTTGACAGACCTCTGAGCAATCGCTTCAGTGCTCTTGCTCTGATTTTTTTGGGCTTTGCTCAGTGATATTAGGACAGTCTTGATTTCCAGTTTATTCTTTTGGGGTTTTCTATTGAGCTCATGACCAAAGAAACAGAGTGACATGCAGTATAGCATGGAGCAGCACAATGAACAGCTGGTTTGTGTTTGTTCTCTCATCCTCTCCTCAGGGGGACGAGTGTGCACTGCAGAATGTTTTCCTTTGGAATTATTTTTAATACTGTGCTAATAAGAGACAAGCAAGGGTAAAAGCAATGTGCTTGGTGTTCAGAGTATGAGCAGTGAGACTGGTTATGTCCTTATTTTCTTGCTTACCCCAAACATGAATAAGCCTCCAGGAAATGCCTGTCTACTGCACAGACAGACTTTGCTCTTTATGGAGAATATGTCTTATGGAGGATATTGTCTCTTCAATACTGCAGGGAGAAAAGGCTGACCATTTATTTATTTTGATTTAGTAGAGCAATCTGAAGGAAAGCCCCCACCCCCCAAAAAAGTATTTATATATTTCAAGATCCATAGGTTGTTGTTTTTCCAAGGAAAGTTTATGTTTCTAAATACAGAGGAGTAACACTGCTATTTCAGTGAAGCCAATGACAATTATGCTTATCTATAGTACAATCTCTGCTTCTGGAACAAAATGGAAACAGTGAGCCTGGAGCAGGGAGAATTGTTCTTTTGGAAACCATCTTTGTAATGGCTCATTACATAGTGTCCATGGCACCCTGTTTGGAGTAGTAGAAATGGACTGCAAAGAGATTACTCTCATACTATTCTCAGATACTTCTCTTTATCAAACAATGTTTCCTGAACCTTTCCTAAATCTTGTGGTATTTAATATAAAAAAGAAGGATTCAGTTGTACCTACAATGTATCACTGTAGTAACACAACATGAAATGATGTTTTGGGCTGGCTATTGCCAACTGCTTCCCACTATACTCTGGTTATGGGCCTCTGCAGTAGACTCTGCATCCCCCCAAGGGCAGGGTCTGGTGTCTCTAGCAATGCTAGTTTAGCTCTATGCATGAGTCTGTGATGAGTCAGAATAATACAGTGGATGTTTCTCTGTGTTTATACTTCCATAGGTACTGGAGTGCTCCAGAGGATTGCTTAGTCTACAGCAAGAGCATGCAACACTGAGCAAATGGTGTCTAGGATCCATGTCTGTCCTTACACCATCAGGACTGCAGGGACACTGGGGCCAGGTATGAGGAGCAATTCCTCTACTGTTGCCAGTGCTTCACAGCTCAACACCTACCTAGAGTTGTAGGCAAGAGAGTGTCACCTGGGAGAAGCTCTGCTGCTGCAGTCATGCTGCTGACACTGCCAGTGACGGGTCACATATGCCTACCTGTGCTGCAGTCACGTCTTCATGCAAACTTATTCCTAAAGACTTTAGTTTTCTCAATGTTCCCTTCTCAGCAGAGAACACAATTTGCACTTGACGTGCAGCACTGGGCCAGCTCAGCCTGGCTTTGTTTTACTGCTCCATAATGGATATGCTTGTAAACTGATGTTTCTATTCTAGAAGGTTAATAATGATTCTTTCTGGAGTGAAATTTTATCCATAGCAAAATAATTACAGTGAAATAGCTGGGAGTACCTTTCCAAGGCAGCAGTTCCCAGGCATTCTCTGCAAATGGGAGAAGGATGATTTCTGACAATCTGCTTTTGATTACAGAAAATTGTTAAGTTCTAGTTTCACCCTCAAACATTTATCTCTCTGCTGCCTTGTTTTGGAAGATGAAGCTTTGCAGGAGCTGAACAGTAGGTCTTATTGATATAATCTCTATTTTACCTAACAGGTCATTTACCCCCTTCCTCTCTGTCTGCCTCCCTTCTTTTCCTTGCTTTGCTGCTGCTGGCAAGCTAATTAGGCTGCTCCCACAAGAAAAATTCATCCAAGGCCATAACAGCCATATCAGATGGAAGCTAGAATAAAACTCTCCACAGTATAGCCTTATAAGTGCCTCTCAGCTTGTCATAATATTTCCCTGCCTGCTTTTTTTTTTTTTTTTTTTTTTTTTTTTTTTTTATTCCTTACTTTATAGGGAAAATTCTCTCATCCTGTGTTCTATGAAAGCATTAAGTCAATTAATTAAAAGAAATTATGATGCATGTTTCCTGAAATAGACTCCTTTACTTCCTTTTATCCTTCTTTCTTTTATACATTGTAGGTGCTGAATCTCAAGCTTTGTCCAACAAAAACACATTGTATATTTCTATATCTTTCCTATTATAAATCCTTAACCTTCTGCTAGACTAATATATTAAAATTCTTCAGACACGGAGAAGCAATGTTCATAATCTCCAGTTCATTATCTTAATTAGATCTGTCTTGTATTATCCCACAGTTTAGTCTCATTACTTTAAAGGTGATCAGCCTTAGAAGAGAATGTGAGCAGAATTTAGTGAATTCTATTGTGGCAACATTTCTCTCAGATCTGGCTTTGGATCTTTCAGGTGCAATAATGATAATGCTGCTGGTGTGGTTAATTAAAAATTGCATTTGAATGGTATGAATATTCATTTTGGGGAATGAACACAGGATTAACTCAGAGGGGTAAAATGTCTGCAATGTCCCAAGGATGTGAAGTGAACCTGGATCACATCAGAACACAAATGAATCATTTAAAATGATGGAAATTCGAAATCCTCCCACCCTGGAAACTATTAGTAGAGTATTGTCCAGGTTGAGCCTGTCTCTTAATGTGACAACATACATTAATGTTCATCCTTCAGTAACGAATTATATGACATATATTTGACATACAGCTCAACCTAGGAGCTATTACCTAGTACTAAATCTTCGCTAAATAATTAAGAAAGGCTACTAGCTTTTTAAAATTCTTAGGTTAAAGTGTTACATCCATTAGATCCAGATTACTTTTAATATCTTTGTGTGAAAGATCAAAATTGGTTTCCCAGAAGGTGATTGTGACATGCAGGATGCTGCTGGGGAGGGTACAGACAAGAACTGCTGAGACCTTTGATAATGAAGCACTCTGTACCCAAACCTCTCTGGCAAAAGCCAGGACTTTAATATTCTGGGCAAGGATGTTAAAAATGTATCTTTCCTTTGTCTTGTGAATAACACCATTGAAAATATCAAAGTGGTGTTTCTTTTTTGCCCAAATTTATTTGTTGTCATTTTTCCTGAACAAAGGAAACATCAAATAATGAACAGCCTCTGTAAAGCTTATCTGGTACTGCAGGATGCTTAAAAAAATGAGACTACAAACTAGAGATAAAGCTTCTTTGGTGTAGGAACGTTGTGTGAAGTTTAATGGGCATTTGCCAGAGAATATTTTGCTGGCTGTTAGCTAGCTGCCAAGGGATTCACGGGATGCATGTTCTAGAATCAAACGCTCTGTGAATAAAATGAGGTCAGTTAAGGTAATTTGCATGGTGCTTTTGACTGCAGCATAGGGGAGGTCCAGGCTCACTGTGCAGTCAGAGATAGTGCAGTGATGTGTGTCCTCTCCTCCCTTGTCCTGCATCCTTCTTATCTAAGACACTTCTAGTTTGAAGTCTTCACTAGATGGCCACCTGGGAAAGCCCAAATCCACTCATCACTTAGCCCACTCAATGCAGAATCTGGCCTTCTTTCTCCAAGAGAGAAGCAGTAGCATTGTGTCTCAGCAGCCAAGCTGTTTCAATGAATAAAGGACATAGGGGCTTTTCACAGGAACAATCCCTTGCCCCTGTATAATGAAGACAAATAAGAGTAGAGGCATTCTACTGACTTCCATATTTTCTTGTTAATGCCAAAGAGATTTAGTCAGCCTTTCTGCAGGGAGGATGAAGCAGGAACATAGGTTGTATTTTGGGGCAGATTATTTGTATAGTGGGCTACTCCAGCTAGCAGCTTAACTCTGACTGTTGGATAGAAGAAGGGAGAAGAGAGCTCTTTTTGCTACTCCTGTGGATCCTTTAGAATTGATGTATAACTTGAAAATAGTATCTTAATTGTAAGTAAAGGCAAGATGAAAAAGTATCAAACAACTATTATCATTATTTAATTTTCTTTTTACTAGCAGTATTGTTCCTTGTTTTTCTGGCTAAAAAAAAAATATTGAGGAATAACTCATGGCCACTGTGTCTGGATATAGCATACACAAAAGCTATAATTTTCTTGGTGGACTTGTGGGGAGCATTTACATTTCATAGTCACAGTGTGTGTGCCTAGTTACACCGAAGATGTAGCAGACAGGGTATATATGCCTGGTAGATCTGATATGGGGCCACAGCTCCTTTAAAGCTACAACTACTTGATTCACTCTGGATTGCCTTTGACATCATAGTCCTTATACAGAGAAATCCTCTGGCTGTAGAGAGACTCAAACTCTTTCTGAAATCGGATTCCTCCAATGTCTAAATACGAACAGAAAGCTGCTTAAAATCTCCAGCATTGCTCATAGCACATTAGTGCAAATGTATGCCACATGCAAACTACACTGAATAGAGTAACATGAGGGCTTAATTTGCCCTGCTAATTAGACTTGAGAAGGAAATTGTGGCCAGACAGCAGCTGTGGGAGGAAAGAATGAACAAACTCAGACTTTTTGTTCATCTGGTCATGCTTTTCATCCCTGTTTTACTATCTGGCAATTATTGCCTGTATATTTCTGTTGTTCCTTAAAATCTATCCTGCAAGTGAATCTGCTTATTGAAGAACTGATGCTTTCTTCCTTCCCTGTGGTTTCACCCACTGTGAAGGCCAGACTTCAGAGGTGATAGAATACCTGGCCTTGCATTAGTGCCAACTGTTTTCCTTAGGTTTTCTCTGGAGAACTAATCACATTAATTTATTCATGGAATGTCACGGTGCTCAGTTCTGAGGAGGGGCTTGTGCTTGTCTTTTGTACTCTGCTTCTGTTTTGTGTACTCTTGTGGAGCCCATGTGTCTACTGCCTGATAGTTAATCCCACTGATAGTGTGATTTAATAAGAGGGAAGAATGATATGACTGCATCCTGCCCATTATGCCCTTAGGAAGGAGATTTTTATTCTCTGTCAGATGTCACTGATGGAGCATTTGGCTTCCTTTCATCAAGTGACAATTGCAGTTTTAAGAGTACAGTATAGAGTGCCACTTTAAAACCAAACATCTCAATTCACAAGTGAGGGAAGGATAAAGTTGTGCAGCTGGAGGATGTTATTTCTTCTCAGCAGCTGTCATTGAAAAGGCATGGGAATGCTCTAGATGTCAGGTGTCATAAATGCTCCATCCAGGGTTTGTCACGTGCTGGGTAATATAATGTGAAGTGTTGAAAAGAAGTTTCTGTATACATTGAAAATCTTCTGTAGGCGAGCTTGCCCTGAAATTTGCTATACTGATGTTTAGGAAGTCAGAAATTAATATAAGTGAGATCAATGGCATAAGCTGTATGTTTTACCAGAGTTGTGGAGGCTTTTTATGTCACTCAAGTAAAAATGTGCAGCTTTATGAACGTCCATGACAACTCCTTAACTCCATGCTGTAACTCTCCAAATCCTCAGGTGTATCTACACAGTGTTACCTGCTCCTTCTAAGGACAGATGCATGCATGCAGTGGGGGGCCATGAGTTAAAATGGGGAAAATGGTATTCCAATACAACACAACTTTACACTAGAAAGGTGTTATACTGCATGCCCCATATACACTCTACCAGCAGTTCTCAAAATTTCCCTCATATTCCTTTTTCTCCTTATTTCACAAACCTCATTACTGAGACAGCAGGACAGCAGCTGAAGCCAAGAAAAGCATCCAGGTCTTTTAACTTGCTTTTTGTTTCTTCAATTTTCCTTATTTTTCAAGAATTCATTCAGTGTGATCTGTGCTTGACAACCCCTGCACCATCCACATATAGAAACACTGATTTCAGTCAATGAGGAAAAGTATGAACTTATCAATTTTTAGGTCCAATGTCTGGTGACAGCGGGGGATAGAGAGGGCAAGATTTGAATCTTATTTAGTTATTTCTTTGGCCTTGGACTCTGGTATTTTCTGTAATGTCATTCTCCTTTTCTGTCAGCAATGGTTGGCTTTCTCTGTCAGTTATTGAAATCAGAGCATCTTTTCCTATTCCAGCTGGCATTTGCCAAAGGTACATGAAATGCAAATGGATATACAGAAGAATGCTTTCATTTGTAGTTATGTCAAGTGGAGATGTAACACAAGAAACACAAGGGTGTTTGTTGATGCAAGGACCACCAGGCACTGTGCACTGGAATTTTGCTCAGAGGAAGCAAGCCAGATGGGAAGAGAAAAGAAATCCCCAGCTTTCAAGTGTCACATCATCACAGGTGAGTCTAAAGAATGAGAAGCAGCATCTTCTTCTAGTCCCTTCTAGTTTGTCTAGTCTGCACATAGAATCCTCTGATGATGTTGTCTTCATTTAATCAATTTTTAGATCAAATTATGAAAAAGTAACTTGATGTGCCTCCGTACACTGAGTTCATATCAGGTTCTATGAGGTCAAGATTGCAGGGCTCCACTACAATCTCCCTTCTGTGCTCGCAAGCATGGGAGATTTGAAGTGCCAGCAAGATCAAGACAGGCAAGGAGAGTGACCTATGGAACTACTAGTGACATTTTTCTCATTTTGCATTGCAGACAATAAGTCCATGACTGTTGTGGATGACTGGAATAATCCTCTGCATGGGAAGTCTCCTAAGGAAAAAGGATTTCACTTGGTACTATTATAGTTGCCTTGGTTTAAAGCAGAGACAAATTCAGGACTGAAGATTTTATGCTAATTATCTTTGTACTCCAGTCAATACAGAAGGAACAGATTGGATTATCATCAGAAAAGCTCACGTGGTTCGATTTACCTGAAGCTATACTCATTGTTCAGAATTAGACTGATGAAAAAGAAGGTTGATTGGACAAAACCTCTTTTCAAATTCTATGGCTTGAGAATCCAGTTTAACTGATTTTTCCGGAAATGTGTCAAAATAAATTTGAAAGAAAATACTTATAACTACTAAAATAACTATTGCTATTTCATGTGGTTATGAAGCAGTCACAGTGATATGCCTTTAAAATTTTTCTTATTGCTTTAAGCATCCATCTAGATGCTGTGAAGTATTTGCTTATGCAATATCAAAACACTTGTTAAGTTTTCTACCCTTCCTCCTCATGTCTACTTTTCGTTATTTAGAAGAACACTACCTGAAATATTTAAAGTGTTTTGGAATCATACAGCATAGAGTGACTTAGCATGACTTGATTTTTAGTGACAACTGCCTTTATGTTTGCTGATGTTCTCCTGTTCATAGTAGTTGGAATTTTTTTGAAGCTGATCATTGTTTTTCAGAATGTTCACCTTTGGAGATAGCAATTTCAGAACTAAGCTTTTGTTGATATTTGAGTGTGAATCATCTTTGAAATATCTGAGGAGAGTATTGGCTTCTCTATTTTTAAGTTAAGGTGGAATGAAATAGCAAAGAACAATTCATTCACTGCAAAAAGAAAACCCTTATGTAATGCATGGTAGTGATAGCCACTGAAACAGGCAGAACTGTGATAGTTACAGATAGTTATAAGTTTCTTTTTCCATTCTTCTGTGCTGAAATCATAAATTAACTTTTAAGATATTTTTCTTGCAGAATGTATTGGGTTTTGTAGACTTTAAAAAGTAGTATCTGCTAACATGAAGGATGATTTTCTTAGTGATTCGAGAAAATGTTGCACATAGGCACATACTAAGGATTTTGAAAAGCTGTTCTATACCTTATGCAGCTTGATGAATACAGTTGTAATGAATGATACATAATGCATGCAGATTTGAGGTTTGTTTCCAGTTTTGTATGAATACGTTGACCACTTGACTGTCTATCTGTTCTTACAATTTTCTGTGATACATTTGTATTGTATGTTGTGAAAAATGAGTCTTTTAAGATGAAAGTCTGGCTTGATTTTCATACAACAGTAACAATGACATGAAGAAAGAGATACAAAAATGCAGATCTTTTGAATGTAATGAGAACAGGCTACATTTGTATTATTTCCTGTGCTTAAGTTTCATTACAGTAATTTTCCCAATGAATACATCGCACAGTATGCTATTTCCTCTTCTCATTACCATCTTTGTCATGGAGAAGAAGTTATAGAATCTTAATGATTCAGTTATTTAAACCTTTTTGATAGTCTCTGTATTTTGAATGACCTCTCTGTTTTACCTTTTCCCTAAGGTTACTGAGCTTGAGAATAGGAATTACTTTCAAATCAAATTACTCAACAGTGAAAAGGGCAAGGTAGTTTAGACTGCTATTATCACAATTACAGAGATTCTAGAAAGGATGAGAAGAGGGAAAAAAATAAAAGAAAACAGAGTCTGAATCTTTCACTAGATCTTTACTACAATGCAGTGGTAATTATTGTATGCCAGTGCAATGCAAAGCTCACTGGAAATCATAGATCCCTATATCCCTATATATCCCTAATATTAGTACTAAGAGATTGCTTCAGGTGATATCATATTGGAGTATTGTTGGCTTTGATGTCAAAAATCTAAACACTCTACAATCTAAAACCTGGGCAATCACCCAGTGATATCTAAAAGATTTGTCATCTTGAAAAATTGTATAAATGTGATTGATCACGTGAATTTGATATATTTCAGGAATGATAGAAAGATGTGACTTTTCCGTGTTCAAATAGGAGGAGAAAAACAGATCTCTCTACATTAGGATTCCAGGTGCTGGCCAGTGAAGTTGATTGGAAACTGCTTGGGATCCATAGGTCTTGGGGGAAAACTGATACGTGAAAAGTATCTGGTAAAAAGTAAACATGACATGATGGGAAGTTGCCCCACAGTGTGACTCTGCCAGCCAAATAACTTTCACCATTTAAAAGCTTGACTGAGTAGCCTGTGGTGCTTCACAGTCATCTAAGATCCTCAACTGAGAATATCAAATAATGAAAGCCAAGATTAAGGATTCAGTACTTGCCAGCATCGTTAGGATCCTGAATGTGTTCACTGATCGTTCTAAATACTAAATCCACATCAGAGGCATATGCCCTGTACTTTCTATAATGTTCATTTTCCTACACTGGGCAGGAACATTGCATGAGGGATTCATGAAAAGTGCATGAAGAGGCAAAGGATTTATCTGCAAAGAATTTTTATAGTACTGGGAAGCTATATTTACACACATTCTCCAGTTTATTTGAATAAATAAAGTGGTGTCATGGGACATGCTGCAATACTGATGAGTTTTATACTCATTCATCCTGAGAAGTTTCAATAGATATAGTTTGCCTATCAAATGGATTTAAAATTGTATTGTCACTAGCTTGCTTTCTGCAATGATTGCTTTTGTATTGCAGCTCCATGCCTCAATAGACACTTAGATTGTCCATATCTGCCACATTGTTCACATGAGTCTCCCTATAATCTGTAATAAGCAACCCTTCATTTTAATATTAAAACGCAATTTATGCTCCTACAATGATTATTAACTTAGGGAAATGGCAGCCAAAATGATATTTTGCTTTCTATTCTCTGTTCTTTCCATGTACATTGCATGACATGCAACAGTCTACTTAGTTCAACAGCTCAGCATAGTCAAAAAAGCATTACAGAAGGGATGTTGTGAGTACAGTTGCAGACATTTTCATGGTTCTTATTACCATGCTACTCACAACTATAATAATAAACATTGGCTACACTTGGCTTAGCTATTATTTGAAATTCATATGATCTGAATCCTAATTTTCAGGACAAAGTATGACTTCAACTTAATACATCACTTAGGCATGTAATCTGTTTAAAACACATTACCTTAAGAATGAGTGCTAAATGTTCTGCTGGATTAGTGTTTTAAGACTTGGTTAAATATACTGCAGTCTAAATTTTATCAGAAGTGAATCAAACTCTCTGCAATTCTGAATGTAAATTCCTCTTTTTACTTTTTCTAGTTGAAGTTATTTTAAGCCATTTCAGCTTGGTAAAGGCTACTGAAATAACAGCTAGATTAATGTGTGTATGGATGCAAATGTTTTACTGGTCCCTTCTCTCATCTTCTTATAACCACTGAAATTTTTGGCCTATTCCAAACAGTCTGAGAGAAAAACAGTAATCTCAGAGATACTTTAAGAAAGATGTAGCTGGGTGGAAAAGCTTGCTTAAAAAAAAAAAAAAAGGAAAAAAAAAGCTGCAGTTTGAGTCCTAATAACAGATCAAATAACAGAGAACACAATTATAAAACCTAAATCCACAGGGAATCATCAATTTATGTTGCTACTTTTTTTTGGTATGTTGTTTAGTTGAGTTCCAAGGATGACAACAGTTTCTTCTGGGAGCTGTTGGCATGGTGATGGCAGGTGCTTTCTATTTAGAGTTTTGCAACAAAAACAGTGTATTTTAGTTCAGTGTGATGGAATATATCGGCGCACTGTTCCTGTGAAATCCTAAATTCTGGAAAAGCTTTACTAGGGATGAGATGTGACAGGGACAACGAAGGAAAAGAGGCAAATCTTAGACTGAGCTAAGACAGTGAATTCACTGAATTGCTTTGTTGATTTGTTACTTAGTTACCATTTAATAATTTCATAACATTTTATAAAGGTTAATTATACCTCATATTTTATGCTTCAGTTCTCACTTGCTTCCACTCTGTCAAGAAGAAAAATAAGGTACGGGGAGATTAAATAGATGACTGAAAGCTCTGCTTCAAGTCTCTGTTATATCTCCAAAGTGCTCTAAGCAAGGTACATAGGTACCAGAAACACTGCAGTCATTCTAATTAAATGGTCTTTTAAAGATTAAATTACCCTTGGCAAGTACATTGTATGTACTGTAGATATATCCTTAGTCAGGATGATGATAAAACTCTGATTCCAGTATATATAGTTAAGATGACACTCTGGAATTTTGCCATTTCTTTAAATATGACCAGATTTCACTTGTAATCCTTGAGAATACACTGGTTTATTGTGCTAGATTTTGGACATGGGCTTTTAAATACTTACAGTGTGAGAAACTCAACTCAACTCTAACTCTTCTTTTAAATAAAGTTAAAATTTAATGAAAGAACCCTATACACTGAAATGCAAGCATGGAATAGCAACCATTTATTTCAAATTTAATACTTTGTAGGGCTATGCTAGCTTCACAATACCTTAGTACATTTAAAGAACTAATTAGAGCATATTTATTTGTAGTCAGCAGAAAAACCACTTACCTTTCTCTTTGTGGTCACCGTCTTCTGATTTCAGTATGCTTCTAAGCATCTACTGAAACACCCAATAATTGAGTTTTAATATTGGGAAAATATGTTCATGTTTAGTAAAGAAAGATTGTGCACCCTAGTCCCCTTTATGAATCCCTCTAAAACGGTGGCTTTAAAGATTCCTAAAAAGACTAGGAAATTAGAAGGATATGAAAGAATCACTTTGGAGAAAGATTTGTTTTTCCAAATTAATATGATGAAGGAACGTTTATCATTTCTCACCCTTTGTTTTCGACCCAAACTAAATTCAATCATCTATTTAAGTCACACTTCAGGATTTGCATTTGAGTTTGATGGCAATAATAAAGTGAGATAAATTAAATTAATATTCTTCTTGATACAATTAGTTTAATAACTTTTCCATTTCCATTCCCTTTTTATCTGCTTTATCACAATTCGATAACATACTACGGTAAACCAGTGCTTCAATAAACTTCTCTCTGTGCCCAGCATGAAGAGATTAGGATTTCTTTTATTGCTCAGATTGTCATATCTTGCCTTATATAGCACCTTTTATTGCAAAAGGAAGCCAGGCGCTTTGATATAAAGAAGAGTGACATTTCTCAGAGGCGATACGTGTGTGCTTCTGTGGTGGAACAGAGACCTTTTTCACAATCACCAGCAAGTGCAAGGTCTGGCATCCAAGTGCAAGTACTGCATCTGGGTTGGGGCAACTGCAAGCACAGATACAGATTGGATGAAGAATGGCTTGCGAGCAGCTCTTAGGAGAAGGATTTGGGAGTGCTGGTTGATGAAATATTCAACATGAGTTGGCAATTTGTGCTTGCAGCCCAGAAGGCCAACTGTATCCCAGGTTGCATCAAGAGAAGTGTGACCAGCAGTTCGAGGGAGGTGATTCTGCCCCTTTACTCTGCTCTCATGAGACCTGGAATATTGCATTGAGTCCTGGAGGTTCCAGCGCAAGAAGTACATGGAACTGATGGAGCAGGTCCAGAGGAGGGCTGTGAAAATGATCAGAGGACTGGAGTGCCTCACCTACAGGGACAGACGGAGAGAGCTGGGGCTCTTCAGCCTTGAGAAGAGAATGCTCCGGGCTGGACCTTACAGCAGCCTTCTAGTTCCTGAAGGGGGCCTACAAGAAAGCTGGGGAGGAACTTTTTATAAGGTCAGGTAGAAACAGGATGAGGGGAAATGGTTTTAAACTGGAAGAGGGTAAATTTAGACTAGATATGAGGAAGAAATTCTTTACTATGAGACACAGGAACAGGTTGCCCAGTGAGGCTGTGAATGCCTCCTCCCTGGAAGCATTCAAGGCCAGGCTGGATGGGGCTCTGAGCAGCCTGGCCCAGAGGGAGGTGTCCCTGCCTATAGCAGGGGGTTAAAACTAAATGATGTTAAAGATCCCTTACAACCCAAACTGTCTTATGAGTCTATGATTCTGTGTTGTACAGCCATTAAGACAGAATGCTCTGAGAAACTGGAGAGGGGTGTAACAGCCTTGCTGGGGTCCTGGGACCTCCATGACACATAGGGCACGTACACAAATTTAGATACATGTGTACTCACATATATTCAAGGTTTTGATACTTATATACCACACAAAGAGGTTTTCTGCTTTTGTAACCTGAATATTTTGCCTTTAGCTGGATGGAACATCAATTATCTGCAGAATGAAATTTTCCTTTTAATGTGGGGTCACTGAACAGGATAGGACTACAGTGCTCTGATGCTACTGTTGCACCCATTGCCAATAAACTGCAGCCTCTGTGCATTCTGGGTGACAGAGTTGCCATGTTGAAGTGAAGGCAAGTTCCACACTCTCCAAGATGACCTTCCATGCTAGGTGACATGAAGAGTTTTCCTGAGATGTTGCTAATATTTCTCAGTGCAAGTCAAATATCATTTATATACGTGTATATATACAAACACTCCTTTTTTCTTTTTTTTTTTTTTTTTTTCCCTGAGTAATTGAGTAATTGACTTCTTTCTTTCCCTTTTAGTTTCTGCAGGACTTGAAAACCCAGCTAAGATGTTCTTCTTGACAGGAAGGACAGATTTCTGTGGGAGCTGGGCAGTAGTAATTGTGTTGGACCAGCATCTATTAACACTGACAGTTTAAGCCACTGTGTTCATAATTGTCCTCTGTGTGTTTACAGAAAAGATGAATATATACACACACAAACCTTTCAAGCCCATGTGTGGGCTGCTTAATAGTTTATCAAGTGTTATCAGCTAGTGTAGTCCTCCCACTTATCCTTGCTGCTACTGCCAAGTGTGCCTGGAGCAATTTTTAGTGGAAGAGTTATTCATTATGTGAATAGCCAGTGCTTTGGTTCTCAAGGCCATGTCAGGTGCACTGGAAGGCAAAGAAGTCATTTCAAGGAAAGCATTTCAGCCTCTTGCTCCATACCAGGCTTCCACACGACCTTGGTCAAATCTTTTATATCTAGCTTTTCATATGAACTTCAGCTCATAGGCTTGGATCTGTAACAGGACTGGCTCTGGGAGTAGAGGTGTCAAATATAAGTTGGGTACCCAAAATGTGCAGAAAGGTGAGGCTCTCAGGCAGGAACTACTTTTGTTTGTGATCCATGAAGAACAGATAATTAAATCTTTTTCTTTGAAAGTACATTGAGAGGATGTGATGGGCAAGAGTGCCCTGCTTTTATGTGGTAGTTTAGAGGTGAAATCCTTCCACTGAGGAGAAGATCTGGGTAAATAAACTTTCTATGTGTTTATAACTTTATATTTTTATAATGTTCTGCTGAAATAGTTGTGATTTCATCGAGGAAGAAGAGTTCTCCTGAGGAAGCCCTGACAGGCTGTTTGCTCTGAACAACTCTGTGACATCTGGAGCAAAATGCATTCAGCCTTTGCAAAAGAACATAAGCATAAAAATAATGAAAGAAATTGGAAATAAGTAAGATTTGTAGATACTAAAAAAAAGTAAAAATGAACAACTGAAACAAATTCTACCCTTTAAGATTTTTAAAGAGTCACTGATATTTTGGTTAAGGTTTCTCAGGACTTCTGGGCTCTCTATCAGAACTTCTTTCTCAAACCGCTCATTTAGTTATTTCTGTTTGAGGGTTGCTTGTATAATCTCTTTTTGAATACCTTCTTCTAGCCTTCCTCAATGATGTTTTCATTCTACATCCCTTTTTTTAAACTTGTTGCTTCAAGTTATTAAGAGTTAAGAGCTCGGACGGTGACTTCCTTCATCTTCCTGGGGAGAAGCTGCACAACGACCCAAGGAATTAGTTCTGTCCATCAGACATGGTCTGTTCTCTTTGCATAAATTTCTTCTATGTTGAAAACTACAGTCATAAACAGAATTAATAACTTAATGCAGATTTGAAAGTCTACAAAAATATTCTCCAGGCCACCACACAAGACCAAAAATTAGAATACAGAGTTGTCAAAGCTCTCCGTAACTTGATGATTGATCCTAGAATAAACCCTAGGCTCCCTTCAAGATCAAGTACCACACCCATTTGCTAAAATATATTCACAGGAATATATCTTGTTTTCACATGTATTTAAAAACTTTAACAAATTAAAAATGCTTGAGTCTGAAGGAAACAAATGATAGAAAAGAATTACATTACAAAACAATGAGTTTTTCTTATCCTAACAGAGTGACTTATCTCAGTTAGACATTTGCCCAAAAGCAGTAATTTAATATCTATCAATTACTTCACAATTTTTGGTCGTTCAAAGTAAAACTTTCACAAAATGAGAAATGGCTTGATTTGATGCTCAGATATTTTTCCTGAAGAGGTATGCTGCTCTCAGATGAGTTTTTTTGAATCTGTTAGTCTATACACAGACTTTGGTGAGCCTCAATGGGCTGAGAACATCATTGGATCAACATGAAAGTTATTTTGGTTTGGATGGCACTCTTTTCAGACTTAGCTAAATGAATTTCCTATTTACTTGGCACTGCCTAAGAACATGGATACTTTGGCACTTGTGGATCAGTAATGCAAGGTAAATATATATGTGTTGTAACTTGATCATAGATGAGATTTTTGTTACTAACGATTACAGTTCCCACTGAAACTGCTGAGCATGGCTATCACTGTTTCTTAAAGTAAATGAGAGCAGTTAAGTGATAGTAGGCAATAAAGAGGGAATACAATGGGTTTGCTACTGTGGACACTGACAGCAGATCCTGGCAGCTCCACGTTTCTGGGAAACATGCTCAGAGCCTAAGGTTCAAATGAATAGAAATGAGAATCAATAACTGTGAGAAAAACAAGCAGAAAGGACCAGAAAAAATAGGAGACAAAGAAATATCTGTGGCATGACTGAAGGAAAGCCAAAGGAAAAAACAGCAATGTTGGGGCAGAATGATTGTTAAAAAGGCAGATTTAGGATGCTGAAAGAAAAAAAATAACATTCTATTGCTTGTTCCTGCTGCATCAGGGATTTATGCTTGTTCCTGGTAAAGAAAATGGGTTGTACCAGGGCAATCACAGAGTCTGTCATCAATTTATCCCCCTAACAGCCAATTCAGAAAACCCCAAATATCTGGTTAACTACCTGGATAAATAGAATAAGGTTGTAAAGAAAAGAACAATGTTTCCAGCTGTGGAATTTGCTAGATAGGCTGTGAAGCTGAGTTTTGCATAAGAAATGCATTTATGTTGCATTTCTAATGCAAATTGCCTGTATTTCACATGGACAGAATGAATCCTTTCTGGCTTGATCTTCAGCTTTTCAAATCAATAGAAGGACTCTAATATATTTTCAATAGACTTTGGAGCAGTCTCTTCCTTCCATACACTCAAAATGACTTACAATCAATTTATGGCAAAAATCCTCTCCAGAAAGCCTGAAAACTACAAATATGCAGTTTCATGGGAAGCAAGCATCAGTTGCCTAAAAATAGACTCAATTTCAATATACTGATCCAGATGCCTGCCTGTGAAGAATTTACTCCCTGTGCAAATGCTATCTAGCTTTCAGTAGCTTGAACAAAAGAGGCAGAAGACTATGTTTAAGGAAGAGATTCCAAGTGCCTCTTTTTATCAAATGTTCTCTACACCAAAATGGAAGTACTCAAGAAGTTCATTTTGATGACACGTTATTTCTTTCCTCATTCCCACAAGCAACTTGTCAGGTGACTGATATCAGAAGTATTGCGGAGAAGTGGATCAGCCACTTACATTCATACAGATGGGTCTGTAAAGAACCTTTTTATATAGTCTGTTCTAATGCAGTGAATACAGTGACTCTTTTTTTTTTTTTTTTTTTTCTGTCTTTATCTCTACCTTGGATTTTGGGAGAATTTGCAGTTTCTGGCTGCAGAGGCACATTCCAGAAGGGTCCTGTCTCATTGTTGAGCTAAAATTTGGGAGAAATACTTCTCCTCCTTTGTGTCCACACAATAAATATGCACAGATACTGGCTGAAAGTGGGGACACAATTTGCACCAGGAGGTCTGCCTGTCTGAACCATTAGGGTATGAAGGGAGCAGAAGTTTTGCAGAGTTCAGAGCTCCAGTGCTACAGATACAGACTCACAACACTACATTGAGGAACAGAGCATGTATATTAATCCCCTTGCATCTCTAGGGGAAGTTCCAGTATATGAAGGGGATGGCCTGAGAGATTCAATGAGCAGAATGGGCTGAAAGAAAAATATGGAATCACAAATCCAAAAGGGCACAGAACATTTTGAAGTTCCAAAGTACAATATGAGGAGATTATGTATTGCTCTGAGAGGCATCTGGGGGAGTAAGAGGAAGAGCAGTGGGCAAGTCATAGTAGAAAACTACCAGAGCAATCTATGAATAGAAAGGGAGAAATGCATGAATATGAAGGATTGGTATTCTGGTTTAGGAGTTCATAACTTAGTGCTGTGCACCTGACTCTTTGCAATGTGAAATAAGGGAGTTTGGGGAGTCCTGATTGAGGTTGAGAGAGGTCATGGGAGTCTTATGTTTCAATAATGCTTTTCTTTGCTATGTCAGCTAAAGCCCATCACACTGCATCTGTACTATGAACTGCCTGATGGGACAGCAGGAAAATTGGTAGAGATACTGACTAAAGAGTGCCTGTAACATTTAACAGTTCCATATTTAACTTTGTAATAATGTTGCTATCAACCCTAGGGGTGAACAGGAAAAAGAACAAAAGTCCCTTTTCACAATTTACAATCTGTGGTAGTGGTCATGAGGTAGAGCAATGCCAGGAACACTTCTCACAGCATCAGAAAAATTCAGAGCAGTGTCACCCCTCCTATGAGTGAAAGGGAGAATGATGTTTTCACTGAGAAATACCTGCTTCAAGGACTTGCCACCAAGGTTACTTGGCCAGATCCCCCAGCTTCAGTCCTCTTGGAGAATACAGCCCAGCAAGGGAAATGTCCAGAATGATGACAAGAACTGTTAAGGTACCATATGCTCACTGGTGTACCCAACAGTGCAGCTCATGATAAATCTGTGCTCTGGAAGCTGATGGAGAGACCTTTCTTATCTCCTGTAAATGATAGGAAGGCAATCTCTTTTCTTTTTATTTTGCTAATATAAACCACAGATTTCTTAAATTTCTGAACCCCAAAAAATAAAGCAGAAAGATATCCAGGCATTTGTATATCAGTGCAAATGCTGCCAGCATCCTGCTGCTACAGACAGGGATTTCAGTGAATTGGTAGAGAATTGAGCCAGCACCTACTGTAAATGCACCTGACAGCACGAGCCGCCTATGATCGTGTCTTTCCTTCTCTCTCTCTCTCACTCTATTTCTAAAAACTCCTCACCATCTCCACCAAATGTTGATGAAAAATTTTCACAGTTTACGTCCTCAGTCCTCCAGACTGTGGGAGAAGTGCATGGGGAGATCACTCCCAGCTGACAGACTGGGTGCTCCCCAGCATTTCTAGACTTCCTGCTGTAGAACTGGAACCTGCAACAGGCAGATGAGTTTCACTTAGGGTGGGGTCTTACATCAGAGTGAATGGAATAAAGGCAACTGGAGAAAAATATAAAATGCATGTGTAATAATATATGAATATGAATTTGTACAAGGTGAAGATTATTCTGAATATCCTGTTTTGTTAGAGTACAAAAATTGTAACAGGTTGGGTTTTTTTGTTTTGTTTTGTTTTGCTTTTTAAGTCAACGAGCACATAGATCCTAGGGAAGAAATACATGAGAAAATGTTTTTATTATTATTATTATTATTATTATTATTTTTACTGTTATTTTCACACCCCACTTCAGCCCTAAATCTGTTGCTTCTAGGCAGCGAGTGAATCCTGGCATGTTCTACCCCATGAGTGCATGCTTTGATGCTGATAGTTCAGCTATGGACTTCTCCTTTGTTCCAGACCAGATGTTCTGCTTCTCCCTGGTAATGGTTAACATGGCGCTACCTCATTATACACCTCTCTCTGGAAATTATGCCAGTGCTACTTCAGAATCAGCCAAGAGCCGTGCTGAATCAATGAGACAGCTGGCACCTTCCCTGGGGACAGAGCGCTTTACCTTTTGGATTCAGGCAGTCACTATGAGCTGAGATCCAGGACGCCGTGAATGATTTTTCATAGACAGGTGAGAACAAAAGAGCTTTGAAAATCTAATTCAATAGAATCTGAGAACATGGGGGTCTATTGATTTAAAAAAATACACATACATCGTCCAGTTGCATTTTCATCTTAATTGATTTTTGTATGAGGTGGAAGAGTGAATTCTGTCAAACAAAAGACTCCATAGAAATTTTTTCTTTACATACCATTAAGTAAGTAGATTTTTGCATACACAGCAGCTGTGTCGTGTTTGCAAAAATCAAATAATTCCTGAATAAAGCTCATAAACTGTAAATTGATCTCTTTGATCTTGTCCATAACATATGCTAATCCTTAAATATCCAGGGAAGTAGAGGATGAGATAATGCAAACAAAATAAACACCTGGTTAATATAAACATTTGTAAATTGAGGTTTCAGGCCAGCTCACTGTTATTATATTTACTTTTGGGAAAAAAAAAAAAAAGAAAAGAAAACCCTCAAGACTTTAAAAGGAGAGTTTAAACAGGAGGAATTTGGCTTTGTTCAGTGAAGTCTCATTAAAGTGCAAGTTGGAAAATTCTGAAAATAAATGAGAATTGGCTCCACTTAATATTCTCCTTCCAGTAAGTATACCTACTTTCACAGGATGTACTTGACAAAACCCATCATAAGAAAAGCATTTGGTTTCTACAAAGGCTGTATGACTAAAGTAGACTGCAGGATTCTCAAGATAATCCCTAACGCTACATACAAGACTTCCTGGCTGATTCACATCAACTGGTTCAAACCATCCAGAGAGCACTCTGTGCATTGTGCTACTCCCCTTACCTCCCACTCTGTATTTAATTTAGGAACGTAACGTTGAGAATTTGTTTTTATTGCTACTTAAAAGTCTCTTGATCATGTTGGATGCTCCAAAAACAGTGATTAATAATAGTTGTTTCTACTTCCATGAGAGAAGGTCTTCTGACATAACTAGCTATGTTTCTGATGTCTCCCTCTGCCAGGGCAGTGTGGAACAACATGCCCTATTTTTGCTAAGTTTGTTGAAATTCATGTTAACACCTGATTTTAAGAACATTTGCTCATTTCATCCCAAGGGGTTAATTTTTCTTGAAAGGCCAGTGTCCAAATCTAGAAAACTCAATGCAATAGGGATGCAAGTGTAAAGTACCAATGAAATCTGGGCTTCTGCCATCGTTTTCATCAGGAAATGCACTGCCTGTGTGATTGCTGACAGAGATCTCTCTGTGTTTCTTTCTTTCCTGACTTTGGTATTCAGAGCAAGTGCTGATTTTGCTGAATAGAAAGAAATACAGCTGAGTCACATGTCTTGAAAGTGGCTGCAGGATAAGACCTGGAACTGCATTAATATGACAGCCATCCTTCACAATAGTTTTTCTGCATCCTGTAGAGATCCTGCCTGGCAGAGAGAGCTATTTCCTCCAAAGAAGAGCACTGTGGTTGGTTTTTCTTTCCTGCCTGGATTATCTCCAAACTGCTTTTATTTCGCTTAATCAAAACCAACTTCTGCTCAGAAATGAAGAAGGAAACTTAAATCTCAAAAAAAATGATGGCATTTGTTAATTTCATACAAAGCCCATTAATTCCTTGCAAGTATGTAGGTCGTCAGTATATCCATGGTGCTTTTTATCTCAATCTTTTTCAAAAAAAAAAAAAGAAGAAGAAGAAAAAAAAAAGGCTTAAACTTCGCAACATTCCTGTGAGGCAGGTAAATCTTTTCATAAAAGGATTATTTCACCAGTTACTGACATACAGGCACCTCTGGGTTGAGACACTGTGGTTGTTTAACTGCCTGTAGCCACACAACACAAGAAGTGAGGGGACAGGAAATGAAAACCATCCAATCCAATTTAATTTTAAGGAGCAAATAGATAGGCAGAACGTAAGGTTCACAGCTGGGATTTCACCAGAGTAGAGGAAATAAAACACCTTACAGAAAAGTGGCATAGTATCTTCAGTGATTGCGAATAGCAGGCTCTCGGTTTTAATATGCTATCTGAAAGACAGAATCCTCTGCAGCTCATGGCTCCCCACATTATCCTGAGATAGTAGCCTGAGTATTAGTGTCAGAGGGGAAGATGCAACTTACCAAGTCACCATTTTTCCCCTTGGAAGAATCTAGATATTTCTTAGAGGTTCACTATGCAAATACTGCCCAGGCACTGCTGATGAGTTATGACAGTACTGCAATGCAAGGTAGCAGAATGTAGCAGATGCTTGAAAGTGGCATTGCAGAAATATGCCAGAGGAAAAATTATCTTCCAAAAAAGTTTATTCCTTTTCCCAAGAATCTCACAATCCATATCTACCTGTTTATTCATGATTCTGTAGTGATTAGAAATGTTTTGGTATTTTAGCATCATTTGGACAATTCTCATCTGGACGAGGATTGCTGCCCTCAAGTATCATCCTTATCCAGTCACAAACTGCACTTTACAGCCCTGAGGGGACCAAAGGTGTTAAGCAAAATGTAAAGTGGTAACCATGGGGACAAAAATACATGGCTTGCTCATGTTTGATCGTAGGAGAAGAAACTGGAAGGAAGGAAGATAAGAGCAAAGATTAAACACTTGCTGTATTCATGCTGCACTTGTCTTTTTTGAGAGATACTGTGGAGGTGCGGCTGCAGAGCAATTACTCAGTGCTGCCAAGGAGAGCAGCAGCTGTGCAAACAGCTGTACACAGACAAAGCTTGTCTTATGGGAAGGGTCTGGCTGGTGGCAGTGGGGTGGGACAGGGCAGAGAGCAGCAGCACCAAGTGAAATCCTGCCCTGATTACAGTCAGAGGTGTTTGCTTTCAAGAAAATTGGGATTTCAGTCAAGATATACTTTTGTGGGTGAGAAATGAGAAGGCAGGATATCTTATTCTTAATTGCATCCTTGCATACTTGTCTTTTATTAGAAGCGCATTTGACTTCTTCAGCTCTGAAAAATATAATATGTCAGTAAGTGAAAAGTGTTCTGAAGGAAAATCTAGCATTTTTTTTTCCATAAACAATTCCTTGGAAGCTGCAACAACTTTGTTCTGAGCTTGAACTACCTCTTTTTCTGCACTACTCTTCTATAAATCATGCATTTATTTCTGACTTCCTTGAGCAAACCTAAGCGATCTACTGTCTGTTTACAGGTGGCCTTCAAGCCTCTCACATCAGGATGCAGCTATTTGCCAGCCTCCCCAGTATGTGTTTCTTAGGTCAGAAAATCTGCTGTCTGCAGGATATCGTGATGAGAACATGTACGTTGTATCTCACGTGCAGCTTCTATGCGTTTCCAGCAGGAAGAATTTCTTTTTAAACATAAAAAAAAAAAGCCTGGCTTTGTATGGTTAGGGCACAAAGCTCTCAAATGCTTTGCAGTTTAAAGAGGACAACACTGATAACTGCAGAAATTTCAAATAGATATTGATTTCTGAGTTGCATAGAAAAGAACCAGTGTTATTTATTTCCTGAACTAAAGGAGTAGAAACTGAAATACCTGTTGGGTAATAAAAACAAAGACCTCTGAGAACTTAGGCACAAAAACATCGACCAAGATAATCTACACAGAGGGGGAACATTTAGTTTGAAGCCTTCACCCTACTTATAAAGTGAGAAATAAAAGGAGATGTGCCAGGAGTAGAAGACGAGTGGTCCTGATAGCCTCAACATAGGAAGGAACAGAGGTATAGCCTTGAAGCACAGAGCTGGATACCCCATTTACCATGTGGAGAGTCTAAGATTCAGAATTTTCACAGGACTGCCAAAAAGTGAGAGCTAAAGATGTGGAAAATGATGTGTGCTATCCATAATTCAGTTTCAGTATTATATAATGGAACTTAGTGATGATATAATAGCAGCAGAAATGTCACCAGAAACTGACAATGTAAAAAAAAATATTAACTTAGCTGTCTTTCCTTTTATCTCATAAATGCCAAAGTCTATCATAGCATTCTTTAAAAGATAGAATTCTTGTTTTGAGTTTATGATTTGGTGTTTGGAGGGGATACTTGAAATCCAGTATCTGAGATGGTGAGAAAAGAGTCATTTTGCATGAGGAACTTAAAATGATTTTGATGGAATTTTGCAGAATACACAAAGCTTGTGTCTATTACAAATTAGTCAAGTGGTGCCTGGGCCCTGCGTGAATCAAATCTTCTCAGTTTCTTTGATGTATAGTCCCATCTCTTTCCACTCTTTCCTACTATGTGAGCTACTTTATCTTCTAGTTTGTCTGGTACTTTGTTTACCTTCTTTATAGAGAGAGAGAGAAAAAAGGTCTGAGGACTCATTACTTTATCCCTAAGGCAACATTGGAATGAAGACAAGGGACATCACTGTTGAAAGATAGTAAAATGATGGGATGTAATGAGAAATACACTTAGGGAATGCCAGCTAAAACTCATAGCCCTCTCAAGATAGTTGTAGCACAGAGCATCTTGCATTTGTCACAACCAATCATCCTAAAATCACTATGATATGTAAGAAACCAAGAGTCTACAGTAATGCATATTTTATTATATTCTCTATGAAGTACTACAAAAAGCAAAAGAAGTACTACAAAAGTAAAATAGATTTCTGATTAAGAACAATAAAAATTTAGAAAGTTAAAATGGGATTGTGGGTAATCTGAAATTTCACGTTATACAGGTGAGATAATTAGGACTAAACAGGCAGTTTAGAGCATGTTGTCCAATCATTAACTAATTTAGGAGTTTTACAGATCACTTGTTACTACTTATTTTCTCCCAAATAATCACACATATACTCAGCAAAGCCAAATGGGTGCTGTAATCAGAAGGTATGAGATGGAAGAATGCTATGACATGGCAGCCTGGACCTGAAAAGAGAAGACTCAGCAGAGGAACTCCTAGAGTCAGACAGGGGGCTGGATTCAAATTTGCTGTCCTCTGCATCATTAACTGAATTAACTCTGGGGCTTTATGCTTTGGGAGAGAACTTGGGATGCATCCAGTGAAGGGTGCATTGACTTTCCTTCTGTATTCTGTGCTCTGGCACTATGAATATGTGAGATAGTATCAAGGCATCCCTTGGAAAGCCCTGATGCTGTCAACCAAGAGGATGTGGAGACCTGAGGCATAGACTGCTTCCAGCTGTGTTTCTGGAAGTTTGTGGAAGTGTGGGTTGACCAGCTCAGCTTGACCTAGCCATGACCAGTAATGCTCCAGGATGTCCCTTTCTGTATTTTTTACGTAAATTCATAACATTGGAAAGCTACTAATGGTGTTAGATTGTATTTATAAGGACTGAACATTTTACATCCATGCAAAGATAACCAAGGGGCTTTGGGATCATTTCTGAGTTGGATACTTCATGGTAAGCAGGGGATGAAAAAGAAGCATACAGGTTTCAGAAGGACAGAGAGGGTCTCACCACCCTTTCAGTATAGTACAGAAATAGCTAGCTGACACTATTAATTCATTTTATATAAGACACAAATACTAGTGACATTTCTGTGTTTTCATCCTATTATTATTCAGAGCCACACTACACAGCAGCTGCAGCTTCCAGAGTCCAGCTGAGGCTCAGCACTATGAACTAATCTCACTGTACCTTCAGGCATCGTTTTAGCTCTCATTTTTTCAGCTTAGCTGAGACAAAAGTCTGTCTTCAGAGTCTGGCTCCTCTGCTTTATGTAGGCAGAAACATTCAAGCAAACTTAGAATCCCAGAGCTGCACAAGTAAGTGACAGGATCTGCACACATGGAGGAACCTGCTGTCCTGGCACCCCCTCCTGCAGGATGGAAGAGGAGATGGGATGCTTTCAGCAGGCTTTGAGGCTCTGTTGTTGGGCCAGAGGAGGTGATAAGAGACTGCAATCTGCAGGTTGCCCTGGCTGGTCTGTGCATCCCCTCCTTCAGACAGCATTTTACCTGCCAAGACTTCCACTTGTGTCCCTTCCCCACTCCTCTGCTCAGGCACCTATTTGATTAATCTTACCTACAAATACCTTGTGTTTTTACCATTGAGCTATCTAGGAGGCAATATTGCCACTTATACAACTTTCCGAAGGCACTGGCAATGTTTTCTCTTGCTATTTATACTCTTTTTTGCTCTCTTGCTTTCTTACTCTGTCTCACTGCTTTCTACGCTTGATCTTCTCTTTGAGCAGGATTGAAGCAGTTGAAGCACACACCTCAACAGCAGCCCCTGAGATGAGGTGCTGCACTACAACTGAACCTATGCACACTTGCCCTCTCTCTGAGACTTTCTGCAGCAGTTTGTCCCATTTTCTTTCCATGGTTTCATATAATGACCAGCATCTCCAAGCCAACATCTCTCTTCACTACAAGCATCATCGGAGATGTACTGCACACCCTCTAACATCTGTTGCCAAGCCTCTCACAGGTTGTCCTGTCAGTAATAATGGACAGAAAAACTTGTTTTCTTGGGAACAGTGAAAAAACTCCTTCCCTTTGATTTCTAGCAGATCTTTGTTGACAGCTGCCAGTGTTCTAATGAACAGATAACTTTTTTTTGAAAGGGCATACAGTAGCAGACACCTTCCTATCATTCACTATCTCTTTAAACATTTTGGCAGCAGTTCCATGCATGCTCTAGTTTTTTCATTCACTTTTTATCCTGTTTCTTCTTGAGTAATGTCACTTTCATACAGCCTTTCACTAACAGCTTGTCTAGCATCAGCTGATACACAGTAGTACAGTATTTCCATTTTCAAGAACCTGCTGCTGTAGATAATGGGAACCCTTTCATCAAACAGTATTCTTTTTCATCTTTTGTTAGTCAGTGAATGTAGTCCAATGACCTGTTCACTTTCCTTTACAAAGAGCCTGTTTACAATCAGAGATCATTTCTTGCTTTCATCTCACTTGTTTCTTCCATTTTCAGTCTCTTCCTTTGCAATGACTATGTCCCTTCACCTCTCATTGCTGAGTTGTTACCTCTTCATTTAGAAACAGTCTCATATGGTCTCATATCTAATTTTTCTTTTCTTGTCACACATAGACAGCAGTGCGTACAACAGGATCGGGAATTGGGAAATTCAGAATTTTGGCTCTTCTCCCCCCAGTAGAAGAAAGCACAAAGTTGGGGCAAAAGAAGCTCAGCCAAAGTTATGCTACTGCTGCAGGTTACAGTTACAATATTTGATAGGGTAAGAATTTTTCAGATTCTTTTGCAGTGGCCTCTCAAACCTGCAATTTCAATTTTACGTAAGTGATAAATACAGCTGTGACTTCTACTTTCAGTCAAAAGCCGTATGTTGGGTGAATCTTGGGTTGGAAAAAGGAGATTTCTGATTGAATATCAGCTCAGCATGCTGTTCCCATAATTAACACTGAAGAAAACTCAGATCTTGTTTATCAATGCTTGAATGCCTTGAAACATAGGGATGTGCTGACAGCTGGATATCCAGTGGGAATTTTGAGTAAGAAATTGATACAAATGGAGTTGTTTTTCTTCAGGTCTTTTGCTAATGAGGACAATGGATGAGTGAAGTGAGCAACGCATAACTCCACAGGTATTTTATTTCTAGGTTTGCTTATTGGCAGCAGTAAAACTTGGAACTGGGAATCTTGTCAGCAGTGCTACACAATAAGTATTAACCCAATAATCTATTATTCCTCTCCTGGAAGAGGCCAAATGCTAGGTAAATTTGAATTAGTGCTCCAGCACTCAACTCTTTACCATATTCAGGCTGTTTGTCATGGCACCCATTAATTTTGATGCCTACTATGACATCTCCGTTTAAGTGAACCATGAGTGATCCAAGAAACTGGGGGCCTTTAAGTGCTGGTGTGTTGTACAGTCAAAATAGGCATCAAGAGTAGGTGTACAGCTGCAGTTCTCAGCCACTGAAATCTCTGTGCTAAACAGTGAATGGGAAATTGTCTTGTCTAGAATTGGAATGGCAAAGGTATCCCTGATGTCTCTGTGCATTATATTCTTCATTTACTTTTAACCAAGTGGCTGAGGTGAGCCTCTCAGATGAATAGATCCCTGCCCCAGGGTGCTTGTAAAAAAAGCTTCTTATTTACATCAAGCAGCATGTGAACAATTCACTGCTGGAAGCACCTCAGCTGTTTGCAAATAACTGCTGCTGTCTGACAGCAAATGCTCCTGGTTCATTCCTTACATACATATGGTGATATTATGCACAACATAGATGCCCGTAACAAGCAAGGCCTTTACATTACCCTGAATTGGTGACTGCTTAACATTCATCCTGGAGAAAGAGCAAATGGCTTTGGAGTTTGACCTTCAAGGTGCTTTCAGGCTGGGATCTCAGATCATTTATATATTTTTTTAGAAAACAGCTTCTAATTATGAGCATTAAGTGATGTGAACTTTAAGACTAGCATTTATGTGTCTGATAATGTATCTGAAAGCAGCATCAAGCAAAGAGTTTGCCTAGATAGTCTCATTTAAATCCACAATTAATGATTTCAGCATCTGAGAGGACAGAAGAAATTGGTTTAATTCTCCTTAACTTTAGTTGCCTGGAATATTGGATCTAATCTATGTCAGACCTCCTTTCTGCAGCCGGTGGGAGAGAGATGGCATCTTCAAAGCACAATATGCTCTCACTAAAGCAGGAGCCTAATTGGTGCCAGGAAGCTAAATCAAATGTCAAAATGCTCTAAAGATTCGTGCCTGGGTTAGGCGAGATGAATTGCCCTATGGAGTTTCTTGCCTTAGTCCTCTGACTGCGAAACCCAGACAGTGAGCTAAGTCTACAGGCCAAATCTTTCATGGTTACACATAGATGTGATGAATTGTAAATCAGAAATGATAGCTATAGAAACACTGCCCAAATTAGATCCCTTTTGCGTATTTAGCCCTCTGTACTGATAATGCTATTTAAGAGAGAAGGATCAGCTGAACAGACACTCAGAAAGTAGATGCTCCTAGTTAATGCCCAAGGAACATGGGGGGCTGTGAAGAATATGAAGCATTTTGCACTGTACCAAAATCTTTGGAAATTAAATCTATAGCAACATCCATCAGCAAAGTGATGTTATTAAGGTTAGTTGATTTGAACATGTACAATCCGCAGCCTAACTTTGAGGTTGGAGCTAGTCCCAACTATGAATAACTAGAGCTTGTTTTTCTACTAAAGTTAAAATTTGTTCAATCCCATACATTTTCCAATTTACAATTCTCTTGTACAACCAAACTCTGCTTCAGCTATTGCTGTGAGAGTAAGTCATTCAATATTTTGAATCTCTGCACATGCTGAATATTAAGACACATTAACAACTCATGCAGCTGATAGTGAAGAAGTGTGCACTATGCAGCTCTGTATTTAAGGTCTGTTAAATGTCACCATGTGGATTTCACAGACATAATTATGCTTCCAACTCTGCCAATTATGGCTCCAGCTACATCCAGAAGGCTATACTTTTCAGAAAACTGCTTTTGCAAATGATGCCATGTTTCCCGTAAATAAGTAAACATATAAAACTCAGATAATAGTGCATTGAAAAAACTCAGATAATAATGCATTGAATCCAAAGGGCAGATACAGTTTTGTCTTTAACACTCTTCCCCAGAATATATGGTTACAGCAGGGTTCCCAGCCTTCCTTTTGTGAGAAGACACCAGAGTCAATGTGGGATATGGAAGATTCCCTTTTGGGTTTCCAGTCATCTCTGCAGTATCACAGAAGCATTCACTACAGAAATTACAAGAGCTGGATAGAGCAAATAGTGTGAAATCAATTTTGCTTGGGAATATAAGGTTTTACAGCACCCCAGGAAAAGGTGATGTCATTTGTCCACACATGGACATATTTCTTGTCTTAAACCATGAAGACTTATGCAGACACATGTTTTCAGTTATCAGACAATCAGTAGCTCTTACCTGCCTATACCTGCCAGACACAGCTGAACGCTTGCCTGGAGGAATACAAACTGTCCCCCTGAAAACATGTTAAATGTGTGCATAATTTAAAGAGTGCTAATAGTACCATTGATGCTTGGTATTGCTTAAGTGAGCAGGTAAAGTTGATGCTGAAGGACCCCAGGTTAATCAGAAATCTAAAACCCTTTTCACACACAGGTGTGCAAAAAAGATTACACTTTCTGAGTGGGTCTGCAGAAACATTGTGGGGCTGCCCATCACCACTGCTTGCAGGGTCTCAAGAAACCCCACAGGGACAGCAAGTAACTTGCAGCTAGGAATCTACAAAGCCAAAGTGCTACTGCCAACCTGTTTTCTTAGGTAGATAGTCATCAATTTTAAAACAAATTATTTTACTCCCTCCCTCCTATGTACACGCACTGCTATGGTCTAGGTTCTGGAGGGCCGTGCTGTTCACCAGCTGTGTGCATTACTGAAGACCAGTTGCTGCAAACAAAAAATTATTAAATTATAGTAAAATGATTTGTTGTTTTATTTGTTTTGTTATTTTTTTAAGCTGTTGTATTTTCATAACACTCTCCTCTACCCACATATTCCTTTTTTCCTTTGCAACTGTGGCTTTTGGGTTGAGGCCTGCATCTTGCTGTAGTGGATCTTCTCTTACACACTTTGCATTAGCAATTTCCTGCTTCACTGCTCCTCCACTATGAGACAAGCTTCAAGATTTAGTGATCGTATAGTGGAGTTGGATAACAGCACTTCCATTTCCTTTTACAGAAATTGGCATCTCTTGCCTTCTGAGAGCCCTAGTCACTCAGAGGCACCTAAACAGAAATTGCAACACAGAAAGGAAAGAGTAGCACTAGATTTTTTAACAACAGCGTCTACATTTTTTCAATTTTATTTTTTTTGGGGGGGGGAATATAAGAACAAACAAACTGGTATATTTGCATTCAAAAGAGGTCTTTTCAGTCACTGCTGTTCAGCAAAAAATCACCAGGAGTATTTGTTTTTGCTTTTGTTTTCGCTTTTGTTTCAGCCCTCCTCTCTTGAGTAGATATCTACTTTTTGCAGTTCTGTTTTATGTGGGGAGTTTATGGAAGAGAAGGTGGAGCCCTTCATCTCCTCCTGTTCTCTTCCCGTAATTTACTGCAGTTTTGTGTGTTCTCCTTTAATCTAGGTTTTAAGCGTGCAGTGCTGTTCACAGCCTTGAAGCCTTCTGGTTCAATGAATCCCTTCTGAGTCACGGAGGCTTGTCCTGCCAAGAACTGGACAGAGTGGTTCAAATGGTTTCTTCCAGTCAGATTTTCTACTTTTGGGCAGCTGTAGTTTAAGGACTGCTAGACAGACAAAAGCTTTGTTTAGACCAAAAGTCTATCTCTGGATGATAATGCAGAAGGAAAGTCTGTGATAACAGAATTTGCCAGCTTCGGGTAACCAGTAATTTAAACACTGGATGACCTAGAGAGAGCAGCTGGACTATTGTCATCATTTAATAACACGTAATGCCTCTATCTGTCATAAAGTTGTCTCTCTTTCCACAATTTCAGATGTGTAACCCGCACATCCTTTGGTGATGTGCTCAGGAATTCACTTACGTCTTGACCTCCATTTTCCTTTAATAATACTTCTTTCTCAGTTCACTGGGTGAGAACTCTTGCATTGAGAAAAGTAGTACAAAAATCATCACCTGCTTACTTTCTCCACATCATTTTCTTCCTTTGCTGTTGGTTTTACTAGGAGAGGAGCTTGGTTTTTAGAAACTTCCCTTACGTGGAAACTGTAGCACAGCAGACCATTTGTGAGTGGTGTCCTTATGATTTTTGACCTGCTCACTTCCTATCTTCAAAAAAATACTAAACAATTATTTGTCTCAATCACGATTTCCAATTTGTGATGGAATACAGAATTCCTAAGATCACTATTGATAACTATGTATAAAAATGGCATCACCCTTAACATCTATGGCACTGAGGTTGGTGTACATTTTAGGTTATGAAATAGAGTTGATTGCTCAGCAGTTTAATATTCCTTTAGGACTCCTCAGTGAACATTATTGAGTCCTGGAACATGATTTGTTACGACTTATTTTATAATTTGTTTCAAAATATTTTCTAACATTTCAGTCTGAGACACATCATCATATTCTTCCCTTGTACGAAGTACTTCAGTGCCTGAGCCTCCCCCAGATCCTCCACCATGAACACAAGTGGAAAAATTCATTAAACATTTCCAGCCTTATCATCCATGTGCACTCCTTTTACATCTTGATCGTATATCTGCCTGACTAACTAGCTGGCAGGCTTCCTATTTCTGAGGTGTTTAAAGAGAGCTTTTTATGAAACATTTTTATGCCTTCAGCAAATTGTTCCTAAAAATATTTTGGGCTTCTTTGTGGTTTTCATGGTTTTCACTTTAACTTGCCAGTTTTTTTTTCTTCTTTTTTCCCTCACTTGGATTAAACTTCCTTTCTGTCATTTCTACATTTAAAAGTTTTCTCCATCCTGTTGTTTACTCTAACTGACTTGTGATTTTGTTCCTTTTAAAGATTTCCTTTGATAGTTGTTACTGGCTCACTAAGAGACCTATGCTATGACATCTTAAAACAATTTCCACGCTATACAAAAATGTTCACCCTTTTGCCTATTATATTTATTTTCCCCTTCCCCATATCACAGTATTTTAGGTAATTCTCTTTCTTGAAAATAAAATCAGTTCATGTTAATTCTTTCAGCTCTTTTGCTCCTATGGGCATAGTCACTATGCATGCAGTGTGACAATATATTGCAACCCTTTTGCAGGTTGCTTTGAAGCAGGCCACTTAGAGCTAAGTCAGTACTGGCTTTTTGTCTTGTGAACTCAAACTGCAAACAGAAGTGTGCAATGTCCAGAGCATAGGACACAGCAGGCACCTCTAACACCCTTCTGTACAGCAGCAGTCCCCTGGGACCTTTGAGTACCTCTAGGAAGATTCTTCTAATGTTTATCAGCTGTCTGGACTGGCTTTATCACCCACATATGATCTTATTCTTTCTCTGTACTGAAAGGGTTCTTCTTGATTTACCCACCAATATCTGTGAGAAGAAGGGGGAATATCTAAACTGAATAGAAATGAAGTATCCCCTTGGGGTATTTTGTTCAATGAGGAGAGAAAAATCCTCAAATGTCACATGATTGTTCCTTACAGATACTTACAAATAAAGAGCCCTTGTTTTTTTTTTTTTTTGTTTGTTTGTTTATTTCCCTAACTCCCTAACTACGGGCTGTAGACAAGGAATGAACTCTCCCAATTAGTCCCTGAGAGCTTTCAGGTCTTCTGTTTACTAATTACCTCCCAAAGCTTCAGATGTTCCCAACCCATTTCAGGATTCTTTGAAACTGGGCACTTAGAAGTTTGCCTGGAGCTCACTGTTCTGGAGCTGGGACTCAAGTCAAAAAAGGGATACCTGCTTTGTGTTAAAAGGTCTGGGAAAGACAGGTAATTGGATCTTTGATTAACCTTGGCATGTTATCATGGAAATGAGGCAATTCTGTATCTAGGGACTGTCACTCATAAAATCCTTTCTTAATGGGAATCTTTGAGTCTTCTGAGGGACAGAGGGAAGAAAGGAAGGAGTTCATTCAGCACAGCAGTCGGGTGCCCCATGAAGTGAGATAGATGTCTTGCCAGATCTATGAATTTGGTGAAGATGAATGTCATTCATTTGCTTAAAAAGAGGGGGAGTTATGACATTACAGAACATAGGAAAGAACAGGAGCTTTTCCATAAATGTTGACTTTCTTTGAGTTTTATTTAAAAGTTACCTACAACTTCCTGGATGAATCAAAGACTTAGTTCTAGTTTGACTTTGCTTTCTGATATTGATTTCAAATATTCCAGAGAGCTTCAAAATCTAACCTTTTTACCTTTGTTACTTTCTCAATCACACTTTTAAGTGCATCATTTCTGTGGTTCTGAGCATGGTACTTGAGTATTTCAGACTAAACTTTAATTCATTGCCTAAAAGAAGATGGTTTGTTTATTCTTCTTCTCCCTTTGATGTTGATAATGTCATGGTACACAACAAACAGGTCCCCTTTGCATAAGACACTGTTCAGATGCCTTCAGAAGTCCATCACTGTAACATGCGGCATACAAATAATTGGACAATTATCTGTGGCATCAGAAACTGGATTATCTGTATGCCTGAAAATTTAATCTCTATGGAGTATTTTCTTAACAATGCAATCTTGATTTCTTGTCCTTAGTGCAAGAGAATGTATAGATATCCCCAGTATCCTATTGCTCAGGGAGCCCTTCTACTGGAGATGTTCAGTCCTCTTTGGATAGATGCTACCCTTAGACAAAACTTGCTTTCTCTTTGGTAGCACACAGCCGAAACTGTGCTAAGATTTGTCTGTGAGTAGTGCTATTCTGTCACTCCAAATTCCTTCAATGTGTCACATTTATCAGGGCCAGAATTGTGGTTGCCCTGAGCGTATCCCATCTGCTCAGAGGGCAGATAATTGTACAGGTGATACCTGTGCATTAAGTGAATCAAGCAGCTTCTGCTTTCCTTCTGCTCTCATTAGATACTTTGCTCCAAGCTTCTACAAAGGAGATAGTTAATTAAGGGTAATTAATCTTTGTGGTACTCAGCACTCAAACAGAAAACAAACAGCTACCTATTTATCACTTTCTTAGACCAGCTTTATACCTGATCCAGTTGAAGACTGCTAAATGTGTGAATGTAATTCAAAGTCAGGATTTAAACTACTAGGTTTTACTAAATTTTAGTCAACAAGGGCTTAAATTGAACAAGTTCTAGAGCTGAACTCCATACATCTGTTTTATGTGAGTACACTCTGCCATGCTGGCAATGTTTCAAATTTAGCTGAACTTAAAGCCTAATTGAATTACATAATTCCTCCTGTCACCACACATACTTAAATGCAATGCCCCTTAAAGAATAGGGACATATCGAGTCTATGAGTCTGACCTCTGGAACCCAAATTTACTCCTTCATTGTTTGAAACTAGCCAGCTTGGGAAAGCAGATTTAATTCTAAACAGTCTGCTGTTACTGCAGAGAAATTTTATACTGCATATCTGAATCTGGAGATATCAAAACCTGAGAAAATAGTGAATCCAAATCTGGCTGTGCACAATGATGACTCTTTGGTTAGCATGTGCTTGGCCAGGGATACTGTAGTCATTCATATTGAGACTGTCCTCCAGATCTGTAAAGACAAAATGAGATTTGCAAGGCTCAATTTAACTGGGGAGCTGGAGTGATCATGGCCACCTTGCTTTAACATTGCTGTTTAAATCAGGCTCCTGTCAGCATCTGATTGTCTCCTTAAATCTATGTGTGAATATAAAACCACGGACACATCTTCTACCCTCAACAAGAAGATGAATCTTCCAAAAAATGTGCTTCTTACAATTATGTTTTATGATCCTATTATCTTATGAGTGGTACAATACATAAGCTCAGCTCCTTTGAAAACGGCGTAATATATACTATCGACAGATGACATGAAACAACACATTTGTCAGTATACATCTACATGCAGTATAGGCTGGAAAGTAAAAGATGGCTCTGACAGTAGGTTAAATGGTTGATTCTCCAAATCAGGAATCCCAGTTTAAGACCTGTTACATAATACCTGACTGGCATTGAAATATAATTTTAGACATAATTATCCAGACATGATTTTGGTGCTGATGGACAATTCTGCTTTAGCAGCCTGGAGATTATTTTCATACCACAGTCTTTTGTAAGTTTTCTGCACTTTCATACTCCTGGACAACAAGCAACTAAATTCCCCTCATCTTAATTTATGTCCTCTAAATGTCTTTGCCATTGATTCAGGCCTTGTTTAACTGAAAACAGCAGCTTCTCTGTAGGATGTGGGGTGGTGAGTCAGCTTGGGAACTGGACTGTCTAGGCTATGAAATGCAGTGCACAGCACCAGTCTGAGCAGGAACCAGTTTGCACCTACTGCTAGAGTCACTGCCGTTGCTACTGACAGCCCTTTGTCTTGTATGCCATTCCTTCTTGAAGATACACTTTTCCCGTTTAAAGAGGATATGTCCATTCGGATATGAGTCTCTGAAATTGACCAGTTTTGTTTATGGATGATGTAGGTTTGTTCACTTCCAGTCTTAAGAAGCCCTCTTAGCTGTTGGTCGAAATCCCTTATCACTAAGGGGTTTATATTATAGACACATCTAAGAGCTCTGCTCAGGTACCATGATCCCATTGTAAGAGTGAGCATCAGATTGCAGCAAGGGAAATCCTTATGGATTTAGAAAAGAAGTCTTCATGGTGAGAGCAGCAAAGCACTGGAATAGATGTGTGCATCATGGTGAAGTAGAAAAAGTGGTTTCACAGAATCATAGAATCAAAGAATCATAAAATTGTAGAATAGCCAGGTTGAAATGGACCTCAAAGATCATTGAGTTTCAACTCCAAGCTATGTGCAGGGTTGCCAGCCACCAGACCAGGCTGCCCAGAGCCACACTCAGCCTGGCCTTGAATGCCTTCAGGGATGGGGCATCCACAACCTCCTTGGGCAACCTGATCCAGTGTGTCACCACCCTCTGTGTCAAAAACTTCCTCCTAATTTGTAATCTAAACCTCCCCTGCCTCAGTTTAAAACCATTCCCCCTTGTCCTATCACTATCTACTCTCAAAAGTATATCCTTGGTGTTAAATCACATGGAATAGTCATGGAGCAATGTTAAAGCAGTTCTCACACATGGGAAAGCCTGTCTCAGAGTCTGTCTGCAGTAAGCTTTGGAGCATGTTTGAGTGATATCTGAATGTTGGCATTAAGAATGACAGGTGGAACTCCATACTGGCAAAAGCTGGAATTTTGTTCATGAGCAGAGCAAAATGTAGTTCAATACGTAAGATGAAAAACACTCTGAATTTGTTATCTTAACTTATGGACTGCTACAATTGGGTGTTTATGCTTGGCGAATGTGAAGTTTAATGTTGGATGCATTTTGCAGTCTTATGCTAAGCCACAAGGTGGCACTGGAAGATTGTAATAATCCATTGTAATTAACATTCTTCCCCCCCCCCCCCACCCCCCTAGTCACCCCTACCACCCTTCCCTCATAAATCTTATACAAAGAAAGAAGGATTTTTCACATTAAATGATGCAAACCATGGGAATTGGTTACTTCTCTTTAGTCTGATTTTTGGCTTCACATCCCAATAATTTTTAGTAAAGTTTTCTCCAGAGTAAAATAGAAATGCATCTGTGTGCAGTACAGCCATTGCATCAGCACAACAAAGTAACTCGACAAATCAACACGCCTTTGTGTTTAAACATGTATTCATTAATATTGGTGATCCTGTCAGCTGTCCCTCCTTTTGCAGCCAAGTATTCATACCTCAGCAGTAACTGCATGCAAAAGTAGGAATTTCATTTCCTCTGTAATTTCTTTGATACATTGCCTGAAGCTTTCACTCCCCTTGCAAAGCAAAGTGGAAAGCCTATTTCAGGTTTTCATCAAAGGCGAAAGTTCTTCCAAGATTTGTCCATTTCTAACAAAGATTTCACAACATTCTGTCCAAAACATCTTGATTTTTTCTCATAGAAAATGTAGGCTTAGATCAGCAAAAGCATTTGATTATTTTATGGTTGTTACAAACTGAAATTTGACACATTTGCATGAAGTTTTGCAAAAGACATAAACCTTTCCCATAATCTCACATTTCTTTTATATTCCCTAAGTATAAAACAGCTAGACCCAATTCTAAGTTGAATAAAGTAGCAAGGTGAGTGGATGCCTGGCTGAAGGCTATCCTTTATACCTATGAACATCTGAAAGACACAAAACCATAATGAAGTCCAGAGGAATTCTGTTTTAACTTTTGTATACAAAGGAAAAAAAAAAAAAAAGGAAAGAAGAAGATAATGAGTGTGACTCAGAGAACCCTTCTAAATAATCAAAACCAAAGCTGTGCTAGGATCTTTTTTAGCCCAAATAACGGTAGTTACAAGGTAAGATCTTGTTCCTGAAGTGCATGCAGCCTTGTCTGGTTTTAAAGCTATCCCCTGCTGGCCTTAACATCTTGCTGTGTGAAGTCACCTCCTAGACGAGGGCTGAGACAAAACCTGTTTTTAGAAATTCTTGTCACTGCAAGAAGTATCTAAACAAGAATTCCTGTAAGGGCTTAACACTGCCTCTAAACTTTCATTTCTCTGACAAGGAGCAGACCGATAGACTGAGTGTAGGTGTCTAAAACATGAAAAGTAGAAACTCCTGACTTGTTTCTTTATAGCTCACTTTGCCTTGCAAGACCAACTGCATGAAGCTAGGTCATTAGGGAAGATAAAATATCATCCTCGCTCAGATTCTGCAAACGATGAGTTCCCAGAAAAATAGGTATGGTGGTAGTTTACAAACGCTCTGCAAAGTAAAAACTGTCTGAAAGTGCTTAGAACTGCACATATCTCATTAAAAACTTACCCATGACCCCCCTTCATCTTAGCTACTGTCTGTGGCAGCAGTATTTGGCATGAAGAGTCCCATATCTGAGCTCAGCTCTCAGGCTGTTTTAACTGAGGTAATCTACCCCTTTATCAGCCCTTTCCTTAGAAGAGAAGAAGGTTTATTTCGGATGTCAACAATTCTAGTCATTCACCATCTGTACTTTTCTTGAAGTCAACAGGACTGTGGGGCTTTTTACTGCAATGCAAAGAAACTGTAAAGAAGTGAGCCTGAAGCAGAGGAGTCAGGACTGTGCCAGGTACTGCATGTTGGGTGTATTTTCATGGTCTTGGCACAGAACTCAAGTGAGGGAGTGATGTGAAGAAGGAGCTACCCTCAGAGCCTCTGAAAGTGCTGATGGAGGGGACAGCCTGGCATCCTGTCCTGCTTGTCTTCTAAAGCCACCACTCCATAGAGTAACAGGTAAATGCTGTCTTTGAGACTGATAACCTGGCGCTGCTGGAGTGTGGTTGAGAAAAAATAGCAGATCAAAAGACATGAGAGGATCTTCCTTCAGTGACAGCAATGTTGTGTCATGGAGTTAATTCCTACTTCAGGCACGTGTGGTATAGAACTGTGATGTCCTACCTTGCTCTCAGGTAGCAATTTTGCCTTTTCCCCTTCCTCTATGGAGTGGACTTTTGCCCCAAATTCTCCGAATTTGTACAAAGCACTTTCTGGACAAGCCTTGAAACGCTGTGATCTCCCAGGAACAGCTGCTATAACAGTGCCCTCAGCTGCAACTGTCCATCCTTCCTCTGGCCCTCCCAGAAGTCCAATAACCTTCAGATCTTCCCCACTTTATTCCTCACCAGCACACAGAAAGCAAAGACTGATGGCATCAAAGAGTCTTTCCTCCATCAATTTCTACTTTAAGACAATTTAACTCTGTCATATTTTCACTCTCTCACATAAAGATTTCTAGCTGACATTATCTACGTTGCATTATCATGCAGTTAAAAATACATGCAGAAAAATTTTAATAAAACTTTTGTTATCAGGTTTTGTGATTTCAACAATTGTTGCTATCAGCTAATAATCCCTTGAGTGGCCATCGTGAAGTATTCCAATAATTGGATTTTAATTAAGAAATTCACTTAGTCCTACAGAATTTTAGAAATCTAATTACGTCTCTAGGAAAATCACCCAAGTTGTGGCATTTTCTGGACATTGTTACTCTTTGTTCAGTACAGACTCATTCCAATATACTTTAAATTATTATTTTCTTCTTTTTTTTCTTTTCTTATGGTTATTATTAAAACTCTATTTCCTGTGTTGCTACTGTAGAAATTGTCAAGATTTAATGGATGAAATAAACATGGAATACAAATAGAAATCTCTATTATATGTATTGTGTTAGAAAAGAAGCTCTCTATGCAAAGAAGATTAGAAAGCTTTTTTCACTTATTGTATTTATGATCTTGAGATTATTTTTTTTTCCTGTGGATTTAAAGGCATTATTAATGGGCTGGTAGATAAACTTGGCTATAACTTTTATTCTTATAGACAATAGTTTATGTCTCACCTCATCTCAAGTATTTTGGGAAAAATCCTGAGTGTGCACAGAGTGTCACCTGTAATTAGCCCAATGAAGCCTGTAGGCTTGGTCATATTTATATCACAGAAGCATTGAGTGATCCAGACACTACTGTTAGTACATTACCTTTTAGTCACCTTTGATGCTGCATGCCACATCTCACTCCAGCATTTCATGATTCCTCCTGACATAGTGACAGGAAAAATAATTAAGAACACCATGAATTCAAGGTGTTTCTGTTGAAGTGATTGGAGTATCCCTGTATTTTTCCATATGGAATACAGAGTAGCATCACTTTATGGTACGTTTTAGTAAGTAGGCAGAAATCAATGTAATAAAAATAGAAGTCTCACAGAGAATTTTTTAAAAATATTTGGGTGTACAAATAAAATATACAGTCATATTATGGCCTTGAAGGAATGGAAATAAAATGTGGCAAAGGATCTGTTTGTAGTATTTATACCGACAATAAAAATACTCTGAACATGAAGATTTCCTTGAAACCAAACAAAATCTATTGAAAATATGAAGAGGGGAAGGGATAAGAAGTGAAGGTCTGATGAATGAATGGTTGGCAGCATGAAGAACATTTCAGTAAGATTATTTACATGAGTGATATGAGGCATCTGGCCCATATACTGTATAGTACAAATATAGAAAAGCTGTGGAGGCCATAATCTGTCACTGTTGTGTATATGCAACTCCAGTTGAATTCAACGGTACTTCAGTGTGCATATAGATGAGATGATATTTGCTCACTGCACAGGCTGATTTTTTTATTTATTTAAAGACAGTAATTGCTAACATTTTGTGTATCCTTTAAAGAGATGGGACAAAGCTTTTATAGACATTAACCAAACCAAAATTCCCAACCCAGGCATTGGTTGTAACAGTGAAACACAGAGAAAAATCTGGTTGAGGGCAGACTGAAAAATTGTTTGAGCTGCATCAGGTTTTTGCCTTTTTGGGCTTGCTTCATCACTCAGTACTCCAGCCCATCTTGGCTTCTTTGCTTTATTTTCTTTTTATGTATATACGTATATATATATACATACATACATACATACATACATACATATATATATAAAGGATTATTTCCAAAAGAAGATACTTAGGCTCTTTGAATTGTATTGCATGACATCCAGATCTACTGACTGCTTTCATGTATAATGTGCAGGTGGGTTAGCTACATCGCACAGCAGGTTTAGCCCAGTCATTTGATATTTATCATTACAGCACTGTGTGTTCCTCTAGTGCCTCAAGCAATTAAATCATGTGCCCATCTTCTGTTGGAACCTCCAGCAATTATTAATCACTTGCCATTGTCTTCAGATTTTCTGCTTGTGACCCTTTCAGTTCTGAAAGCTGGGAAGCTTTCTTCGCAATAACAGGGAAGCTACCTAAAGGTCAGAATATATTTCAAAGCTTTAAAAGTAGTCCAATTGCATTTTAAAGTCTAATTGGACTTTTTAAAAGTCCATTAGTAAACCCAGAATTTGCGATTCTTTAAAACCTCACTGGCTGACACCACCTTGCTGGGGACCTTGTTGCTAGGATTGCACGCAGTATCCAAATGGTTAGAATTAAAATTAACTTTTAAAAATCTAATATTTCACTTAAGCTGCTCTGCCAATATTACAGATTCAGATAAAAGTCAAATGACTATGTCGAAAAATCCTAAATGTCAGATAAGCAGTGCCATTCCCTTTGAAAAAGTATCACAGGTTCACAGCTGGAATCCTTTGAAACCCAATTTATGATTTTTTTATTTTTTATTTTTTAGCAGAAAAGACCAATCAAAAAAGATCATTCTTGCTTCTTTCTTTTGGAGTGACAACAGAGGGAAGCGATCCAACTGGCCTTTCTGAAGGAAAGTTTGGTTTCTCTGTAGTTAAGGAGCTCAGGTGGGGAAGTCAGCTGAAGTGAAAAAGCCCACAGTGAAGTGTTGGGTCAGTCCCTGCCTGTTAGGAAATGGATTCACTCCCTCTTAAGACCTTTACCTCAAGAGCCTTCTGATGCCTCATGTAGACAACATGCAGGCTTGTTCACAGTAGACCTTGCTGAGTTTCCAGGGGGAGGGGATTTCAGTGAGCTGAAATAAAGAGAAGCCACACTTATGATTCCAATGGAGCCCCAGGGTTCTACTGCAGAGCTCACCTAACTGGGATACAGGATCTAGGGGAGAAAGACTGAAGAGACCTTAATTCACCCAGACAAAAGAATTCCTCTCCAAGGTCTACTTCCATACCACCTCTGATATGAAGACACTAATGATCCAGTCTTGGAGAGGTTGAATCAAGCTGTGCAGGCTGCAGGAAAGAGCCTTCTTGGAGGAAGCTGTATGTTCCTCAGCAACATGCCCCTGGCAATCAGTCAGACTTTGTGTTTGCTCCTCTTGTTCAGCATGAACCTGGCAGTCTCACATCTAAGGTAAGAGTAACCATGCTGGGTCTACATACATAAAAGCTGCATCTTGCAAAGACCCATAGAGTAGATAATTCGTGAGCTCCACTCAGCTGATGGCAAGTTTGTTCTGTGCCATGAGAGGACCATTTCTCTTTCTATCTATAGATTGTGTACTAAATGCAGACAAAGCCTCTCAACTTATAAGAAAATAGGAGTGGAAAAGATAGAAAGGTGGTAGTTAGCAGTAAGGATAAGTCAGCTGTGATTTTTTATTTGTTACACCTTTGAAACAAGAAGTTCCCAGGCTGCTGGAGCCCACATGGTATTGCAGGGGCTGTCTGAGGGGCAGGATGACAGCACGATTCCTTGCAGGCTGCATGCTTCTGTTCAAAGCCGTGACGTGAGCGTCCCACATGTCTGACAGGGCTGGTGCTGGAGCCATATGGAAGCGTCCATCTTCCAGGTGTCTGGAGAAGGAATGGCCATGGGGGGAACTATGGTGCTGCCCTTCCAGAGGGGATTCACCACCTTGCCCACTCCCCTTCTATGTTAGTATTCCAAACTCAGGGCCCGAGATTAAAACAGCATTTTACAGTCGGTCCTCAAGCCTCAGATTGCAAATGCTAAGTACAAGGACATGCTCTGAGAGAAGCAAGGATTTGGCAGGACAGCTGAAGTCCTCCCTCCCTCCAGTTCCCCGCTCCGTGCAGCATGCTGGCTTGCTTCTTGGTTCCCCTTTGGGAGGTGATAAATCTGAGCTTTGCTATCGAGGCTGGGGATCTGGGAAGGCTGCCCTGTGCTGTTGGTGTCCTCCCCTTCACCCTGTCCCAATGTCACATTGGTAAGACACGGGCTGGAGAAAGGAGGGGGAGGGAGGGGGGGAAGTGGGGGATGTGGAAGAGGGCAGGAAAAGAACCCGGAGGACTTGTGAAGAAGAAGGAAAGCAAGGTCGATGAGACCTTTCTCCTTGCATGACAAACGGCGGGATTCGCCGCAGCACCGGGCAGGGATGCGCCTTCCAGCCTCGCTCCGAGGGTCTGCCCAGCCACAGGTTTCTGCCGGCGGGGGGAAACCGTCCCTTTAATCCCGGAGCTCGGCTCCCGCAGCCGTCACCCAGATCGGTCTGCGGGCTGAGCGGCTCCGCGGCCGCACGGGACACCCCCGCGGGTAGAGGAAAAACTGAAAGGAAAGAGAAGAGGCCGAGGAGCTCCGCAGGCGCCGGGCAGGGCAGCAGCGCGGCGGGCAGCGCGGGCGCGGCAGGCAGCGCACGGCTCGCTCGGGGAAGGCTCTGCTTCATCACCCCGTGCAGAAGAGAGGATGGGACGCCGCTGAACTCCCCTTCCTCCCTCCTCCCTTCCCCCTCCGCCGAACCAGCCTCCCCCTCCTCCCCCCTCCGCCGCTCTTTCTCACTCCCCAAGCAGTGAGGCTCGGACAGCGCTCGGCTCCGGCGCTTTATTTTAAGATGATCGGCCAAGGTCTTTGCAGATAGATTTTATCGGAAGTTAAATAGCGGGCGCTCGCCGCTCCCTCGCCAATAAGTCATTTCTAATAGAGACAAATCGCCCTGGACGCCCCGGAGCGCCGCTGCCGCCGCTCCTGCCCGCGCCCCCCGCCGAAAGCGAGCGGGCAGCCGGGGCAGCTCCCTCCTCCCGTAAGTGTCCTCCTGCTCGGCGGAGCCGTGCGCGACTGTGTGCGGAGAAGGGGAGGCGGAGGGGGGGGAGAGCCCGCCGACCGCCCCGCCAGTGCCTGCGCCGGATGCCCAGCGGCCGCGGGACAGCCCGGCGCGGAGCGCGGCGAGGAGATGCGCAGGGGCGGGGGGCTGCGCCGCGGCGCTCGGCCCCTCTAGGCTCGCCCATGGAGCGCCCCGCGGAGCCGTCGGATCCCCCATGCCGTACGTATCCCCGCCGCGGCCCCCCCGCGGGGTGCGGGGCCGGAGGAGGGCTGGGGCCGGGGCTGGGGGGCAGCGCCCGTCGGGGCGCTCCGGGGCGCGGCCCCGACACGGAGCGAGGCACGGAGAGGCGAGAGGAGGGAGGTGGGCGCTTGGGCGCGTGGGGGGTCGCGGAGCTGTCCGGTGGGCCCGGCGATGAAGCTCTTCTCCCACGGGGAGCAGCCAGAGCCCCGCTCCCCTCACCTCCTGTCCTTGTTCGCTGTGCCGGCCCCCGCCGAGGGCGGGCGCGCAGGGCTGGCGATGGCATCCCCGGGCCGTCCCGGCCGTACTACGGGCTCCCCAGCCCGGCTCCGACGCGGGGAGTGCAGCCGCCGGGCACTCCGCAGCCAGCCCGGACCGGGAGGTCACTTCGCTCTGCCGCCGGATTAATTAGATTTTAATCGTTTTCCGTTCCCTCCACCCCCATCCACACACCCCGTCTCTTTCTTCTCCCCCGCCCCCCCTTCCCTACACACCTCTCATCCCCCCTTGTCTCGAGCCTAACGTTGCCTTGTGGTCATGAGGTCTATAATTTCATTTTTGTCTAGGCTGGTGAGAGCTCCGCTTGTTCCGTAAAGTGGATGCCAGGTGGATCTATGTTCTGCGTGGAACAAAGAGGCAGCGAAGGCAGCGCGGGGGAAGTTTGAGCGGCGAGGATGCAGGCTGTGTACTGGTGCGCGGTCCTCCTGCTGCAGCCCACCCTCTACTTGGTGAGTGCACGGGCCGGCAGCGGGGAGCGCCGGAGAACCAACAAACTCACGGCAGCTGTCGGCAGCCCGCGGCCGGGCAGGGCCGGAGGGGCGCGGGGCTCTGCGGGCGGCTCCCGGCGGAGGAGCGGAGGGCACGGCCGGAACTTCTCGTCCCCGGGGAAGGGACGCGCAGCCGGAGGGCAGAGGGCGCAGGGTCCCGGTGCCACCTCCGGGCCGGGGCTCCCGGTGCCTGAGGGGCTGCCGCGAGGCTTCCATTCGGGCTCGGGACCGGAGCAACTTCGTGCCCCACCTCTCGGCAGCCCCGGCGCCGGCACAGCGAGTGCCCCCGCATGAAGCGCCGCTGAGTTCCGTGGCAAACCTCCTTTAGGGTTCTCGGGGGAACGCGGGTACACAGAGGCGTTATCTCCGTTAGCGCACACTTCGCTCCCTTCGCAATCGCGAGGAACAAAACCGGGCAGGCTGCTCCCTGCAGCCCGCGCCGCTGCCTGCGGTGCTTTCATAGGGCGAACGCCGGGCGGTAGTTCATCCCTGGGGCGGAGGGGATGGAAGAGACCCTCGGCCAGCGGCAGCCGCCGAAGCACCCCGACTCCCGTGCGCGGGAGGCTCCAGCCGCGGCTCCGGCGGCGGCAGCGGGGCGGCGGGGGCGGGGGCGCTCCCCGTTCCACGTCTACCTGCGTTGGCGCTCCCGCGCCGCATGGGGGCGCTGCGGTGCAGCGCTGCGCGGCTCAGCCGACGCTGGGCAGCCAATCGCGGGCGGGCGCGGGGCTCGGCGGGTCCGCGCGCGCTCTTCTCCCGCGGCCGCGCAGCTCTGGGGCCGAGCCCGTCCCGCGCCCTCCCGCCGCCCTCCATCCCCAGGCGTCGCCTCCTGCCGGTTGTGTGGCGGAGGGATGGGGAGAGCCGGGAAAAACGCGCGCGGCGAACAATCCGTCAAAGAACCGGAGCGAGATCGATACGTCGTGTTAAATTTTAAATGTGTTTGCTGGCAGTTAAACTGCTCTCGACTCATTACAACAACAGCGCTGGATTTATTCTAATGCGCCGCAGTCTGAACAACAAGCGCATTAATTCTCCTTTAATTGTAAACTGGGAGCATTTGAAAACCATTCAGTGTGCAAATTATGCTGATTCAATTACCGTTTAGTTACTGACTTCATTACCTGAATGCTTTTTTTTTTTTTTTCGTGCTTGGCATCAGTGAGCAAAGGAGACGATATATATATATATTTAGTTTCCTTTGAAACAATGACAATATGGGAAAAAAAAATCGGGAATAAAAGGCAAAAGGGGGGAGGGGAGATGCGCTCCTCGGCCGGAACACCCAGGGGGGTGCAGAGTGTTTCTCCGTCCCATCGGCTCCTCTCCCTCTCTCCGTCGGTCCCCACTTGGAGATGCCGGCCCCTCTCTCCCCTCTCTGCATTCAGGAGTCAGTCGGAAAGTTCGCGTTGGGCCCTCGCAGTGATAAAGTGATCTCGTGGAAGCGCCGAGTTCTGCCCGCAGCGCCACGTAGCAGTGCTCGGTGTTCTCCCTCTGCTTGGACTCAGTTCGGAATTAGATTGCCGGTGCCCAGCCTGTTAGGAAGGGTAAACGAAATGACGACGCAATCAGCTTCCCACCGAGTTTGTGGCAGGACGTCTGTGGGCGAGAGGACAGCTGTCCCCCCTTCCCGAACCCGGCGGCATTCAGCGAACGCCCCGAGCCTCCCCGTTACAGCACTGCCACTGTGTGACCCCCCCGACCCGGCGAAATGCTCTGCTCTTCTTCCACCGTTCAACCTTTTCCTAATGAAATCTTAGGGAAAAAAAAAAAAAAAAAAAAGACAGAGAAGTGCTTCTGCTTTCCCTCCCTCCTTTTAATAGAGCCGTATGCCATTCCGCCTTATTACCTGGGATTTATAGAGGTCATGGCTGACCGCAATGAGTGGGAATTTTGCTTGGCTGTATTATGCTTATTGATAAGAACATTAAGTAGCCTGTGCAAGACGTGTTTTCTCCTTGTTCTGAGCTACACCGTGTAGTGCAAATACTGCATTTGATTTGCGCAGGGAGCGCGCTGCCTTTGGCCTAAACGGGTGGCTCTGTATTTATGCGGTAGAATTAGGAGTTAATCTCCACGGGCCACAGTGATTTTGTTCCTTCAGATTTAGAGAGCTGCACAAAGTGTTCAAAATGCCACACTCGGATGGATTTACCCCGAGACACCTCGCTGTCCTTTCCAAAGCATCTCGGTGGTATTCTAATGAGTAATGTTTTCTCAGCTATCAGTGCTGCGCCCAGCTCAAAACTGTCATTGAGGAAGCGTGCAAATATTTAGAGAGAAAAGACCGCTCGGAGACTGGAGACTTTTTTCCCTTCTTTTTGGGTTTCATTTCTGTCTGTGCATAAGGACACCGGCATCCTACACTATTCCTTTCATTGAAACCTTGTTTAATTCCCACTTAGCTGATGCTGAATTTTCTTCCTGACACCACGGCAAACCAAAACTCCAAGTTGTCTTTCCCAGCTTTTATTTCCTTCTTCCTTACTTTCTTCTTCCCAGGGTAGAAGCAACGTGCAGAGGTGACTACAAAACGCACAGCAAAGCTGCTGGTAAAGCCGGCAAAGCTCCCAACCACTTGTTTCTCGGCGGGCCACCTCCGGAACGGGCCAAAAGGCCGAGGCAGACTGTTCCCGCAGGCTGCACGGAGCCACTCGGTGCGAGCGGGGCCCGGCGGGTTCCCGGCAGGGGCAGCTCTGGCCCCGTCTGCCGCCCGCAGCGCGACATCCCGCACCGCCCGCTGCTTGCGGGCCCCGCCGCGCTCCTGGCTCTGCTACACTGCAGATACCGGGGACAGCCTCCCACCCCTTGCGAGGAAGGAACAGCAGCTCGCGCCTCTTCTGCTGGGATCACCCATCCTGCTCTCTGCCTGCTCCCTGCCCGGAGCAGCGGGTTTGTCGATTAGGCTCGACACAAGCGTTTTCTGGTAGGGAGATTTTCCTCCGTGCAGCACTTAAACGGAACAAGGGCAAATCATGATTTCCCCCACCCCCACACGCACCCCCGACGTGGGCTGCGAGGAGGTTGCTCCGCGGGGGAGCTTCTCCTGGGCTCAGTGTTTTACAGGGCGACGGCGTTGGCAGAGGTATGTGCAAAAAGCCTGCGAACCTCCTCTCGTGTCGATGGGATTTTGAGGTCCGTTTCACACCGATTGGAGGCCTTCCGACAGCCGAGTGGGGCTCTCCTGAAAAAATGTCGCGAAGAAGAGCTGTTTCCAATTGTTCTCAGCGGTGGCACACTCGGTGCGGTGTTTGCTGAAGGGGTAAGCGGGGGGTTGGAGGCTCCGCAGTTTGTGTACATTTAATTTCGCTCCGTGTCGCACTGTTTGCGGTCATTTCACCCCGGTTAATGAAAGCTATAGAGAACGTGCAAAGATATCACGTGCTACGAAGATAAGTTGATTTTTTTTTTTTCCATTTTTTAAGATAGTTGCTAATTGCGTCTTACTTTGATGTGGGAGGGAAAAAAACAACAAACCAACAGCTCTACAGGCAGCGAAGATAAAAGAAAAGAAAAGAAAACAAAAAAACAAAAAAGAGGGAAGGTATTGTCCTGTCATAATCACCACCCACAGTATTTTCTCAGAGGCATTCGGTGCTGGAAGCATTCTGCTATTGCTTTTTATTTTTTTCAAACAAGCGATTTCTTGCATTTTTCAATTTGACGTCCGAGGCGTGGAGGGGGGAGAGCTCTTGGCGGGGGCTGGGGGAGAGAAGTGGCTTTTTTGTGCTGGGGAGTTGATATGTTCCTGAGACACTCCCGCTACCCCCTCCCTAAAAGAGTTTGGGACGCATTTGCAGTGGTGTAGGGGAAATAGTTACCCTTTCGGAAGATGGGGCACAGGAATAGAAATCGGTCTCGAATCACTTGCACCTGGTGAAGTAAACTTCCCTGTGCTCTAATTTTCTGTTAGGCATACAGTAATGCATTTTTTTACTTTATTCTTTTTGCACACTTCCTTCATTCCCAACCACAACAATCGTCCTAGGAGCTTAAGCAGGGTTTCCTCTGCACTGAAATTTATTTTCCTGCTGCTTAGCACATGCTGCTTTCATCTCTGGAGTAGGCAGTTCCGAGTAGTTTTCACCTTTCAGGCACGCACCTGAATAGAATCCAGTATCCCCTCCCCTTTGAATAGCCAAAACTTCCAAGTTGGTACTTAGAGGTATCCATTTTAAGCCCTTTAATACATCCCTGCATCTCTAAACCGCCATTTTAATTAACAAAAAGCCAATTTCCCAGTCGTCTTGGAAAGTGCGGTGAAGCAGGTTAAGAAACCAATTGCTCGGAATAGCCAGCGCTTGGAGAAAATGAATGTGTGAGCCATCCTTCCTTCTGTAGGATTGGCTTCTGTTCTCTCGATTGGGCTTGGGTGAAGTTATGCTGTGATTTATCAGATAGTTTAACTCTCAACTCTCTCTTCTTATAAGTCAGCATTAAACTACCTCCTGGGTGCTTTGTAAATACAGCTTTAGCATTTTTTTTCATGCAGCAGATTGACATGTTGACGATTCTGCTTTAAGGAATGTGACAATAAAGTGGAAAACCAAAGGCTGGCAAGCACTTCATCAAGGATAAAAAGGTTCTGCTGTAAGGATGTCACTCAATTTATTGTGAAAGTCGAATGAATTACGTTTAATGAAACTGCTCCCCAGATGAATATTACCAGCAATTTCCTGAGTTGGCTCTGTCAGATTGATATGAGGAAATGCCAACCCATATCAAAAAAGATCTCCAATCTCAATTACTATGCAAGCTTTCGAAGAGCTCCTTTTTATTGATATGATATATATTGGCGGGTTCTCAATGCAGTGGAAACTGCTCTCTGTTCCACAGGACAGCACTTTTCCTAGTTTATAGTTTAACCCTATGTTTTTTTCTTGCTGTATTTTAAACTTCTGAGAGTGTTCTTCCTTTGGTGTGGAAACTGCTTCTCGTTCCCTTTTCCGTTCTGTGACTTAGACTGAAATTGTGCTTCTTGCAGAGAGAAGGGGTGATGCTCATTTGAGGAAGTTTGTTCAGCCTGGGTGTACAAAGCCGAAGGTCAAGAAAAATAACTTGGCTGAGACAGTGGCGTTGGATCTCCCAATTTTCAGTGCATTTCTAGGCAACAATCCAGAGCACGCCAATATTTATTATGACTGGCAGTCCCAATATTCCCGCCCTTTCTTCCTCATTCCTCTAGGGCTTCTTTGGACAAATTAGAAATTCACTAAGCTCACTAAGAGAGAGAAAAGCTCTTATGTCGCCTCATCTACATAAGAATTGACTTTGCGAGAGGCTTTTCTATTTTAACTATGACACAGGTCGCTGCTTAGTAACAGTTCCTTTCCCAGAATCTGCCTTGATAGTCTTGTTTGTGATTAAAGGAGGAATTCAGTCAGTTTTATTCTACCACAGCCCAAGCTGAAGTGGAGAGAGAAAGAGAAGGCTTTGAAGGACAGCCGGGAGGTTCTTGACACTCTGCAACAGGACGAGATCATGGGCATCTTTACACGTGGATCTGAGCCACCTGCATGTAACAGTAAACAGGAAAAAGAAAGAGCTTGTCTTTGTCCTGTTTCGAGTATATTTTGGTTCCCTTCCTCTTCTTTCTTATTGGATCCGCGTGCAAAACATTCTTCAGTGCACTATTAGTCCACGTGATTTTTTTAAAAGGTTTTCTTTTTGTTTTCTCTCTGTCGGAGGCTTTGGACGTTACAAGCTGGGGAAGGCTGTGAGGGGGGGAGATTGGGGTTTTCAGACCGATCGAGACAAGGCTGACTTGCAATACTCTGCGCTGCGGCTACCTCGCCTGCTCCAGCCACCTCCGGAGGCTGGCGCACCCTTTCGGTCATCCCCAGCCGCACGGGCTCCGTGGCCCTGACATTCAGAACCTTGGAGAGCTCCGGGGCCGGCAGGCTGCGGCGTCAGCACCGCGGACAGCGCCCGAAGCCGCCTCTCTTCCCTCCCCTACGGAGCCCCGCCGGCGCCGCTCGCTGTGTGCAGCCGGGGAGCAAGCCGGGCCCTGGAAACTCCGTCACAGACACCCTGTCCCGAGCCAGTCAGTATTTCGGGCCAGTGCTGCACAGACCATAATCGAAACCCGCTCTGGACCTGGAGTTTTGTTGCCTGCATCACTTTTCCTAAAGGAAGAAGTGGGTGGGTGGACAAGAAGGTCAATGTATTTCCTGTTGCCATGGACTGGCTTTCTTTTAACAGGGAAACAGCCTCTTAATTTTCTTGAGATACACTGATTAGAGGGGTAATGCTTGAGTGGGTTAGGGAATAGGGGTGAGATTTTGAGTTTAATTATCTAAGATCCCCAGAATGATACCTCTGGGATTGGGAAGGTTGTTCTGTGATGCTTGGATTTGCCTCATGCCATTCATAGCACTTCATCCTCTTTTTTGGGGGGAAGATCAGGGACATCTGAAAGCATCAGAATCAAAATGGGCTATGGGACATGACTGACACTGAAGTGTGAGAGTAAGAAATGATTAATTACTACCAACAATTCCCATCTTCTGGGTTGTAGTGGAAAAAGCTCTCTTGCATAGCCAAAAGTTGACATTACTTTCAGGGCAGTGGTGCTCTGAGGCAACCTCAAGGGACAGCCAGATTAGCTCACTCCACTTGCTTTTGTTCAGACAGCCAAGGCTGGGGTATATTCCAGCTCCCTACTCACTTTCATGAGGAGGTAATCACACACAAGATCCTCCACTCCTGTAAATCCCCATTCACTATTGACAGAGCTGTCCTCTAGAGGTCTGCTGCCTGAAAAGCACTTGTCACTGAAATACTGACAGTTGACAAGGAAGGTATAAGTGGATGACTTATGGAGAGCCCTTCAATAAAGAAATGTGATAGGAATTGACTGGGCTATGAGGATAAACAACCCACAGTCTCCACCAACCTCACAGACAAAACTCAAAGTCATTTATTCTTGATCCATATTCTCCCATGAATATCAGTAGTGATGGGTGGTACTTTTGCTGGATGTGATCATTTTCCAGTCTGTTTTGATTAAACCGTGTTCCCATGAGTGGTGCCTGGAAACTGTATTGTCTGCTTCAGAGATATTGCTTTTATCTTCCAAATGCCACCCTCATTAATGTCAGTGTCTTGCAGTACACCTAGTGACAAATGTTTCAGGAATGTTCATCTGCCTTGCACGCTGCATCCATCTCTACAGATGCCCTGTCTCTGCCTCTCCAAGGGGCAGTTCAGTAATATTTTCTTCTGGTCCCCTGTGTCTGCTTTAAAAGGATTCGTTTGCTAGTTGGTCTCTGTCTTGTCCATTCCCATGTTGGTTTTACTGATGTCCTCTGGGGTATCACCTCTTCTGTTAGCTGTTTCGTCACTTAGATGACAGGTTGACCAGTGCATCAGTGCATAGAAAGATAACGTGCTTTTTCCACATCTGCAGTTTGTGGAAAGAGATGAAACGAGGCTTAGTTTGCTTTCTGAGTGACTACCAAATGCTAATGATACTAGTGCCCTATTGTCCTCAAATCTCATTTTCTAATCCAGGCTCATTTACTGCAAATAAATCTGAAGAATGAAGAGCCTGGTTGTTTCTTTGTGTGTGCAGCTCAGTTGTTTCTTTGTGTGTACAGCCCAGTTTTTCTTTTTGTGTGACCTTTTAATCACTCTGCTTTTTGCTAAACTTTTGAAAAACTACAAAGTAAAATATACCTATGCTATTTCTTTGTGCATTTCCTTAAAATTAGATGATTCCTGGGACAGAGTCCCTGGGATCAGCAGACTCAGTAGAAGTATAGATTCCGTCTCCTGTTCAAGATTAAGTGTATCATTTCTATCACTGAGGATTGGTTGTTATTATTCAGGCGCCTCTTCAAATTGAAAGCATAATTGACAGCACTTCAAAAATTGTTACTAATGGAATTTCTGTTATGGAAAGTTCAGACCACCTGTACCATAATATTTTTATAAACCATTCTTGATTGAACTTCAGAAGAAAAATTCTACTGTTAAGCTATTTTGTCAAGAAGTGTTGTCATAGGCCTTCAGGTACATAAAACTACTTACATAAAATTAATGGACTGCTTTTATTATATTTGCAATTTCATCTATAGCATTTGAAGCCTTTCAGAAGAAGATATGGGCTTAAAATAAAAATAATATTAAAGCTGTGCCCTCACAGTTGTTGCACAATCAATAGCAATATTGTAAAATACCGGTCTGTTTAAAATCAGAATGCTACTTGGTAATTTGACTCTAATTTAGAGTAATTTCTGTTCTCACTTACTGCAGCTACTCTGTATTGCATACAGAGTGTTCTCTTAAAGCTTACTCTGGAAACATTTTGGCAACAGTGCTAGGTAAAACATAGCAATGTTTTTGTAGCTATTTGGTGACAATTGCTAAGTTCATGGGTCTTCAAAGAACAGGAAAAAAAGCAGGAGTGTGAATACAGAGATGTGCATAATAAATACCAAAACCTTGACCACTAATGAAGATGGACTCCATCCTGCTGCCTTCATCTATAATACATACTGCCTTAACAAGACACACAGTTTTATATACTTACTTATTTCTTGTCTCTGCTTTCACAAACAGTTCAATTGTCTTCACAGGACCACTTGCAGTAGATGGTAGAGTAATACATATTGCAAACAGAAGTACAAGAATACGACCCTTTTGTAATACTACCTACTTATATCTGAATTATAAAAATAAATAAATAGGATTTTTAGCAGTTATGTGCACAAAGGATATTCTTAACTCAGTGAAGCCACTTCACTGAGCAGTCATTTGGTGTGAGTAAGGAACAACATCATCTGGCCTTTGATAAAACAGTGCTCTGTGTGAATCAGCTACTGTATTTTCAGCTTCTTTACAGTTAATCAAGTGGTGATACTCTTCTCTTGATGTGTACTCTGTGAGTAGCTCTTCTGGCTCAGATAGTACCAGTCACTGTAATAATACACTATTCCACAGAATCATAAAGGTATCAGAACATGGCTTATGTTTGTATCTTTAATGAAGTTAATATTTGCTAACTAGAGAAGAATGTAAGCCTTGAAAAAGTTATTGGGTGGCTTAGCAGATTGTAATGATATGGTTCAGTCTTTCAGCGTAATGCAATCCAAATGAATATGGAAATGTGTGACTAAGTAGGTTAGAGGAGGTGCGGCTGCTTCTTTTATTCTTCACAGTGAATGGAATATTCTGAAATTGTGGGGTTGCATCTGACATGTTAGAGTAGATGCCAGTGCTTTGTGACTGCTTTTTATAAAACACAAGTTTAAATGAGGAAAGGAGAACTGCTTACATGGGCTTCAGTGTTTTGCTGAACAAGAATCATAAGTGAATGCAATAAGTTTTGTTGTTGTTGTTGTTTTTTAATTTCTGCTTTTAGGATATAATTTTTTCTTCTCCTGTGCCAGAAAAGATCATGCATCTATGTTTTTTATGAATCCTACAGTGTAATAATTTACATCTGGTCTACTTTGAATCTATTACAGAGTTGTGCTTATAGGCAAGCATTACACCGCCTGTCATCCCTTACCCTAAAAATATTTCCTTTATTATTTTTCACAATAATTATTGGATAATAAGCTATTTGATAACAAAAATTATACATTGTTGTTGAATAATATATTTTTTTCTACCTAATTCTGAATTTTAGAAATCATGAGATATGATTTATTCTACTAATTCAACTTGTGTATAGTCTGGGAAGCATTTTTATCTTTGAAATGAAATCCAAAGTAGGCTTTTCAGATAGATTATTCATTTTTCTTTTTTGGTAAATGTGTTTTTGGAGTATTCAAGCACCACTTACCGTTTTCTAAAATAACAAAGATATGCAAATGGTGGCATATCTGAAGAAGCCGACCATGTGTGGCCTCTATGCAGTATTATATCTGTGCTCTAGATTTGAAGTCTAACTGCTATTTATATACGTCTTTTGCAGACTAGTGCAGTATTTTCCCCTTTCAGAAAAAATTGTACCTGACAATCGTATTACTAAAAAAAAAAATTATCGTTATATTTTCTTCCACAAAAATGTTGTGTATTTGCTGCTCACACTGTTCAGATTTGTGAGAACTTTTCCATTGAATACCCTGTTCATAAAACAGTATCCTTTTCTTGATTCCCATTTTTATAAGGTGGTTGGGAATGATATTTTGTTACATTATGGTTTGAGTTTCTTTGTTTGCAGTGGCTATTTATAACTAGCACAGAAGAAAGAAATAAGCATCTTAAGAAATATGAATGAACATCTATGTATGTCTGTAAGGATGTAAGTTTTTTGCAAGTGATCTTCATTGTCTTTGGTCTGAGCAAGTTCATTTCCTGTGTAGTCAGAAGGAGCTGAATGGCTTCTATACTCTTTACTTCAAACATTGTTTCATTCGTTGTGGTGTGCTTTAGTAAATTCATCAAGAAAACTGGGATCCTGCCTTTGGTCTGCCATTAAACTCTTCCTTTACATCCAAGTCCTTTTGTGCTTTGGCAGAAGTGCTCAGTGGCTACAGCATTCCTTCACTGAGAATAATGACTAAGTGGTTTGTTCCTAAACCTTTAGGTTTTGTTTTAGCCAAATAGAACACTGTTATTGATCTCTGTCTAGCAAAAAAGAGAAAAAAAAAAAAAACAAAAAAACAAAAAACCCTACTTTGCTAACTTTTATGGGTGGATGATTTGCTTTAGCTCAACAGGTGGAGCTGTGACTTCGCTAGCCTGGTGATTCAGGCTAAAATTCAGCTATCTGGACATGTCCCTGACTCATGTTTGCTCACGTATTTTACATCCCCTAAAGTTGCATACACTTCTGTTCCTCATACAAAGTTGTTAATCTCCTGAACTTCAAAACACTGCAGGAAGTGAAAGGCATATGGGCTCATGTGGTTATCAAGAAAATTTGTACATTGGTGGGAATGCAGTGCTTGTAGGGTGCCACTATGAAAGTTTAGTTTTCACTCCAACTCTGCATATTAATGGAGAAATTAAATTGAGTCCAAGACAATACTGACATTTACACCTATTTGAGTATGGTCCACATTGCATGATTGATTTAAGATGAATTCCTAAATTCTAGGATATTCTGGGGGTAATCTTAGCTACTACATCTATACTTTGCCTTTTTTTTTCATTTCTTTTTCTTTTCTTTTCTTTTTTTTTTTTTTTTTTTTTTTTTTTTTTTTTTTTTTTTGCATCTCAGTCTGTAAAAATATGAAGAATAATTCTTTTTTCTGCCTGCTTAGAAAAGGCTATTTACAGTAGATTTATGCTAATAACTTTTTATATAGCAAATTAGTTGCTTATACATCCTATAATTCTAATTTCATAGAGATGTACTTGCACATCCTAAGGGCCACACTCCACGCTGTTCTTTTTTCCTTACTTTAGCTGCAGCTGATTATGTGGTTGGAGAAAAGCGTGAAGGATCCTTCTGTGATGGAAAACATTTCACAGAAAAACAGCTTGACATTTGTTGGGATAATAGCATGAGGATCCAGCTATAGAAGTTCACACTCTTCAGAACATTTCAATTCTCCTGTATTGTCATCCTTTTTATTTTTGTATAGTTTTTCAACGCGTGTCTATGTAAATATTTTTTTCCCAATGAATAGTTACCTAAGGACTTTTTGTAAGGACTGTACATCTCTTAGATGGTCAGAAGTTGAAACATAATGCTAGATATTCAGTAACCACATCAGAAGTGTTACTCGTACTGCACTTAAGTGGCAAAGTCAAGTAGAGAACAAAGACAACAGTATGTGAAGACTCACGTCACACCATATCCTGTAGAACAATAATCATTGCGATTAGATGAAACAAACAGCTCCCAAGCAAGCTCTAGCATAAAATATGCTGAAAACACTCACAGAATGCTCACGCATAAAACAAAACAAAACAACAACAACAAAAAGCAACAGAAATCAAAATAGCAGAGGTCATTTCAGGAACAGAAATGTAGGGTCAATTAATCAAATAAATTGTTCACTATTAATAATGTGACCAGCTACAGTCAGATTCCAATAAATATGCCCCGTGGGAATGGAAATTTGTTTCTAGTGAAATTACATTGATAAATTTCTCCTAGCTTCCAACGTCTTCTGTGTGTCTATTTCGGAAACAAACACTGTCATAAAGATGGCCTAATGGAAAACAACCTCAACTATCTTTTTAATTGAGATAGCAATCTTTGACAACAAAAGTAATTTTGGAGTTATTTACGGATGTTAAATGTATCACTGCATAGACAGAGAAATCTAGCAGGAATGCCAGCATAAAAGTGACCTCCAGTGGTTATAAATATAAACTTGAGGTTGTGCTTTTTTTTTTTCTTGCTTGTTTTGGCTTCATGACAAATAAACATGATATGAGAGCTACCATTAAAAACAAAAATTGCATTGTTCAATCTGTTTAATTAGCTTTTTTACTTTGATCACCTCTATTTTTACTAGAGGATTTGTTGGGAATGGTAGAAAAAGTGTTATTAGCTCTCAAAAAGATGAACAGAGTGTTCATCTTTAATAAAACACTGTTGGTTTTAAAATATGAATGAGTCACTGAAGTTGCATAGAAATCAGTACAGTAATTGAATGACAATCCTAGCTCAATTTCCTTCTGAGAAATCAAGGAAATCAACAAAACCTAAATCATTCAGTCCAAATTGCTGAGCTGGCACAAGCTTGACTCTTTAAATGCTTATTTCTACCAGGCTATTTAAGAATCATTTACATAACATTTAATGACTGAGACAAGGTTACACACAAACCTAACATTTTGACTTTGGTCACAGCTTTGGATCAAGGCTGAAAACTTAGGGCTTTCTTTTGCTTAGACAGTATTACTGCCACCAAATGTAGCAATGAAATCCCGCAAATGTTCAAGGTCTAAGAAAATGACTGTGCAGAAAGCTTCCGTTACAAGCATTATTCTTTGTTTCTCATTGTTGTTGTCTTTTCCTGTCACAGCTTCTAGCTTTAATTAATGAACTATTTCATGATATTCATAATTCTCATTACCATACACTCAAGCTCTGGTCTTCATTAGTATGGTGATTTCTGACACTGAATATCATCTTTGGGCATTTTTGCATGTGGATGTTCTCAATATGCAGTATCTCTTCTGTGGCTGATATGCCAGGCCATAGCTTTTTTGTTTGATCATTCTGAGCTCAACTGCCACCTTCAGTCATGCTCTGAAATACCACAGCTGCAAGACACTAACAACATGCAGCTAAGCTCTGCTCCCAGATTAATGAATGCACCTCACATTCAAATATTAATTATGGTACAATTAATATCAGCTGGAATAGACTTCTGGGTTATTTTTGAGCTTAAGTGCCATTACTACAGCAGCCTATAATGATGTAACTTCTCTAGTAATCTTAATTCTTACAAGAATGTGAAAGCAAAAAGAGTACTGGCTATCAAAAAGTGGCTTCAGTTGGATCTTGTGGCTTATCTGAGATTTATAAAAGGGATAGGAAGAACACAGGATGCTTTTCTTTGTTCTCATTCCTATTTTAATCATCAGCCCACTGGCTGAAGGTTTCATTATGGGTTTGGGAGTTTCAGTTTCATTCTCTGATTTAGGGAGTATGAACTCAACACTCGCACTTGCTACACTTCAACCACTATTTAGTAGAATAAGATGGGAGATTTTCTTGATTTCACTTGTTCATTACGTTACTCTTGGATTAATGCACTCAGGAAGCAGGATCTGATTATAGGTAAGTTCTGGAGCACTTCCATTAAGTCTTTTTCTTGCCTTTTGTCCTCATGCATAGGATTTCCATTGTTGCGGAGTCACTTCAGGTTTTGAGAACTCATGTTAGAAAAAAGCTTTGTTTGGATGCGAAAGAAATGCTTGAACCCGAAAGCTGAAATTACATTGCCTACTCTGTCTGTTGGGCATATTAGCAGTAGCAGGATAAGGTGCCTAACTCTAGGAGTGTTGCATGCCTAGGAAATGACAGAAAGTATTAGTTTCTCATCTTCCTGCGGTTGCTTAGTTTGGAGTGCATAGTAGCTTCTGTAAATCATGCTTTCAGAAATCTTCTTCCAATGGGATTATATGGGTACCTAATTCCAGATTAGGAATTTAAACATGTCCCTGAGATAGAGAGAGTAAGTACCTAATTGTAGCAGCTTCAGGCTAGTTTTGAATCTAACCTGGAGAATCTGCTAAAATTGCTGGTATTAAGTTTAAGCAGTATTATACTTTCTTGTTTATAATTTGCTTGCCTGAATGCTTTTTCTTTATAAAACAAAAATCAGACTTACGTGCAGTTTAACAAACCTCTCTCAATGGCATAGCTAACTAATTATGTCTAGAAAATTGACCATGTGTTTGTGTCTATCACTGCCCATAAATATATCTCTTCAAAATACTGTGCTCTCTATACATCTAGTCTCTGTGTCATCTTCAGTGCCTCTGAGGCAGGAAATGTCAGTAAGAAAACTGGAGAATTAGGCTTCAGCATCTCATTAATTGGCTCACGACATTAGGAAGAAGAATTGCAGGTTTATAGTAGCTCAGTGCATCTAGTTCTACTGACTTGAACAAATACATTTTTTTGTGAAGCTAGAACATGTAAACGTTATTCCACACAAACAAAACTGGGAGCTGGAACATGTAAGGAATATTAGTGATTTTAGCTCTAAAATCTGAAGTGTTTCTGAAAAACAATAGTTAAGACTTGTGATTTAAAAAAAAATAATGAGGAAAAAAAACTCCCATGAAAATAGAAAACTAGACTAACTTTGAATGAACATTTCATAACTGTAAAAAATTATATACCTGGCAAAAGGGACATGCCCTACCACTTTTCAACAGTTTTCCATTCTCCAAAAAGCTAACATTAGGATTTCTAAAAGAAGAACTCTTTTATCAAAGCAAGGTATATTTTCCTGTAATCTTGTTCTCTAAACCATTTTGTGTGGAACTTTCCAAAAAGGTTAAACAAATACTGAGGCAGATACCTTGCAGTGAAAATTTTAC